>NW_028262290.1:83437500-84062500 GCF_047370975.1 Nipponia nippon | reverse complement strand
AAAACTCAAGTTCTCTGAATATTAGGGTACAAATCAATCAGTGATTCTTGTGTAGTGCACACAATTGTGTACTACAGGAATAAAACAGCTGGAAAAAGTAAACCTAAGACTGTCAGTTTGAAAGAGCAAAGCTTTTCTAATAGTACATATGAACCTTCAAATGTCTACAGGGACTAGACTAAATCCATGGATTTCTTTCAACCTGATATCATTAAGAATAAATACTTCATATATTTCTTAAAATGTTTGACAAATACAGATACATATAGTACGGAATTTTGGATCTTAAATCCTTAAAAAAAGGAGAAGAAAACATCAGATTTCAGAGTTGTAAATAAATACATGAACAACAAAGACACCAACTTAGTAGAAGCCTTTAAAATACCAAAACAAACAAAAAACCCAACAAACCTCAACTTAGTAGGAGCCTTTAAAATATCAAAACAAACAAAAAACCCAACAAACCCCACCCAACCAAAGTCAGGAGAAAAAGAAACAAAAAAATTAGCAGAGTGAAAGAATTGGGCATTTTCTCAAGTGTCAGCAAACACCATAAAATCAATAAATCTGATTGAATGCTCTACCTAATGAAGCAATATAAAGGTGTAATGATTTGTGTGAGAGACTACAAACAACTTCTAAATGTGTGCTCTTGCTCCATGAAACAATGCGTTTGAAGACTTCTACTTACTTAATGTATCTAAATAGGAAAGATGTCAGTATGAAAGAAAGGATCTGTTTTGTTGCCGCTTTTTACCTGGACATTGATTAAAAGATACGTCGTTCAACCAAGAGTTATTTTTACCACTGTCACTCCATTATCTCATTTGCAATGTACCATGAAAATGTTACATCACGCAGTTGAAGATAGCCCTTGGATGAAGAGACATTGGTTCAGCTTGAACCTTGCAAGTCTCAAAAATTGCTATCAAAAGGAGCAATATGAAAAATTGTATGAAACTCCTTTATATTACCATTTGAAAAAGTAATACAAAACCCCGAAGTCAAGCCACTTAAACTTATAAATGTTTATAAATCAAGATTTGGCCTTAATGGTAGCAGTGTGATTATTTTAATTTTGTGAACCTGAAATACAGTCTCCTAGCTCTTAAAGAATCTTACATGATAACATAGTATATGCCACTTCTTGCATCTAATTGTGAATGCTGGATGCCTTGTTTTAGTTTCTGTAGCATGTATTGGCTTTCATGTATTCAAACTCGTGTGTGCGTGATTACGTACATTCTCCTGAGAAATACTGAAGTAAAGGACACAGAATTAGGCATTGTCAGAAATTAGTTTCCTGACTTCTTTCCGACTTGCTACGTTACTGGCTTGTGGGTATGAACGAAGCTCTGATGAACACTTTTTAGTTGTTTTTAATTTCTGTTTTGGCTTTGTCTGCCTTTTATTACTTTCATTTGAATACTATCTTCATTAGGTTTTTTCCGCATTGTATTAAGGTTTCATACAACACAATCATCTTCCAGAACTGGGTTCGCTTAGTTTTGTTATTCTTGCATACCCTTCAAGCAAGCTGTGTTCTGTGTTGTTTTCTTTTAAAATAATTTGATTGTGTTGGTACAGATATATAAAGTAATTTGAAGTAAGGAATAACTCACAGGATGATTAAGATAAGAATATTTTAAAGTGAAGCTGAGGAGTTCAATACTAAGGAAGCTAAAAATGCAAAGGGCAATTTGTTTCTACAAATATGTTATTTTCTTTGAAGTTAATAATGAAGTTTTCACTTCTTAATAAAAAAATTTTTGTTGCAATAGTATTGATTTTTTTTTTTTTATTTTTTCCAAGGATCTGATAACCCAGGTTTTCTATTTCTAACTAATATGTCAAAAAATTACAATTGGTAAACATTTTCTGAGAAACTTACAATGTTCTAACAATGGTAGTGACTGCAGTAGTTTGTCTCTGATTCCTGTTTGTAGCATGCACTACTTCTTCACTGCTTACACGCACCATGTGCGCTTCTGAAAATGTGTAATGAGTGTCAAGATGCACCTAGGGGCTATGCATGGTTATAGAAATAAAATCAAAACATAATAACCTTATTTAAAAAAAAAACACAACAATTAAGTTCTCCTTGGTAAATCAAACATTATGATGATATGCAAGAGTGGGAGGTATGAGAATTCAATAGCCTCTCCTGCTACATTTTACATATCTTTATAATATTGTTCTTTCTGTAGAATCTAAATGAGTACATTTTTTTAGACTCTTGAAAGTTCGTGGTGAATGATGTCGACACATTTTATTTTAGGAATTTGTGAAATCATAGTTACATACACATCTGTTGAAAATCTGCTAAGGATTGCCTGATAGGAACATTTTTATATAGTGCCCTATTTATGAGGTTCCTTGCTGACTGCATTTTAAGAGAATGTCTCCCTGCACAGATGACATTCAGTTTTCTAATTCGCTTTTAATAAGGCAATCCTTTTCAGAGATTTATTTGCTTAAGATAATGAGGTAGGATTACAGAGGAATTAACTGCAATGCTATTAAGTTTTGGTTTGTTTTTTTTTTTTTCCTTGGGTCTAGCCTTATGCTTTCAGTCTGAAAGTAAGTTGAGATTTATTTTTCCTAGGCTACACAACAAATTCAAGACCAGAAGACAAAAAGGCAGCTGAGGTAGTAATTCTTCGGAAGAATTAAGACACCGATGTCTTTGAGGTATGTTTGTTTTGGAAATGCTGTTAATTATTTATTAATCTTGCTGCTATGGATAAGAGTAGTGGTGAGCTTTTGAACATTAGTGACTTTTTCACATCTTCAGATGTAGCTCTATTTGAAAGGAAACTCCAAAATGTACTTTTTTTCACTCTTTTTTGGTAAGCATGGGGAATTAGTTATAAATCTGCTTCTCTTTTATCTGGCACCATCTTTCTGTCTAGAAAATTAGATATAGCCAGATGCAAAGCTAAAAAAACGAAGGGTTCTATGTTCTTTCTGACTTCACAGTTACAGCTTTCTTCATGTGCCATAGTTACTGTGAAAAATTTCCAAATAAGAATGTTCTGGGAAAAGCTGTAAACGCTTTTCGTTTGGTATGCAATATAGATTGCTATGTTTTAAATAGGTACAAGAAACATTTCTATCAGCTTGATATAAAGAAAAGCATGATATAGAAATAAATTGCAAATAACTCAATAGGGGAGACAATAGAAAGTCACCCGTAGGTAGACCGAGTAATGGAGGATACACTAAGGAAATTCATTGCTGCCTTTCCACAGGTTTAAAAATAGCCTATTTAACACTGTTTCTCAGTTACAAAAATTGTTTGAACTCAATAAGCTGGATTTCACTTTTGTAAATGTACCAGCAAAGTGTGTGGGGTACTAAGTAAATGGAGTTGATAGTCATTTCATTTTAGGTCTAGTTATCACTTAGAATATTCAGGAGCTTTAACAGAGCAAATTATGATCCTCATACAGTCAAAAATGCTGGGGCTCAGAAAGCATTATTTCTGTTACGCTTGGGAAATATTTGTGTTTAGGTTAACTTTTCTGGAACTCCTTCCAACCCTGGGTTTCTCTTCAGTATACTGAGTTTCAAAGAACAAGTTGCTTTTCTCTTGGAGGAGGCATTTTCTCACAACAGTAATACTCAAATTCAGCTGTCTTTGATTACTTCAATCATTACCTGAAGCTCACTTCTTTTTGCAGGAGGTGTATCTCACCAGCACAACTGTTGTCTTTTCTACATTCCCATCAGATCTGTGCAATTTTATTCATGTTTGACTTGATAGAAAGACCATGTAGAAGTTTTGGCTAGTGACACAGCCATCTCATGGCTTGTTAAGTAATGCAAACCTATAGTGTGATACATACGTTTTGTCTAAAAATATTGTTTCTACTTTAAAAAACCCTGTTAGTTTCCTGCTTCCTCAAAGGCTATATTTATTTCAGCTTTCTTTAAAAACTGCCTACCTGCCCAAGAGCGTTGACCTCTAGGATTCTTTCCTCTTCTTTTGCTTTAGATGTTTAATAACAGGTTTGCAGCCTTTGGGGTTCAGAAGTTGAGTTCTGTAAACTATCTTTGTATAATATTATTCACAATGAATACATTCAGAGCACCTTTTTTGCCTCCTAGCATTTGTAACTGCAAATACCTCTTTTAACGTCAATCTTGTTTCCTTGGAGAAGCAGTATTTAAAGTACTGTAATAAACGACAAGACAGAAATCAGCAAATATATTTTCACATGTTTAACCTATTATTCTCTTATCTGACAGCATACCTAAATTTTATATTGGAAAAAGGAATTTAAAACTCTTGTTGAACTTTTGATGAGGCTCTGCATATGTGCCAGTGACATTTGAGAACAACGCTTTTTGATAAATGAAGAATCTCCGTTGCCTTTTCATGACTCCCATTGAGATACATGCTTGTTCCTCAGGGCACAATTTGTCTCACAGATTATGTTTGATTTGTAGTCTAAGGATATAAGCTCATAGTGTCAGTATTAAATACATGTAGCTTTCAGAAGCATGATAAGGCAATATTTTTATATTCACCCATTAGAAAAAATGTTTAAAGAAAAAAGGATCTCATTTCACTGGGTCTGCTGAAGCAAGACACCAAGTAAAATATTTAATAATATTTAATCAGTATGCTTTAGCTTGATATGTATTTGTGAAGTTGATATATTTTTGCCTAGCCTGATCCCTCAACGTTCCCATGCATTTTTTGTTATTATATAATTTTTTTAAGCCTTTATAAAAATCTTCACTTTCTCTCAGTTGTGGAGACATAATTTTAAAGCACTAGGCAAAATGTAATATATTATGAGGAAAAACAAAAGAAGCAAAACATGTCTGCCCTTTCTCATTCAATCTGCCAGATTATTTAATCTCGTTCAGTTTAGTATTACTGTCACTTCACAGAGTTATGTGATGGCCACGTTACCATGTGATTTCAAATTAATTTTGTCTGGAGTATTTAATCTGCAGTTCAACATTTCTGGCACTTTACAGAATGGTGTTATGGTCGGGTTACCCAAGTGACTTCAAATTACTCAGTAATGGTAGTTTCCATGGTAAATATAGTCCTTGGTGGCAGAGAGGACTCTGACTTTCCCATGTGAGAACCTTTATGTTATATAATAATCAAAGTAAGGGAGAGAGAATTTTTGTAGCCAAGAATTGTTCTTCCTACATATACATATATATATCTTCTTCCTCAAAGTCTTCATATTAGACTTTAAAAAATTATTTTATGTCTATCTGAAGTTGTACTTTAATATCTCTTCCTGGTGATATGGGCCTTCTTTAGCAAACAGCACAAGGAACTACTAAAAAAGTTCATGCTGATATTTTTGGAATAGTCTGCTTTACTGATTTCATAAACCTTAATGAAATAAACAAATGGAAAGTTGTAAATGCATTTAAAATATTCTTGTTCGTAATTATCCTGAAGTATATGTTACTGTTGCTTTACAGAGGCTCTGTACCAGATGTTGAGTGAAACTTTTATATGTAGCTTATGTATCCATGTTAGTGTACTCCATGCACAATACTCCAGCTTACATTTGTCTGTTCCAGGTGCTCAGAGAACATAAGGTGTTCTGAAACGTAGAGCTCAGAGATTCTCTGAACCCTTAGGCTCCTCTTTGTGTGATGATTTTTGATATCCTGGCAACTGTTAGAGCAGAACTTGTGGAGAACAGAAAAAAATGGCAAACCCAGTGATTTAATTTGGCTTCTCTGATTTAGAATGAAGCTACCTGATCTTCCCAGTGGTCCTGTGCATTTATCGTCTTTATATATGGTTATACACACATAGAGCATGTGTACAGTTTTGCTGTAGTACCAAATGCATAGTGCGTTCTTTTGATGTATCTACCTTATAAAAATTAATACATGAAAATAGTTTATACATTGGAGCACCTTAAATTTTTATAACCTTCTGTATGTCTGTGTGAAAACCTGACTTGATAAATGCAAATAGAAGTTTCAGAGCTACTTTATCACAGATACGTATTTATGATGGGGCTAAAGAAACTCTCACCCTTCTTGCAAGGTTGAAATGCAGAACTGAGATTCAATGTTGCTGGATGCTGGCCTCACTTTTCAAGATATAAACCCAGAAATGAATTGCCTAAAGAAGTGGACTCTTAGTCAACATTGGATTTTAGCCTCCCTTAGTACCATGAGAATAATTGTGGTTTTACTTCCCTGAAAATTCAGAAACATTGCAGAATATTTTGAGCGTTTTGTCAAATTAAGTTGAAAAACATTTTAAAGCAGGAAGTTGACTAAAGCTTACAAAAAAAGCCAACTTAAATTTTGGATATATGAAAATTAAACATTCTGGGCTTTTTGAGGCTTTCTACTCTGAAAGTCATTTTAAAAACAGAAATACTATTAAAAAAAATTTCACAAATTCACATTTCTGGCTTCAAAATCAGTATAAATAGATCAACATTTTGCTCAGCTTTAAGAGGATTTGATTACATTTGAGCTAATGATGTAAAAGGCAGAAGCAGTTGATCAGAAATTTATCACTCTGTATGTCTTCAAAAAAGAAAAAATATTTTGGGACCATTTCAGCTTCATTATGTGAGTCAGAAATTTTTACTAGTTTGATTGCATAACAACCACAATACACAACTGTTCTTGGAAGTCATGAAAACAGTAGATAGTCAACCATCTAATCCAAATATGTTAGGAGAATTTCAAGGTAAATTTCTAAATGTATGATCAAACCTTAAGAGTAAAATGTCAGTCATTGTTGTGATCAGTCTGGACTAGAAGCTAGTTTAGTTGAAACCTGCCTGTAATTTTCTTTTGTGCAACCATTCTTGTTTAAAAGTACAAACCCTAGGCATTTTGTATGTCTTTTGCTAAATCAGTCTCAGCTTCATGTAGCCTGTGTGCTCCCTTTTGGGGTCGTAAAGAAAATCGTTGGGTACTCCTCAGATTGCTTTCCTACATGAATGCAGTGGCACGTATTTTCTACTCGAGGACTAAAGCAGTGGAACTGCAGCCGAGGATTCCATGTGAAATGTAACAGCATGAGGAATCGGGAAGAAGGGGAAGAATTAATTGTATTTATCACTTCAGTTGAAGGAAGTGGCTCATCGAAATGGCCGAGCTGCCAACCTGCCTGTGCAGGGGAGGCGTATCTGTATGCCGGGCAGTGGGGCACCGGGTGCCCACAGGCCGGTGAGGCCATGCCCTCCCCTTCCCGGCAGGCACAGTCCCACCGTGCGGAGGCTGAGGCAGCTACCGAGGGCAGGGGGAGGTGGACCAGGGCCCTGGCACTTGGCAAAGGTGCCCCAGCTGCGTTGTGGGCTCTGCTGCAGAAGCCATCCCCTTTGAAGCCGCTCCAGAGTGAAAGGTGGGTTTGTTTCTTGCCTGCAAAGCATGCATTAGGTATGATCTAATCAGCAGGGGGTCAGTCATTTTGTATACAGGAGTTTGATCACAATTGGCTAGTTCTGGCACCTGCTAACCTGCTCTTTGTATTTGCCCAGTGTTTGATTTTGTTTATAAGAATTTCTTTAAAATCTAACAGATCCAAAAAGATACGGAAATTCAGACTTCTATTGCCAGTTCTCTCTGGATCTGTAGAATTCAAAATGGTTATTGTTTTTACCCGCTCCAGTGAAATTCCAGGAAGTGAACAAAAATACATACATGTATTTTTTTTTTTCTTTCGGAACACGTGGGAGCACTGCTTAACACATGTCACTAACAGCGCTTGAAAACTAGGACTTACAAATGCACAAGTGTCAGGGTTTAGCCAATTTTTTTTTTATTTCTGTGTTATGTTGATTCTGTGGTTTTGCTAGCAATGTGAATTATTTTTCACACCAAGTATTTGATTATGCTTGTGATTTTTGATTCCTGCTTCTTCCAGTTATGTTACTTTTACACAGAGTCTTTACAAAACAGCTAAGCAGTGCAGTATAACTCTTTCAAAATATGCATTAAGAAAGAACATCTCCTCAGCAGGAAAGAGTAATTCCTATTTCTGTTTCTTATAGTGAAGTGAGTTTAGTTTTAAAAGACAGTCAAGTTCAAACAAAATAGTGCTTAAATTAACCTGTAAGGTTGCCTGAACAGGAATGTGGACTAACTTTATTTCTTCCAAATACTCTAAAATTACAGTGTCCAGATCTGGCCCACATTCAGTGGAATCTTTTCTGCTTATATTTAATGGATCAGTTTTCGAATGCTGAAGCTGATCAGTCTCTGCTCTTGAGATAACATTCCAGATATCTATAGATAGCACACAATTAACTTGAGGGGAAAAGGGGAAAACCAGGAAGGAAATATGTGCAATACACAGAACATCTCTCTCTGTTCTGTATTCTGTGTCAGTTTTAATGGGTCTGTAATTAGGTCACAGGACTGATTGATATCAGCACTTAGCTTCCTGGGTGACATCACCCTCTCTTTCATTCCCTAATAGGGATTAAGGTGTTGACACATAGAAAATTCTACTTCCTGGACAGAGAAAAATAACTAATTAAGCCAGCCATAGACTTGGCGCTGGCTGAATTATTTAGCAATATAATGATGAAATGCAGACTAACAGGAAGGAAGAGCGGAGGGAACATGTGGAAAGAGCACAGGTACACTTGCAGCCCATGTGTGTGAAGGCATTTGATTTAAAGAAACCATGACAGGACTAGGCTGGGACAGGAACAATCATGAGTGAAATGATGGCACATTTCAAATCCTTCGGCAGAAAAAGTAAGGCAGAATACTGGCGAAATCTTTGAGAAGAAGCAGGAAGACAACTATAATGCATGGCCAAATGCAGAGATCTTGGCATGAGAGGGGAGCAGTGAGTGCCCAAAGAGCATGCTATTGAAAGAGAGATTATCATATGGGAAGAAAAAATGTGAAGGGTGCCTTATACATATTTCTATACATAGAAAACTCATAAATGCAGCAAAGGACAGAGCTTAGAGTGGTGCTTCTTAATTCAAAAATAGCTGCAATGTTTCAGACTGAACATACAAGGTCGTTTCTGTGTAAAACTGTACAACCCAGCAGTAATCTTCAACTCATTTTTATAAAATGTATTACAATTGAGTTGCTGTATGGTGCAGTTGAAAGAGCTTGATGCCGTCATTAGTACTTTTTATTATTTTGTTGTCAGGGACCCTATCTCTTTTTTCAGAGTTTCTTTTACTTTTTGGAGATACTATTTGCCCAACACTAATTTTAATTTATAAGATGGAATATTTACAAACAAGACTTTAGAGATTTTAGCATTTTTATTGTTAAAAGAATGAAAAATTGAGGAAGTGTATTTTTCTGATCTTGCATGTTAAGATATATTTGTGCTTGAGGGAGACTGCTGGCTGGTATAAGATGACCTTTACTTAAGAGAGGACTACAAGGAACCAGGTCAGACATGGCTGTAAGAACTCACGCCTGATCATAGGAGAAGGCTGCAGCAGCACAAGAAATGCCGGGCTATGAGAACAGAAGAAAAGAAGTTTGTCAGGTTTTGTGGTGGATGATACTGGTGCAAGAGTTGAGCCTCAGAGATTTCTATTGCAGTTGTGAGTTGGAACTTAGTTCATGTATGCAACATGTAAAAGGTTTGTCATCTTTTTGATGTTCTTTACTGCAGGTGAAGAGAATCCTCATACATACATCTGCAGTAAATAACAGTTGACTATTGCATATATGCTTTCAAATAAATTAGGAAATGTGGAAATAACATTTTGATGCTGCTTCATACAGGCTTTCATCTCATGTATCTATTTGCCATTTGTAAATTCTGAGCCTCATGAAATGCTCTGACATTTTGTTTTAACAGCTGTGTTAGTTTTCAAGTTATTTCTGTTGAGAGGTCTTAGTGTCAGGTTTGTTGTAGGAAATAGTAGTTAGACATAGATGTCCTATGAAATCCTGCTACAGTACTGCTGACAAAATGAAAATCAAACACAGGTTTGATTTAGAAGCACTAAGAATAGGCTTAATTCAAGTCTGCAAGCTCTAATCCAAAGTGATGCAGAAGCTATAATGAACAAAATGAATGGCTTACTGGCACCTGATCTGACAGGGGAAGAAGAAGAAATTAGATGCAAAGTGTATCTCAGCGATTTAAAACACCCATTTGATTGTTAAGGCTGGAGTCATCAGAATATTTTTTTTCTCAAGTCTCTCCTTTCGTGCGCTCCTTTAAAATAGACTCAATTCTGTGTTAGCCAGTGACCCAGTAACAGATCTGAATGTATCAAATCTCGAGCTGTAGTTTTCCTCAAGTAGAGGGAGAGAAAGCAGAAATGAATTTAAGTAAAACACCCATGCTTCACAAAGTAGTCTCTTCTGAAATTGCATGTGCTTCTGAGCAATATGTTTGTCTAGAAATTGTTGGTATTCTAAGACAAAAAAAAAAAAAGTAGTGGATACTAACAAACCTTGTAAAATCATCTTATTGGTCACTAGCCAGAGGTTTTATCTTAACTTGCTTCCAGAATTAAAATTGTAAGCAGAAATTGAGTTGTGAGTGAGAAGACAGCTGCTGCCCAGAATTTCCAGCCATATGGTAGTTTGAATGGATAAAACAGAGATAAACTTCAAACTTCATACAGTCTAATGAGATGAATAGAAATATTTGGACATTTCTATTTTATGCCATCTTTGAAGAGTTTGACTACTATGTCATCTTCACAAGAAGAGCTAGATAGGTGTCACCATTAGTTCAATTCCTGTGGCTTTCAGCAGTATACAGGATCACTTTACAAAAAAAAAACCAACAACAACAAAAAAACAACCCCAAAAAAACCAAACCCAACCCCCCAGAAAACTCCCTGATGCTTTTCTCAAATACTTAATCCCTGATGGGGAGATGCCTCACTCTCCCTTCTTACCTTCCTTCACTCTTGAAGCACATATGTGGGCTAATGGAGAAATCATTGATCTTTGACAACCACCAGTAAATATCTGCTGGTCTGCTCAGGCAAGGTTTTACTCTTCTGTTACAAACGTTTTTATTCAGGAGACCGTGTACCAGTATTTCAGAAATAAATGAGGCAGTCTGTTACTTTCAGGTTCGCTGCAGACTCATGCAAGTGTTTCTTTGCACATGCTTGTCACTCTTTTAATCACCTTCTACAGCAGTGGTTCCCAACTTTTTTTAAAGGGATCTTCACTACTGCCTTCCTGAATTCCAGGCTCCTCATCAGCCCCTCTTCCCTCCCCCTCTGTGAGGACTCTTTCTGATACCCCACCCTCACTTGCTTTTAGTGATGTTTCTTCATCATGTCCTTGCTGCTGACTTTGGCCAGTATCAGTGTAGCTCTCCAAAGTGCAAGTCTCAGCACAGAGTTTTAGCACCTTAGCAGCTCTTAGCTTTTCTGATCTCACCTTGACTGACAGCACTCTTTGCAATGGTTGGGACTATTTCTTCATATTGATTTTTCTTTTTTTTTTCATGTAAGGGTAGATTCTGAAGTAATCTCATGATCCCACAAGCTGTGCTTCCTTTAAGGCCCTGTACTAACTAAATCTTAATTCATCTCTCTTTGTTGAAAAGAAGATTTTTAAGTTGAAAGAAGTGCATGCCAAAATATGAACTGAACATTTTAAAACCTTTTTTTAATTGAATGAAACCAGTGATCTATTCATTAACAGTTTGTTTTATACTTTTTTGTAGATAGTTGCAGTGAGGAGCTTCTTATTTTCGTTCATGTCAGACTTTTTCGGAGTACATAGGGAATTTTAGTTCTTCATGTTTTAGTTCCTAAAATTCCTTGGGGAGCCTGGATTGGGAGACTCTGTGTTCAGCCCTGCAATATTCTATGTGACACCAGTGGAATGGTTCTTGGTATTTGGAAGGCAGAATGCCAGCGACCCAAATGCATAAATTCTTGCCCCTCTTCTTAGTCCCACTGAATTCAACTGGACCCCATGCTTCAAGAGGAGCAAGTGGATACAGAAAAGCAATTGTTTTCAAAAGCAGGCTCGTACATCATCCAAATTTGAAAAAAAAAAAAAAGCATTATGCATAAAGGGTTTAATATTCTGTTCTGCCATTCATAGACATGTGTAATCCCTATTAAAAAGATTTATGCTGAGCATTGGCAGCTGATATGATCCTGTAGTGTAAATCTGAATTGCTAAATTTCACAATAAATAATTATTCTTGGGATCTTTCCTAATGTGATGCAAAATTGGTTTCCTCTGGATGTTTAGAGTAAATTAAAAAAATAAAATGAATATAACTTACCATTGGGTAAAGAACATGTGTTTTATACATCGTCCAAGATGATCTATACATCATCTTACAATTGTGACTCTGTTTTGAGAGAAAGCTTGAATGACCATATTTTTGGGGAGACTACCTCGTCTTAATTTTCAAAGGTAATAAGAAAGTGGGTTTATAAAGCAAAAAGCATGGATAATAGCAACACATTACTAAAGGCTTTAAGAAGAGACATACAGGATTTAATTGAGAAACAGAAGGTCAGCGATGCAGGTGAGGGTAGAATGTAAACATCCCCAAACGAGCACCCACTCAAGGCTTTATATACATACAATTTTGATGTAGAAACATACCTACACTGCTTCTGTAACCAAGGTAGCTTATGTTTTTAACAATAATTGGCAGCTGATGATTGACAGCTGAAGCATTTGAAAGAAAAAAAAATCAAATAATCCATCCATCTCAAAAATCTTTCAGTAATGTATTTATTACTGTTTCCAAGTAACATTCAAATAACGTTTTTAAAGTGACTATGTATTATAGGCAAGATTCTTGCCAGCAAGTGGTGGTTGAGAAAGCGGGGTTGTTTACATCCCCAGTTGTTTCTGTTGGTTTGTTTTTTTTTTTTCCTTGGTGTGAGAACTTGCAGCCTGTTAATATTCCAGGCACAAGGCAAAGTCCTTCCTAGTCCCCACACTCCCCACCCTGCAAATCGCAGAGTGGTATTTGGTTTAGGAGGAAACAGAGTTTGAAGGGAACATTTTGTGATACATTTGTTTACATTAAAGAAGTTGTTTATGGAATGTTATTTATATAGATAACTTCTAATTGAGAAAAACAACAGGTTTATTGTACTGAAAACTTTTTGTTAGTATTTGTGTATTTCAGGAAGTTTTTCCTTATAAGGTCATTAATTTTGGAATTTGACAGTAACTATGATCTTCCATTCAACTAGATTTGTTTTTTTCTTTGTGTAAAGTGCCAAGAGTATCTGCTTTCATCTTTTTTTTTTTTTTTTTTGTTTAAGACAGGAACATCTATAAATTGCAATGAGAAAGTGATATAAAGAATTACCTTAGCATAAAACAAGTCAAATGAATTGAACACCCTGCACACAGCAGCACTGTTTCATTCTGTCTCACCTGAGGTCCTTTGGATTGCTTAAGTTCTGGTGTTTTGCTATATTTACTGCAAAGGCAAGAAAAAGGGAAGATATACACGTACTAAGGAAAGCCTCTGAATGTTAAATCAGCTTAATGAAATCACTTCTTTAAAATTCTGTATTACTCTGTTATTGGAGAGCTTTCTGATTAATATATAATGTCCAAGCTTCCATTTTCATGGTATATTTTGGAACAAGGTAACGTTATCCTTAGCAAGGTCTTCTTCAAGTGATCTGAAAATTCTGCGACATTATACTTTTTAATTACCTACATATTTTAAATTTTGATAGGTTACATGGTCAATGATCTACCTCTCAGAGAAGAACAAGTAATAATTTGGTCACAGTTGCATAGTCTTCCAAATCCTAACAGTGTTTCATTGTGTTTCTTCTTAATAGAGTGACTTTAGCAGTTCTAGAGGAAGAAGGTTGAAGCTTTGAACACTTATTATTCATCTTTGACATCTATGGTTTTCAAGCGGTATTAAGGTTAAATGGGAGTTCATTTACACTCTCTTTCATTTACGAAGTGCTCTCATAATTAAATGCAAATCCATGTAATTCAGTCGTAGAAAGAGAAATTCATTAAGATTCCCGATTAGGAAAAAGCGTTAACAGAACTGCAAAGGTTATAGAAATTCAGCTCCTGCTTAAGGTAAATTAAGCACAAATCACATTCCTGTAACATGAAGGAGATTGCTTAATCTGTAACTGACAAGAAATTTCAAAATTAATTTTCATCATCTGTGTACACCAAAAGAAAAAGTAAACATACATTTATTAAATCAATATAGTTAGCAAAATTCATACAGATTTTATGCCTTTTGTAATGTGTTGTTGTTGTTGTATTAGGCAGAAAGGTTAATACTTGTGGTGGGTTGACCCCAGGTGCCAACCAAGCCACTCTCAACCCCTCTCCTCAACTGGACAGGGGAGAGAAAATATAATGAAAGGCTCATGGGTTGACATAAGGACAGGGAGAGATCAGTCACTAATTACCATCATGGGCAAAACAGACTCGGCTTTGGGAAAATTAATTTAATTTATTACCAATCAAATCAGAGTAGGATAATGAGAAATAAAACCAAATCTTAAAAACACCTTCCCACCACCCCTCCCTTCTTCCCAAGCTTAACTTCACTCCCGATTTCTCTACCTCCTCCCCCCCAAGTGGTACAGGGGGATGAGGAATGGGGGTTGCGGTCAGTTGATCACACCTTGTCTCTGCCACTCCTTCCCCCTCAGGGGGAAGTGCGTGGGCTGCAGTTCCTGCCAGGAGGCTGCTCCAGCGCTTGCTTCCCACAGGGTCACAGCCTTCTTCAGGCATCCGCCTGTGCCGGTGTGGGGTCCTCCACGGGCTGCAGGTGGATATCTGCTCCATCGTTAACCTCCGTGGGCTGCAGGGGGACAGCCTGCCTCACCATGGTCTTCACCACGGGCTGCAGAGGAATCTCTGCTCTGGCACCTGGAGCACCTCCTCTACCTCCTTCTCCACTTACCTTGGTGTCTGCAGAATTGTTCCTCTCACATATTCTCACTCCTCTCTTCCGGCTGCAATTGCTGTTGCACAGGTTTTTTCTCTTCTTCTTAAACATGTTATCCCAGAGGCGCTACCACTCCTGCTGATGGGCTCGACCTTGACCAGCGACGGGTCCGTCTTGGAGCTGGCTTGCATTGGCTCTATCGGACATGGGAGAAGCTTCTGGCATCTTCTCACAGAAGCCACCCGTGTAGCCCTTCCGCTATCAAAACCTTGCCATGCAAACCCAATACAATATTGTTGCAAATACTGGTGAAACTGTCATGGACTTTAGGCTATCTCAAATTTTATTTTTTAAATTAAAAGTCCTGAAGTGAACTGAATTACAATACATTTGCTTAGTATCTCTTGAAAAAGCAGGTAGCTTTTTGTTGTTTCTAGTGCCCAAATTGGTATTTAATCTAAACTATCAATTTCAATAACTTTTAAAAAGCAAAGGACCAGCAAGTTCTACCTTTGACTTCAGTGGAGCTAGAAGTTCACCATCAATTTTAGTAATATATGGATAATATAATGATCTGATGATAAGGAAACATAGAGTCTCTGTTTACTCTCTTAAAAATGCTCATATTTGGTTTCAGTTTGATTCTGTAACTTTAAACTTATAGTTAGATACAGCTTCATGAGAGCAACATGCTTTTCACCTAATGCTTGAAAATATTTTCTTACCGTTCCCATAGCATTTCTCTGATGATGACATTCAAACATATTTTGATAAAATTTAATTCCTAAAAGTATCTGAAGCTTCCCCTATAAGGTGAAAAAGGATGTTGAAAATCTGTAATAGGATTCCATTTGAACTGCTATAAACTTTGTTCAATGATGTCAGTTTAAATCTAGAACACTTTTTTTATGCTGTCCTTACATCTCAATTATGCTAACCCTTCGGTTAACTGTTTTTCTTGGGTCATTTTTGCATTAGTTCAGTTTATAAGTTTTTCTTGAATACAAAATTGCTGTCAAGTCTATGTGGTACTAAAAGGTGTAGAGTTAGAGCTCTGCTGAATTGTCTCAAATGATGTGTTCTGCAATACTGCACCTGTGCCTATGTGCCTATGCATAGGTGCTTTTTGTCCATTGGCTTCTACGATACAGGTCTGGGGTCTGGGGGGAGAAGAGGGCAGTGGAGGTTGGACTTCATGGATCTCTGGAGGTCCCTTCCAGTAGAAATGGTTATGCGATTCTGTAGAGGTTGATCTCTGCACTGCACAGTAGCACTCTTTTAGGGTGTGCACAGTCTCAATTACACAATACTAGAGCATCTGACCAGCAGTGGAGCCTTCCCTGCTCCCTCTACTGGGGTCTGGGCTGTGTCCAGCTCTGAATGTAATGGCACTGAAAAAATCTTGCCTAACTTTCTGTTCACCACTACTGTCTCCAAGATATCTTTCATTAGAACAGCTTTTCATTGCTCATGTAAAAAACAAACAAACAAACAAACAAAAAAAACCCAGCTGAGTTCAAATTTCATTTCTGCACTTGATTTTTTTTTTTTTTTTTTTTTTTAATTAAACCTGCTAGATAATGGGAAATTTTCCAAATCAAGGACAGGAGATTTTCTTCCCCCATCTTCCAAACTTTTCCGTGTTGTTTGTACTGTAAGGCACCTTCCAGTTTAGATACGTGAATCTTATTAGCATGCTCTTTATACTCTTTTTCAGATCACTAATGAGGAATTTAATTAAAACATGACCTAGCACTCATCCCAGCAGCATTCACCAGACACCTCCTTTTAACGTGATACATTGCTGTTTTTCACTGATCCATGTTTTAAATACTAGCCAGTTTTCAAAGAAGTGGTGAGCAGAGGTGGAATACTGCTTTATTAGGGACAAGTTATTAAATCCCAAAGAAAATGAAAAATAAAAAGGTCTTCACTGAAAGAAAATGAGCAGAATTGCATTTTGCCTCTCTTTGTGCAATAGCCTTGTTAATAAGCTACCAAAACCTACTACCTCATAACTCAGGTTCAAAACAATGACATTCTATTTTTTGTGTTAAGGAGATAAGAAAGATTAAAGGCAAATACTAACTGACAAGCTCTTGTCATATTCTTCAAAGAATTATGTCATCAAGGCCTGAATTTACAGCTTTTCACTTTGAAGAATATTATGTGGTAGCAGTGCTCAAGAAATTGGTATTGAAAAAGTGATGAAACATTGTTTCACTGGTTTGACCAGCTCCTCTAGTAGTGTAATTAAGCTCACTACTGTTCACATACTGCTTCAGTTCTGCTCACTATGCAAGGAGTTCCTTTCCTATATTTCTTTTTCCACATTTGCTAGTGCCCAAATCTCCTCACTAATCGCAATAAAACATAAAGAGGATAAGGAGGAGAGAAGGTGTAGTAGGAAGTGTAGAGCAGGGTCAACTAGGGCAAGTTGCCCAGGGCTGTGTCTGCTCAGGTTCTGAATATCTCCAAGGATGTCAATATTTCCATAACCTGTTAAAGTGTTCGATCACCCCTACAGTGAAACTTTTTTTTTTACATTTTTAAATGTAATTTCTTGTATTTCAGTTTATGCCCATTGCCGGTTGGCCTGTCACTGGGCACTGTGGAGAAGAGCCAGGCTCTGTCTTCTTTATTGATTTCCCCACCAGGTATTTAGGTGCATTGATCACTTGAGACTCCATTGAGCTATCAATGGGTGTCATTCAGGGCACCCTCAGTTGTCCACCTCCACGCAGGGGAGGGAGGGACTGAAACAAAGAAGGGTCTGTGTGTGACCATGCCCCTGTTGGAACAACAGTTCTAGGACACACTGGATAGTTCAAATGGCAATAATGTCTGTGCTTTGGAAATTTAATTGATCCTGAAGTATCAGTATGAAAGATTTCATGGAATATTCAGAAACATAGTGCATAAAATCGATCAGAGTGTGCTTATCCTCTAATTACTACACCTAATCATATACAATGAAGCTTGAGGTATTTTAACGACTGCTGTACATCAGAACACATCTGATAAGTTTAGTTTAATCTTCTGCAGGAGCCATGCTGATCATGTGTGGTGGATTTTGTATTCTGTCACATGCCGGTAGACTGCAGGGAATTTTGAAATTGGCTTTCAGTGATCCTAATGAATGGGTGGACCTGTTGTATCGTATCTCAATAGAGCTGTACCTACTATGTGTTTCCAGTGCCAGCAGTCCCTTGTCTTAAGCAGGAACGATCTAAATAAGAGTGAATTTAGGTAGTTATATTTGAATAACAGATTGTTAATGTGCAGTCATTTGGAGTACTGGAATGGTAAGGTTCACATTAACTACTGAGGCACGCTGCAGAAATAGGAGATAGAAAGCTGAATATCAAGACATACTTTGCCAAAACATGGGCTGCTATAGTATGTTTAAGAGAAATAGTTGAAGCCCTTCTGCTTGGGAAGTAGAACAAGTGGACAGACAGTCTGGTTTATGGTACTTTTGAAGCTCTTCAAATATATTTTCAGAACTTGAATTTTATGGTATATTAGAAGCCTGCTTTATTAACATTATCCCCTAAAATACACAAAAAAATACCTATGCAAAGATGATAAAGTGGCAGAAGCCTTCTTTTAGGAGCAAGACATATTTGGAACATTTACAAGAATATGAATGATAAGAGTTCATTAATGTCATTTAAGAGATGCACTTGAACATCACCAAGAGCACCAGCTTGCTCTCTTTTAATGAATAAAATTGTATAATAGAAGAGTAAATGAAATGTGTCAGTGTGAAGAGTATCTAGCTCTTTGCATCCCTTATCCCATTTCACTTTCCTTCACCTGTTCTTTCCAGCTGCAGTTTATGTTTTGGAGCTGCTAGACCCTTTCATTCTAATTCAAAAGCTGAATCACTTTACTTTTTTCTTTTTTTTTTCTTTTTTTTTTTTTTCCCCCCTAATATCTCGCTTAAGGTTCCAAGATTCATCTTTCTATCTTTCTGTTAAATAAAACTTCTCCTCTGGCGTCGTTCTTCAGGAAACGTGCTGTTATATGCAATGAGGCTAGAATTAAATCTGGATTCTCCACTTGTGCAAATGCAAATTTCCTGAGGTTATAGAAGTTTGGCCAGCTTCGTAGCTGCAGAAGATAAAGGTCAGTCTTTGAGTCCAAGAAATAATACTACAAAATCTTTAAAATGCTTGAATTAATCCCTCCTCAAAAAAATCTTGTATGGTGTATCAGTACTATTTTACAACTCGTCTGAGGTTAAGACCTATGTTTAAAAATAACAATCACAGTTTGAAATACCACAGGGATGACTTCTCCTTTGTGCTAAGCACCCCAAAAGCTATGTACTTCAAGAGTAGTCGTGAATGTCAGTTTTAAAAACTAGACTGACCTTCCTCAGATTAGGCAGTAAGAGTAGAAATTCTTCAGTTTTAGTTCAAGTATATTTATTTGAGACAACAAAAAAGATTTTGTGTTAACAAGTGTATTTAGAAATTTTGTGACTCTTGCTTCTTCATCCTGCATCTAAAATAAGTAGGTCGCTATCTTCATTATAACGTCTAAACAGAAATCTGCTCAGAAAAGACAATGTTAATGTAATATACTCTGCAGTGACATAACACACCAGCCTGGGTTGAGGCACAAGATACTTATTTCAGGTCAACAGCAGTACTGGTCTTGGGCTTACTGTGTTTGTTTTCAGTTTCCTCTGCCAAAAATGTTGGAAATACATAATTGCCTAGACTTTTATTTCATGGGTTTTTTTTTCCAGATGGTCTTCAAATAATCAGCATTTTTGTTTTAATTGTATGTGTGTTTGTTTTAAGAACTAATTTGATCTTAAGTATTTCTCTTCTGTGTGTAATACTGTGCCATATTTACATCACACGATACGTAGTGAATGATAGATGGGGAGATTGGAAATACTGACTCAGTTATGTTTATTGTCTGCAGTGTATAAGCTGTACTGCATCTCATGAAAGTCTCCTTAAAATGCCAGTTCAAATGTACCATAACATTGGCTGATAATTGTGTTAGCAAAAACACAGATAAGAAGAGAAAATAAGGTTCACGCAGAGATTCTTCATCATTTTGAAAGATATTTATGTGGAAAAGTAGCTAATAGAAATAAGAGGACTTTGCCATTTGTTATAAACTCAGTGTTGTGCTCTTCAGTCCCTAGCGGACTAATTGAGGTGAACTTTCTTTAGGAAGTCTGAGAAGGTCAGGTCACGTTCCTGCACAAGCAGAGCGCTGCAACTGCTACCGGTCTTTTCCCTCTCACACTAGTAATCACAATGACTGGTAACTCTTGAAGCGGGTCTTCCCAGTGGTCATTTGTGATGTTCACTGGGCTTTCACACACTTCATCTTCATTGATAAGTAATATAGTGAAGGCAGATAGCTTATTATAAATTTTGGTTTTGATAAAAAAGATTATACTGAGGCTAAGACGGTAACTTGATCATTTTTCTTGCAGGAAAATATTAAATGAAACAGCGGTAAATTTCAGTGCTGAACTTTGATGTAAACTAGGCTATATCTGTTGACAACGGGTTTCTTGGTTTTGCTTTTGTTTCTTTTTAAGTAACTCTACAGGTGAATTGTTACTGTCTGTACAACTTTTCCCACCTCAGGCACAGTTCCTGTTCGACTGCTGTTACAACAATGAATATTGGGAACCCTTGCTGAGGACAGGACTACCTAATTCGAAAAACATTCCATTCTGGGTGAATGAGCTAAATTTAAAGGATTTGTGTGCTGATTTTATGTAACATCTAAGATGGTGGCACATTTTAACAATGGGTAATGAAATGGGGACAATTGATATAAACTGGCATGGCAGAATCATTACTGAGTCAACAGTATTAGTTCGTATAAGGATTTCATGGCAGATTTTCTTTCTTTCTTGGAGCTCTATAATCCGTAAGGGGGAAAAAATTAAATATTGAAGAAACATATATGAGAAGCTGGATACCATTCCTATTGTAATTTTAGGAGTCCTCTCAATGGATATTATATCTGACAAAACATTACAGCAATTAATCAGAAAATTCCTTAGGCATGTGCATTATTAAAAGAAGGGGAGTTGTCCTGTTTATGTCCTATCTTTACATTTCACAGGCCTCAAAATAATTTCAGGACTTGGTTTATAAACAATATTGGTGAATAATATAATTAGTAATGTTATTAGTAAATAATTAACCAAATCAAAAAGTTAAAACTGAGTCGTATTAATCAGTATCCCTAGGATGTGGCACACTTCTCTCTCTATTGCCAGGTGGGGTTACAGGCAATATTCTTCTCCTCCAAATCTAGTGGGTTTCAATGTTACTATACCTTTTCATCTGAAATGTGTGGCTCATTGACAGTCTGCACTGAAATCTGTTTTCACAATGTCTGCAGTACTATTTTGTTAACCCAGCTTGTACATGCAGTGGCTAAAAGAAGATTACATTTCCATTACATGGAAAAAATATTTTACCATTCCCTCCTACTAACCTCCTGCCCAAAACCCTCTTTTTAAAAACTTGATTTTACTGGAGATTAAACCTAGAAAATGTGTGAAAGAGTAACTGTCTTAGCAATGAACACAGTGGATGTGTATAGGAAGTAAATTAGTTGGAGGTAAAGAATTTCTCTTGATCATTCAGAGACTTAAATTGTATTGAAAAGTCATTCTGCCAATAATTTGCTACTCAAATTAAGACAAAGAATGTATTTTGTTAGCTGGTATAGCGTCATTTACTTCTGTGCTCACACCTTTTCAGCTTCTGTCAACTCTTCACGTAAGATGTATGAGATGACATAGAGAGTTATAGTAGTTAAGACATAGAGGAGTCAGATGGCACACCCTTATTTTTAAATGAATGAAGTTTGCCTTACCTTACCTTGGTGTAATACAAGTTTTTTCCAAGTGGCCTGAATTTTCAGGGTGGATGTTCTTTGTCGTGTTTTGAAAGATGTAAAACAAAACAAAGAAATAATCAGCAATGTTTTGAGAATTATTTTAGAATCAACTTTGACATCCTAGAGAAAATTGATTTTTTGTGAATATTAGACTGATATGTGAATGATTTACCTAGGAATTACTAATAAATGATCCTCGGTAACCTAAGCATACACAAATTCCTCTTACAGCAAAATTAAGTTATACTGTCAGAAGGCTTTACTACATGATAGACAAACAAAGAAGAGAATAATAAAATTATGAATATGCAACCAGCTCTTGAGCTTCCTAGTAGGCCTTGTACATCCATTTTAATATTTTGAATTATTTCAAGAGGATGGATGATACCATTTCAGGTAATATATATATATTCCAGATACAGAACCACTAGGTTGAATATGAGCTGTGCAAATACTTGTTTGTCATGTTTCGAGACCCTAGTTGCATGTGCATGCTTCTTTGTCCTTAAAATATTGTATTCTGCTTGTTATTGTGATGGGGTCTTATTTTGCAGCTGATACAGAAAACATTGTGTGTTATAACGTGGAGCTCTCACTTTCATGTTAACTTGACTGAAATCTGAATACAGTCGCTCCATGCTCATGGAGTAGCACCTATATTCTTTCTAATGTATGCCTGATGTTTGTCAAGTTAATTATTGCAGATAATCAGATAATTGAATTACTCTTATTTCTGTGACTTCCAAACTAAGCAAGCATATTGTAATGATGTATTTAAAATGCAATTTAATATTGAACTTATTTACATAAGCAGAGTGTTTGATAATATTGGGAGACTGTAAGAAATTTAGAAATATTTTTTTATTTTATGTAAACAAGCTTGAGTGAATTAGCATGGAGTGGACTATACTACATACAGTACAGGCAGAACGATCTGCATTGTTCACCTACTTGGCTTTTAGTCCTTAATGATTTATTTTTGTATCTTAACAATTACATGACCTCTGTGGAAGTTGTTGGAATGTTATTTAAAAGTAAACCCAATCTTCTCTAGGTGTGCTGTTTGCTTTCTTTTAATGGATAAGTTCTTTAGTGACCACTTTTTAATTCTGTCTAGTGATGCGCAAAACAACTTTTTAAAACTTGTTCTTCCCTTTTTAAAGTATAAACTTTGTGTGGACTTGTTTGCCTTTTCATTATGATTGTAGTTCATTTTTATCATCAAACTTGTATATGATTACTGCGACAGTAGTGTTCAAGTCACACACACACTAGAATAATCAACTAAACCTCACAGATGGGAGCTGGAGAAAGGAAGCCTATCAAGCCCTTTCTGCATTTGCAAAATAGAGGCGCAGGTAGGACAGGGGTGTGGTAAAATATCAGACAAGTTGTCCAAACCACTTTGGACCCCGAGATTAGTGGCTTTCTGTCCAAGCAATGATCTCTGCTTGAAAACAGTGTGTCTAAGTTGTAACGTTTTTATGTTGTGACTTAATATGCATACCTGTTGTAAATAGACACAGAAGACAGATACGTATGTATGTGTGTGCATGTGTATGTATGTATGTATACACATATGTGGAAATGTATAGTGGGTATGTCAAATGTAATGATAAAAAATTTAGCAGAACTGAGGACTAAGTTCAGGTCTCAAGTCGTCGCCTAGAGACACTTGCTTCATTCTCCATGAAGTTCATGAAGTCCATGAACTCCTCTATACAACGCAATTTTATTTACCTGGAGCAAGTACCCTCCCCTCATTAACTGCAACTGCTATTAATTTCAGTGTTACTCTGCTTCAGCATGTTTTTGCCCTAGTGCCAACCTATGCCCAGAGAAGATTAATTGGTGTAATATTTGAAATTCCATCTCAGTGTTGGGACTCTTCTTTAGTTCTGAGGCTCGGGACTCCCACCACTGGGAGTGGTTCTAGCAGCTGGGTGACATGTTTCATATTTTCAAGTTTGGTTGTATCAGTTTGAACCTTTTGAGAGCTTACTCTCCTTAGTGAGATAATACATTTATTGTCTGAAAATTTTAGAGCACCTTCAAGGTTGTGATTGAAAAATAAAGTATGAGCAGAAAAAGGAGTCTTGCTTGCCATAGATTTCATTGGTTTGGAATTGTTTATAAAAATAGCCGGAACATTACACAGTACATGGGAAATAGTTAGAAGACATAGGGGTTTCTATCTATTCTTTATTCCTTAATCTCAGCACAACTCCTTACTATGTAGTGTGTCAGATTATATTTGGCCCTGAAATACAGATTTTTATAAATATTCTTATAATCTTACAGTTATGTTTCTATGAATTTCAGCACAGCAAGTTAAAAGAGTGACATGGAGTACTCCTGAGATTATGCCTATGATAGACAGAGTTTTTATTTCCTGATGTAAACATCATTCAGTTCATAATTACCTTTCTGGTACATACCAACTCTTGACATTCAGTCTTGCCATTTGTCTGGTGTTTTATTCCCCAGAAATCTTCCTCTCAGCTGATAGGGGTTTTTTTTAAAGTATGGGTCTGCATAATTCAGTGTGTTTATCTATGATTTTAAAAATTGTCTATTTACGTTTTAAAAGCTTTGTAATATCCGTGCCAACTTACAAGAAGACTGGGACATACTGAAATTTTTCAAATGATAGAAATAGATGACATTACTTAAAAAATGGAGCAGGAATATTCATTTTATCACTGCTACTGAGTTTCTTGTGCTGTAAGCAGCTATGTCCTTCAGCCTGCTTTTCTGAGCAAAGTTAGAGATAATCAGCAGGAATTAATAACTTTATGGATGCAAAAAGCATTGAATTATCATCTGATAAAACAACTGCATTTTATGCATGTGACTACCTAAATTATAGGCAGTACATGTCACCACATAATTTCAAAATTACAAAAGCTGCTCAAGAGTTATTATTCATCAAGAGCTGCTCTAGAGTTATCAATTACTCTGTATCCATATTAGTGTTTGTTAAACAAAGTTTTCTTTGGTTTTTTTAGCATTCAAATGAATGCAAATGTGAACTGTTAATTAAAATTGTTACTTGCTCATTCTTATATATTAGAATGCTATCGTGCCAATTAATTATTTCCTGTTGTCTAAAACAATAATAGAGTACTATCTATACACTGAAAATAAAATTTTGTAAGCTATGTTGTACATTTTAGAGATGATCATCAATACTTTTAAAACTGTATGATAAGGACTTATATAGGTACTCAGGGACATTAAACAGATGGAGATTCAGCCTATGTAAATTAAACTTCAAAGCTGTTAATTAAAACTTAATCTAAACCATTATACAGAGAGACTGCAGTCTAAGATATTACATGAGTAAAATGTATTCATGGGGAACTGAATCTAACTTTCCTGGGGTGTTTCATTTGAAAACTGGTTTTCATTTTGCTTGGTTCAATGGAGGATATTAAGTTATTTAAACAGGGCTTTGTGAATTACTCGAACAACTATTTTCACCAGTAAATTGCAAACTTTATCTATGGCACTTCGTATCATTCCCAGGGGGGACAAAAATATCTACGAACATCCCTAGGGAAGAATATTCCTACTTTGGCAAGAGAAAAAGTCCATAATACACAAGATGGCACTGTTTCACTTGTGAAAATGCCACATTTTCACAGATAACAGTGAAAAATGTGATATGAGAGTGCAGAAGGTTTTACATTTTTATATAATTGAAAATAAGATATTTGCATAGTTGAATAGTTTTATTATAGGGAAACCAAAGCATTAATATGTAAGACCACATAACTGAAGCAAGTGAAAATGCCTTTGAAGTCACTGTTGACAAAATTGAATTGATCAGGAACTGGAAACTAGATCTGAGCTACAATTCTGTGTGACTTACTCTTTTGCTTCTAAAAATTCCAGAGAATTTGGAATTTAGCTTTCAGATGGTAGTTTTTCCCTGAATCTTCTCAGAGCTCCTCTGACATGCACAGTAAGCATACCATCTAGGTTTCTATACTTCGCTTTTAAGGTTAGCTGGTTACGAGCAAAAGGTATGTGCTGAAGTGCATGGGAATTTCCTGTGGTGTAGACGACTTCATTTTTTAATTAGGCCTTAAACTCTAATGTAGGTTTTAACTTGTAATTGAAAAAAATTTCATCATAAAAATACAGCATATTTTCAAAGATCTTTTTCTGCTTTAGACATTTCTGACCTTAGGCGATATTCCTGTGTCCGGCATTTGTGAAAACCCAGCTACCTCTATTAATGCGCCAAACTATGATACAGGAAGGTAATTTTAAATATTTCTTAATATTTCACTAGGATTTGTTAAATAAGTTGGCAGTGTTTATATATTATATTATTCTTCTCAGGGGCTGAGTAGAAAATCTGCAAGCCATCGACCAGATTAGATGCAGTCATTGCAATAACATTTCAGTGTTTTCAGTCTCAGATGTCTAAATTTAAGTACATATGTACTGATAATTTGGTACTCCTCGATCTGCTCTTTGAGATTATAAACTTCCTTAGGTCTTTTGACATAGAAAGATGTGATTAACTCTTATATCCTTGTTTTAAAATTCCAAAGTTTAAAACTGTAGGAAAAAAAAAAATCTTGTATAAGAAAGGACATTCAGAGGAACGACCATAGAAAAGGAAGGCTTGTAGTTCCATTTGTTGTTTATTGTACTAGTAACTCTTACTTCTAGCTTAAGGATGAAATTTTTTTTCTTAAAAAAAAGTCAGAATTCAGTCCCTCTAATTTTAGATAAATTTTGCCAAGGTAGATGTCAGTTTACT
This sequence comes from Nipponia nippon, assembly GCF_047370975.1. NCBI lineage: Eukaryota > Metazoa > Chordata > Aves > Pelecaniformes > Threskiornithidae > Nipponia > Nipponia nippon. Next base: position 84,035,990 of record NW_028262290.1, on the reverse strand, counting down.
TTTCACAGATTTCAGCGCCATTTAAAGACATGCAGAAGTCAGTCAGTGACGGCACCATTCTTACCTGCTTGTAGATTTTATAAGGCTTAAATATGTTCACTCTGAAATTTACAAGGTTTAAATATGTTCACTCTGAAATTTCACCTGTTAGTCATTGGCAAAATACTGGTGGGAGTGTGTTTGAAGCAGGTTTGTCTTCAACAACTGTCACTTTTTGTTTTGCATCACTGAGCAATTTCAACATTATTTCCTCTTACAGAAAAATAAACTGGAAGATGTGCTCTGGAAGCACATGTCCCCATGTTTTCCAGCTGTTATGTGGTACTTCACTCACAGGATCAGATTAGAAGTAGATCCCAGGAAATGCGTATATTGTGGTTATAGGGACCACAGTGCTTATAGCTTCACTCTGTGCTCTGCTTCAGTTCCACTTTCTAACGTAGCCAGTATATGTAGCTATTTCTATTGTACCCTCCAAGCAGGAGAGCTTAGAACTTAATTAAGAATCTAGCATGCAGTCTGTAAATGAAGTTGCATAACTATCAAAAGCTGACTGTTTATTTCCCTTTCACAAAGTTTGTGAATTTTCATTGGCCTGAACATTCACATTTTTTCTCTGCCATAACCATGCTATTGTTAAATTGCTGTAGAAAATGGTTCTGATTTACAGACCTCAAAGTGCTTTATAATCACAATGTATGTGTAATTTGAGATCGTTTTATTCTTGTTTCCTGGATACAAGAGTTTGAGTATGAAAAGGCAATGTGCTTTGACCAACAAGCCAGTGACTGGGTTTGGTAAAAGGCCCACTTGTGGTAACTCCATTTTGTAGACCTTGACCATGTACTGATGATAGGGGACATTCTGCAAGTGCATTGTAATAAAATGTTAGGGACCAGTTTTTTTCTCGGTTGTGGTTATATATCAATCCATTTAATATGAATACCTAAAAGGCTTATGTTTTTCATGTCGAACTCTTTGCAGTGATGAATTTTATTTAGGTACCTCTGCTTGATAACAAAAGCAGTTGAGGTCCTCAACTAGAGATGCATATGTCTGTGCTACAATAGAAATGACCCTTTTTGATGTTATCACTCAGTGAAGGTTTTTGTCAAGAACAGCAACAAATAACTCTGGTTAGTCTTCTGCATTAAATAAAATGGTAAATAAATCTTCAGCCATTTCTATGTAGGCACATTGTCTAGATCCTAATTTCAAATTAAAAAATCACAAATTTTGTTCTTTTTATTTTGCTTGTAAATACTGGTTGCATTTTGCTTACTTCAAAGCATAATTTTGGTTTAATTTTGAAACTAGTAAGTTTATAGTGTAAGTGATAATCATTTGTTTGCTAGATAATAATAGCATCTTTTACATTTTCTATTTTGAATTTCTACTGCCGCTACCACACAATGAAAATTTCAAGGGCCTTTTGGATGGGGGTTTTTTGTTTAGTTGGTTTGACATTTTTACTTTTTCATTTCTCAATAACTGTTTTGGACACTAGGACTAGAATGGTCACTATAAAATAAACATTCTGATTTTTTTGTGATGTTGCATCCAGTTGAGATTGGACATATTTTAAAGAAACAAATCTCTGAAATATTTCTGTGTTCCCAGTATCCTTATTCTGAGGAGTGCAAATAGTGCTTGATAGATGTTTATAATCTTAAACTTTTTTCCTAAAACACCTTAAATGTTTTTCCTGAACTTGTTCAAGAGTTTGCATAAAAAATAGGAATTTACATTTAATTTTGATCTTGCTTTAAAGTGCATTATCAAGTAACAGAAGGCAATTCTTCAATAAGTGAAATAAGCTTGGAAGGATACCAGCAGTAGAGCCAGTGTATTAGCACTTGCCGTATTTCAGAACTCAAATGAATAGAAACATAATGAAGAAACTGAAGTGTTAGCTGCCTCAAAACATCCAGTTAAGACTGGAGTGTGTTTTAAGTGCTGGTAGTCCCATAAAAATGTAACATTGTCTATTAGTGAAGAATTTATGCTTTTGTTTTTAAAAAATAAATTGTCCATTAATCTTACAATGTTCTCGTTTAATTTCAGTTAACCAACAGTAAACACCATATCAGAAATCAGAAGCAGTCTGAGCTGGGAAGTCAGGTCCACTCTCCATGTTCATTCAGTTCTGCTGGAGATGCACAGTGCAGTGCACTCTCTTCTTTTACACTCAAGGTTAACCAGTGAATGAGATAAAGATAGGAGTTTTATTTCCTGATTAAATTAGCAAGATGAAGTTTACATTTTAATTATTATTTTACTTCTGTGGAATAGAGTATTTTCAAAATGCAAGTCTAAATGCTCTTTTTTCCCCATTTCTATTATTAATTGTGGTCTTTTTATGTTGCTTTGGGCTGGGAGGTTGAGCTTGATGAGGTCCCTTCCAACCTGCAGTGTTTTATGATTTTCTGCATCTAGCGGTTGTATGAAAATCATGTCCTGCTTTCCAGACTGATGGAAGCGTGAAACTGATTTATTCTGTAATTTTTGCATTAATGGGTTGTAGAGGATAGTATTTATGGTAATGACTGGCAAATTATTTCCTGGCAGTTACTGGCCAGCTTGACTTTGGAACATCAGGTACACTTGCTGATCACTTGCTGCTGCGGTACAGTGTCATTTCAGTATGTTTAAAGCTATGGAGACTATAAATTGAAACAATCTTCTAGGCCTTATGGTGCTATGACTAATTTCTTATTGAATTCAGGACAACTTTGCAGAACAAAGCATGCCTTGCTAGTCAGTTTTTTCTTGGAGGTGGTATTGGAAAGATCTTGCAGAAATTCCTCAACAATTCTAAAGACGAAAGGAAAGTATGGATTTAAAGGAAGAAAAGATTGAAGGTTGAAGGAAAGGGTGATTAAGAGGACTTTTTTTCCACTTTCTTCTGCTTCCTCCCAGTCATGCTGACAGTTCTTGCACTTCCTTAACTTCTTTCTTCCAACTGAACACTAGCAATACCAAAGTAGAAGAGAGGAGTAAAAGGGACCCATGCTTCTCTCCGTAAGTGCAGGAGTCTCAACACTCCTGCTATTTCAGAGCTACAAGATTCAGTTCCCTGTGGTGGCTTCATGCAGAATCATGGTTTGGGGTTTTAAGGAACAAGCATGTAACTATCGCACGACCTGAGAAAGGGTATTCTCTTTATTCAGGTACTTTTGACCATTTCCATTTCTCTCCCTTCTGATTGAGATTCCAACAGAATTATTACTGAAATTCTGACTGAAGAGGGATAAAGCTACCAGAGTTTGATAGGATGGTAATGGATATCACTTAATTGGAGTTTTGCAGCCTAGGAGGGTGACGTTCTTTCTTTAGTCCTCTAGAACACTCTCTATATCTACAAAGGCAATAATAGGAACTAGGTACATAGTAGCTGTTTGGGCTTTCAGAGATGTCCCTTACCATTACCACAAAATATGATTCAAATGACTGACCAGGATGTTTTTAAGTACCCACTAAATCTTATCAAAATTTTACAATCCCTGGCATGCTACGCATGCCTGTTTACAAAGAAAGTCCTAAGGTATTGAGAACATTTGTGAAAACGTAAGTAGACCATAAAACATCGACTTTTTCTAGAGTCTTATATGTATCCTTCCATTAGTGGGTAGAGATGGGGAAGATGCTTCACTTCCGTACACGTCAAAAATGTAAGCATCACAGTGCATACATCTCTTGTATGATGTATCTTTTGCCTACTTAGCCCATGGTCTTTTCCTGCAGATATGAAAGTTTTACTTTGAGATATTGTCTGTCTGTCCATAGTCATTGCTGTAGGTTCTTCACTGGGGTTCTGATTGCACCGAGAAATTGTCTTGGGAAGTTGGAGACAGCATTTTCAAAAGATTAATCCCAGTCTTCTGCCTTCCATGATAGTGCCCAGAGAAGCACACAGGGGTGTTGGGAGTATTTGTACGCAGTACAGTGACATCAGACTTGAAGTCTTGTATCCATGTTTTCCCTTCTTCTGCAATTTCTGGTAACTTGTACGAAATTAGTGTTTTTTGTTAAGAGTTAAATTTGTTTCATTTTTTAAGAAATATATTTACAAGGACTGTATTGTCTTTATTCGCCTTGGCTGTAAGGTCATATTAAATACTTATAATACGTGAAAGTAGGACATGAAGAGTTTTCAAGTCTGGCAAATCTTAATAGCATTTTCATTCTTTCACGAGAACTCTATTCATCATCATAAAAGTAGTTTAGATGCTAGAATACAGATGTTCTTAAACTATCTATTAACATGCACTTATAAAAAAATTCTAAGTGACAATGTAATTCTTTGTAACTTCTATGCAGTTTGCATGAAAACCTTTTAATGCACATTTGCACAAGGTCACCAATAACTTACAATATATTTTAGTATTGGATTTATGTGAAAATAACTGAAAATCTCTTTTGCAATTTCAAAGGGCTTAAATATGATATTTTACTGTCATGTACTTCATCAATATTTTATGTAAAGTGAGGATAAAAAGCACATTTTAGCAAATCAAAGACTTCAAAAATATTGTATAACTTCCTTTCTTTTTCTGAAAGGATTTTTTTTACACAAAGAGGTGAATAAGGAGCTCAAAATCGAGAAAAGTCACATTGATAACCCAATGCATAGTAAGAGTTATATTAGCAAAGGTAGAATACCTTGTGAGACAGTGGCCAGACTACCTGTACTGGAAGGCTGGCTAGCTCCGTGTTGCTCCAACATGGGCTTTGGGGCTGGTCCACAAGGGTGGGGAATCTGGCAGTGACCCCTACCCAGGCTGGGCAGGGCCATCACCAGTGGGGCACCATCCCACAGCGCCTGAGCTGGGTGAGCAGAGCAGGGTTGGTGGCAGGTCCCACTGACAGTCCAGCAGTCAGCGATCCAGCAAAAGGCGAGGTAACAAGTCAGGTCTGAGGTTAGTCTGAGAATCCCAGTGATAGTCCAGGAACAGCCAGGAGCAGGACTGGGAAGAGGTGTACCTGCAACATAGCTCAGGCCAGGTCTGGGTGCCCCTGGACCCATGTGCATGGGTGGGGGTCCCTGGTGAGGCTGGTCGGGGCAATTAAGGCCTGTTGGTGCCTGCAGGGCTCTCACAATAGGTATCTGCCCTGATTGCAATGCAAAGTTTTGGTCCTTTGATGGAGACTGCATTTTCACTGAGATCCCCATGGCAAGTGGGTGATGGGGAAATGTAAGCCAATCACACAGATCAGGTTGGCATATTCAGCTGTAGATTTACAGGTGTAACTTAGTCACAGGAGGTGAACTGACATAGCTTTGTGGATCACAAGACGGCAGTGAAGGCACAGGTTACCACTGGCATCAGACTGTTTTACGTTCAAGCATGCAGGATGCTGCTTTCTGATGTTATTCATATAATTTCATGGGAGAAAGACTATCATTGCAGGAGATCCCATTTCAGCAATCATCTTTTAAAAATCAGATTTGTGATTTGGACAGGAGAGGTGGAAGAAAATGGACAGTAAAATACACTTCAGTTCTCTCAGGTGGTATTGGATTCATGCTTATTACATTGTGTAGGATATTTTTTTGCCAAAGATGGCTGGGGTGATCATATCCCCCAGGATCTCATTGTAATCCCGTTACATCAATACAAGTTTAAAGAAATGCCATTGACAAAAGTTCTTCTGATCTCAGTTAGAGTGGTATAAATTTCTTTGATAGTCGGAATCACTACATTGATGGAAATTGAATAGCTTGCCTTTAGAGCTCAGTAAGAACAGACTTTGGCTGGTATATCTGAAGTCAGTGCTCCTGCTGTTATTGAAATATTCCGCAAAATGTTATAAAACTTCTGAAAATGTTTATTTTAATGCCAATTAGCTGTGTCAGCTCACTAACATGCATTTTGATACTGATTTAGAAGGAACCAGAAATCTGAAGCAGTTTGAGGCAATTTTGTGAGTAATTTGTTGACAAAAAGGCCTTCTTTATTTCGATGCTTGAACTTTAATCTTTTTGGACATCTTTGAGCATAATTACTAAACACAGTGAGAATGGTGAAAATGAACTTCTGGTTTCTGGAATTTCTTTGAACATGTAGGATTATAATTTATTATCTTTCGGTCATTCTTTTTAAAATTTTGTTGAAAACCAGGGCAATTGAATCAGCACGTCTGCTGTATAGGCAGTCATGTTGCTGAATTTGCTAGTAAAATTTTTTTTCATTGCTTTTTGCTTATATTGCCCCCCGCAGACTAATGGAGGTGCAAGATAGATATAAATGCCTCCGTTTCCCCTATGCAGTTGTTGATGTTGCTGTTGTCTTGGGACACACAGCAATGGAGACAGGTTTTTCTGTGTGAGTTAACCTTACGTAGAAGAAAATGGCCTGCTTCAGTTATATCTTCTAGGCTTTATCTTTGGGCTTCATGGCTTCCCCGCATATTTTCTTGACCACCACAAGTCACTGCAGCATAGTGACAGGGGAGAAGGAAATATGTACAGAAAGAAGGTTCAGCTGTTCAACTATTATTTATGGTGATGACTTCCATCTCATGAGTACTATTTATGACACAGTTTGATTGTCATAGTTTCTATGGTTTCATAGAAATTTACATGTTGCAACTCAGGCAAGAAGTGTACTCTATAAAACCGTGCCAAGGATTAGCTACAGAAATAATTCTTAACCTATGGCAGAGTCCTTGAGGTATGCAGGTTTGGAGATAGGTAGTCTCTATAAATATCACTGGGCAAGAAGGAATGGGGAAAATCTGACTTTCAGTGCGCGTATTCAGTAGATACTTCAGAAAACATAGAAACTACATTCTTGGAGTTCTTGCTCTTCTATAAGTTATTCTGACTGGGCTAAATTCATATTGTTGAGCTAAGTGCTCCTAATAGTTACGAAATTCCATTAAAGATTTCATTACTATCAAAGGCGTCCATTATGGGAAAAAATAATTTAGCGTTCTACAGTTGTTCTGAATATAAATCATGTTTCAGTATATTTACTTTTGTAATATATTGTAAATTGAAAAGCATACAGACAATTAATGTGCAATACTCTTTTTAAGAAACAAAAATTTAGGGGTGTTTTCTTGTTCCAGGTATTTTAGGCATTAGGGCTTATAAGAAAAACATGATTAATCAAATGGATAATCACTCTTCCATTTTTCCTTGTCCTTTTTGTCAGAAGAGAACGTCATTTATTGGTGTGACTTCTGCAGTGCAGACCCCTGTTTCAGTTGCTACGTTCAGCTCCTGTAGTGGTTGTCGAGAATTCTATAGGCGAGCTAAGCGGAAAAAAAATTTATTAGACTCCTTCTAAGTAGATTTCAGAGGCCTTTTTTGTAATGCTTAATCTTTTCATATTCTGTTTATCTTTGGTAAATAAATAACTGGCCTTTAAAAAAAAAAAAAAAAGAGAAATCATTCATTCTAACTGAGAACAATAATAAGCATGCCTTACAAAAACAGCGTCAACATTTCTGAGTATTTCCAGAAGACTGACAAAAGTATCCTCTGGGAAGAAGGCTTGACACTTCTCCTGTGTTTGTAGATGGAAGGAATTTGGAAGAATGTGTTCGGATCAGGATGGGAAACTGAGCATTATCTTTGTATGCTTGTTGAATCGTTCTTAGGACAAAATTTAGAAGTAGAAAATACTTCATTTTTAGCAACTAGGATTACCTAATGATTCAGATGGGAGTTTTACCAAATCAGTTGCTTCAAAGTCAGCTTTAATTTAGTAGTAAATAGTTATGTGTCATTTAAAACTAACCCCCTCTGGAACATAACAGTATATGCTGTCCCGAAAAACAAATGCAACTCAATTTCCATTAAAAAGTCCCACAAATATAAATAGGCAGATCTGTTTTATAAACCTATAAATATAGTCCAGCATATCATGGTCTAATAGAAAACCACTAATAAATGAATAGTACTGTACAAGGATGTATATTAATTTTGTAAATTAAATATGTCTGAAAACAGTAATGGTATTCTAGGTTTGCATTTTAGAAGGTGGTGTCATATCTTACAGCAGTGGAAGAGAATATTGGTTCTAGGCATGGCACTGCAGTGTAAAACACGAGGTTGTAACAGTCCATAATTTATCAGTCTGTAGCATTGTCTTATCAATGAATGAATATAGGAATTTATTTAAATGAATGCAAATAGGAACACATCACTCAGTTGTGCTGGCCTCTCAACTTTGCAATAAAAAATTTTAGTTTTATTTTTGACTTAAAAATAAATGTAATGATCTTTCTTCTTCTCTGTTTCTTCGCATCCCCAAACATTCAAGCATTATGGCAAAATTAACAATTAAAGAGTAATTCGGTGCTGTGGCAAGCACTGCAGGACAGGATGAGAAAGTGGGATGTGCTGTGCTGTGTCAGACCAGCGCTCCCTTGTCCCCAGTGCTTGGCCTCCTGACCAAGGGCCCATGAGCAGCCGGAAGCACCAAAGCACTCTCCTGCACCACCGCTCTCCCAGTGATAGTAGGAAAAGTTATTTTATTTAGGTATATTAGGAGGCAAGAGGAGAAGGCAGGTGAACCTGGTCACATCCTGTGGGCCAGTGCCCTCCTAGCATCAACTCCTGTTGGTTTGACCTGCCAGTTCTGTTGGACAGGTTCTCTTTTGAGCCTCCTGATACCACTTGCTACCAGGGCCTCGGCAGAGCTTCAGATTTCACCCATTTTGTGTCTGCTGTGTAGAGTGGTACGTTCTTCCCTTTGTTCAAAGCTATCTTCAACCATTTTGTCAGGCACCACCTACTTCTAGTTTGTCAGGACTGGATGAGTAACAGTTGTGCTTTCAACTTACCCACTGTATTCATGAGTTGGTAAACTGGTTGTGCCCCCCTCAAGTACCTGCAAGCTGAAGAGTCCCAGTCTGTTTGTACTCTCCTGACAAGGCAGCTGCTTCATCTTACTACAAATTTTGTCATCTTTGTATGTCATATCGATCAATTCATAGGGAAAATGAAGTATTGACATGTATAGCTTTATATAAAACACCTTAGTATAAGACCTTCTTCAAGCCAGTTATACTTGTGCCTCAATACTCAAAGCACTTAAAATTTACTTAGCCTGAAGCAATTAAACAGTAATAAAGATAATGTTTTGTTCTTAATACTGTGATGATTCGTAAAACTAAAATTAAATTACTAGTACAGAGATGCAGAAGTCTAGTGATGAAAAATGAAAGAAATATATGATAAAATGTGACAAAATGAAGTAGTGAAAGCATGGGAATTAACATGAGGAAGTTCTTCATAACACTTGCTCTTTATGTATCTCTTGGTATTTAACCGTTCTCTGGTGTACTTCTACAGTACAACTGAGATTAAAACGTGGGCTGCTGCTGAAATAGAGTAGTTTACTATTCTCCTTCCCTCTTACTCATTCTTGCATTGCTTTCCTCATTGCTGGCATTGGTATTCCTCTGGCACCACACTGGAATGGTTTAAAAAGCTGAACTGAAAAGAAATTAAACCCTATCACCCCCCAATTTTATTTTTTTCTGGATTATTTCTGCAAACTAGGTCACCATGATTCAGATAGTGTCTGTTGGCTGTTATGCAAGAACAGAGAGAAAACTGGATAGCAGGAACTGCCCGACAGCAGCAAAAACAGCCCAAGGATAACAGTTTCCTTGCCAGAAAAAAAGTCCTGTATGTGATTATGGACTCCCTGGAAAGGACTTTTCTAAATCTTGAGCATCTGCGTTAAGCTGCCAAATGACAGCTTAGAGTGATAATCAGTATATTTTATCTCAATTACAAAATTGCTGCTTTGTATTTTATTTCCATATTTTCTTACATTGGGGCAGACATTTAGTTTCCTGAGCTGAAAATGGATAGACTGTGGGGCTGCCTTACAGCTCTAAGCAACTGAAATGGCTCAACTCTTATTTGAAGTTCAGATTTCACTAGGCACAGCTTCACCATTCTGATATCTCTGAAGAGCATTCCATGGGTTTAATATGTGGAAATTTAAAAGCATATTTCACATCTAGTGCTTAATTTTGCAGTTGTGGCACTGCATCCAGAATTTGGAATGCTGCTGTTTATTGAATCAATGTCTATTAAAATTCATGCCAGTATTATTGCTTTACTTGATATAGGAAACTACTGCTGTATCTCAAAGGGTGTACACTGATTTTTTTTTTTTTTTTTTTAACTATCCAGTTTTTAAACATCAAAAATGTTTCTGTTTGGTTAAATAAACACACTAGGGAGATAAATGTAAAGGAAAATAAATTGTGTTATATCTTCATAAGCCACTATGGAATTCATATTATGTAGAAGATACTGCTCTACACTCTAAAAATAGATGTTCTGCAAAATATACTGTGATTTTGACATACATAATTGTCTGGATTTTGTTGTTTCTTGTAATTCTTTCTGACTCTCTTAATATAAAGTGACTGATGGTCAAATTCACATGAATTTATTTAGATGTGATTAAACCAGCTAAACTGGTCCATTGAATGGAGATTCAGTTGCTCTGTAATTTTATCATTTAACATGCCAATGTCTTTGTGTTTATTTAATATGATTTTTCAGGTTGTCAGTGTACATCTAATGGTAATACCACATGAAGTTTAGAGGATCATTTGTGGGAGACTACATTAATTGTTTTTGGTAATAATCCTTTCACTTCCAGTTGCTGATGGCTAATTTGTTGGAGTTTCTGTTATTTGACAATTGAGTTGGCTAATTATTTTTTTATCCATCATACAAATTATGTGGTAAATTAACTATTCCTTGTTTGGAGGGCTTCTTGAGCAGGTTTCTTAGGATAATGCTTGCAATTTCAAATTTCATTTTCTACAAATTTCTGCCATGATTAATACTAAATTTTGCTGTCTATGTAAATGTTAGTGATGCACAGTTTTGCAACGTAATAGCAACATGAGTTGTAAGATATGATATCTGGGAAGTTATACTGGCAGACCATTCTTTTTGAAGGCTGTGATTGGTACAGGGCTCTGTTAAATTCTCAAAACTTTTAGAATAAAGATTGCCGCATGCAGCCACAGTTTTGCTGCCTTCTGTAAGTATCTTCTGAGCCATGAGCGTATGCTGTTTGATCCATCCCCCCATGTTCTTAATCAGTGTCTTTGGCATGGAAAATATACACAAGACGACTACTGTTAGTCAATATTATGAATAAACTGGAAGATAATAGGAAGAACCAGATGGTCTTTATGGGGAGGAGCATTATTAGTCCATCCTAATACATACAAGAATGTTCCTTCTGGCAAAAGAAAGATCTCTCTTCTGGCATTTCCTCAAACTCCTGCAGGGGCCAGTGATGCACATGACTTGTACAGGGCTTCAGTGAGGTGGTTGCTTGTTTCCAACTGTTTATTTGCACTAAGAGAAACTAAACATAGATAGCTTTTCTAGGTGAAGAATTATAGTTGCCACAGCAATGGAGAGTGAATGCCACAGTAAGTGGAGAGTGAAAGTAAACCTGTGGATGGGCACAGAGCTAGCAATACCAAAATTTTTTCTGTTAAGAAATGGCTCAAAATATTTAAAAATTCAAAAAGTCGTAGTCAAAGGCAACTGCAGTGGTGTTTCCTTTTTCTCAGTAGCTTTGGCAGCACTGCACTAGGGCTGTGACATAACACAAGCAAGTGATTGGAAGCATCACTAGAGTCTGGCTTTTATAATGGGCAGTGCAGGGCTGTGTATCTAAAATGGAGAGGGCAGGCACGCGCCTGGCATGTGGTAATAGATGGACTGATAGTGTCCATACCCCCCCATCTGGAATTACCAAAGAATCAGTAAATATAGTTGAATTATTTTGTGCTTCATCAAGTTATTTGATGGCGCTGATATTGGAGCATGGTGTGGCATGCTGGGGACAGTCTTACTGAAGTAGTATTATTCAGGATATGTAAGGATAGCTGCTAGTAGTGAAATTAAGCAAGACAACTGTCATCTGCTCTGGAGTGGAGAGCAAAGTCAGCAAGCATGATTTGCTTAATTAAACTGGTAGACAGGGTTCTTTTCTAATTTTATATTCTCATTCATCTTGGAAGTAGACTGCTAAAATCTGAAGCCTATTGTGAATTCCTTTTTCAAACTGGAAAATACCTGTAAAGTTACTCGAGTTCAGGAAGAAGCTCTTAGTAGTAATGAATGATACCATTTGAATTTTCGTCATAGTGATATCAGAAGAGTATCATAGCTCCACTAAGTGTCAAAAGATTGTTAATATTCCTTGAAAAACAGTATGATAGGCTTAGTGTTTTAGAAACCTAGGCTACATTTACAGGGGTGGAGGGGGTAGAAGAAACAGTGGAATAGCATGACTGAGCAGAAGAGAGATGCAAAGATGTGATTCCTGCTGCAGTCAATTTCTGACAAAGAAATGCAAAATAAGGATAATGAGAAGCTTCGTTAAAAGCTACCGTGTCTGGATGCAAATTTTATGGAGTTTAGTAGCCACCAGCTCTAAAAGTAATAGTACTTTTGGATACTCCACCCCTTTACAACTGTGGTTCTAATTAACCACTGTAACAGCATTTGCCTATATCTAGACCATAAATATGAAAATAGTGGTAAAAAGTTGTATGCCTAACAATACAAACTTGCTTATCAGAAAAAAGAAAAATGAAGGAAGCATCTCTTTAGCTTTTGTTGAGATTAGATTGGGCCCTGTGTAAATGTTACGTTTTGTGGGAGAAGGGGAAGACATTTGATTTTGTGAGTATGGCTGTTTATAGGTAGGAACTAATGCATGTACTTTTTGGTCAAGTGTTATTTATTCCGGCCATTAAAAAAAATTGCTTGAATTTGACCTACAGGAGTCAGAGGATATGATGTTGTCCTCTTTAGAAGAATTAAACAGGAGATAAATAGTTACAATTTGCCTAAATGAAAAATCACCTCATAACAATATTTTTTTTTATTTTATGTACCTAAAGACACATACACATATGCACACACACACAAAAATGCTTGATTACATGTTAGCCAACTGAATATAAACTGGTGATATTGTTTTGCTCTTTCTATATAATTGACAAGCTGTGATAAAACTAAGATGCTTTCATCTTTGGGTGTGAATGTGTTTGGGTTTTTTCTAAATGCCCTTTTAAAGTCTTGTATATTTCCCTTTGTAACAACAGAAAGAGAAATCCCACAACCCTGTTTTCCTACCACCCTCAGAAGAGAGAAAATCTCCCTCCCAGCAAAATGCCAGATAACGTCTTGGTGTTTATAAGGGGATAGGGGTGGAGGAGAAGAGAGTTATGTTGTGGTTACAGAAGTTAGTTTTGTCTTATTTGGGGCATAATGAGAACTTTGTCATCATTCTGCTTGACTGGCACATTTTTAATGCTGCCTTGGGCTGTCAGTGGGTAAATGTGAACTTCTAGTTATTCTTTTCGATCCTAAAATACACTGTCAAATCCAGTGTAAGTTTCAGTGTCTTTGCATCTCTTTGGGGAAAAAAAAAAAAAAAGGCAATTCTTTCACCTCCTCTTAATCATTAATTCATGTAGAACTTTTTTCAATATGTTGACAATGTGGTAAGAAATTTCACATTTTGTTCTCATCATATTAGGAAGAACAAAACATTAAAGGTAGGCTTTTTGTAAGGAGGACAGAACATGTGGCTCTTCTAAATGGCAAAGCAAGTTAGCATGGCCTCAGAAATAAGAACCGCTCACACTCAAGATTCGCTTCTTCATCTGGGAAGCTGGGGGGTTTGCCTGAGAAGGGTTTATAGAGCTTCAGAGGAGTGTGCAGGTGTTGCAAGCAGCAGTACTCTCCACACAGTTTTTGACCAAGCCTTTACACCCAATATTAAGCTTGCATTTGAGTTTCCTCTTCACATACATTTTTCTTACCTAGAATAGTTTTAGCTTGAAATGTGAATGGGATTCTCTTATTCTTCAGAAAGAATGGTGTATGGATGTGTGCATATCCTTTAAAGCTAGAGCTTGCACTAAGAAACATAAGAGTTAAGTTCAAACCAGGTGCCTGTTTTCACCATCTGTATTAAACGTTGAAAATCTATTACCTTCTTTGACACATTAGAAAACAGATCAGTGATCTGAGCTCATTGTTTTGCTTTCTAACGGATAAGGTGGCAAAAGGCCAACAGCAGAAAGACTGGGATTTCAGCAAGGGAAGATAATGTCAGCCCTCCTGGGTGCCCCCAAAGGGAGACCAGGGAGTGTATTGAATTAGTGTGTTTCCCTTCTTTCTTTTCCTCTTGCCAGCTGCTGACCCCAGCGTGCTGGCTCTGCAGGGAGTCCTCTCTGGGAAAGCAGGTGCTTTCACGAGGGCAAGCATCAGCAAGGGTCTACCTACGTGACAGCAAGACCAAAGTAATCTCAGAGAAGTTAAAACCAGTAATAAACATTTGTCTTAATTTTCTGGCCGACAGTGAGAGCAGTATTTGTCTCCTGTAAGAGTTGTTTACATCAAAGCAATTTGCGGTTCAGTGCATTGTATTGTCTTTACATTTATTTGAATGTTACTGCTGTCAGTGTTAGTGGGGCTTAGTGTGAAACCTATTGCTTGCAAGAGTTGTTCCATTGAAGTGACCTTCTTTGACTTGTTGGAGTAAGGACTGTCATTTGCTTTTGAGAATTGGATAGAGTAAGAATTTGGGATAAATTCTGAACCTCAGTCTTCAACATGTAGCCACTTATCAATGAGGCAATCAATGCATGATGCCCGCAAAGTGTTTTGGGAACTCTTTCCTTGAGCACTTCTGAGGTAGGATTCACAAAGCCTGGATTTCAGGTTCTGGGAGTAAAACACCCTTCAGTTTCCCTTGTAAAAGAGCAGCTGAACAATGGCTGTAAAAATGATCCTGTGGACAGTGTTGAACAGAAAGAGGAAGAAAATAACTAAAATTAACCTCTGTAATCTCCTTCCAACATAATGATGGCAAACTGAACCTGTTTAAATCCTGACAGATTTCAGTGCTCAGAGACACCATGTAATAAATTATGCATTTAATTCACTTAACACTGGCGGTGACCTGGTCATGCAGGAAGAAAAAGATTGTTGCTTCTAGTCTGATTCATATAGTTTGCATCTTAAAATGTATTTGATGTTCACCTTAAAAAAACTAAAGTAGGCTTCTCCAGTATTTGGCACAGGTTAAGTTTCAGCTCTCCCCCAAAATAGCAGAACCAGGCTCAGTCCAGTGAAGAAGTTTCTGTGCAAGCAGAGGCATCACAGCTTCTACGTGCTGTTTTTTATGGTTGTCCGATACTTACCTTCTGGCAGCGGTACTTCTGAGTATTAGTTGTGCCTAAGCGTACTGGACTGGATATGAGCCTCACAATTAATACATCAAATGGGACATTTCTAACAACTTCAGGACTAGAAAAATCACAAGAAAATAGCAAGAGGATGGAAAAATATTCTTGTAATTTTTCAGATTCAGGTTCTTAGAAAATTCTATTAATTTCTTTGAACTCTTTCCAAAATCACATTATTCAGGCATAATTTTTGGTTCTCAGTAGCTTTGAGAAAAAATTGTGGGACGGGAACAGAGATTTAAATTGTAGGTTATAGATCTGCTGAAGTCCGCTACCCTCTTGGGAAAGAATGTGGCAGTTGTCTGGTGTTGATCTCAGGAGTGTTTGGGAACAAACCTGGGTAATATGATATAACTTTATTCTTCACTTTCTCATGTTTGAGGTTTTGTATGCAGATGTACATTTACTGGACAAGATAATTTGGAAAGGAGCTATAGGGGTTTTAGCCTCCAACTTCTACCTCTGAGCTGAACATTAGCAGCCCATTTATTCCTAACACAGTTCAGCAGCCTTCTCTAAATCCTCAATCCCAGCTGTTGTATGCAGCCTGTCTCCTCAGCTGCACCATAACTGTATCAAAGCACAGGGGTTGCATCTTTATCATGTGAAGGTGAGAATTTTTTGCTCAGCATTTTACATCACTGAGTTACACAGATCAGCGTGCATTGATATTTCATTTACTGAATGTGCATATAGCAACTTAGATAGGCATCCTTGTGTTTTTATACAATAAATTCATAAGGATTAAAAACCACTTCCTAATTTAGTGACATGAAATAACCTGCATGGCTATCAATCACTATTTGTTTGATTTTTATCTCTTTTTTTTTTTTTTAAACTTAGCTAAAAATCAAAAGTTATCAGTCAGAGGGAGTAAGAGAAGCTTAAGGTTAAATTGATTCTGGATATTACCTGAGGAACACTAAAGCCCCAGCTTTTCTCCAGGAGGGGAAAAACATTTGCCTGCCAAATTCTGTTCTTTAGCAGGAGTCTGGCACTGTTGAAACACAGAGGACATTTATCCAAAGTAACAGAAAGTTAACACTTGGGGATGGCTATACTTTAAAGACGACTTTTAAAGTCTAAGCCCTCATTTCTGCAGCCGTCCATCTTGGGAGGTTCTGAACAGTCTCTGCTAAAAACCGGACAGCTGGCAGCTAGTGAGCTAGCCGAGCGATTGGTAGAACAGGCTTTCCTTAGGTTTTCTTTTTGACCTTTGGGCCATCGCTTCACCTTACTGTGCTCCTCTGTCTTCTTGTTCCCTATGTACCAAGTAGAACAGGCAAAGCTTCGTAGGCTGGAGGAGTCTTGTTCAAATGCAGGTACACAGAGGACTGTAAAGATGATACCTTGTGGAGCTAGGGATCATGTACATATCAAGACAGATGCGTTCAATGTCAGTGGGTATTTGGCCCCTCTGCAAATTGAGATATTTGTGTAAATATCTAATTGTAATTAATCAGTTTTGGCCATGATAGCCAGGACTGGAATCTTAATTCCACTGGAGTTTGTTTCAGAAATAACATTGACTTAAATAGCACTACAATTTTGGCTGCAATTCTTCGGCATCCTTTCACTTTCCTAAACTCTCTCATTTGCTGACCTCTTCAAATTCCTAATCTTCAGTATGTTAAGAAGCTGTAGGAAGCAGATCTGTTCTTTATGGCTTACTCCAGAACATGAGGCTGGACTAGTCAGACATGGGCATAGAGAAGTTTATGTGCTCAAGTCCTTACATCTGAATTTGATCCTCCTTTCAAGGCATTCACTCTGGAGCCAAATGCAACTCCTTTCACTGAGCCTTGGCAACCTAGCAGAAGGAGAGGCTGTTAGCAAGTGTGAACTCTGTGTTTGGGATCAGGGGGCTTAAAGGCATGCCAGCTGGCTTCTCCAATTATCTGGAGTTTTCTTATGTCCCTCTAGACCTCTGTATAATTGGGGTTATATGCTGTATTGTTTTCTTTAATTTTGAACTAGTGCTGTTTAGCCCAGCTTCAGCGCTTTGATAGTCTTTGGTCTTTTGTTTTTATTTTTTGATGTTTCCACCAGTACAATATTTAGCCACAACTTAGGCAGATTTTACAGTTTCTCTGCCTATAAGTAGAATGAGCATTAGATAATGCATTGTTCTTTGATGAAATGAATGTATAAAAGATGGTCATTAGTCTGTTTGGATTTATTTCTGAAATCATATTTACTTTGCCTGCCCTTTGCTTTTGATTGTTTCTGAGGGAGTATCTGCTGATCTGTTAGAAATTAGAAAGATCTTGCTTCATAAGAGGAAAGTGGGAATAGCAATTGTAATGTGTGTGCTATCAAAATCTTTTTAAAAAAAAATCCTTCCTTTGTCACGTTAGTAAGAAACTGATCAAAACCGAAGATTCTGTGCTCCGTTGTTTAGCAGTTTTTTGACACAGAACACAGCCCAAATCAATCCAGAGTAGTATAATTAAAAACAGCACACTCAAGTCTTTTTCCAAGCTACCATGTGTTTACTGCTGTTATATTAGCAGCAGTTTTTGCTTTGAGGTGACATATTATACTTTTTCCTCACCACTTCCTACATTTCCAAGATAGCAGAAGGGAGAGTGTACAACAGTTTGGGAGAGGAAGAGAAGTAATAAACTTACGTTAGGAATGTTAGGAAGCAAATTGTGTTTGTAGGGTACAGATTCACAACTGAGATACAGTGGAGGCCCATTGGTTTTATAACACCTCTGCAATGTGTGCAATATTACGATATTTGGGCCCTTACCCTTTTACAGTGTATTTCTGTTTGGTACCTTTCAGAAAAATGAGAAAGTGGTAGCAGCCATATTTTTTAAATGAGGAAGTACAGCATTGGAAAGTCTGTGTTACTTTGGTAAGAACCTAATCTTTTTCTTTTTTTTTCCTGTTTTTCTTTTTTTCTTAATCCTGAAGTCACTGCCCAGCAAGATGTCCCTTTCTGCCTGGGTCAGAATGGTTTAGTCAAAGCACTCTGCAGACTTTATGGAGATTTCATCATATTTTTTCTGTTTTCCATCTAAATGGGAAAGTTTGAATCTTAGTGTCATTGCTTGTATGAAGCTAGACACCACAGTGATAGACAGCCCTTGTGCTGTCTAGGGAACCAAGGCTGCTAATAACTTCTCACTTGTCTATAAACATAAAAGCCAGCTACCATCTGGTACTTAGCAATATATAGCAACCACCCTTACCTGTGCTGAGAGGTAATTAGCCTGCCCTCTATTCCTTTTTCACATTAATAATAATAATAAACGTTCAGCCACTAGATTGGTACAATGAAAAACTACAGGGTTTATAGGGCCCTAAAAAGTCACCTAGTATAGCTGTGTTTTGTGTTCTGAAAAAAAAAAAAAAAAGCCAGTACAGAAGAGTTATGAAAGGTAAAGACATTTCAGATCATAAAAATCAAAGTTGAATCTACCAAAAGAAATCTCACAAGCCACTGAACAGTTAGTATTAGGAACCCACACCGCTCTCCCAATTGATGATGCAAACCTCGCCATATGGAATAAACCAAATACAACCAAATGGGTCTGAAAGTATGATTTCCTGCAAGACACAGAAAATCAAGAAGTTAAGAAATCTGAAGCCAAAATGTGAGAGAGTATCAAGAAAATAAATTACAGGAAGGGACTAATATGTCTTAAGAAGTGATGGAATAAAATAGAACTGTGGCTAAAATCCAAGTACATACGTACTTTTTTTAAAAGTTTGAGATTCTCTAAGAACTAAGCCTGTACTTGGGAATATGTAAGCCAGCACTCTTGAGGTGTCTGTCATGTATCACCATTTGGATTTGGCTGCTTTATATGTTGCAGGCAGAAATTGGCCTGTAGGAGTTGAATAGGGAGAAGAGAAACCCTAATAGTTCAGTGAGATACATCCACTTTTTGTAGTGTTTTTGTACCTATAGTGCATATTTTTATACTTCATTTCTTTCAAAATTGGTACATACAACCTTTATTATGTGGAACTTAATTATAATTTTACTGCATATCCTACCTTTAAACATCTTTTAATTGACTGAAGACTGAATTGAATCCTACTGCAAAAAATGACAGAACTCTTCATATTAAAAATATTTTTCTTTCTGTTACTACCATGGGGGACAGTCTCTTGACCTCAGTAAATTTTGTTTCAGCTTCTTACATCTCTTCTTACACCTTTTGCATTAACTTCAGGAGCCTATGGAAGAAAGACTCTATAAAGTGAATTCTGGATCGAAATATGTTTTACCTAAATGTAGCATTTATACATATGGAGATTTCGTTTTTGTAATTTCTACATTCCCAATGTCAACACATTTTGAAGACAGATGTGCCATTCTTAAAATTTATCCTAACTGTTTATCCTAATTGCATTGTTTGCTTGCCTACTTAGATTTGTATAAAACTGTTTTCTCAACTTGATATGATGGCTTTTTTAAAAATTGTGCCATGTATTCTTGGAACAGAAATATATTGGACTACGATATTTTTATAGCAGTCTTCTTCAAACAGGAGAAGAGGAACTGACTCCCGCTTAGAAATGCTTAATTCATCTCTCTACTGACAGCTGGTCTTGTTCCCTGCCTTAAGGCCAAGATTAAATTTTGCCTTACTACACTGACACTGGACAAACCAAGGGAAACCCAGAGTCTGCTCTGATTCTGTAATTGTTGTGTAGACTGAGTAATCAGATATAGACTACTTCCCTTGCTCATTCTTTTAGGCAGAAACATATGTGAAAAGAAGCACAGGCCTCCTCTTTCTCATATGACTGAAATGTTTCATCGGTATTGAAGGAGGACATGAAGTAACACCAGCTAAAATTAAAGGTATTCAGAACAGGAGCTCATGAGAAACTTGAGATGATGTGTTTCAAGAGTGTTTTGAATGTTGTTAAACTGCTAGTATTAATTTTTTGAACAGAGCTGAATACTTAAAAGATGGGAGAGTATAGAAAGGGATAAATCTTTAGGGTCTGTATAGACTAGTCAGCCTGACGCAAATCCCAGGAAATCATTTATGTGTCATACTACAGTTTAGAAAATGCTGTATGTAATTGGTGTGAACCCACCATAGTTGTATAGAATTAAGTCTTCATAAACAAGACTTTCTGCTAACTGTGTCAAACATCTAATTAATATATGTGTGTGAGTTGATACAGCATACTCAAATTCTCTAAATTATTTGTTCTACCAGCAATATTGTGGCTCAAGCAACCTTGGTTTATATAGAATTATTGTCTCATATTAGGCAGATTCAAAAGTGAAATAGTAAAAGCTTTTCATTAAAGGGGTCACTTCAGGACTACCTGAGGGGAAAGAAAAAATCTACCTAAGAATCAAGGCAACTTTGTAACTTAAATGTCATGGTTTAACCCCAGCTGGCAACTAAGCACCACACAGCTGTTCATTCACTACCCCCCCCCGGTGGGATGGGGGAGAGAATTGGAAGAGTAAAAGCGAGAAAGCTCGTGGGTTGAGATGAAGGCAGTTTAATAGGTAACACAAAAGCCATGCACACAGCAAAGCAAAACAAGGAATTCATTCACTACTTCCCATCAGCAGGCAGGTGTTCAGCCATCTCCAGGAAAGCAGGGCTCCATCATGCATAACAGGTACTTCGGAAGACAAACGCTGTAACTCCAAATGTCCCCCTCCTTCCTTCTTCTTCCCGCAGCTGTATAAGCTGAGCATGAAGTCATATGGTACGTGATATCCCTTTGGTCAGCTGGGGTCAGCTGTCCCGGCTGTGTCCCCTCCCAAGTTCTTGTGCACCCCCAGCCTACTCGCTGGTGGGGTGGTGTGAGGAGCTTAAAAGGCCTTGACTCTGTGTAAGCACTGCTCAGCAATAGCTAAAACATTCTAATGAAAGTAGAGCAGTTCAACAGAAGAAAATTTAATACTGCACAATTAAGTTCTTTTATGATTCAGTTTTCCCTTATGATGGCAGACCTTTTTCTGAAAATACTCTCTCAGGAGACTGCTAATGAATCATCACAGAAAATTGCCTCATAAAGAATTTTCGGTACCCTACTATGGCAAAAAAGACTGAATTGGCCCTTGAATGTGTAGGAACGGGACTAAAGAAAAGAAAAGAGAAAATGATCTTATGTCTGTGCACAAACAGAAAGGCCACTATTAAAATACTGTGTAAAGCTCAGATGGTTATATTGCCAAAAAGATGTGAAGAGAGCTACACAGTACTTCTAAAAAGAAGGCAAAAGATGAGAAAGGTAAGTCTTCTGAAATGAGAGTTGAAGACCTCAATTTATTCCAGCGTGATCTTTAGATATAGGTACAACATTGCTAGACAAGACAGCTGAAAATTACAGGGTTTTTTCAGTCATGGTGACAGAAGTGTAATAATATGCTTTGATTGAAAGTTGTCAAAAATTACCATTTTACTAACATCTACATTCTAGCTGTCAGGATAATTAATGAACCTAAATTAATAAAGACAGGAAAAATAGAAAGCATTTTACTACCATAAAGATGAAGTATATTTCAAAAAGGGAAGTTTTAATCCAGTTTTTTTGTGTTTTGTTGGTTTTTTTTGTTTGTTTGTTTTGGTTTGTTTTTTTCCCAGGTTTTTTCCTTTTTTTTTTTTTTTTCTGAAAAGGCTTATCACGTTGAATGGTGCAATTGGTTGGGTTGGGTAGTGCTGTTTATCCTTCTAGCCTTAGAACTTCTCAATATCTGAGTTACCTTAATAATTCTTCAAAAGCCTGGGTGAAAACAGCATCAGTCCATTCTGCCTCCACGTGTTCATCAAAACACTTGCAACTCTCATTAGATAAGAACATCATAATCACATGTCAAGGCTCCAGGCCTTTAGCCAATTATTTGCTGGATTCAGGTTTGTGTTTCCAAAGCACAAACAATGAAAGACATTTTTTCTGAGCAGGTATGCATGTTTCCCCTAAGAGTTTCTCTGATTTATCTTGGATGGAGTGTGTGACATGGAATAGGGTTGGTCCAGTACTCTGAAGTGGCATGGAAAATCCTCTATTTACCTGACTGATGTATCTTTCTTATACAGCCAGGATCACGCTAATAAGCACATTTACAGCTAGAAAGCGAAGATAATTTTATTTCGTCTCATCTTGTGTAAGGAGCCTTG
This sequence comes from Nipponia nippon, assembly GCF_047370975.1. Classification (NCBI taxonomy): domain Eukaryota; kingdom Metazoa; phylum Chordata; class Aves; order Pelecaniformes; family Threskiornithidae; genus Nipponia; species Nipponia nippon. The sequence goes on along the minus strand of NW_028262290.1, from coordinate 84,013,602 downwards.
AGGGGAGTGATAAATAGTTTTGTTCTTCAGCCCAGGATATGGATTGCCCTCATGGGTCACTCAAGCATATCTAATCAATTGTCTCTGCCATGAACTTCTCAAGCTCCTGGTAGAGCCCAGGGCTTTCCCCTTTTCGGCTCTGTTTTACAGGAGTTCAGTCTCGTGCTTTGTCCTACACTCACTGGCCTGCAGTTTACAGCAGGTCAGATTAGGAGATCTAATGGCTCCTGTTGGATTGTGACTGTGCAGATCTACAAAGCAGCCACAGCGTGCTCAGAGTATGCAATTCCATGTGCATTTCATTGTCTGTTTGTACTAGATATAATTTGTTTATTTTTCCTATTGTGCTTTTGTTTACTAGCTTGAGCCCATGGGTTTCAGCTTTTCCACCTATAGTCATTACAGCAGCAGCACAAAAATATGGAATATGGTTGGCTTCTCTAGTGCCCAAAATCTCTGTGTTCTTTTTGCTTTTCTGCACTTTCTCAACTGGAAGGGCTTTTTCCTTGTTAAAGTATTTTAACGATCTGTTAGAAGGCAGGGTAGCTTTCCTAAAGAAGAAGTGCTGTATTTCAGGTTTCTTTTCAGATCGCATGAAATTCACACCTTGTGAATTGTTCAAGAGCTGGATGAGAGGGAATGTTTGCAATTGGAGATGCTGTGAATAAGCAACCCCTTTTTAACCTTCCATCCTATGTCTTGTTTAAGTTTATTGTTTGCATACTGTCCTTGTTCTGTCACAGTGTAGTAGCCATAGAATTATATTTAAAATATTTAAAATTAATAAAATTGGATAGAGAAAGTATGAAAAAGACTGTGGATTATATTTAAAGATTAAAAGGTAATTGACAACTTCACTGGCAGTTTGGTACAAGGGAGTCAGTAGCAATCCTGGGAAGAGAGACTGGGAAATACCTGCTCCTTGAAACAAAGCTGAAACTGTGAGAGCATACTTCTTTCTCAGAAGCTTTTGCTGGAGTTTCTTAATATCAGGTCAGTAAGGCAGATGGGAGAATATGGAGAATAAGTGCACAATTAGGGTTTCACCTGCAATGTTCAGGTTCAAGCTTATGCTTCACTTTCCCAGGCTTTAAGGAAGTCCCTTGTTTGTCCGTGCCTTCCTGACCCCAGTGCAGTAAATAGTGCATTACTTAATAGTGCATGCAATAGTGCATTTCTGCAGTAGTGCAGAAATGTTGACAGATACCCACTGTAAACTAAATTCTGTATTGGCATTTCACCTAGAGTATGGGAACTGGTACACTAATTTGATTAAATTTCAGGTTTTCCTATTATGTGCAAGTGACCTGAGAAGAAAGACAGAAGGGAGTGGTATTTTATAGGGAAACCGGTGGGTAAGCACTGCTGGAAATGGAGGAAGAAAGAAAAGGAATAAAGACTGGATAGGAGCAGTGATGTGCAAATGCATTGAAAAACATGAGAATTGAGGACTGTCGGGAAGTGGTAGTGGTTACCAGTAGCTGGTGGAATACTCGCTGAAGTTTTTGCCTCACATATTTGGGAAGGAAGGAAGATAGTATCAGAACAAGGTGGGGAAACAGACACAGGTCACACCACAGCTGCTGGGACTGTCCCAGAAGAGGATAGTCTTTAATGTGCTGATGATTGAAATTCATTAAATAAATAGAACATAAAAACTGATCAGAGTGGGTCATTTTTGTGACAAATAGAAATAGCATGTTGTAGATCAAAGGAACAGAATCTCAGAATCACAGAAGGGCTGAGGTTGTCAGGGACCTCTGGAGGTCATCTGGTCCAACCCCGCTGCTCAAGCAGGGCTTCCTAGAGCCGCTTCCCCAAGACCACATCCAGACAACTTTTGAATATCTTCAAGGAGGGAGACTCCACCGCCTCTCTGGCAACCTGTGCCAGTGCTCGGTCACCCTCACAGTAACAAAGTGTTTCCCGATGTTCAGAGGGAGCCTCCTGTGTTTCAGTTTGTGCCCATTGCCTCTGGTCTTGTTACTGGGCACCACTGAAAAGAGCCTGGCTCAGTCCTCTTCGCACCCTCCCTTCAGGTATTTATATACATTGATAAGATAACCTTGGGATCCAGTGCTTTGGAAGCATGGAAAAGGGGATCTACTTATAAAAATGCAACTGTATGATCTTATTGATCACCGTATCATTTAACTGTTTCAGCTAGCTCCTTATGTGTACAACTAGTTGTGAATTAACACTCATTTTGATAAAGAAACTTCTTGTAGATGCCTTTTCCTTTCTGCTTTTTTCCCTTGTATGTTTAAATATATATATACATAATTGCTTTTTCAACAAAGAATTTAAAGAAATACTTAAATCCCATTTATTTCAAGCAATGAGCTTCAGTATTAGACTCCGGACATGAGATATAATAAGTAACCCAAACCATCTGATTTGCATGCTTTCATCTGAAGAAGAGGGTAAGCTACAGTATCAAAGGTCACACTCCTCAGTTATTCCATTTGAATTGGAATGGTTTGTTATATTGTAAACTTTTTATCTTTTTTGTTATATCTGTGTAAAGTGGGCAACAGACACTCAAGACTGAGTGGTCCCTCAGGCTCAGTTGCGATGGAAACAGTAAAACAATGTTTGAGGGGGCTGGGATCTTTGCTTTTCTGGGCTTTTTAGAGAATATTTCATATGGGATGACTTACTCTATGTCTATCCCCTTAGATCATCCTAAACAAATTTTCTTCCCATCCTGTAAAACAAATATATATCATTCCTGCCTCATCAGTCAATTATTTCCATTGAAAAATTTTATTTGGTGTTTTTTGAATTCATGGAAATTTTTCTGTGCCTTTCTGATAGGGAAATGATCAGAACATTTTCCAAAGACCAGTAGCCCTAAACCAATTTCACAAGCATTTGTTTGTATTAGCCTGCACTTATGCCAAAAAGAGCAGTCTTTCTTGCTGTTTTGTCATTCGTTATCTTGCAAGCATGTGTGTGATGTACTACTTTGTGTAGAAATGCACAAGTAAATTTAGGTTTATGTTTATATTAGAGAAGATGCGGCTGAAGAAATGCATCTTGCATTTGAAATGCAATGTAATAAAAGTAGTAGTTCACTTTATGGTCCCCATCAATTCTCAAGAAAGCTCTGCACAGACCACAGAGAATCTGCTCTACTGTGGCAGTAGAAAGGGCCGTTGTGTCTGAGGAATAAAGTTGTCAATCACATTCTTCCCCTCTTCAATATAGGCAACTTTAAAGAATCTTGGTATTCAGCAATAATTGTTTGAAGCCAAAAATGACAAAGAGGGAAAAGGGACAGAACTTTTTTCTTTTGACTTTTTAATCTACCCTCTCCTTTGAAAAGGAAGAGCATATGTAAGAAGCTCAAAATATGAATTTTATTCCGAGACAGCTCTTATAGCAAAAAGAGGTCTTTTCTTGATCTCCAAGGAATAAGATAATGTTGTAGCAGTCTTACTCAGGCAGGAAGAAATGGGTAAAAAATGTACCAGCAATGCAAATGCGTTGTAGGGAATTATGTGAATTTAAAAATGTGAGAGCAAACAAAAGAAATGTCCACAGCCAAAACCAGTAAATATTTTTAAATTTGCATTTCCTATACTGAGAACAAAGGGAGAAAATGCAAACAGGAAAGAATGAAAAATAAAGATATAGAAAAAAATCAAATAATTTTAAAGTGACACTGAAAATAGACAAAGACGGTATAGTATGAATAGAAATAATACCTGAAAACTCTGAACCTAACTTTATTTAACACCTATTAAAAGCATCATAACTGAAAGATACAAGTGAAATTCTAACGGTAAGGGCATATGGAGTACGCTACTATTCTGCAAGAGCTAGTGGCAGACAAAAAGTCTTAAAAATAAGGTTTTACTAGTTCTGTCAAAAAGAAGCCATTATAAGAAAGGCTAGGGAATAGAATGAGATAATTTTTCAAGGGAATAAAATACAAATATATCACAGGGTCTCTGTTTCAACCCTAGAAACGAGACAGGAATAAAAAAAAATAGCAAATCCTGAGAGATGGAGAGGTCTACTTCTATGGTTTCCCCAACAGACACTTTTTTCTGTATTATGGACAATCTCACGATATGAGGGACTTGAAAGACAGAGAAATTGCAGAGGGAGAATTCTAAAAATATTTTCCCTGGTTATACGAAAGAAAACCAGAGAAGGTAGTAAGTAGCTCAAACCAGCCGTTTGAGCTTAAATTTTAGGATGGAAAAACCCGAAATATTTTATATTGCATAAGATCCTTTGACAGAGATACAGAGAAGTTACCTTAAATTCTTTCAGTGAATCACTTATGTGAGTGTATCTAACCATCTTTTTAGCATGATGTGGTCCCCAGGTGTCTTTTTCTTGATTCGGCAGTCAGATATATACATATATATCCTTGCAGAGCTACATTGACTGATAGTTGTTTACTCCTAGACCATGCAGAACACTGTAATACTTTTCACACACAGAAAATAAATCTCCACAGTAGGAGTATTTTAGATCCAAATGCTGGAGACGTGTTGTTTTGTCTATCTTTAGTCTGCTAGAAAATTGCCGTCTTTCTGTAGTGATCCAACTGCTGGATGGCCATTGACTGTAATGTAAATTTGTAAATGGTATGTGGAAACAGTAGTGAAATTTGTTAACAGTAGCAGAATTTAATTCCCAATTCTCATTCCATTTATCTCTGTATTTTTAAAAGGTCCCACTAATGAGTTCTTTATGTAATTAATCATGTTGACACAGTTCAAAGCAGATGACTTAAATCTTGGTTGTGAAGTAAAGAGTTGGTGAACTCTTGCTTACTGTTGCTTCAGTGAAGTTAATGGAGAATTGAATGTGCTATGGGGCTCCTCAGTGTAATAGCCTACAGGACTTGATCTTGAGTTTGTAAAACATTTAACAGAAATTATTTTAGTATATCTCTAGTGTTCACTGCTAAATGATCTCCAGATTGCTGCTGGAGAGTGTATTAATTATTCTGTTACCATTGTAGGAAATACACATATTCCAACAAAACCTGTTATTTTTGTCACAAGTAATTCCTACTAAATATGAAAACAGTATTTTAATTAATTAAGAAGTAGTGCTATGCTTCTGGGAGTTGAAGTATGTGATAATATTTGTAAAATTTAACCTATATAAATGTCCTAAAAGTGTACTATTGCAAGCAGATCAGCAGTAACATTTTAAAGATCCCACAAGCACATGGATACCCAGTTTTGCCCACTGTAATCATGGAAGCTGCACGCTGTAGGATAATTAGGCCATACATATGAATCTTTGCAGAATCTGGGGACTAATCTGGTATTGTGATCACAAAAACTAAAACTGCATAGAGCATTGGTCTCATAAAAGTACGTATCTCCTTTCTGGTGCATGATGGCATTGAAATCAGTGGAATGTAAAGACATTTGGTCTTTTTTATTTTTTTATCACTCTAAAAAGTGATAAAAATCATGACCATGTGCTCCATCAAACAATTTGATATTGAAGCTCATATTTGCTATTAAGCAAGCAATGGAGTACAGGAGATATCAAAGATACCCTGATACTCTGAGAAACTAAAGAATTCCACCAAGGGTGGAAGAGGGAAAGAAGGAAACGGTGATAATGAAGCTACAGATACTATAGAAATAAGAATTCCATAATTGGAGTTTTTACAGTGTGTTTTGCCTTCTTCCTTAATCAGAGGAAAGAAATAAACTGATTTCAGAGAGTTTATCTGCAGACTGCCTCTGTAAGAAGGAGCAAAAGGGTATATGTTGATGTTCGTGCATCTTTCAGCTGGCAGCTATGAAACATGGGGGAGAGTGTCTTAAATTTTGAGGATGATGTCTTTAACACTGACTAAACTTTTTTATTTTTCAACTTCTATATTGGCAGTTATATCCAACTTATCAGGCAAGCCAGGAGTGTAATCTCTATAATCATTCCAGTATGTTTTTGTTCTTTTAAGCATTGTCAATTAAGAGCATTTTGATCGTTCTGTCTCTAGAGCCTCTCACTCAAAACATTAGTTCAACGTGTTACTTTTCACAGAAAACGTGCTAGCTCAAAAGTCAGAACTAGTACTTAAAATGTATTGAAACCTGCAACATGATATAAAGACATTTTCTCTATTTTAAGGTAAGCCAGAAATTTCTTTCAAGAAATGTTTTGGGTTTACCCAAGAGCCACATGGGATGTCACCTCAGTGTGCACAAAAAATGGTGGTATCTCTGAGGCATTAATGAGATTTCAATCTCTAAAAATAATCAGTCGTGACTGTTGCTTATTTATTGATATTTCCCTGGCATTATGAAAAACTGTCCATTTTACAAGTCAATCAATAATTTTTAATCACAGTAGACTGACCTGTCATCATTTTAATAGTCCTAAATTTTGGCATATTATGTATCAATAAACATCATTTCTCGCCCATTTTTTTCATAGTTCGGTCTATTCTATAAAGTTTTTCAATAACTTACAAGATAGTATCAGCAATGAAGACATGGGATAGTGTTTTGATAAGCCATGTAACATACAAGACATTATAACAATACAACACTAAAGACAGAAGATAGATAAGGAGATTGCAAATTCAAAATCAGAACCAACTGCAGTATACAGATGATTGGCTTTCTTTCCATTACAGAATAAAACCAACATTTGTCTTGAGTATAACTAAGAAGGAAACCTGTTTTTCAGGTATTACTGTGATTTTTTTTTAAACAAATACATTTTTTAAAACTATTCAGTGTTTTTTTTCCATTTGCAGATTTTTCTGTCTATATGTGATTACTATGCAGTTACTACTATGCTTTAGTTGCATTTAAGATGCTCTAAATGCTTAAATGGTGGTAACTTCAATATTAAAATAGTTCTTTTATCTGTATCAGGCAGTAGTGTTTGGTTTTATCTACAAATTGATTGTATTATATATCACTGGTTTTGTTTGAGGGAAGAGTGTAGTGAAAGGAGACATTTTTTGCAAAAAATGTTAAAATTCCTTCTCCTAACTCTTGTTGAAGTTCTACCAAGGCTTTTTAAGCTGACTGTAGACTTTTGCAGTACTTTGAAATTCATTCATTTATATGAATGCTCATCAGTACTATCGGCAGTTTAAAGACAAGGTATCTCTCAGTTCCGAAGCTGCCCTTTGCTGGTCTGAAAGCCAGACAGCTTTGCCTTCTGTTACGTTGCCCCCCAGAGCTGTCCCCAGTGCTTGCTCACCCTTTGGAGATGCCAAGGGCCGCGTGGTTCCCTGTCCAGTTGTGCTGCTGGGCTAACTGAGGAAATCTAACCCAACAAGGGTTTCTTAAGAGTTTTTGTGCATAGTAACAAACGAATCTTGGAGCAAACCCAACCCACAGGAGGCAGAGGTATGACCGGGGAGGGGGGAGGGGAAGAGAAAAAAAGAGGAGAGTTCTGTGTATCAGATGATTGTGTTGCCAGTATAAGCGCCTGCCATGGGTTACAGGTCTTCAAGCTTCTTTCACTTGTGTGTATCTACTCCTGGGTTAGACTGTGGTAGCTGGTGTAACGCACGCAGTGCTAGCAGTTTGTTTGATTCCTGGGTAGCCTGCTGCCCTCAGGCTTGCAGTGCCCCTCGGGATCACCCCAGTGCAGCTGGGTGCTGCACCTAGCACATCCTCTGGCTTCCCTCTCTGGGCTTGGGAGAGTTCGGACAGCCTTGGAAGGCAGCTGCTCTCAAGCAGTGTTTCTGTTTCTGGATCCTTCTTCCTTCTCCTTTGCAGTATGAGGATTTTAGAGATAACTTTCTGCTGTTTCCGTACAAAAAAGTCTGAGTTGTCCCCTAACTATTTTTGAAAATGTAAATTCTTTAACAGGCTCTTTGGACTTATATTTCCATAAAAGTAACAGAAGCGTGTTAACAACTGTAACATTAGCTAAAGAGTGGTTTATCTTCCAGCTGTGGTGATACTTATGAACCTTTTACAATGGATGGGGTTAAAAAACATTCACTACAGTACAAGCAACGAAATTAGAAAATACATTATTAATTAAAAGGCATATTAAAGGACTTAGGTCTTGGCCATGGAAATAAAACCCTAAATTTAATAAAGTCTGTGTTGGAATTTAATAATGTCTGTTTATTAATACTGATATTGCATTGGGACAGAACAGGACAATGCTGGAGATCAATTTTTGCCTATTCATTTACGTTATGATGATGTATTGATTCCATTAACAGCCACTGATAAAAATATTTTTAGAAGTGGTACAATGTAGCATGCAAGTTAGGTCAAAATCAAATGAATATTAAATGAAATTAATATTAACTAGTATTAACTTGGATCATCTGAACATAAACCAGTCCACATACTGCAAGTGTTAAAATACAAGCAGTGAAATGTTAGATGCGTAAATATATGCAAACTATACACTGAGTTTTCATTTACAGCAATAAACTTCCACTTTCATTGAAGCATTTATAAGAAGGAGAAAGGATCAGTAATCTATAGCCCTATATTATAAAGGACCGGAAGGGAATACTAAATAAACTTTTAGCTTTGAAAAACTTGCTGTTAAATATTTCTATTTTTAAAATTCTTTAAAGATCAACTCATTAATTCTTCCTTATCAATGATAATTCTTCCTTAGCAATCTAATTTTAAATATTGTTATGGGTTTAGATCATGCTTTTCTGCTACACCAAAAATGAATATTGCAAAAACAGTACATTTCTTATCACGTAGATCTGTTCTCTGTGTGCAGACAGCTATATCTGGCCCTTTTAGTAATAAACGGAAGTTTCTGCTATTTTTTTCCTATTCTCATTGCTGTTCCTATAAAGCCAAGAATTTGACTTGATGGTCTTCAGCACAGCCAATTAAGAACAGAATTTTTTACCGCATGAGAAATAAGGGACTGGCTGATTCATTGTGTGACTCTCCTGAATGCAGAGGTATTGCAGGTGCCTAACTTGGAGAATATTTTTATTATTGTCAATATAGGAAAGGAAAAGAAAACACTGGTCTAATTTTAAGATATCTAGCTTAGTTTTGCAGGTTCAAAGAAAAATTTAGATTGAAAGTATGTCTTACTTCAAAATTAAATTGCATTGCTTAGGGCTTTGGCCAGTTGAGTTTTGAAATCTTCAAATCTTTTGAAAATCACACTGCAGTATATCTCTGAGCAACCTGTCCCAGTGCTTAACCTTGCTGCCTGTAAAAAGCTTCCTCCTTATGTCCAACGGGAGTTTCCTTTATTGCCACTTGTGACCACTGTCCCATCCTGTTGCTGTGCACCTCCCGGGAGAGCCTGGCTCTGTCTCTTCTGCTGCTCCCTGGTACTGGCAGACCGTGAGTAGATCCCTGCTGCGTCTTCTCTCTCTTCTCCAGACAAAACAGACCCAGTCCATGCAGCCTCTCCATGTACATCAGATCTTCCAGCATCCAGACCACCTCAGTGGCCATGCCCCTGCTTGTTGGAGTTCCTCTGAATGTCATCCCATCCCTACAGTGTATTAGCCACTCCGTCCAGTGTGGTATCATCTGTCAACTTGCATACTGTTCATGTTGTTGACAAAGATGCTAAAATATATCTGGACCAATATTGACTCTTGAGAAATGTGGTTTCCAGAGTCTTACAGCCCAGTCAGACTTTCACTACCTTGTGGTCCGTGCAACCCGTAAGTCCTTAGTTTGGCTATGAGGATACTGTAGGAGACTGTGTCGAAAGCCTTGCTAAAGTCAAGGGAAGATATCTGCACTGCTCTGTTGGTCTACATCTGGTCATTTCATCATAAAAGACAAGTTGGTCAGGCAGGATTTGGTAAATCCATACTTGCTATTCCAAGTCAGATTATTGCTGTCCATGAGCCTGGAAATTTTTTCTAGGAGGATTTGCTCTATAAATTTGGTAGGAATTGATTTGGTAAATTCATACTTATTATTTCAAGTCAGGGTATTGCTGACCACGAGCCTGGAAATTTTTTCTAGGAGGATTTGCTCTATAAATTGAGGTAAGGCTGACCAGCCTTGTAGTTCTGTGGATCTTCCTTCTTACTTTTTCTGGAAGATGGACATGGTTTGCCATTTTTCAGTTGCTGGGGAATTCCTCTGCTCATTTAATAGATAGCAGGGAGTGTCTCCCCAGTGATGGCAGTCACTCCACTCAACACTGCTGGATGCATCCTGTCCCATTTTGTATCTCTTCAGTTTACCTACATATCTCTAACAAGTTTGAAAGAATGAGAGATCAGAAGATGGGACATTTTATCAGTAGATTGAACAGGTTTTCTTAAAAATTACTGAAAGCCAGTAAATGAAGATTACCAAATATAGGAGCCATTGACCATTGGAACAAACTACCAAGGGAAGCGGCTGATAATCCATTTCTTGAATTCCTTAAAGCAAAAACTAGTACCTTCCTGGACCACATGCATTAATCAAACCTCAGTCAGTAGGCTTACTACCAGAGAAAGTGAGTGGAGTCCTTTGTCTTGTCTTGCACGTGACTCTGTTGTTTAATTGTTCCTTCTTGGTTAGAATCTATGGAGTTGCCATTGCGATCATTTCCTTAGAGAGAGCAACTCTTCAGTAGTTTTGATTTAATGGTAGAAAGAATCGGAGGAGTAAAACAACAACAACAGTTTATCTAATGTTATACCAAAAGAGAACTGACAGATACTACTTTGTGAAAAACTTCTTTCATTTTGGAAGATATGGAATCAAGAGCAAAGTACTTTAGCAAGCCTTTTTTACAGGAATAAGGCTTTATATGATGTGTCTTTCCTACACCTTTAGCGAACAGATGGGTAGTAATCGATTATGTTTACAATTGGGACTCTAAAAAAACGTTGTCATTTTTTCCCCTGCTAGCCATTTATCTATTTAATTCTTTGACAGAACAGAGGAAATGTAACTAAATGTTCTGTTTTAATTAAAATGAAAGTAAATTTATTAGTCAGAGAAACTGTGTTCTGTTTATGCTTGGGGAACAGAGCAAACATATGTCTCTGCTTCATTGTTTGTCACCATCTAGCATGAGGTTATTTCTTTTTCCTTATTTGGCCTATGGAACAGATCATACTAGTGATATTCTTCATTTTTATTAATTCTAAAGAATCATAAAGAATGAGCAGTAATAAGTAAATGGCAGAAGAAAAGCACATCCTGAGAAGCATTCCAGTAGGAGTTGTTTTTAAAAAAAATCTAAATAAATGGCAGTCATAGCATTTCCTAAATGGGAGCATGTAGTTGGCTGGTGGAACTGGAGTGTTTCTTCAAGTAAAAACAAGGATAATAAGAATCAATTTGTCTCTTGACTGTTGTTTCCATTTCTTCAGCTGTCTCATTGCCAGGCTAGAGGAGTACAAGGTGAGGGGTGGGAGTGGGCGGGAGGGGGGGCTTCTACCTTGGCAATATCAGAGATTTATCTCCACTGGAATTTTAAAACCTTCGGTAAAATCTTAGGATTTCCCACTTGCGTTAATCACACCGGAGGGGGACATACTAGCACCAGGCCTGGCACTGCAGAATAAGAAGGATGCTGTGCCTACACAGTAGCCCTTAGCGGGGGAGAAACCCCATCAGCTACAGTGCATTAAGGCTGCCCCTGTGGACTACACTATACATTCTTTAACCTTGTTTTCTCATTTGACACTTCTAAATGAAAATGCTGTGAATCTAAGCTTTCAGAATTTGGAAGTGACCAAGAAGTTTATCCTTTGTTTCACTTCCCCTCAGTTTCTTCCTCTTTCAGAAATCTGCTCAGATTTATCCTTCTTCCTGCTCTAATGAGAAACTAGGTTAATCCAGTTAATAGAAGCACCGGGATTAGATATTAATTGACTCTACAACCCTGTACTAAATACAGTTGTCCCACAAGCTGTGGGTGATGCAGCAACTAAGAGCTCTGCTAAATAGTTCAGTAATTTTCAAAATTCAACTTTCGTCCTATGTTAGTGTTCAATATAATTACAAAATATACCTACTACAAATATAGAGAAAAATTGTCCCCTTGTGGCAAAGAAGGCCAACAGCATCCTGGGCTGCATTAGGAAGAGCGTCACCAGCACGTCAAGGGAGGTCATCCATTATCTCAGCCCCATGTGATTCTCATCTGGAATGCTGAGTCCAGTTTTCGGCTCCCAGTACAAGACACATGTGCATGTACTGGAGCAAGTCCAGCAAAGGACCATGTAGATCATTAATGGATTGGAACATCCATCATAGCAGGAGAAGCAGAGAGCTGGCACTGTTGGGCCTGGTGAAGAGAAGGCTCTGGGGAGGACTTACCAATATGTATAATTGCCTGATGAACGCGTGGGGTAAAGAAGAGGAAGCCAGACTCTTCTCAGTGGTGCCCACTGACAGGGCACAAAATAATGAGCACATATTGTTATATTTAAACATGTTGTTGATCCTGTACATTTTTGCAAGGAGCAAAACAATATCTGGGTGCATCCTCATATTGGCAAGGAGTGGTAAAAAAGAATAGCTGGTATGAGATGCAGATATGGTACAGGGGAGGCATGGAGGACTCCTAAGTTCAGTGAAGATTCTGTATCAAAAATTACCCAGTGTTTCCTTAACATAGCATCAGCATGTTTCAGCATTATGGTTTCAATGGAAAGGTTATTCTCACTTCAATAGAAATTTCATCATCATCTTGTAACATTTTAGAGTTCTTTTTTTTTGATCTGCCATTAGCCTACTGAATGCTGAGTCTCAGAGAAGCAATTTCTTTACCTTAGTAAAGATAAAAAGTACATAATATGCCCCAGAAATCATGTCCGTTAGGATGATATTACGAAAATCTATCTTTAGAATGTCCCAGGAGCTTTTGGCTGTTAGTATTTACCTACCTCTAAGCAAAAATTTATTAAAGCTCCTGTTACAGTGGGGAAGAAGGCTGTATCTCATTACCAGCTGTAAAAGCCATCAAATTCCACCATATATAATGTTCATAATTTGAAATCAGACATCTTTGTAATCAGCTGATATATTATATAATAATAGAGTATCTAAATAACTATTTGCAACAATCCAGAGAGAACCTTGACCTGTGAGGATTTAATATCAGCCTGTGAATGTAAAAAAGATTATTTTTGCCTATATTAGTTTCAGAAACACGAGGCTAGTTTCCTTACCATGTTTAAACTTACAAAAATGCCACCTATTGCATGTAAACCCTATATAGTTACCAGGAAGCATCCCATGTTACAGTGGTCACTGCATTATATATAGTTACAGGGTTATATCGGTTTCCTAGGAAACATCCCAATTAAGCAAGTTTCTTGATTGAATGGTGTCTATTATATATGCTGTAGTGGGAAATTCCACAGAATGGGCAGAAAGATCTACTGATGTCTGTTTCAATCACTTCGTTGCCTTTAGCTGAGTCTTCTTTCTTGTCTTTCCCTTCGTGTTGTGATGCAGAGACTGAGAGATTGAAACACCGCGCTATTCTTTTGTTGCCCTTTATATATTTTCTGTGCTTTCCTGCATTTGGAGAGGGACTGATTAGCTTAGAGTTTTATGGTAACAGGTAGCAAAATGCCAGGTATTATGTTGTTTTCTCCAAGTCCTGTCAGTATGTTTTACCTGTCATTTCATGCAATACTAAAGGCAAATGACTATATTATCACAAGATTTCTGTGACTGGCAACTGTTATTGGCATCATATATCTAGGAACAGCTGTTGTTGTTTTATTAGAAAATACTCCAGTGATGCTCAGTGTAGAATGAGCCAAGGCAGTATCAGCAGCATCGCCATTCCCTCTGTGATTAGTATTGTGTAGAATTTGCTCACCTGTATTAAAAATGTATTTTTTCTAATCGACTACTTTAATTTTTTAGAGGAAATACATGGCTTAAAGAATATTCAGAGAGACCGTATGCAAAATGAATGGTCTTAATCCTATTCCCTCTGAATATTTGTGCACATTACCAAATTAAAAAAAATAAAATACAATATAGAGTAGGCATGATCTGGGAACACTGCAGAGTCTTCATCAGGAACATGAAGATGGCTCAGTTGTGTGTTTAACGACTAGACAGAGTTGAAAATTTCTGTCCCACCATTTTGTATCAGAAAATGTCATTTGGATAAAAATGAAAGTTTTGACTGTTATGATCAATTGTGGTATGATTTTCTATTAGAAATCTAAAGATAGAAAAGCAACAATATTTTGAATGCATTTGATTTCAAAATTATTTTTGCATTTTTGTGTTTTATTTTAGGTCCTCTTCTCTATAGAAATAGCAGTGACGTGATGAGTCGATTATGCCCGATTGCGATGCATCATCAAATGATATACATTATTTTTATATCCTACTTGATATATTTTACTTTTAAGCTCTTTAGGACCAAGTGTTAACAGCACTGATTGAAATATTTTTAGATGATAGTTTCTAAAGAACTGTCATTAGTAGATCACATACAAACTCTTAAGAAAATTTATTTCTGCATATATTAGTAGTTGTAAGAATATTTATTAATAACTGTGTAAATAAAAAATGTTTATCAAATAAGATAAGAAATAGTGATTGGAGGAAGTGTCATTGTTTCAGGCATACTGCTGGGACTGGTTCTTACACACTGCAGCTAAGAACAAAAATAATGATGTAATCTACAAAAAAAGAAAAAAAAAGACGAAAGAAAACACAAGCAGTTACACAGTCAGTATGAACTGCTGTTAGTTTTCAGAGGTGGTGTTATTCCTCTTCATGCATTGTGAAATTGGTGGCACGCGATGGTAGAACACTTTTTTTCACCCTTTCACTCTAGGAAAAAAGGAAGCGGTTTGTAATTTGTTCGTAAGACTGGAAAGTTGCTACTGGAGGTGGGGCTAACTGGGATATTCCCTGGTGCTTTTGAACAAGAACGTGAAAAATCCCAGTACAATTGTTCTCAGTGTGTGAGCAGAGGTTCTTGGCAGTGGCTGTGCTCATTTTCTTCGACTGCAGCTATTAGAGTGCACATGCCTGAGAACGAGGAAGAGTTGGACTGAACTTGGCAACATCCTTATCCCAATACGATCTTAGCCATTCCTAATGTATCTAGGGTACAGGACATTCGTAATCTATAAATGACCTGGATTTTTCATTACTTTATGTATTAACGAACCACTTAGTCTGTTTTATAACTGGTTGAATGTTAGCTGAATGATCGGTTCTCTAACAGTTACCTGCAAGATGATCAATACATGTTTAGCATATTAAGCACCAACAAAGAGAGACTGGTTTTACGGGCATATCCTATAAATGATTAACTGGAGCTGTTGTCTAACAAAGTGAATTTCAACAGCAGCAAAAGAAAAACTTTTTTTTTTTAATCAGTAGAAGCTTGGTTACTTTTTGGTACAGCTATAAATGCTCCTTCGTAACTAGTCCACCTCCTTTTCAGTATTGCTCTTAAACATGTAACAAGTCCACAAGTTAGAAGGTACAAAAAAAAGCCCCTTCTTTTTCCCACCCCCTGTAATCATTGTCACAAACTCTCAAGTCCAGCAAGGAAACTTTCTGAATGTGATCTGCAAAGTTCTGTGTTTTGATATACTGCTGGAATTGTGTAAGTCTATTGGACTCCTGAGGTAAACCCTATGCACACAATGACTTCATGGGTTATACCCAAATTTCCCTGGAATTCCTCCGGCAATGCTACTGCAGTCCCAGGCAGTAATTTCTTTTTGAGGTTCTTTGCATGAGGATTTTTTTCCCTATGACAAATTTAAATTCTTTTAACATTCAAACCGATGAAAGAATCAGTCTAACATCAATAACACCAAATCTCAGTATTTAGTCTTGAAACATAGGTGTAAAAGAAATGTCAGAGTTCATTGAGGCTAATTTTTTCAAGCTGTCAGCTTCTTCCTTGAAACGGCGTAATTTTAAATTGTTAAGAAAATCTTTGTCCATTTTATACCAAATTAGCCTGCAATACTGGTTATAATCTCTTTACACTGATATTCTTTGCTCCTGCCTGAGAGAAGTCTCTGAAATATGTAGATATGAATGTATATGCATGTAGTTACTATATATGTGTAAAAGAGAAAGAACTCTGTAGATTTTCCCCTTTTAAATGCTTTTCTGGAGCATCAGGACTTCCCTCTGCTTGTCATACTTCTTATTGCAGAAACAAATGAATTGATCACTTATGCTGTGCGTATCTGGTGAATATTCTGAATTATGCCTTATTCACTGAAAATTGCTGAAAGACAACCTTAAAATAAAATGTTTTGTTTTCAGCTGTATCTTCGGGTTGTTACACCTAAGCAGCGTTTCCTCAAATGGTTGGTAGGCTGAAAGGTAACCCTATGTTTTGCCTCTTTCACTTTAAGCAGTGAGGAGGGCATCGTTGGGGGGTGGCTTGGCGTGAGTTCTTTTTCATGTGAAATTGTGTGGACCTTCAGAGGATGAAAAGGGAGTCTTTTAATTCCTTTTTTCCCTCCTTTTTTTCCCTCCATGTTACTAATGTAACTACCTCGCTGACAAGCAGATTTGAAAGTTGCTTCTCCCATAGTGCAGTAAAATACTGAAAGCATCTGGATAAAAGCAGCCCATCCCCCAGATCACAAGATCTGAATCTGGAGCTATGCAAAACCTAACAGAAGTTGCACGAGAGAGAACATTCTGAAGACTGTGTATTAAAGCATTGATTCATATGTGCTGCAGTTGCAAGCCAGAGGACATATAAATAGCAGATGGAAACAGCTTCTATTTCATTCCCTCCGAAAGCTTACATCTCCCAAATTCAAACACCTAGCTGCCTCTTGCCTTCAGTTCCCTACCCTGCTTGCAAAATCATTTTTCGTGTATATCTCTGAGCAGCTCGGAGTGATTTTCTTTGAAAAGTTCTCAAAATCCAGCACTGGATTTTATCCTGACTTTGATTTAAGTGGTCTCAGTGAGCAGTGTTGTTCTTTCCATCTAATCTGGTGTAACAGCTTCCCTTCCGGTTATGTTAAATTGTGGAATTACTCTTTTCAGCTCTCCTTTTCCAATCTACACCATTTCTACGTGGGGTGCTTATCATTTATACTTTGGATGCAGCTTCTGACCCATAATACCGGTAACCAGTGGCTTTCTCTTCTTCCTCCTGCCGTCCCCTGCCTGGGCTGTGGGACTGGAGCAGGCTGTGGTTTCATGGCTCGCTCCAGGGCACGCGTCCTGCTGGCTAGAAGCAAGGTTCCTCTGCGCCAGGAGGGTATGTGCCAGGGCTTTCACTTATATGTTAATTACATTTTTAATACACTGCCTTAGCAGGTTGGATAAGCAGGGTCTGACACGTTTGCTCCATTACTGAAACCCTGAATCAGGAGAATGCCATTAATCTTAATTTCAAATAAGGTGCATTTGGAGTAGAGATGTTATACGAGGTCCAGATTTTGGAATGACTTTTGCATCAGCCAGCCTGCCTTGATCCAGACCAGCCTGAAAAGACATAAATTATCCACCAACTCACATGAATATAGGGGTGCTAAAGGGCAGGAAGCCTTTAAAGGAGTGGGGCTGATCTGGAAGGGGACGGGTGGCCAGTATGACAGCTCCGGTGCCCCAGCAGGATTGGAAGGAGGCATTGAAGGGCATCATTCAGTCTGAATCTTGCAGCCGCCGTCGGACCATGTGGAGGGCTGATGGACGAGCCGGCAGCTGAACGTTCAGCAGGCTGTGACGACTTTGCACAGAAATAGGGAAATTTATCGCCGGCTTGCCGCACCAGCGCCGTGCCGCCCGCGCTCGGCGGTGCGCCCCTTCCCTGCGCGCCCACCCCACCCGACAGCCCAGCCCTCCCGGCCCCCGGCCCCCCTTCCCGGCACCGACTTTAGGGGCTTGCTGTCGCCAAGCCGGAGCCCTCCTCCTTCAGCAGCTCTAGCGCGAAAGGGGGGCGTTTCGCAGCCGCGCAGTTGCCGGACAAAGACGTGCCTGTGCCCGCCCGCACCGCTTATATCGGTACGTAGGTGGGTACGGATGGATGGTCGGACGGGTGGATGGACGGATGAATCGCGCTTCCTCCCGAGCGCCGGGGCCGGCCGGGGTCTGCCATTGCGCGCAGGAGGCTGCGCGCAGCCCCGAAGTGCTGGAGAAGGGGAAGACGAGGCGGGGAGGGGAGAAGGACGGGGGCGGGCGGGGAGGCGAGGCGGGCGGGAGCGGGAGCGGGAGCGGGGCCGGGGGCGGGGGCGGGCGCGGGGGCGGGCGGCGGCGCAGCCGCTGGGCCGGGCTGCCGGCGCTGCAGGAGCGGCGGCGCGGGGCTGGGGGCTCCGAGGGACGCAGAGCCGGGGCCGGGTGCCTCTCTGAGGACGGCGAGCAGCTGTGCCGCCAGCACTGCGAAAAGTCCCCATTTGCTTCTTATAAATTAAAGTGCCTTGTCACCAGTTAGGGCAAGTCAGCCAAGGTAAGGCTTAAATAAAATGACACTTTAATATGTGGCAACATGGATATTTCTGGACGGCGGTGCTGCTAACACAGCCTTCTAAGGAGCGCAAAAGATTTTGTGCAATAATGCTATCGCAGTGGGTCCACAACCTGTAATTTGTCTGTCTTAAAGTTACCGCTGATACCTAAGCCTTACCCTTGCGGTGGTGCAGAATCGCGTCTGCTTATCCGAGGCAGTTACAAAGGGACCCGCAAAATACAGGCATGGAAAGGTAGCGGCGCTCTGTGTGTGTGTTTGTGTGTGACCGTGTTCGTAATACCTACAGTTCCGCTGCTTAACTTACGGGAATGATGTGCAGATGCATTTTAATGGTGATGCCAGGCAGATTCTTTAGCTCAACTCACGTATGTGAACCTTTCTATGCAAAAAGCACGCGATGTGAAACTGTTTATGAAGAATATTAAGCTTGATATTTGAATAGCAATTTCAGTTTGGGGTTTTTTTTCTCCATGTCCGTAATATTATGTGATAACTGAGGGCTGAAATCACAGCAAAAAAGACCTCTGGCAGATTTACCTTTAGCTGCTTGTTAAAGCTTAAGCAGTGACCCAACTTTACTTTGTGTAAAGGGCACTGTAAATAATGCACAGCCAGCAATGAATCCTCTCTTCATTTCCCCCCAGCCCACCCCCATGGCATCCTTCTTAATGACCAAAAACTGCTCTGTGCCTTGAGTTCACACCACGTTTTCACCGACTGCGCTGCCAGTGGTCTGGAACTGAGTGCTTTTGCAAGCAAGGAGTTCCTCGGGATGACTTCACTAATGTGTATCTTTGAAAGCAAGGTAGTCCTGAACCTCTCTGTGTGTGTGTGTGTCTGTGCGCGCCTGTGAACGAGAGAGTTTGGTTTGTGTACACGAGTGACAAGATACAAGGAAGACAGGGTATGGAAGCCAATGAAACGTGGCAAATGTGCACCCCTGCATGTATTTCTCTGAGTGGGTCTCTATAAAGCAGTATGAACATTTCTTATGTTTTACTGTAGTTCATCATTCAGATCAGGGTTTGGGATAAACCCAATTTCATGAGCATCAATGCCCCATTAGCTTTTCATTGTCAAAAGAAATACGATGGAAAACACAGGTAAAATTATGACTTCAGTTAGCACAGGTGATAAAATCACTGCCTCTATTCAAGGTACAAATTTTGATTTTCAATCAAAGACACTAAGCATAGCTTCTATATTTCCAAAGCTTTACTTCTGTGCTGCAGTCAATCATATACAGTTGTGTGAAAACACCGAAGCCTTCCTTCTGCAGTAATTGTCCTTCTCCTGGATGATAGTAAATGTTTGTCTTCAGGGGAAATATTAAATTCATTTAAACATTCATTAAATGTTTGGCATTTGCCTAACTGTAAAGGTAAGAAGACTGATTTGGAGAAATAACCCAAAGGCTTCCCTAACCTACTCCACTGCCTTTGACAGAATATTTCGTTTCAGACTTTTCTGAAGAAGACATGGTACGTTATAGTTACCTAATGCAAATTAAGGTGTGGCTCTGCCTCCCGCCCCATGTGGACCTTTGGAAACAATGTAACAGCTTTCTAATGTAGTTAGTTAAAATTACTAATCATCCTACATAAGGACTACAACAGATAACTTTGTTTCATTTCTACTTAGAAAAACAGACAAGCAAACAGAAAAAACAAACCAACCAACCAACCCATTTACTGTTACCTGCTCCCTCTACAAAATGACAGGACCAGTAGTGTGAAGACAGCACTTTCCTTTAAATATGAGCAGAGCCAGTGCAGAAGCAGGGCTTAGGGGGCACTGTGTTGCTGACTGAACCGTTTACGGATGAGATTCAAAACTAAATTCCTTCCACTTGTAGGTGCGGAGGACCCGATAAGGCTTCACCAGGACAGGAGTGCTGACCCTGCTATTAGGACAAAATGCCAGTTGAATTTTTATACTTTGACCAGTTTAATTCCCCAGGTTTAATTTGAGAACAACATTCTTTACTACCTATGTTAAAATTGTTATTGTCTAGTGTTTTTGTCCTGCAATGCAGGGACTCTAACTCAGCCACTTTGTTGGTGCATGCTGTGCTAGCGCATGGTAGTAGTTCTGGTGAACATATGCAATGTTATAAAACGACTGGGGATAAATGTCTTCAACATCCAAAATAAGTGTGTGCGAGTGTGTGTGTGCGTGCCAGAGAGGTACAGTTGGTATTGTACCAGTACGGACATTCCTGTGGCATGTAACATTTCTGTAATACCCTTCAGGGAACAATCTGTATTTAAAAGTGATTATAAAAAAATTTTTAAAGAATCATTTTGTCTCTGAACTTGGTTTACCTTTAATCGCTGGTTTTAATAAGGACGGGATATTTATCAACAACTAGAAATAAACACGTTTAAACTGTGAGTGATTGAGTTGTTAGTTCTCAACAGGGTTGTATGGAAGACTTCAACCTACATCTCAGGCTGATAAATGAAATTTGAAGAGTATGAAAAATCCTGTTTCACGTCTGGAAGCTCTGGTTAAGAACTACATTTCTGTTAATACAAGTAGTGCTGAAAATTGTCAGTGTTATCAGATTGAATCAAACCAGCTAAATACCAGTGAGTCATCTGTTCCATGCAGATGAACATGAGCTCCTGCTCGGACAGTTAACAGCTAGTTAGCTCTGGCAGACCTGTCCTGCAAAGGAGCCTAAGCTAAATCAGCCATCATGACATGCTGGGGCACAGTTTGCTTGCAGGCAATGCAAACTAAAGGTGGCAACTGACATGACAGGAAGGAGAGGAAATACATAGCAAATAAAAATCAATATAAAGAGATTCTATTCATAGAAGAGGTTCTATTCATCTTCTCCTAGAGGAATGAGATGCATATACGAAGGTCATAAGCGGAAATAATATGAAAACCGCAAAATTGCCTACAAAGTTTTATATAACCCAGCACGTAAATGTCAATAACATTAATTATAGCAGAAAACTTATTGTCCTTCGTCAACAGTGTTCTAGTTTAAAGAGAGTATAGTCCAGTGATAAATCAATGTGAAGTGCTTTAATTTCACCACTTGATGAGCAATCTTTGGCAAGTCCCTGAAACACTCTGTAACTTCATGTATGACATGAACATTGCACAATAATTACAGAATGAATATTGTACAATATTGTTTTAAAGAAATATTGCAGAGCCTAATACTGAAGTGTTAGTGTCTCCATTACTCTCTAAATCGGTTTTGATTAGAAACACAATTTTGCTCTCCATTTGCAGCAAATGAAGCTACATGGAATTTGAAAATTCAATCCAAGAACTGAAGTAGAATTTTGAAGAAGCTCCTGAACTGGGAGCCAAAAAAATCATGTCTCCTGTAAGGGAGAAGGAAGACTGGCAGAATGAGATTTTTTTCCTCCAAAACCAGGCTTTATCAGACAAAGTACTGATACTGAGATGCTTTAAATAATGTACCATTACTTTTTTGGACTGCTCTTAATATGCAGATGGAGAGTCAACAGGAAATTAAATGAAACCTGTTGGGGATTTGAAGGGAGTGAGGTAATGCTACACTTGCTACAGTTACTACACTCCCTTCAAATCCCCCAAGTCTCATGCAGAAGCCTAATCTCCTATTTGGGAGTTAGGTTTTTTTGGGGGGAGGGAGTTGTTGGTTTGTTTTGTTGTTGGTTTTTTTTTTTTAAAATAATGGTTTTGTGCATTGAGCATAACTAGAACAACATAATCATGTAGCTCTATAAGTAACTGATAAGCAACTTGGTGGAGTTTGCACATCTGCAGTTCTTGTATACTGAAAATAGTTTTAATAGGTGCCTGAGGCCTGTAAGAATCGTGATTTTGTGTGATGGCAATTGCCATTTACATTTTTGTGGAATTACTTCAAACCTGAGGAGGGTTAAGGCTGGGTTTGTTATCATAGAAAAGGCAGAGCATTATTTTACAATGACAAACTTGAGTCCCCACTCTTTATGGAACTGCTTGCTTCTTTTAAGCAAATATTCTTGAAAGGGGGAATATATTTAGGTCACAGGCATATTTTTTCCACCCTCAGCCCACCTTACATAGGTTTCAGTATAATTTATCCAGTGCTTACATGGATAAATTTTAAAGGGTGTTTGTGAAGTATCGTATAAAAATACCCAAGCTAGCTCAGGTACTGGCTGCATTTCTACCACAGGACTGTAGCGACCTGTGAGATTTTTTTGGTCTGTGTAGTACTGCATAGTCTGTACTGTCTTAGGACAGTCTGCTGGAGGTGGAACTGGAGACTACTGCATCCTCATCCAGTTTCTCCATCAGCTGGGGGTGGTGGACCAGGCATTGCAGATCAGCCAGCTTCAGATTCTTCATGCGCTGTGGTGGGGTCTTGCGCCTGAATTGTTTTGAACTGTTCTGTGGAGAAATCTGCCTCTCCCTCCTGGTGACATAGGTAGCTTGAACTGAAGTATGTGCCTAAACGTAGGTGGTGTAAATACTACCCATCACGTCTTCTCCCTGTGCAGTATTCCTGTTGAAAACAACCAACTCTGTATTTGGTTGACTCCCTTTTTTTTGGTATTTCCAGGGGTATCATAAAATCACAGAATGGTTTGGGTTGGAAGGGACTTTTAAAGATCATCTAATCTAACCCCCCTGCCATGGGCAGCAACATCTTTCAGCAGATCAGGTTGCTCAAAGCTCCATCCAGTCTGACTTTGAACATGTCTTGGAAGTGGACATCCACAACTTCTCCAAGCAACCTGTTCCAGTGTCTCCATCATGCATTGTATTGTTTCATAATTAATTGCTATTAAGTCCTAATAGCCACAGTTATAGATGCATATATAGTTACACACACACACCCCTATTCTTTGGGAAGGTACAAAGAAGTGGAAGTCAGCTTTTTAAAAAAAGAATGATGCTTGGTACTGTTAAAAGCATGTAAAAGTTACTGATCACATTGTGTGGCAGTACAATGAGCTATTCATTGATCCAAGTCTGCTTATTTTCACAGATGAGAATGTGCATTTCCATAATTATATTAAATGATTTATTTTGAATAATATTGTATGATTAGACCACTTAACTGAATGAGTAATATATTGTTATACAGAAGTTATACATTCGATTTGAATTCTGTTTAATTCACATCTTACTCTTATTGAGTGGTGGGAGAGCTGTGAATGAAAATCTTTTGGTCCAAGAAACTTTGAAGTGCTTTTCATTATCAATAATTATGCCTTGCCCAGGGGAAACATTTTTGTTCTCTCTTTCCCTTGTAAACACCATTTCTGTATAGGGCAGTTGTTAGAATGAGGCTTAAGCTGACACTTGGAATTGGGGCAGGGGGTGAAATTTCTCGGGCTTGGGTTTCTGGCTAGGATTCGGTCAAACTTTCTGTCATGTTCTGCTGTTGATGGTACTCAAATTTATGGAATAAATAATTAAAAAAAAATTAGCAACATAGAGACCATCTCTGTAGTAGTAGGGCAAGCGTTTGAGATATTCAGAACCAGGTTTGAGACCCTGTCCTAGTGAATCTCGTACTATTTGTAAAGTACAAATGCTCCTTCAGTAGAGAACCTTCTTATAATTGGTAAAAATTTTAATAGTTTAGCAATGGTGGCAGGACAGGAAAAGTGTTGCTATTAATTTTGAGAGTGCTGGAGTGTGTATGCATGTGTTTGTGCATATTTGAAGGAAAGAGTAGTTGCTAAGAGGGAGGTCGCTCCGTTAGTTTGTTCAATAGCGAGAAAGATTTCATTTGACTGTAAGATGGTATTTTTAACACTGATATATTGTATTAGCACCTGGGAACTGCTGACTCTTCTAAGTGTAAAATCTTGGCTTTCAGGAGAGGTGAAATAAAACTAGGGCATGTGAGCAGCACTGTAGCATGGCAGCTATTAACTGCCCATGGGAACTGCCAATATTTAAAAAAAAGAAGGAAACTAATTTATGTCTGGATTACAGTCCTCAATCACTATTTCTTTTATGTTTTACATTTTGTTCTTTCTAATAAATAATAAGACTTCTTACTGGAGTCATAAAAAAAAAAAGCTACACATCATTTATTACATGCAATTTCCACACACTTTGCTGATGAAGAAAATTTGTTATATATTTGCTGTTCATTAAAGCACGAATTCTTGCATTCATACTAGGGAATTTGAGCTTAGAGTTATTATCTTGCCTATTCAGCCTAAAGAGATCTTAAATATTTTTGTATTAGCATGGCAGAAAGTGTAAAATAATTGGTTCGTTTAGCATTGTATGTTAAGTTAGGGTTTTTTTCTGGGTTTTTTTGGTTGTTTGTTTTTTTTTTTTTTTTTAGTTATGAACCATCTAAGGCTTCTTTTAGAAAACTGCTGAGGAAATGTAATGTTCTTTCTTATACTTATTCATTTTCAATGAATGCACAACTAATACTTTGAAATCCAATGTACCTTTGTATTAGAAACCCTTCTAAGTGGTTCTGGAAAGTGGTAAGACAATCTGCAAGCAAACATATGTTTTCAAGTGATGCTCAACATTTCTAGCCGGTTGAGCTTCTTTCAGTGTCAGGTAAAGACTGCAAAGTATTCACGGTACAATTGATTCATACAAGGTCTAGTGTTTTCTGAATAAACTGGGTTTGTTTGTTATTCTGTATATTCTCCAGACAGCTATCCTAGGCAGAAGGTTCACAGTGCATTAACCCAGTGGGTGCCCCAGGGTTGCCCCAAGGAGCAGCATGGTGGGAAGGTGGTTACTGTTCCTAGAGCAGATGATGTGACCTGCTGCCAGGAGTGCCTTCAACCAGCAGCAACCTCTTCCCAGGTGTTTACCAGGCACATTATAGGCATGCAGGCTGTGTGTGGGTCGTAGATAGGGAGCGGGTCCCCAGTGCCGCCAGGGTACTGTGGATCAGCCCCCAGCTTGCTGCTGGGACGTAAACGCGTTGGCCTGGCAGTGTGTGTAGCTTGTGTGCTGTAAATTGGATGCTCTAGGTTTAGAGGGTTTAGAGGAAGTGGTCCTGTTACATGAATATTGTCGTGGAGGAGGCCTTTCTGTTTCTCAGATCCAGCACAAACAACTGCATCATGCTAATACCAACCATGTTTTACACTGTAAGTGAAAAACATAATGTCAGAGACCTCTTGACCTCTTAAGGAGGAGTCAGTAGATAGATGTGTGTTACTGGAGAAGTGACACCCATCTACAAGAAGGGTCAGAAGGAGGATCTGGGGAACTACAGGCCTGTCAGCCTGACCTTGGTGCCGGGGAAGGTCATCGAGCAGATCATCTTGAGTGCCATTACGCGGCACATGCGGGACAACTGGGGGATCAGGCCCAGCCAGCATGGGTTTATGAAAGGGAGGTCCTGTTTCACTAATCTGATCTCCTTCTATGATAAGGTGACCTGCTTAGTGGATGAGGGGAAGGCTGTGGATGTTGTCTACTTGGACTTCAGAAAGGCCTTTGACTCAGTCTCCCACAGCATTCTCCTGGAGAAGCTGTCAGCTCACAGCTTGGATAAGTGCACTCTGCGCTGGGTTAAAAACTGGCTGGACGGCCGAGCCCAGAGAGTGGTGGTGAATGGAGTCAAATCCAGTTGGCGGCCAGTCACGAGTGGTGTTCCCCAGGGCTCAGTCTTGGGGCTGGTCCTGTTCAAGATCTTTATTGATGATCTGGATGAGGGGATCAAGTGCACCCTCAGTAAGTTTGCGGATGACACCAAGTTGGGTGGAAGTGTCGATCTGCCTGAAGGTAGGAAGGCCCTACAGAGGGACCTGGACAGGCTGGATCATTGGGCCAGGGCCAACTGTATGAGATTCAACAAGGCTAAGTGCCAGGTCCTGCACTTGGGTCACAACAACCCCATGCAACGCTACAGGCTTGGGGAAGAGTGGCTGGAGAGCTGCTCAACAGAAAAGGACCTGGGGGTGTCGGTTAACAGCCGCCTGAACATGAGCCAGCAGTGTGCTCAGGTAGCCAAGAGGGCCAATGGCATCTTGGCTTGTATCAGGAATAGTGTGGCCAGCAGGACCAGGGAGGTGAAAGCGCCCCTGTACTCGGCACTGGTGAGGCCGCACCTCGAGTACTGTGTTCGGTTTTGGGCCCCTCACTACAAGAAGGACATTGAGCTGCTGGAGTGTGTCCAAAGAAGGGCAATGAAGCTGGTGAAGGGTCTAGAGAACAACTCTTACGAGGAGTGGCTGAGGGAGCTGGGGTTGTTTAGTCTGGAGAAGAGGAGGCTGAGGGGAGACCTTATTGCTCTCTACAACTACCTGAAAGGAGGTTGCAGCGAGGTGGGGGTCGGTCTCTTCTCCCTAGTAACAAGCGATAGGACGAAGGAAATGGCCTCAAGCTGCACCAGGGGAGGTTTAGATTGGATATTAGGAAAACTTCTTCACCGAAAGGGTCGTCAGGCATTGGAACAGGCTGCCCAGGGAAGTGGTTGAGTCTCCATCCCTGGAGGTATTTAAAAGAAGGGTAGACGTGGTGCTCGATGACATGGTTTAGTGGTGACTTGGCAGTGATAGGTTAACAGTTGGACTCGATGATCTTAAGGGTCTTTTCCAACCTTAACGATTCTATGATTCTAAGTGAGCCCCCGAGAGCATAGAGGAGCTTACGGAGAATTTATGCAAGATGACTGACCCAACAAGTTGCTGCTTTTTTGTAGGCCTTGGATTTTTGTTTTTTTCTTGCGTTAATTTTCTGCCAGATTAGAGAGCTTTGTCATTTTATACGCAGGTTTGGCAAGTTCCAGATCTAATGCAGTAAAAACAGGGAAAGCAACAGGCTGGATGTGGGGAAAGAAAAATAGGGCACCTTTATTTCGATAATCTTTCTTTAGCCATGAGGCAGATGAATGGAAAAGATGACCAGAGGGATGTTCCTTTGTACATACCTTTGAAAAGTAGCCTCCTGGACAGAAACCTATTCAGGAGGTTTGTAAATACCTTTCAAGCAAAGGCAGCAGGAAGAGCTTTGTTGACTTTATAGACTTGTGTTGTGACTTGAAGGCTAATGAACTTGAGCTGTTTCAGACTATCTAAGGTCAGGTGAGGACTTATTTCCTAAAGCTATTAATGCCCACTGTGCTACTGAAGTCAGTTTGGCTTGTGTTGTTACATTATGTTAGTGTGTTTGATTAAATATGCTATGTCATGTCAACGTGCCTATATGTTTCCCAATTCTGAACCAAGATGGGAGGAGCTCCTGTTTATGCCTTTTTTTTTAAGAAAAAAAGGTATAACATTCTTGGAATGCAATGAGTTTACTCCACAGGACCATTGTGTGATAATTATTGCTTATTACATTATAATGGGCACTTGCTCTATTCATTGTGGAGCTTATTATATTTTAATGAGTGTTGTGACTCCCCTGCAGAGCAAAACTCAAGAATGTCCCCATGCACGTGGTTCATTTAAATGGATGGGTTACATGTTTTGGGACTTGTGTGCACGTACTTATTTGCAATGTATAGCTGTAATTTTGCTTTTAAAAAACAGGGTATGACTTTTCTTAACTTTGCAGAAATCCAAGAACATGGATGCTTCTATACTTAGCATTTGTATTTCATACCAGGTGAAAGTTGAGTCATTTTATGAAAAGACTCTTGTATTAAAGGACAGCTTGTAAATATTTTGTTCAGGACTTCAATGTATTCATTAAAATTAAAGCTCGTGAATTAATGTGATTTCGTATGCGACCCCCTCCACATCTACAGCTGTTAGATTCAGGTTTATGCTTTTTGAAAAATGTTAATAAACATTTAAGTAAGTTTATGGCATCTGTACACTAAATAGAGGAACTTTAAAATAGAATTGGCTTTTGTCTTCTGAGGATCGTCAACGTTCTGTCATCACTGTATTCAGGAAAAGGAGAACTAGAAACTGAATGCAATACAAATTGATTTGTAGACAAGGTCTTAAGCTTGTCAGTCTGTCTAGTCAATCTTTGTAGATTGCTGGCGATCTTGCTGTGACACCAAAGCTTTTGATAATGACGTTCCTGTAATGTCCACATACAGTGCTAGCCCTGAAGGGAAACACTGTGCTCTTCTCTATCATCTCTTGATGTTGCCACACAAGCAGCTTCAAAACAAGGTAGACTGTTTGAAAAATACTGTTTTATCAACATTCAGACTTAAAAATATGAACTGATTTTCTGATGTGGCCAAGTTGTTTATCCTTTGTGAAACCTGAAGGCCACCTTCAGTTTCTTGTTTTAAAAACTGCAGTATTAGTAAATTCAAACTGATAGACAGCTCTTTAATCAAACCATACTTTTTTTCTGTAACCCTTCCTCTACTGTGTCACTTTTATTTGAACATCTTTTACCATCCCCAGCAATTGCAATTCCTTGCAAGCAGGAATTTACTGAATTCGTGAGTACACAGCAATTATTTATTGGCTGATAAAAACCGTAGGTAGGTAAGGCTAACCTGCTCCTAGGCAGAACACTGTAATACCTACTAACTCGGATGTGGGTTCCTGCTGAGTCCCTGTACACCAGACAGTTACCACTCAGGTGGGGAAGTGTGAACCTCCATTGCTGCCAAGGATGGGGCAGTTGTTCTTCTTGCTGAGTTTTTGTCCTCCCAACTCCCCACTTTTTTTCCTCATGTCTTTATACTTTTTTGTGACTTTGTCATTACTGCCCACTCTATATTTTCACTTCTGTCTTTATTTTAGCTGTAGCTACATTAGAGGTCCAAGTTCTTTGCTCCATTTTGGTGGAGTCCTCAATAAACCTGACATTAGAGAACACTATATTTGGAACAAAGATGGACTTTGATTAGTTGCAGAAACAAAGAACTTGAAATGGGGAGTTTAAATCCAGTTTGGCCCCATCCCTGCTATAACTCTGAACGTATTTTGTCTGCAGGAAATGTTAGCTTATGGACTGCACATAATGAGTGGCCTTTTAAGCTCCTGTCTCCCATATATCTCATGCCAATGAAAGGAAGTGCTGTATACCTGATGTGCAATTCTGCTGAGTAATTTTAGCAATTGATTAAAAAAGGCAGAAAGGAAAAGATAAAAGAGATGAAATAAAGAATTCAATAAAGAAGTAAAAGTATGTCATTTCAGAAAGAGATTGAAACCTTTTTTTGGATATGATACAAGAAAAGAAGGGCATGACTAAACCTGTTTTTTGCTCCTCTTGAAGTATTGTTCCAGATTATTGTAGTAAAGGTGTCAATTAGAGTCAGCTCCTTTATGCCTCCTTATCTTTTTCTTTTCACAAGAAGATGTAGTTAGTTTTACAGTTTGTGACATAATGAAGTTGATTTTTTTTCCTTTTTTTTTCCTCAAGAAGCTATTTATGCAGTAGGTATCTTACTCCTAAAGAGGATTACAGGCTTAGGCCCAATAATCAGTGTTTATAAATGATTTTTAGGATATTATGAGCAATATAGTAGACATTGAAAATTATACCTATCTTCTGCTGAATTTTGGCTCAGCAGGGCAAAATATATTTGCATACCGAGTTGGATCCCAACCTTGTGATGTGTTGAGATACTCAGCCAAGGGCCTTAGCTTTTTATTGAGACTCCTGCTCAACAGCACAGAAAGAACTTTTTCAATGGAGGTGGCTTCTGTTGCTATTAACCTTCCCATCATATTGACCAAGGGGCTTCTCCACAGCTAGCATCATTATTGTAGCCTGAACAAAATGCACAGAAAACCTGTAATCAGGAAGCAGGCCTTTGCAGCAGGGTTGACACCAGGACTTCCTCAAGAAGCCGTCTTCAGACATACAAATCTCATTTTGGGATGTTGGATACTATCCTTGTCCCATCTGCAACAGCTGTAACAGTAGTGCTGGAGTCATCTTTACAGATTTAGGAAACTGTTCCTCCATCCAATTGCTTGCCTCTGCCTTTTTTATGATAAGGAGGTTTCTTCTTGCTATAAGGGCTAAATGAATTCTGCATTTCAAGTCTTTGCATAAATTGAGGGACAGAGCCTTACTAACCAGACTAATTTTTCGACACTTGTAAGATGCTAAGTGGAAAACATTGATCTTTTTTATAGTATGGTCTAGTTGAAAGTTATCCAGTTTTTGTTTTGTTTTGTTTTCCTTTTCAGCTTACCTTAAAATGACTGGTCTGTTTATACCTGTTATGTGTTCTCATGCAGATATTTTCTTTGTCTTTGTCTCTGTTCCTTAATGCATAAACACATCCTTTCATTTTTATTAGCTTACTCTGCAAGGTGTAAATAACTATAACAAATACACCATTCCTGTGTGAGACATCTCAAAAATATTGTTATTGAGTAGATTCCCAAAGGCCGTGTGAGACTGGCATCTTAACATTTATTCAGTCTGATCCTCTACAGTTTGCACTTTTTCAGTTCGAAAGACCACATAATTCTCTACTGCCTAAAGGCATGAGAGATTCGTTTTTCTCACAAGCAAAATGAATAGGTATTTTCAGCTACCTCCATTTTGTTTAAAGTTTGTCTTTGAAAGCTTAGCATGATGAATTTGAGATTTCCTTTCAGGCACATACCTATTTCTTTCCATTACTTATATTTTAAGGTTATACTTCTCACTCCTCATTGCTCAAGTGCAGTAGCGTATTATTGAACTCTTCTTTGTCAGGTAGCTTCGACAGACTGCAGTACTACTTTTACTTTTGAAGACCTTTTTATACCTGAAGTGGCTTGTGGTGTCTTTGATGTTGCCTAATTGGAATCTCAGAAGTGAAAAAAACAAAACAAAAAACCCAAACCAAACCAAAACAAAAAAACCTGAATGAAGAGGTGAGCTGTGTGCCTAAGGTTGTACATAATCTTATTTTGCTTTCAATCATTCTTCTATTCTTATGCCTTATGGCTAGGTAACCCTCTAATACTATTGCTTTATTTATCCCTATCACCCATTCCTCGATTTGAGTCTTTCAATTATCTTTCTCCCACACCTTGAACAGAAGCTGCTGAATTTGCATTTGTCTTTATACTCCCTTTGAATCCTGCTCAAAACTTTTAATTGGCCTCTGTTTTAATGGCTTGCCTTTTTTGAACAGTTATTTTTCATCCTTTCTCATCTACTTGTCTCACCTACTTGAGGCTTAAGTTTCTTAGGACAGGACTATCTGTCTTAAAACTCCATATAAATACTGTTCACCCAGACAGCCCAGCAGAAGTCCTGCATCTGGTTTGGCATTACCCAGCGCAACACTACAACCTGGCTGGCAATGGTTCTGTGGAAAAGGACATGGGGATCTGGTGGGCAGTGAATTACAGGTGAGGCAGCTGGGTGCCCTTGCAGCAAGGAAGGCTACCCGATGGCCAAGCCCATTTGGCGGGTCGGGGCAGGGGATTCTCCTCTTCCATTGCAGCGGGACAGCTGCGCCCAGTTTGCAGTGGTCCAAAACAAGAGGGAGATCGAGAAAATGCCAAGTGTTGAGTGGGAGGCCACTGAGGTGCTGGAGGATCTGTTATGCCAGGAGATGAGAGAGAAGGCACCGCAAGGAGCTGGTTGCAGGAGCAGTAGAGGAGCCAGAGCCAGGCTCTCCTGGGAGGTGCACAGCAACAGGGCAGGGGACAGTGGCCACAAGCAGCAATGAAGGAAACTCCTATTGGATGTAAGGAGGCAACTTCTCCCCGGGAGTGAGGTTAAGCACTGGGACAGGTTGCTTAGAGAGGGACCTGCATCCATGGAGGTTTTTAAAACTTGTCCGGACAAGGCCCTAAAGCAACCCAACCTAACTTGGAAGTTAGCCCTGCCTTGAGAAGGAGTCTGGACTAGATGATCTCCAAAAGTCCCTTTCAATGTAAATTTTTGCTTTTCTTCTCTGGTCTGCAGTCCTATTTGCAGTAAGTTTACTTTATCATTTCCTATTTTATAAAAATAACAGCGTGCTGAATTCTGCGGAGTTATGTGGTGATTTCACAGGGATCAAATCCAATTCTAAGTCTTCAGCAATATACTTCTTTAATAGTCTTGATATGGGAATGTATTGCCTCTGTTAAGTATTCTTATTCTTATTTGAAGGCTGTGTATGTACAATAAAGTAATTTTTGCACGAATATTTCTGTAATAGGCACAGTAAGTTACAATATGAAGTTGCGTTCATATTAAAAAAAAGAAAGCATGGATTTTATTCTGAAATAGAAATAATGAGGTATAAAGAGAGTTAAAACAAGAACAATCTTGAAAGAAATGCAAGGAAATTGAACAGTAAGTTTGCAATGTGATTGGTGTGTAAAATGCTGAAAGTACTCTTAGGCCATTCAATCATTTGTCACATCACAAAACAAAAAGTA
Source organism: Nipponia nippon (assembly GCF_047370975.1). Classification (NCBI taxonomy): domain Eukaryota; kingdom Metazoa; phylum Chordata; class Aves; order Pelecaniformes; family Threskiornithidae; genus Nipponia; species Nipponia nippon. Next base: position 83,981,002 of record NW_028262290.1, on the reverse strand, counting down.
CCCGGTGTGACAATATAACACAGATTGTGCTCATTTCTAGTCACCTTGGAAGAGAATGTCCACTCCAGACTTCAGTAATTGGAGAAACCAGATTAGAGAATTAGATAGACTCACTTCTGGAGGATACTTTTTTACCTGCACTGATTATGAAGCCAAGTCCCCTTCTTCCAGAAATGTATATTTTTGTAGAGAGTTAAGAGTATTTGTGGAGAGGTAAGATCATTAGTGAACAGAAAAATTCAAGACTTGGAGCCACAAGAAGGATAAGTAGGGCTTGCTTGTCATAATGGCAAGAGCAGAATTGATTAATAGCGTTTGACATCTTTAAGGCCAAAGGAGAAAATGAACCTGTGAAGGTGAAACAAAATGTTTATGTCATCTTGGGTTAAGATACACAAAATCGAGTGATTACCAGGAGGACCAAAGATTTGTTTGGCACTGGAGTAGTAGCTGAAAGAAAGAAGTTGAAGCCCTGGGAAGCAAAATGACTTGGATGGACAACAGAGCTTTCTAGAAAATAATGATGAGAAAAAGCTTCTTTGTGTGCTGAAAACATTACCTTAATTTCTAAGATAACCCGCTTATTTAGTAGGGCAGTATTTAAGACCTTCTTCCGATTTCTCTGAATTTAGAATTTTTTTTTTCCCCTCGAGTGGCATGCAACTACAATTAAGAACATTAATTTACAGGGTGGCCTGGCAGAAAATACTAATCTGTACTGCTTTTCTCAGTGGGTTGGGGCCTAGCTGACATTAAGCAAAAGGAAGCAGCAAACACCCTGAAGGACTGAGTCTACTGCTTCACTTCTATGTATGTTTAATATTTTCCTAATTTCCAGTGCAGCTGCATTTGATAATCCTAAGTAAATGCTATGTGTGTAGTGCATTGTGCAACCTTTGGAGAAACCTCAAGCAACCTTATTATTATCTACCCCCAGCATATGCTTAATAGCGTGGAGCAAATAGGTCTCTTGCAGACGGACACAGAAAATAATGTGGACGTTGCATTAACCAAGATACCGTCTTTTTCATAATTTGTGATCTTTTTCAAGAAGAATAATACCATGTTATATGTTTGCTTTATGTTCTGTGGGAGTGTGTTTTTAAAACAAAAGTATTTTTAAATTATTTTTCTCAGTTGATTTCATCCTTTAGTTTTAATGTTTTAAATTTTCTTTATCTGGAACATGGGACCTGTTCTTAGGCAAGGAATGGCTCGGTATCAGCTTAGTGAGATTACTTTCTGCTATGATTTGCATGGACTACTGTATTGCATCTTCTCTCAAACACTATTGAATGTATCAGCTGGTACCTGATGGAATTGTAATTGAGTTCAACTGCCAGCTCTGGCCAGCTACTTCAAAATAATCAAATGTTTCTATTTCTTAGAAGCAGCAAGAATACTGTATCATATTTGCAATTGCAGTGTCTCCTAGAAACCCCTATGGTTTTTTCTACTTTTTTGAATGAGAAAGGGTAATTTAGATTTTTTTTTTTTTTCATTCCAGCATAGAAATCAAATATAGAGTGTGTTCTGTCCAGACAGAAATTATGAAAGTAACTACTTCACTCTTACCCTTTCTTTCTTTTCCATGGAAGCAGTGTGTCATCTGTTTGAATTTATTACAGATTGCTGATTGTGGAGAAAGAAAACATGGCATATCTCTCGTGTTTATTAATGACTACCTGTCTTTTTTATCATTTGAAGGGTTAAAGATGCAGAGTTAGCATCTCAGTAACATTGCTTTTCAAGTGCCTTTGATATTCCCTTCTGAAATTTATGATCTCCTGTACAGAACCAGGCCTACAAACACCTCTTAATCCAGTTACTGAAAAGGGACTAAATTAAATTAATATTTCCCATGCTATTTTAGTAAGATCCTCTTTTTTGTTTCTAGGTGTTGTGGAATGAGCAGAGAATGAATTTTATCTGAAGTAAGCAGAGAGGAGAAGCACAGCCTTCTGGCTACATCACTGGTCTGGAGCCCAAGAAGGTGAATTCACTTTTTCCTTTACTTTTTGCAACAAAGTAATTTTTAGCTTGTGTAGCAGGCAACATTAACTTGAATTTAATGATTGGTCTTGGGTATCCAAAGGGGCTAAACCACTGCCTGATTTTTACCACTGGGTCGGTGGGACTTGGCAACAAATGGGCTATTAGAGACAAGCTTTACATGTACCCAATTCATAAGCGCTGGAGCCAGCTATTGTGGCCATTAAGATGACCAAGTAAGGGGAAAAATCAGGAATCCCCAAGGTAAAAGTATCTGGACTGTCTCCTTAAGGGACTCTACTCACAACACTTTCTCTCAGTTGCATAGTAAATTTTAAATGCTGCTGGGCTCAATAAGCACTTCACATCAGCTACTTCTTGTATGAATGTGGCCAGTCCTGGAATAAGTCTTATCTTGTAAGGATATAGTTTTATTAAATGTCCCCACCTGCCTTGTGGGAATCCTCCTGGTTTCATATTTTTATTGGTTTTGGCTATTCCATAAATGTAAGATAGCATAGCAAACCGAGGAGTTTTGTTCTTTTTTTTTAGTTCCATAAGACAGAAATTTTTTTTTAAAGCCATAGCCAATCTCTAATAGAGTTTACTGTTGTGTCTGTGGTATTCTGCCACTTCTTCCTCTCATCTGTCCTCCAAAACTTTAAGGCTGTGGTCTGAAATGCTATCTTGGTTGCCACTGAGCTTGGTGGGAAGATTGCAGCTCCAGGCCTACCTCAGCTGCTCTTCAGCACATCCTCCCAGAAGTTATTATATCCTCCTGTCTGACAGTAGAATTGCATCCTTAACAGTAGAATTGCCTGTCCTTAACTTGTCTCTGTCAAATAACCTGCATTTAAAAACAAAGTTTAATCTGATACTAAACATTTTGACTGGCACCAGGACTGGCTATGCATGCAGTTAAGCTGGCGGATCTGAGGAGGCAGCAACATACGGAGAAGATAGATGTTAATGAGCAACTGGGGCAGGTCGTGGATGGTAACTTTTTCACTTAACTCACTGTCAGCCAAAAAGATATCTAGTAACAACTGTGTAGTTTTAGAGGTGTGAAAAGATGGGTGGAAAACTAGCAAAATATGTCATAGATTTGATGATAAAAATAATTTTTTCTAGACTTTATTTTTTGCTTCTTGTCTTGCTGTGATTGTCCCCAAATGCAAGATTTCCTCCTCAAAACAATGTATTTTTATCCCCTGAGCAAGTGGGCAGTGCTGCCTCAGTATGAGATTAGTTTTTCTTTTAAATGCTCAATTTCAACTTAGAGAACTGGGGAATGAACCCTGCTTAATGATCAGGGCTCACTAAAATTAACTCTGAAGATAATGAGCCAGAAATTTTGCTGATTAATGCCTGATGCAGCATCAGTGAAGTCAAAACTATTGCATAGAGTGTAACTCAGAAATAGCTTGTGAACATGTGCAGAAATCTTTCTTTGGCAATTTTTTGAATTCTTTCAAATGTTTCATAGTACCTGAAGGTCTGCATCATTGCTGTCAAAGGTCATGACTGGACCTGCAGGTAGTACAGGTGATGTAATGTCTGTTGAGTCTAAAGATTTATTTTTTTCTCCCCAAATGTTACTTTGGAAGTTTTGAGGCATTGGTCATGGTTGTTTCCAATACTGTTGTAGTGGTAATATGGTTGAATGTTCTTTGGTACACCTCTCAGAAAGGCAGACTACCTTGGGAAGACAAAAAAGGAGTATAAAACTGGGTGGATATATGTTCGTGTGTGTCTGTGTGGTTATCTGTGGTCATATAAAGGCTTGCTTTCTGGTAAACACCCACAAAAATATATATGTGGAAAGACACAGGCGCTGCACTGTCTCTATCTCACCATATTATTATTATTTTTAATAATAATAACAATAATAATAATAATAGCCCTTTTAAGAACCATTCTTTATTTATTTAGCGATTTTCTGTAGATCTGTAGAGGAGTATTAAATTCATATACGTACTTCCCATGTTCTAAAGGGCCTAGAGCTGACTCATTAAACAATGAAACAGAGGTGGTTTCATAGCTAGATGTACCAGTCTAGTTATTAAGGAAAAAAAGGTTATGGCCTACATAGTGCACTTTTGAGAAACTGTTCCACTTTCATTTATATCGTCAGTAGATTTTGTGAGTAACTGGGTGGAGCTGATAAAATCATAGGAGATTTCTTTCCTGGATCAGACCAGTTTTATTCCGTAGTTAGCTACAGCACTCCTTATTTTTTCTCTTAGTTTACAGTTCTTCACAACACAAATATTTTGCAGTCACTACAATCACAGAAAGTTTAATATGCAGATCACGTTAAGTTTCCTAACAGGGAATTTTTATAAAGAAAATCTCAAAGTGGTCACTAAGCATGCTTGTCTGGTGTTACAGCCTTATTGAAAATTGTAGAGGGAGGAAGATCTAGGCATTGATCTCTACTTTCACAGATATTTAACTTCATATAGTGTGACTAATTCTGTTCCAGTGGTGGGACAACCTGGTCTGTAATGCTGGGCATCCAGATAAACATGCAGAGAATCAGAATTGGGTAACCTGCTGCTAAGTAGGTGAAAAAGGCTGAAAAAGCATCTAAGACTCGATGTTGTAGCTTCCTTCCTTGCAATGTGTGTGACATATTTGACATGATATGGGAAGGTTCAGTTGTTAGATCTATAAAAGTACCCACAAAGCATGACCAAGATAAAAGGCTCATGGAGTGGAAGGTCATATTTTCTTCTCAGATGGATGGTTCTTGGGCTGTAGGTGATTTAGCAACTAAAACTTGTGGAAAAATATTTTTTTTTAAATCTTTGATTTTTTTTTTTTTCTCCAGGGACATCTTTTTGTTGTTATATCTTTAGAAGAAAGATTTTTTTCCGTTTCTATTATCACAGATCCTGAAGCATCTGATTACTATTGTAGGCTAACCTTGTAACAAAGTAACATCTGAAGAGGTGAAACAATGCTTAAAGTAATGCCAAAGAGTGAAAAATGTCAAGATGTCAAAAATGTCTTCTGGATAAGTTAAAAATTATTTTCAAGAGTGCATGAGTGAAAGGGAAAGAAATTCGGTCTGTTGGGCCTAACTCTAAAATTCAGTTTGGCTGTGAAAACTAGCAGTGCTCCAAAATGACAGTTTTGTCTGAGAAATGCAACCAAAGATACAGCAAGAGCCTAAAGCAAGTTAGCTGGCTGTAGTTCAGATTTAGCCTTGCCGTAAATAGGTTAAGCATTTTTTCTTTTGCAAATGCATTGTTTATAATTACTTTTAATGTTACTGGGGGTTTTGTGGGTTTTGGTTTGGTTTTATTTAAAAAAGCAAAAACAAAAAAAGAACTGGATTTGCTGAGTATGTTGACCTGGCTCAGGATTGCAGGTTACAACAATCAGGGTAACCTAGAGTTTTCAAAGGTAAAAGGCTTCATGTAGACTGGTTTCAGAGCTTGTATGAAAACATTAGGAGAGGGAAAAAAGTCTTCCAGTGATCATTAAGAGAGTGATTATATATGTTGAAAACACTCAACAACATCAAACTCAGTAATTATCTCAGAATTTGGCTGCAGTATGTATCTATTTTTGGTTTATTTTGGTTTATTTTGTTTTAATCATAAGTGCAAAAATAACCAATGTGGTAGGGAATAAACTTTTGGCATAACATTGTAGTATTTTAGTTAAAATTTTAGAGTAGGCCTTAGGACCTGCTACGCAAAGCTTTTCCAGGGGAAAGACCAATGCACAACTTCATACTAACTCTATGAAACGCTTGTGTTTAAAAAAAAAAAAACAAACCAAAAGCGCCTCTTGATGGTTTCAGAAAAAAATGGAAAGGAATTAATATATTATATTAATGATAAATGATCTGATTACATATTTAACTATTACAAGGATAACTTTTCAATTGCAAATCTCCTCCTTTATTGTGCTGGTTAGTCAAAGACCAGTGCACAGTTACAAATGTTGTAGAGAGAATCTAGAACTGGGAGGTTTAGCCCAGCTGTGTGATTATTTTTTTCAAAGGTCTTCAAGTTATATTTTCAAGTAATTAGCACCCACCACTGGTTTTAAGATTTACAAAATTTCTCATTAAGATAGTAAATAAGGGTCATTTTAATTCTACATGGGTTAGATATTTCTAAATTTCACCTAATATTATAGAATGCACTAACTAAGTTTTGAATTTTATGCTTTGAGGCCAATTTGTGCAAAATGATGCAGTCATATATCCAACATTCAGCCATCTCTATTAACCACTATATGCTTGTTTATATGTTTTGGCTTCTGAAGCTCGTTTTAGTATGCCTTAAATCTTTTATTTTTTAATACAATTTGTATTCTCCTCATTGCCTAATTATCTTACATGTTGTCAGCAAGGTCTTTTACTGATTAGGATGGCAGACCTGTAAAGCACATACATTTTCTCAGCCCCATTGATTGCCGGTGCTGAAGAACAATCTTGTCTGCGTATATGTGCTATGTTTTCCATATATATAAAGCATATCTTTTTTTGGCAAATACCATATGGAAAGGTGTTGACATTCCATGTCATCCTTTATCTGTTTTTATGACAAAATGGTGTCTGAGATGCAGTGTTTCTGTACACATAAAAGGACAGAAAATAAGCACATAACTTGCACTACTCCAATAATTCAGCAAGTGTCAATTTGTGCAAGTATGTCTATAAGTGGTAACTTAAGGAAGTTGTCTGGTTTACTTGGTTAATTTTTTTCCCCCCGAGAGGAAAAACTGGTCAGCTTTGAAGTGGCTTTATAATAAAACTGCAGCAACATAAAGCTTTTATTATAGATTCAGATGCTTAAAAATGTTAGTCATGGCAATGGCGTGGAATTTTCTTGTCCCTCCTGTCCAGTAAAACTGTAATCAAAAATGAGTATGTTCATGATCAGAAATGTCTGGGATGTGTGGATGTTTTCAGTTCAATAGTATAACATTTGCATGGAATCTTGAATCAGCTTCTGAACCTCTTGGCTGTTTTTGCTTGGTACAGTAAATAAGAGACAGTGTTAGATTATGTCAACAACTGCATGGAATTTCATATATGGAAATGTTGATTTACAGAGACATATTTATGCTAAAAAGAATGTTTGTTTAGTCATAAAAAATCTCAGCCATATCCAGCCACAATTCTCACCATCTTCACTGCTCACTCACTTTATTTGATGCATTGTCTTCTTTTGTTGTATCACTTACCCTTACTGCCCAAACTACGAATCAGACTTTATATTCACATCATAAAAATGCAATCTAGGTCTTCCTCTAGAGAAGCAGGAGAAGAGCTACAAGTGTGAGCCTGAAATCTAGGAGCTGGGATAATATACAGGGAGAATTTGTAAATCACACTCTCAAATGTACAGGTTCCTTGAGGCTGTAGGCTTTAGTTTTCCTCAGGAACATTTACCTCTGAAGAGTCAGGCTGATTAGAATGATTATTCCTTTCCTGTTATGCTGGTATAGTATTCATGAGTCTCAGTGCAACTGCTCCATAATGTCTAACAGGCTAATTATACCAAAGGCACAAGCTAATTAATTACCTAGAGCTTACTGTGAGGAGCTGTTGTTCATGTTTTCTTTATCTGTGGTACAGTTAAGTATTGTGAAGAAGTACATTTCTAAGACCTTATCTGCGAGGCTTGAAAGACTTCTGACACGTGCCAACAAAGCTCAGAGAAATCTCACCTGGATTCTGATAAGACTGAAGAAATGTTAAGATTTTCTTTTCTTTTTTACTGTATTGCATATTCCTAAACATTGGATCATTATTGCTTAGAGCCCTGTAGAAGTGTGGTACGGAAAGAAGAAATCTCAGACACAACGTAAAAACTTGCATTCATACACTCTTGCATCTGTACTCTCATAGGCAGATGGTAAACTGACCAGAAAATGAACATTTTTTTTTTTTAGATCTTTTGCTTTATGGCCATTAATATTATCTTTCATACATTATCTGCATTATGATACCACCAACAGGCCATCGTTAGGGTAATGCGTGGGGCTGGGTATTGCACTGCTATAATTAAAAATAAAAAGTCTTTGTTGGAATTGCTGTGTCTCATAGTTCTTTATAGTCTAGTGTTACAGTATTTGCTATTTAAATATAATTACTTGTGTGGTGTTGTGTGTGTGGCTGCCTAGAAATATCTTTATGTATGTTTGGTAGAAGACCTTATAAAAATTACAGAGTCACAGAATCATATGGGTTGGAAAGGACCTCTTGAGATCATCTAGTTTGATCTCCCTGCTCAAGCATGGTCAGCTATAGCAGGTTGCCCAGAACCACATCCAGTTGCATGTTGAGTATTTCCACAGATGGAGACTTTGCAACTTCACTGGGCAACCTGACTACCCACAGTAAAGATGTATTTTCCTGTGTCCATTTGGAATTTCCTGTGTTTCAGTTTGTGCCTGTTCCCTCTTGTCCTGTCACTGGGCACCACTGAGAAGAGTCTCATTGCCTCTTATTCATTCTCTCCCTTCAGGTATTTATACACTTTGATAAGACCCCCTCTGAACCTTCTCTTCTCCAGGCTGAACAGTTCCAGCTCTCTCCACCTTTCCTCATAGGAGAGATGCTCCAGTCCCTTCATCATCTTCCTAGCCCTTCATTGGACTCTCTCCAGTATGTCCACGTCTCTTTTGTACTGGGCACCCCAGAACTGGACCCAGCAGTCCAGGTTTGGCCTCATCAGTACTGAGTAGAGAGGAAGGATCACCTCCCTCAAAATTGCTGGCAACACAGTGACATAGCACTGACAGGGATGTGACATTACGGGGTTTTATCTTTCCTTTTCCAGTAGGGCTACTTTAAACATTACAAAGCTGAAAATGTCTGCACACAGATGTTACCATGTTTTCAAAGTCAAGAGAAATCAATATTTAGGAATTTGAACTCACTCAATCAGTTGTTATTTATGCTGTGGAGCCCATCACTCAGTAAATATGTTTTAATGGAGTTAAGAAAGAAGAAAATTTCTTTTATAAAGCTGTGAAAGAGACTGCTTAGGATGAATTCGTACAAAATTGCTAGCAGAATTTTGCAGTCTGAGTAAGTTATAGCTAACTTGATCTCACACCCTCTTGGTACTGAAACTAATGAATGGCTTACGGTGTCACTATTCATAAACAGCCACATTACTGCTAATAAGATCTCTGAAAACTTGCAATATATCCTTTGTAAAATGACTCATGGAAAGCCATGCAGTGGCTTCTTGATACTTTAATTTGTGTGTGCTACATTGCATCATCATTAGCTTTTCTTTTGCGATGAAAATAAAATGCAATCTAAAACTTAAGATTTCATTAGTTTCCTCTTGTGGATGCTTTCATTTGGCTTTGATATTATTGTCATAATTCCAGTACACAGCTCAAAAGAGTCAAAATTCTAATTCTTCTGGGTTTGAAAGAAAATTTATGAGTGAGGCCAAATCACCAACAAAGCTGCTGTGGACAACAAATGATTGCTAACAGAATTGGGAGTAAAAGAAAATAAAATGTGTTTGTTAGCATGATACATAAGGGCTTCATTTTTAGCATGGCAGTAAAGGAGAGGTTTAAACTGGAGAATGAAGTAATGTTTATGGAGAAATTGTGACCATGAAGTATGACATGAGAGAAAGTTCAGAGAGATTTATTTGAAAATTCATCAAATAGATGATGGATGTTGGACCTAGACAGATACTAAGATAAAAGTTGAATGTAGTGCTGCTCAATGGAAGAGAAAGAGTAGTGAGGAGGGAAATTTTAAGTGAAAAGAAAGGAAGCCTTTTGAGGGACAGGCTTGAAAGGCCATAGAATCATAGAATCATTAAGGTTGGAAAAGACCCTTAAGATCATCGAGTCCAACCGTTAACCTAACACTGCCAAGTCCCCCACTAAACCATGTCCCTAAGCACCACATCTACCCATCTTTTAAATACCTCCAGGGATGGTGACTCCACCACTTCCTCAGGCAGCCTGTTTCAGTGCTTGATAACCCTTTCAGTGACAAAATTTTTCCTAATATCCAATCTAAACCTGCCCTGGCGCAGCTTGAGGGCGTTTCCGCTCATCCTATCACTTGTTACTTGGGAAAAAGAGACTGGTGAGTTATGAAAAGATACTGAGTTTGTATTGGATGATATGCGGAAGCTGTACTACTGTCTAGTACTGCAGTACTACCAAGGAGCAGATAGTGGAGTATATCTTAATGAAAACATTTAATTAACACCTTTTCAAAGCTACTTTTCTCCGTTCGCTCTGTCCATTACACCTGGGAAAAAGGTTTCGTGTTGTGTCCTGTGAGTCATCAGATCTAGGAAGGAAGTGATTTGCAAAAGATTTTTCACATGAAATATCCTGTTATTTGTCACACAGACTGGAGGGGTTTTTTTCAGCTGAAAAGCTTGTGAGCATGACAAATACTGTTGTATGAAAAGAGATGCAGACAAGCTCTCTGGCAGATGAGGTTTGCAAATGATGTCAGTTTTCAGAGGTGGAAAATGAAAGAGTAAACTTGAAATCATTCACAGTGTGAGGAGTATGCTATATATTAAGTGAACTCTGCAGTAGTTGTTATTTCTGCAAGTTTTTTAGATATGACTCTGTACAGAGTTTATTCCAAAGAACATTATCTCACTGAGAGCAGATAGAAAATATGGTTGAAATGGCATTTGAAAGGGAAAGGTTTAATCTCCTTTCCAAACAGTAATTAAAGCCCGTGTTCCTGACAAATAGTTCTACCTGAACTCCTACAGAATCTGGGGTTCCAACATATTTTTTTTGTTGAGAAATTTTAAAGGCTAGGCATATCCTGACACCTTTTAAAAACATTTTATTTTATAACACTGCTTTCCTTTTTCTGTAGCTCATAAAAATGTTATTAGACTAAAGCAGTTTGTGAAAAGGCTGTATTGTGGTTATGCACCTGAACTGTTGGACTATGACTGATGAACCATACAGCACTGGTTGCTTTTCTTCCTCTTTTTCCTATTCTCCAAATGCTAATTTATGTTAGGCATACCACATCACTCAATTGTATACCTTTATGTACATTCGAATTATGAGGAGCATCTTACATACTTAAAATCCTGTATTCTTTCATAACATTCAAATTATTCCATTTATATTATTATGTTCACTCTCAGTATAAAAAGGTGCTGTCAGTAATATCGTGCCATGTATGTACAATATGTTTCTATATATTACTCCCAAGAAACAGGAATATGGTAATACCTTTGCACTATGATCTTACATTTGTCCTGGAAATTAAAGAACAATAGAGTTGGTCGTAGTGTATTACAATGAATTTTTCGTGAGTCCTCACTATGAAATGAGACAAGATTATTTAACCAATTAAATTGCCTGGAATGGAGAAATTTCTAATATCTAGTGGATAATTATAACTTGAAAAAGTGTGTACTGTTTGCTCACATAGCTGTATAAAATTTATGGGGTCTGTACTGGCTAAGAACAAGTGAAGCAGATAATACCAGTTGTTCAACTCTTTTGCAGTATTGAAATACAATCATAGTGTTTCTTATACCAAGGACTTGAATATGTATTTCCTAGATATCCCAGTTCTAAACATTGCTTATTAGAAGCAGCTTGTACATAATAAAGATCATGATCAGGTCTTTTACTGGACAGGTAACAGACCATTTTAGATACTAGTCATCCTTCATCCTCATTGAGTATTGCTGTAGTTAGTGATACTCTGATCACTTTGCACGTATCATGATCAGATATTATTTAGTTGTACACAGGGGAGTGTTTTATCAGTAAAGGGAATGAATCCAAAAGACCTGGTCTTAATTTTGATTCAGCCAGTGTGACTATGGATACCTCATTTGCAGCAATTTCTTCTGTAAAAATCTTGTATCAATGTTTGGTTGATACCTGAACTGAGATAAATTACTACAGTTAGATTCCTTTCATGGCCTTTATTTTGAGCTTCTTCCGTAAGGAGGGGATAACGCACCTGAATTAGACCTTGTGCATTAGCAGTGGTTTTATTTCTTGAAACTGTGGCATGTCTGTTAAGAATTGTCTCCATGGGCCAATAAAAAGTAATTTTAACTAAAATACAGGTTGTATCATCTCTTGCATCTTCCTAGTGTCATGGCGTGTATGTTTCTAGTCTCTTTTTAGAAAGACCTGATGCATCTTCAGGTTGAATTTGGGCGCATTGCCGTTTCAAATAAACAGATAAAAAATTCTTGACATATTCTACACAGTGGAAACTCTGAGTATGGGCTGACTTCATATATTTCTTCAGAAAAATAACGTTGTGTTTGTGTTTGAATAGTGAAGGAATTCCATAGATTTTCTTTCATTAAGTTCCAAAATAGAAAAAAGTCATCTCATACATATATGCTTCCTTTACAGGTTGTAACCAGGAGGACACTTTTCTCATGTTTTAGATTTAGTATTCTAAAGTTGAATTACATGCTCAACATTCATACATCATGTTTGCTGTATTCTGAATTCAATCCCAATTAGCTAAATCTTAAATTTTAGACAGAGTGAAGACAATCTGGTATGTATATTTAAATATCTTTTACATTAGTACACTGCTGCACCATGTAAAGGAAAAAGAACTCAATCTCATAATACATACTGTCTATGTATGTACGTGTATCTGTTATCCTGCCCTCCTCCACTGCTAACAACTTTTTGAACCATTGGCCAGTTCTTGCCAAATTCCACAGATGGTTAGAAGTCTCAAAGATGTAAAGTTTCCTATAAATTTTACAAAAATAAGTACTGTTTCTAGGGGGAAAGACTGCTGTGTGATAACACCTTCTACTAAATATCCCACAATCAGGAAACTACGTGAGTTATTTTGATTTTGTTTTTATGACATGGCTATGTATTTCTGAGCTTGTACTGTTACACAGTGTGTTTCTTTCTAGGGCTGTTGCGAAAGAAGGTGCTAATTGTATCACAAAGGGACAGTCTTCAAAGTTAAAATGGTTTTCAATTAAAAGGACTTCAATTGATGCATTTTTGTCATTTCTACTGTAAATATATGATTGGATAAAAATCTCGTATACTAGTTAATGATTCAATTTTTGCAAACTTTCTAATATACCAGTGGAAAATTGTGCAAGGAAATTTTGTTCTGATTCATTCCTGGACCAAATGGTGAAGTTATTGCTGAATTGTGCTAGTACATCTCAAAGGAGATTTTGTTATTTGCTTTATTGGACTTTATTGAAACTTCTGGGGATTATTATGATTATTTGCTTGTTCTCTTACGGTATGCTTATATATGAGAAATAGCTGAAACTGCTATGTAGCAACTTCTTAAAATGCAGTTTGCAAAGCAGAATTAGAAAATATCATCAAGAAGCCTAAGTAAAAACCTATTCTGAATGAAATGCTGATAATTGAAAAATAATTCTAGATATCTAAAGTATTTAGAACCTCCCAATACAAGAATAAAGTAAGAACTTATGCTTTAACTGCAGAAAAAAAATCTCAAAATTGAGTGGGAGTAGAATTGCTTTAATCTTTGACTATCAGGTGAAGGGAGTGAGGCTCAGGAATGTGGGTATAGGAGACAGAAACTGTCAGAAGGATGACAATTTATGGACTGTTAAAATAAGAATTTTAGAAGCTTATGGAAAATAACGTTAGGAAAACAAAAGTTTCATCATGTGGAACACCAGTTTACTGTCAAATATGTATTTATAATACATTCTTTTCAGAAGTATTACTTAAACAATTTTAATGTTTTTCTTAGATACAAACAAAAGGTGATGCTTCTGCTAGTGTTGTTCGGTATGGTGAACTATAAATATTCTGTCTTGATACAGGCAAGAGTCACTTCACAATGTCTCGATAGCATGCATAACATAGCGCTATCACCAAAATGCACTAATGAAGGACTTTGTCTGATACTCACTTACTAAAGACCAAATGTGGGTGACCCAAAACTTAAAGACAGTTTAGTTTGAATAGTAGTTTGTTCAACACTGGAGTGATAGATGGTGTTTGAGCAGAACATGGAGGACTGTGCACACTAGGGAACTGTGGTTCACTGGCTGACTACCAGGTAAAGAAAGACTGTTACCAGAATTGAGCTCTGACAACAAACTCATTCTGGGTATAGGATGAAAAATGAACAGATTTTATGTGTGTATGTGTAGGGAGTGGATTTATATATTTTTTAACACCTGAACACAACTATTGGTGAAAACAGAAGAAATCCTGACTCAGAGCGCTGAAATTTTGTCCTATAAAGGACATTGATTTAGGATTATTTCAGTGAATAAATATTTGCAAGGCAATAATCTGAATTTGTCCTTACAATGAAGGATATCAGACTTCGAAAAACTTCGAAGTTTTCAAATGACAATTTAAAGCGATAAAGCTCTTGCTACTTGTCTTTTGAAAACATGACTTAAGGACCTAGATCACTTAGACATTGTTAATAAACCTTCCACCACTCATGTCATGCCATTTTGTTTACATGACCTAACCAAGACTAACACAGGTGTTTTTTCCTTTGTCTTTCTCACTAGTGGAGGACTTTGAAAGTTTCTTGTTTAATGCAAACTTTCAAGATTATTTATTAATTCTGTACTTTAATTACATAACCAGGAAACTCGCTGTGATGAAAATTTAAACTTTTCAGTGAATGGCCCATTGGTGATGACTCTGCTGTAACTACTTTCAGTAAGCTAGTACTTGCTGTAAGCCAGAAGGTGAGCATGCTGCTTAATCTGTATGTAAGTACCTGAAAACTTTTCCATTTTGGATTTCACTGTACTCGACAACAGTGGTTGTCTTTCTTTGGTCCTAAGTGGTCTGTGTTTTCAAGGGAACAGAAACCTTGAATAAAAATATGTCCTTGTGACTATGTATTTTACTTCTACATTTTGGGAGTTGTTTATCATTAGAATGTTAATGGACTATCTCCAACTAGACCTCTGCAAAATGATGCCATTTCAGTCTCAATGGAAATGGAACAGCTGTCTGCTTCTTTTCTAACCCTGAACTGTATGTGTTGGTAAATAAACAATTTAAACCCTATAAATCATCTGGTAAACCATTTTAGCATCTGAGAATATTGCTTCAACAGCTATTGTTGGATGATCCATTCTAACCAAATATATCAACCTTGGTTATTCAGGAGGTTTACATAGAAAATAACATTATTTCTGCAGCCAAATGCGTAAGAGATGCCTTTGACTGATCAGCTGCACTCTTATCACCAATATAAACCAGCAAATGAATAAAGTGATAATGAACTGTGTATTTATCAAGGAGCCACTGTAATAGTGTTGATTTCAATACTTTGTTTAGCTGATGAACTGATTTTTCTCCATTCCCTCTGGAGTGCAATTTATGTAAACCAATAAGCTTCTTTGCAGACACCCTGCTAAATGCATTGCTTGTATGTATTTCAGTATTGCGATGTTTCTTAATACCCAAAATGGCAATGAATTATGCATCTCAACACTAAAGTATTTTGTTTTGCCAGACTTCTGATAACAAAGATACTGATTTATAAATAAATGGACACAACTTGAACAAACATAGATAAAAAGTAATATACTTTTTGAGATGTAATTTGACCTGTTGTGTTCGATATACTGTCTGAGTGCCTAAACAAAATAAAATTTACAAACTTTTATTTTCAGCCCTGGATTGTAGAATGGGCTTCAAGTATATTAAAAGCTAAAGGCCTCTTTTTTCAGCCTGGAGTTTGGGTATGCTATTTACCATCATTTAAAGAATATCTATTTCTTAATAACCTCTTTAACTTTCTTTGCACACCTACCATGTGGTATGAAAAAGCTTCTATTTGTGAAATAGGAAAGTTGTTTTGTATTTCTTTATAATGGGAAGTTATTGCCACATAAAAATATATTCCTTCCTACTCATGAAATAATAACTCTTTTCAAAAGTATTTAGTAAAAATGTATCTGGAAAAAAAACAACCTAAGATCTTGAGAACATGGGTTTTCATCAACTACATGATACATTTTAGAAAAGGAAGTATAAGTTTTTGAAGCCATTATATTTCACAGAATCATAGAATATCCTGAGTTGGAAGGGACCCATGAGGATCATTGAGTCTAACTCCTGACTCCACACAGGGCAACCTAAAAGTTAAACCATACATCTAAGAGCTTTGTCCAAATGTTTCTTGAACACTGACAGGCCTGGGGCCATGACCACTTCCCTGGGGAGCTTGTTCCAGTGCTTGACCACCCTCTCAGTGAAGAATGTTTTCCTAATATCCAATCTGAACTTTCCCTGATGCAGCTTTAAGCCATTGGCTTGCATCCTGTCACCAGACACCACCAGAGAGAAGCGATCAGCACCTCCCTCTCTGTTCCCTCTCATGAGGAAGTTGTAGGCAGCAGTGAGGGCGCCCCTCAGTCTCCTCTTCTCTAAGCTGAACAAACCAGGTATCCTCAGCTGCTCCTCATAAGTTGTGCCCTCTAGGCCTTTCACCATCTTTGCTGCTCTCCCTTGGACGCATTCCAATATTTTTATATCCTTCTTATATTGTGGAGCCCAAAACTGCACATAGCTCTTGAGGTGAGGCTGCAACAATGCTGAGCATAGTGGGACAATCGCTGCTCTCAGCTGGTTAGCTATACTGTGTTTAATGCACCCCAGGATACGGTTGGCCTTTTTGGCCACCAGCGCACATTGTTGACTTATATTGATCTTACCATCAACCAAAAGCCCCAGATCCCTTGCCCAAACATTGTGCAAGCAGGGTATTTTTTTCAGATTATAAACAGCAAAATTTTTCAGCTTTTTCTGTGAGATAAATTGTTAGATAAAGGCACCGTAGTTCATAACTTTTGCCTATTGCCTGTTGTTAATGCTACTCATTATGCATTGAGAGCTTACTGCACTGTACGAGATGGAATAGCCTCTGCAATTGGGATCATCTGCTACAGAGGGAACAATGAGTTTTATGTAGAAAGCGTTGGGGAGAGTATGTTCATTTTCTATCAGGCTTACCTTAGTAACTTGGTTTTCCACAGGTTTATTTGTTCAGCAAATCTCTGTATTGCTCCACATTTTTCCTCTTGCTAAAGAAGTAGCAACAGCGGTATGTTCAAATCCATTTTTAAGCCTTTTATTATGAATTTGATATACAAATACTGAGCTGGTAGCTGTGTAACTCTGTTGCTGCCCATATAGTTACAGATTTTTGCTGGTTGTGGTTCTGGTTCCTGAAGAGTTGATTTAAATTAAATAGCCTTGACAAACATGATACAAGTATTTGGAGAATATAAGATAAACAGAATTCTTGGTAGTAGGTACATTGCAACTGAAATCTTCAATCTGTCTCAGTAGAGTCCGATTGACTTATTAAGCTCGCACCAGAGCACACTGCTGTGCTCTAAAAAGAGTGCCTGCCCTTCTTTTGCTATATGGAGCAAGTAATTTATTCCAGCTCAGATAATAATTCAGCTTACATTCTCTGCTGTTTTCTGTACAGTTACTTGCTGATATACTGAGTGGAGAAGGAAGCATGCGGTTTTTGACTCCATATTCTTTTTAGCCTGCTTGATGAGGGGAAGGATGTTCTAATAAGTTGAGGCCCTATGAATTTCATATTCAGTTCCCTGATCCAAAAGGTACTCTGGGGTTGTGAAGTTGGAGACCACACAAGTAAATAAGATAAAATCTATTGTGCAATACAAGGGGCTTGAACTCAGGGATGGTCCCGGCTTAACCACAGAAAGTTAGTCCAAATCTCAGCTTAAAGCACAACTGAAGGCTTATGCTGTACCTCTGCCGTTCAGGTTTCCTCAGGTTTCTCCACAAGAAGGGAGATCCCATTCTGACTGGGCTAGAATTGTGCCCAAGGGTGAAACATGATCGTGAATGCTGTATTATCATTCTGCTGGTGTGTTTAACATATGCATTTAAGGCATTTGGAAATAATTTAGGTATAATCTACTTGCCATGCTTTCAATCTTCATATGCTGTGACTCAGGAAAGAACATGGGTTTATGCAAATCATATTTTAGGTTGGCTTTGTTAAGGCCCCTGAAACAAAAGTTTTGATGACTGTGCTTTTCATATATATATATGTATATATATATGAAAATATATATGTGTATATATTTATATATAAAATAGCATTATAGCCTTTGGGGGATTTGTGTGTGTGTGTGTGTGTGTGCGCAATTTCCCAATATTTCAGAATAATATCCAGCTCACATTAATCAAAATATTTTTCATTTGAATCTGCTTTTGAAATACTTTATAGAGCTTACAGTGTTGAACTTAATGCCTCACAAGGTTTTAGCTCCTGTTATTAAACTACTGTCTTGTGTACCCTGCACATTTGCAATGGACTGCAAGGTGTTACAGGAAAGGAGTTTTAGGCAAGTTCTTCCCTTGCTCAAGAAATCATTTATGTGTCTGTAGCCATCATAGCGCTTATGAGATTTCCTCGTTCTTCAGAAAACAAAGTCATTTATGCAATTCTTGGGCTGTTTTTTTCTCTCCACAATTTGAAAGCATTATAAAGCTCTCAGTTTTTTCTCTTTGCCATTATTAAAGAATCTATAGATATACACTCGACCAGATTGACTAGTAGTTTTGGTTTCTTTACAGGAAGTAAGAAATGGATGTTGGATTTGTACTTGCACACTATATTAAAGACAGATTGGTGAGAGCTACTTTGAAATTTCAATGGGTAAGAAAAACGGGGTAAATAGAAACTTCTGATTTAGCAAGTGAACATGATGGGAGGATGTGTGTGAGTATAAGCAAATAGTCCTGGATATGCTATCTGTATTGTCCAAGATAAGTAGATGAGACATATTGAAACAGGGAAATAGGAAAGCTCTCTCTGTCAGTCACTTGCTGTAACCATCTGAAAGAAAAGTAGCTTGCAGACCAATTTTCTTATTAAAGTAGAAAAAAGAGAACAAACAGAAAGGGCTATGGAATGAATCTTCCACTTAATTTCCATAGCAACTAATCAAAACAAATGTTTGACTGCAGTATGTCATCTTCAAGATAGGCAATTGCAACTCGTGAGGTTTAATTTGAAAGAAAGGTCAAATTCAATACTTTATTCAGTATTCTAAATACTAGTTATGAACACCTTTCCCTATACAATGCATAAATATAAAAATATGTAAAATATTATGTTTGTGTTCTAAAATAGATACCTTTTATTCGTTTCCAGAACACTTCTTGTAGTACTATTAGCATTGTAGAAAGAGAAAATTATTCCCACTTGTATGAGAAGTTACTGTTCTTGATTCTGAAGACGAGAGAAAAGAAGATTCAAGTGAGAGTTTGTAGTGTTGGCCCTGGATTACATGAAACATGGTACCAAATATTACAAAACAAGGAGAATAAAGTACAAGGAGTGTTTTAGCTACATTTTTGAGATCATCAGCTACTCTGCCTGCGTATGTACACTTTCACCAAGTTTTGAAAAGCCCCTGTCATCAATTTACTGGTATTCTACTGAAAGACAGAGTAGCCAAGTTAACACTAAGGCAAAAACAGAATCCGCAGGATGTTTCTTGTAGTGACAGTGGAAGCTTTTAAGTGAAGAATAGGTCTTAGGAAGGTGCTTTTTTTTTTACGTGGATTTTTTTTTTTTTATGTTATATATCACACCTTCTTGTAAACATGAAGGGATAGCTGTTAGTTATCACCTTTATCCCATTCTCTCAGGCTTTTATCAGGACTGCTCATCCACACAGTCTTCAGCAAATACCCAACAGTCCATGTCCTCCAAAATTCCCAAAGGTTTGCTGGTTGTTTTTTTATTCATATATTTATTTAGGAAGAGTTATGCTAGCATCTAGCTTTGAATCTCTTCTCAAGTTTAGACAAAGTTACAGTTTGGGGTATCCATTTACTACTGTAAGTGAATTCTTGATAGTGTAATACATTTTTGTCCATAGCTGATTTGATTATTTACTATGACTTTTAGTATATCATAGGGAGTGCATGGTTTTGTACAAACATGTTTCCTTTCAGATCAGAATGGGTGAGTGGGAAAAGAGGCATAATGCCATACATAATTATTATTTTAGAAAATGTGAAATATATCACAGTAGTAAAATTAATCTGCCTCCTCAATGCACTAAAGAACCTGGTCTAT
This sequence comes from Nipponia nippon, assembly GCF_047370975.1. Taxonomy (NCBI): domain Eukaryota; kingdom Metazoa; phylum Chordata; class Aves; order Pelecaniformes; family Threskiornithidae; genus Nipponia; species Nipponia nippon. The sequence goes on along the minus strand of NW_028262290.1, from coordinate 83,960,904 downwards.
TTTAGGGAGTGTTTTCTCTGCCATTAACTGAGTACTTTGAACAAATGGCTTGTTCTTTTGTGCATCCTATGCATAAAATAATTCACCATGACACTGACATGCTTTATCTTCAGAGTCATCACAGAATATTATAATTCCATTCCTATAACATTGTGGGAGTTAATGCATTCGTTTAGGCTGAGCTGGAGCTATACCTTGTGCCAGAGCACACATTTCACGATGCCAGCCAAGAAGATAATTTAGTAGGATGATTTTTGCATACTAAGAGTCAGTCTAAGAACATTTTCACTTCTTTAAGTATTCAATTCATGCCTTGTCACTAATTATGAAGATAGAAAACAGATACCTTAAGCTCCTGGCATTTATCCAGCTCAGCCATTCATTTTGGAGCACTGAACAGTGTGGGTTCTCGTAGGGCGCTCTGATTACTATCAAAATCCCAAGCTATAGTAGAGGTGCTTAACATTAATGTTAGAGTCACGCATAGAAAAAGCAGGTGTTTTCTTATTACCTGCCTGAAAACCACAGATGCATCAAATTTTTGCAGCCAATTTTATCTCTTAGTGTAACAGTAATATGATTAGTAGCATTCTTATGTTACATCTCAGTTTTGGTAGGAAAAAATATTTGAACATGATTTCTTTCTCTAAGTTTATATACGTCAGTATAATGTTTGCCCCACAAACACCTGAGTAGGTAAGTAGTCTTTTGTTTTCCTTTAATTCTTTATCTCTTAATAATGAGAGCTTTACTTTGCAGCAATTACTTTTGCTACAGTGAAGCATATGTTTTCCACCTTGTATTATTATATTACCTTTGTTAACTTCTCTGACTTTCAGTGGTCTAACAGAATGCAACTACTAATTTTGAAAAATAATGCACCTTCTCATGCATTACTGAATAAACAAATATAACCTTGCTGCTAGTCTGTGACAAAAGTACTACTACGTATTATAAGACTCCAATGAGCAAGAGTTTTCCTAGCATAAGAGGTTTGAACCTTATAGTCTATTAGGTATTTGTTTGTTGTTATTTAATATTGCTGATTTCTTCTTTTTATTATATTTTGACAATGCTATACTCTGCATTTTCAAGTGTAGTATTAAAGCTTGTGTATTTTTTTTTCTTTTTTCTAACTTCTGATGGTCAAAACTTGGGAAAAAATGTTTTAGAACAAAATGAAAACTTCCGGAAAATGTAGATTCAAATCATTGATTTTTTTTCTGAATATGACTAATAAAATATATTTTAAAATATTTTGAAACAATAATTTGAAAATAATAAGATAACATGTTTGTTTTTCTGATATAGATGTAGTCAATAGCAATTTCCTATGGAATTTAAGCATTCTACAACAAAAACATTCCAACCTAATTCAGCTGTAGCAATATATATATTTGTGCCAATGGCTATGTGAGTAGAAAACAGAAGTAGTTTTGTGACCTGCGACCAGTTCTCTGGAGTAATTTTCTTTTGAAGAGGTGGGAGTTATTCTTATACTTGGCAAAACGCATAGGGTCCTGCTCATGAATTTACTCTTTGGCAATGATTCTTCATGATTATTTGAGCTATTTCTCCTCAACATCCTGAATTATAGAATGGAACAAAACTTATTTCATTGTTAGTATAATAGCCTTAAAAATTGCTGGCTTATTTAAATAAAAAATGTTTCAGGTTGGTGGTATTCCATGTGAATGCTTAATAATTACAAAAAAACCCAATGTTAAGCTGACAAAATTCAGAATCCAGGCCAAATTAAGAGGAAACTAAAATCTCTTAATTATACAGAGCTTCACAGGTGTGGAAGCCGAATTGTCTTAAACTCTGCCTCCACAAAGACTCAATGCTAAAATCTTTTTTTATTATTATTAGATAATCTTGTAAGCATCAGCATACTGGAAAGATAACGCAGATTCAAGCCAATGATATAAGCATGTGCATTCCTAACCATTGGCTTTTTTCATTCCTTCTAAGAAATGGTATTCTTTAATTTCAGAATAGTCTTAATATACAAGTGAGGAGTGAGGCAGTTGAAGGGGTGGTTATGAAAACTGAAACAGTTTGTTGTCTTGTAAGGTACGTATGTTCTGTGTTTTATAGTTGAAACGTAGTAGTGCTTTGGGCTGCTTTTCTGGATTTTGTATGACTTTAAAATTGAATCAGAAATATTGCCAGGCAAATAAGAGTGAAAGAAAAGGTACAGTACAATAAAAAAAATTTCTGAAGCTATTGCTGTATAACGTGTGTGTGTGCATGCAAAAATTGTATGTATACTGGGGAGCTGTGTTTTAAGTTACATTCTTTGCAATTCAGGGGACCAAAAGAGTAAATATTATGGATTAACATTTGCAGATCACAGGGCGGTTGAATTCAAATGTCGTCTTCAGCCAAGAACTGAAATTCCATCTGCTCAGCTCAGTTTCATGCAAGTGCTCTAAGCTTGTTAGAGTTCGCTTGATTGAACATTTTTTCTTTTTTAAAATCATAGTGTGATAAAGCAGTTGCAGGACCTATTTTAGAAGAGAAACAGGAGGCCTTCTTAGTTAGTAGGCAGAGAACATTTGGTTATAGTGGGTTTTGAGTTTTACTTGTAGAATGGCTCCCTTTTATCTGTCCACCAAGAGTGATTTCCAAAATTGCTGGGACCACTGGGCAGTCAGTCATGATTCCTGGCATCACAGGCACAGCTGCCTTTAACCTAGAACCTCAAGGGACTATATATCGCATGAAAATGTTTGTAGATAAGAAGTTGTACCCTTGGTTTCCCTCCTTCCCACCCCTACACCCTCCTCAGTCCCTTTGGGTGTGGGGGCATGACTGAAAGAGAAAGTAGGGATTTTGCCTGTGCAGAAGCTCAAAAATTGTCACCATTATAGCCAAGAAATGTATAGGACTTCAATGGCTATCATCTGCAGTTATAGTATATTTTCTGAGTTTCACGGAAAAATTTTCTTTGACAGTACACTGACACTAGGCTGGGAGTCCTCCTTAACTGTGTGCCTTTTTTCTCTGATGAAGCAAAGAGTTTATGAACGAAGTCACATATTTCATTCTGATGTATGTTTTCTGCTCCATTTGTTAAAAACCTGTGAGCTATTTCTTCAGAATTTGTTTGAGGGTGAAATAAAACAACAAAACCAACAAACCTTGCAGGAATCAGGGATGTAAACCTAATGTTATTGAAGTCAATCACACAAATCAAACTGGTTACAATGTGACAAGCATTTGCTCCTGGTTTTCTCCACCAACTCATAAAATTCAAATTAATTCATTTTTTCTCTTTTTATAAAATGTTCTTGTTTATTACAATAGTCATAGAAACATCTTGATTGTCTTGGAATTCTCGGGGTATATAAAAAAGGTGACAGAAGATGCTTCCTAAATCATACCAAGCATAACGCTTAAGCACACACGTACTCTTCAAACTAACTGTCCCAAAAGGACTTTTTTCACCTGTGTTACAGCCATCAAGACTCCAGCTGTTACCTCGGTGTGTCTGTGATTGCTCTTCCCCTTCAGTAAAGAGATGCTTGTCTGTTTTGGCAGGACCATCACAGGAATTATATCTACCCTGTTTTGACTTAATTGATTGTCCAGAGTTTGCGGCTCCACACTTGCATCCAAGCCACTGTGGAAATGATGATGATATTGAGGCATGAAGAGGCTTATTGATGTTGTGTAGGAGCTTGAGTCTCACAGACCCTTATTTATTACCATTTTTCCCTTCTTCCTGTGCTACTATTTACATGACTGTAGACAGACTCTATCAGGTGTATTTGTATACAGTGAAAGCCAAAGGATCAGTTAAAAAAAATCTGCTTCCTGTATGATTATCTTATTTTCTTTTAGATCAGGTATTTAAAGAAGCAAACACCACCCCACCCCATCCTTCAGCACAGAAAGTCATCAGAGATGTTTTTATAGGATGTGGTTAATACTGATCCTTTTGTAGTAAGGAGAGCATCAGATACTGACTGATCCTATGCTTGAATTTGTTTACTTCATTTACATTTCACACATGAAGGGTTTGTTTGAATGGCCTGAGGAGAAAGAAGATGTTTTGTGCTGGACTTTGATTTATACTTGTACAAAAAGGATCCTAAGGTTTTAATTCTCTTAAAATGTTAAGTCATGAAAAAAAAAAGAAAAAAAGAAAAAAAAGATAACTTGTAGTAATAAGCCTTTACATTTTCAAACCAATGTGAAAACAACTGGAATTGTTTCGTATTAATGGAGAGGAAAGAAGGAACATAGGAAAAGACTTCCCTGCGCTAAGTATGAACTCTTTTTCCTGCACCTCAGTCTGTGTTGCCCCATGCTGCCTCTGTATTAACGACTCATACGCCCTGACAGCAAGGGTCACTGCTGAAGCTGGTTAAGGCTTTGTGTTCCTCATTCAGCTTCCTGAAATGAGTAATGAAGGACAGGTTTTTAATAGGATAAGGTGGATCCCAGTGAAAAGAACCACTTCTGACCCAGGATCCTGATTTTAAGACCCAGCCCCTGGAAGAAGGAGGGGGAACCTTCCGTGTCCTGAATCTTCTGATGTGAAAACTTCAGCAGGGTGTCTTCTGAGCCAAATGTCACTCACTGCAGATCAAACACGCTGCTGCAGTCCCAACTGAACTACTTTAGGATTTATTGGAATTAACTGGAAAAAGTGTATTTTGTAATGTAATTTCATTTTGTTATGAAATCTAAATGGGTTTCTTACCCAGTAAGCGAGCCATCCAGCCCAGACACAGAGTGCCCTTGCACGGTCTGTTCTGTCTGAATGGAAGAAGCAGGAGAGAACCACTGAGGATAATATTCTATGGCATAGAAAAGCATGCTATGTGCAGCAATATGAATACAGTCTGAAGCCAAAACCTGATTAAAATTGATGTAGAATATATCATGTATACATATAGATAGTTAGAAACTCAGGCATATTTAGATATAAGTGGCATATTAAAAAATGTACGCTTTTTCCTTCTCTTGTGACCTTTTCCCAGTTCTGTGTCTTCCAGAACTGTGTGTTTATACAACAGGGAGACAGGTGCTATTGTTTGTAGGGAGATTCCAATTTTAGTTTGACCTAATGTTCTCTGTTCTATACAGCCAAATCTGAAGGGCTCTTTCAGCCCATTCAATAGGCATTAAGTCAGACAAATACAGTTGTTTATATTTATGTGTTGTAACTTTGGTGAAGTATTATCACACGCACAAGATACCTCGCTTTGTCCAAATGAGCCAAAGAACCCACTCTTCTCCATCAGTAGTATCACTTTTGAAGATATTTCTGTAATAACCTTATTTCACAGCAGCTATCAAACAAATTAAAGGCATATATGCTGAATGCATGTAAGAAAATCTGTAGAGGGGGGATGGGGTATCTGATGGAGGTCTTGAGCTCAGTTTTGTGAGCCAGGTTTAATAGATAAACAGAAATCTTTTGTGCTGTTGTATTCTTGAGTGTTGTCTTGCAGCCTGGTTATTTGCTTTGCTGTTATGTAGACTTCGATGATAAAGAGATATCTTGATGACAAAGTAAATATTTATTTCTGGTACAGGGGACAGTCTGAGCTAAAAAAGAAAGTTAAAGCAAAAAAACAAGATTATTTACCTCTTGAAAGAATTTCCTTATTTTACAGACATATATCTTACGTCTGGAATTATGACAGCAGCAGATAATGAGCTTTAGTTGTTCTTAAAGAAGTCTTGAACACTGTTGTTCCTAAACTTTCTCTTAGTGGTGAGCCCTAAGAACAACATAAAATTTTCTTTATTGATACAGCTGTGATCATGCCCAAGTCTTTCCACTGTGGAGGTTGTCTAACTAGGGAAAACATGATTAGCATTACTCCTCTTTATTTACTGTTGAGTGTTTCACTGAGTATGTAAGAGACCTAAAAATAAAATGAGTATTTTTACATTTTCTTTTGATGCTTTCATTAATGTTTTATAAACCTCTTCAAAATAAAGTAAACCACAAAGAAGTGTGTAGTAGCTTAGTGAATGAGAACTTGTATTCTTATATAGGTACAATAAAATACTCGTTTCTACTTCTGTAATTGAGTGTGAATCCAAAGAAGCAAAGAAACAGAGATTTAAGCCTACATAATTTGATCTCATTGCATAGTTGTTAGACTTTACATCTCATATTTGGTAAACTTCCTTATTATTTGAAAAAAATATATTTCATCAAGGAATGTATATGTGAGATAATTTTATATCCTGCTGTGAGTTTACTATTGCACACTGTTTTCTACTGCATATATAAGTTATACCAGTTATGTGCATTATAAATGGACAGGATGATCTGTGGACTCTTAATTTAAGTGACTGAGGTGTTTTGCTTATGGCTGTGTCTTTAGCAGATACAGTAAAAAAGGGCACTGATGAACATGCAAAATCATTTTTTATTCTTTGCTACAGTGCCAGCTTGTAGTGACCCTTTTCTCCCTAGTTCACACTTGCCACTGAAACAATCCAGCTTCCTCAGCTGTGATCTTCATCTTTCTCATCCACTAACGATGCCCCTGAAGGTACTGGAGATTCCCAGAGAGGGTCTCTATGCAGCTCACCTGTTAAGTATTTAGAATTCAGAGTAGACTTGTCTGTTCTAAACATGTATTTTGGGTGCAGTTAAACCTGTGGCCACACTCACTGTCTTCACTCCAGTTGTAGAGTCCAGTCCACAGACCAATAGTTTGTCTGGCAGTAAGTTGCAGATCCATATACAGGGGGTCTTGGTTGTCCAAGGCAGAATGCAAACAAATAACAAACATGGAGACTATATGTTCCAGCCTGCACAGATGAATGAACAGCGAATTAAGTGTGGGGCAACTGTGAGAAGAAGGAGGAGGAACCGATGTGTTTATATACTTCATATAAGCTTTTTTTCTCTTTGACAGCCTTTTTCCATACTGTCACTCATTTTCTCTTGCTATTATTTTAAAAGATCTTTTTTGAAAGAATCATTTGGCCTATAGGCTAGTCAGCTCCTCCTGAAAGTGTGTGAGAGAACAGCATTCCATCAATGCCTTTTTCTTCTTTTATATGTGCTTTCTTAAGCTGCAGTTTCTGGAACCAAGCAATTTATTTTAGAATTCCAGCTTTAATTTAAAAAGAAAACAGTATTCTGCTTCCTTTGGCATGTAAGAAAGATTTAAAATATTATGTCCCTGTACCCTCCAGGCTCAGAAAGCGAATGAAAAGAAGTCAGAATTTATTATGTTATTCCTGCCCTGCCTCCCCCCCAAAAAAACCCAACTGACCTCTGGTAATTTAGTGCTTGGGGTTATCAGTATTAAGCTTCTGTAAAAATTACTAAAATTTGAGGCACCAGAACAAAAGTTACTGTCTTTATAAGCCATATTTCTGTGATGAAAGACATCGGGTTTTCACTTAATGTGCAAAATGGAATAAAAGAGAAGTTGGAAAGAAATGTATCTATATACACTTCTCACAGGAGAATGATATCTACACATGAAGTGTGTGAGACATTATGAAGACACAATGGTGCATTTATTTATTACTGATCAGATTCTCTTCTATTTCTTTCCTCACTTTATAGTAATCCAAAGCTGTCATCCTAATTATATATAAATTCAAAAATACTTTCTTTAAAAAAAAAAAAGAACAAAACCAAAACAAAAAGCCGCTAGTTTTTTCCATTTCTATAGTGGACCATCTTCATGCCACTCAAAGGGAGTGAGTGAATAAATGAAAATAAAGTGGTATAATAAATTTTAAAAAGCCAGTTCATTCAGATGAGTGATGTACCCGGTAGGATTTAGTAAACCAGTTCAGATGAAATGAATGATTCTTCAAAACACATATCTTTCAGTTATACATAGAAGCTGACATAAATGTGTCATTTGTATGCAACTCTATTACATCTGTGAATAAAATGTTAGCTGTCCCATTAGATGTGGAATATGGTTTAAATGGGGTTTTTTTTGGTCTGCTGAAAGAGAAAAGAAATTAATAATGAGTGATTACATCATGTATTTAATCTGTAGATCTCAAAGTACTGGGGAAAACAAACCCTGAGGTTATTGTTCCCATAGAGTTGTAGGATTCAAATCAATCACTTGAATTGCAAAAATGCATTGGAAGCTAGAACAGTCTTTGAGGCGCAGGCAAGTTAATTAGTGCAGAAATAGTTCTCTCCATAAAGAATGAGCACTGTGCCATTTTATGTTAGCAGTTGCATATAGAAGTGACCATAACATTCTGGGCAAAGGAGTGGCTTGAATTCACAGAGCTTTGCCTCGGTGCAGGTGGCAAACCAGTAAAGAGCCGTGGGTAATGATCATGGGACAGAACAACCTGAGTAACATAGTGGTAGACATCTGCTACAAATTGCATGACCAAAAGGAGGAAATAGATGAAGTCTCTGACCAGCTTAAGGAAGTCTCATCACTGGTAAAAACCATGGCAGATTTTAACAACCTTAGTATCTACATAACACAGCAGAGTACAAGCAAACCAAGAGATGCCTGTCATGTGTTAAAGACAATTTCCGGACACAGGTGATCAATGAGCCAGTAAGGGCAGGTGCTCTGCAGACCTGTTATTCACAAACAAGGAAGAACTGGCTAAAGATGTGAAGGTTAGTGGCGGACTTAATTGCAGTGACCATGAGGCTGTAAAGTTTAAAATTCTGAAAAAAAGTGAAACAGACAAATAGAATCACAAACCTGGGCTTAAGGAGAGCAAACTTTGGCTTGTTCAGGAATCTTCTTGGCAGGATCCCGTAGGAGTCTGCACTGGAGGACAAAAGGGCCCAGGGCAGCTGGTTGACCTTCAAGGACAACCTCATCAGAGTTAGAGCGGGCTATGCCAGTGTGCAGAAAGCCACACAGATATGGCAGATGACCAGCATGGATGAACAGGAGAATCCTGACTGAAGATAAGCAAAACCAGAAAGTACACAGAAGGTGGAAGCTGGGATGGGCTTCCTGCTTACTTCCTACAGAGGCATTGCCCAAGCGTGTAGAGATGAGGTTAGGAAAGTTGGAGCTTAGTTGAATCAAGAACTGTAAATGAAACAAGACGGGCTTTTGTAAGTACACTGGCTGCAAAAGGCAGCCTAGGGAAACTGTGCCCACTGCTCAGTGGGGTGGAGGATCTAATGACAAAGGACATGGAAAAGGCCAAGGTCCTCTGCCTTTTTTGCCTTGCTTTTTACTACTAAGGTCTGTTCTTTTAGACCTCCCAGGCTCCTGAGCCTACCAGCAGAGACTGGGGTGTCAGGTATTACCCTCCACAGGGGTGGATAGAGCTAGTTAATTCTTAAGCAACTAAACATACCCAAGCCTGTGGGACCAAGTAGGCTATATCTGACTGAGGGTGCTGAGGGAGTTGACCAGTGTTGCAATGAGGCTGCTCTCTCTTGTCTTTGAAAGGTTGTGGTGATCAGGGAAAATTCCTGATGACTGGAGAAAGGCACATGCCCATCTTCAAGAAGGATCCAGGTAACATGAGATTGGACAGTCTAACTTCAGTTCCTGGGAAAGTTACAGAGTTTAGAAGCCATGTGTAAACATGTGAAGGACAAGACAGTGACTGGGAGCAATTGGCATAGATTTACCAAGGGCAAACCATGGCTGACCAACTTAACTGTCATCTGTGATGGCTGGCTCTGAAGACAATGGGTATAGATGCTCTTTACCTTGATTTTAGCAACACTTTCAATGGTGTCTCCCATATTATTCCTATAGCCAGATTTGTTGAGATACCAACTGCAGCTGTTGACTGTAAGGTGAAAATGGGCTGTACCACCAAGATCAGATGGTTGTGATCAGTGGTGCAAAATTCAGTTGGGGGCCAGTGACCAGTGATGTCCCTCAAGGATTGGAGCTAGAGGAAGCACTGTTGTCATATCTATATTAATGACCTGGAAAATGGGGTGGACTGCACTCACAGGAAGATGGCAGAGCAACCTTGACAGACAGGACAAATGAACTGACAGAAACTTCATGAAATTCAACAAAGGCAAACGCTAAATCTTGCATCTAGGTTGGAATTAATTTACCCTGCAGCAGTACAGGCTTGGTGCCAGCAGGACAGAAAGCATCTTTGCAGAAAAGGCCATGGGCATGTCATGGTAAGGAAAGCCATGCAAGGAAAGCCAACTGCATTCTGCAGTGTATTAGCAAGAAAGTAGCCAGCAGGTTGAGGGAAGTAATTTTTCCCTTCTGTTAAGCACTTGTGGGACTGCATATGGAGTATTGTGTCCAGTTTGAGCACCCCATGACAGGAAAGATATTGATGTACTGGAGTGAACTCAAGGAGGAACTACTGAGATGGTCAGGGGACTGGAGTACACGATGTATGAGAGGCTGAGACTGTGTGTTTGTTTAGCCCTAAGAAGATTAGGCTACAGGGAGGCCTTACTGCTGTCTTCAGCTACTTAAAGAGAGACTACAGAGAAGATGGAGGTGGATTCTTAGTGGTGTATGACAATAAAGCAAAATGCAATGGGCACAAGCTGAAGCATGAGAAATTTTGGTCAGAAAAAAATAACTATAATGAGAGCAATTAAATACTGGAATAGGTTTCCCAGTGTGGTGTGGAATCTCCATGAAGGTATGCTAAACTTGACTGCCCAAGTCCCTGAATAACCTGATCTCATTGTCCCTGCTTTGAGCAGAGGTCCCATCCAGCCTAAGTAATTCTGGAGTTCTATAATCACTGCTTAAAATAAGTTAGATGAGTTAAAAAAAAAAACAAAAACAAAACTGGCATGAGTATAAAATAAATATTTAAAGTACTTAACTTTTAATCTTAAAGTTTCCTTTATTGCTTGAATGTATAGCTTTGTTGTATTTCTGAGCAACTAGATAGGAACTCTGAAATGCGGCATTGCCAGTTTATTTCTGGCAGAAATTACGAAAGGCATGCAGGAAAGCTCTTGTTAAGAGCTCCTGAGTTTTCCCCTCTGACTGCCAGAAATGGGCTGTATTCAAAAGTGTCATGAATAAGCATTGCAGATGCTTCTGACTTTACCTGAATTGAACTCTACTGTCAAAAAAATTGAGATTTGTTCATTATTTATGAGTAGTCCACAAATAAATGGAAGCAAGACCAATCACACCGTGCTGGGTTTGTGAGCGTTTTTGGGTTTTCACACAGTTGCTAAAAGATTAGTAGAGCTTTTTGTATGACAAATATTTTTGCTACATAAGAACATTGTTCAGTGAAAACCATTTTCTGCATTTTTATTAGAAGAATTCATGCCTTTATTGGAAGTAGAGCCAGGACCTTAATATCGCTTTGTCATTTCACTTCACTATTTAAACAGAAAGAAAAAAACACCACAAAAACATCCCTGGTTACCCTGAAAGTGAGCCTACAGTAAGCATTCTTAGTCATTAATATTTCTAATAGTAGAAGTATATTCTGCCCCTAGTAGAAATATCTGAATATCTGAGGATATAAATAAATAAACTCCCAATGGTAATTAAGGCTGACTTGGGATTTTAAAGGAGGGATGGGGTTTTTGGTTGGTTTGGTTTGGTTTTTTTTTGTAAATCCATTGAACTGAGAAGTGTGCTTTCATCTGGACAAAATATTCCAATTCTGTTAATTTGCCAAGAATTCTGGGCTCTAAGAAAACACATAAATACAAACCAGAGATTTATATCACTGTGAAGAGCAAAATGCTTACTGGAAGTTCTGTGAACAGCTCTGTTTAACTTTAGTGATTATACTGTACTTAGTCTCCAGCTCTTCATAGTTATGCAAATTAAACTTATTTTCTTTTAATTTGCCTGAAGTACACGAGCAGTGATACATACTTACACTGTGTCAGTAAAGACGTATAAACATTATTTATGCCAACTAAGAGAAAGAAGTATTTATGTAACTTTATTGATAATTCTTGATACTAAAGTAGTGGAGACATAAATTTTTATATATTGTTAACTGCAACATCAACAGCATCCTGATAAACCTTACTGGGCTTGACTGTCAAAACTGTCAAAATTACAGCCGGGGACATGTTGATACCTGTGGTGTTGTTTTCTACCTAGAGATGGACTGAAGGAGGTGACCCTTCTGTGGGATTTATTGTAAGATTTTGCTGCAGGACAGAGGATCAGACTGTAGCTATAATTTTACTTCCCATTAGCTGTCAGTTGGAAATCTGTTGGGAAGATGTCCTATTCAGAGGTTTCTTTATAAAAGAGCCTAAAATTACATATTTGAGCATATTCAGTTGACAGTTACATGAAAGTAATGACACAGTGGAGAGGAAATAAATACTTTGAAGCCCATGAAACTTAATTAGTTCCATGGTGAATGGAATTTTTCTTAGAACATACCCTCCATGGGATGAATATAATCTAAACATAGATGAAACAAGAAATAGTCTTGTAACTATACATGTTAAAGGGCTAGTCTAACATTAAGCAGCATGTGATAATTGTTTTTTACAATTTTGTTCTTCTGTATTCTGCAATTTTCAGTTTGCACTATTTTGCTTAAAGCATTTGCAAGCGAATGGCTTTCAGACATGAGAGTCAGGGTGTGGTGTACCTGAGAAGCCTCTAATAACTTCTTATAAAGTGGTTATTTCACAAATACCGAACTTAATTGATTGACTCAATGCAGTAATCGTTGAGGGTGGGGAGCAGTTAGTTGATTGTTGGGAAGATTTTGAGCTTGGCAGGTGATTTTCTTATTGTGCTAAGTCGGTTACATCCTGTGTGAACTGGTAGCCTCTCCAACTTTTGCAAGAAGAATGTGAAATTCTTTTGCTGAGCAATTTCAGTCACAGATGCAGAAATCCAGCTGTACAAATCCAGGTCAATTATCTTTGAGTTATACCGAGAGGTGGGTACGTCTGGCTCTGACATGGATGTAAGCTGGGGTAAAGGAATGGTTTCTGGGATCAGAGGGAATTACATTTCTGGTGGAAACAGAGAATACCTTTAGATTCTGCCCCGTGTGGGAAATTTAGATTAAAGTTTATTTATTCCGTTGAGCTGTAAGGCTAAACCCTGAGACTTGACATAGAATATATGATGATTTTCAGTGATCTTTATAGAAAGACTCACCCAGACTGTGAGAGAAGCTGGATCAAGCTCTGTGTGTTTCATTTTGTTCAGGCTTGGGGGTAAACTGTTGGTAGAATTTAAAGACTCTGAAGAGAAATAACTGCTCCTGCCTGTAACTTACAAATCAACAAACCAGTTGTGCATTGCTACATAATATGAAGGATTAGAAAATGAGTAAATTTTGCAGGGTAGATTTTATATTGTTTTCCTTTTCTTTTTTCCTTTTTTTAAAAAAAAACAAACTAATGTATATTAATTATTAGGGGTACCTATGTAGTTATCTTTCTTCTAAGCACCACAAAAGTTGCATTGAGAAAAGTAACTATTTTCTTTTTTTGTACATATTTTCCAACACATCTCCTTACTGGCTATTCAGGTCTTTGGTCACAATTTTGTCCCTTCTTCTTGGTCATAAATTATCTGTGTAATAAATTAAGACCATTATTCAGGAAACCTCTTAAGCAAAAGCAGTATGCTCATGTGCTCTTTCTGATGGCTGTTGCTGTATTAGAACATATACTGGGAGGGAGGATAGGTTAACTTCCAAGGGTGCAGATTCAAACTGAAATCCCATTTACAGCCCAATTGCAACTGTATGTTCAGCTAAAAGAAAGTTTCAGTTCAAGAAAACACACAGTCACGGTTCCTCCTCCTGACTTGCATACTGTTTAAATAGGATGTGGCATGTCCATCACAAAGAAAAAGGAGGCAATACAGTGAATATATGAGGAATCTCTTCTGTTCTGTCAAACAGCAGTTCCCTAACTCTAAAATGAGAGCTTCTACATTCTCACATCAGCGGGATTAGAGTACTACAAGTCATTGAAGAACACCACGTCAAGTCACTGAACCATCTTGCCTAGCTGATCCTTATTTTTCATATCATTTTAGGACTGCATGGAAAACACTGAACAATGAATGGAAATTACAGTTTGATGAAAAAATGGCCAATAGTATAAAATAACAAGAAAAAATTAAAAATTAAAGCAACACTCAGAGAACTCAATCTCTTTAATAACTAATTGGGTTGAATATCCTAGTTAACTTCCCTTGCCAGTTAACTATCCTTGCAGATGTTCTTTTCTAGCAAACAGGCAAGCACTTTTTTTAGCTTTAGCTTATGAAATGTTACTCAGTGATTATCTAAATAATCTTTATTAACATGATCTTGAATTATTTCAGAGCTTGTCCCCTAATTTTTCAAGTCTGAATTGATATGAACAGTCCTTTCTTTCTGCATTGCAGTCTTTGTATATGAGATTTGAATGTAAGAATTTTGAGATTTTAGGTATACAATTTGTGAATTTACACAAAGCAGTTCTTTGAAAACTTCAGACAGTTGAAGAACCTTTTTTAAAAAGATTTTTTTCCTGCTGTATAGACAAAAGTGATAATATTTCATTTTCAGGTATCAGATCAACATTTTCATACAAAATACTTCTCTCAACAGAATGATTGTGCATTTGAGATTGGAAGAAGTTTAGAAAGACAGCTTTGACTGTGTCTATTAATAAGTCTTTGCTCACTTTTTTCTGAATTTCTTGAAGTAAAGCAGATCTTGTTTTGAGGAAAATAGAGGTTAAAGTAAAAAAGTAATCTATACAGCTTAGTCAAATCTGCCATTTAAACAAGTTATCTTATGAATACCTTATTCAGGCCATGTGTTTTTATATTTGCAAATTGTTTATAAATGATTCTTGGATTAGTATTGGATATGAGCAACTCTAAGCATATTTTGGTGTGAATCCTTTTTATAACTTTCACTTGAAATTGGTATGCGCTGTTCTGTTGGTACTCATTTGCTTATTCATATAGATTGTACCCCTTTAGTATCAACTTACCTCTCAGTCATTTATGGATATCATACTCATAGCTCTTTGAGGTAGGAGAGGGCTATTACAGGTGTAACAGCAACCACAAGTCTGTTACTGAGGTGGGAAGGAAACAGAAATTTTCCAAATCCCAGGATAGTATATCTAATTTCTGAGACACACTTTTTTTTTTTTTTTTAATTTATCCACCCCTATTCAAATGTTACTCAAAATGATGGGAGGGAGAAGGGAGAAGAAAGACTTTATATTTTGTAATGAGAGAGCAAAGTTCTCTTAAGGGAAGACCAGGAGTGTATATGGCTAAATCCTTATGTATTTTTGAGTGTCTCCTGATACTTCACTGGGAACTGCTGTGTGCATAACACCTGAAAGTCAAACCAGGGGGTTAGTTATCAAAATACAGACTTGAGAAGCTATAGTTTGACATAAATAAAACCTTGGCAAAATGTTCCCAAGGAGTTTAGGTTTCTCCAATATGTGGCCTCGCCATCCTTGAAAATTCCAGTTCATCCACTGTCTACCTACAGTTATTGACTTTTCTGAGTCTAATGAAAAATTGAATGATCACTGCATTGATGAACAGGATATATACAGGAGAGAACCAAACCAAATCCAAAAAATGAGTTTTTCTAGAAATTAAAAGTTCAGGAAATATCTTGCCATCTTCCACTAGCCCAAAGGCAAAACACACTTGCCTGACTTTATGCTTAAAATTAGAAGGCCATAGAATATAATTCTTCCAACTCAATTTCCCTCTATAACAAAAACAAAATACTGTCCTGGAGCTAGTTGTCCAGTTGGGGAGTGATCAGTAAAAAACAACAAGCAAGTGACTGATATATTAGATGGAGTTTTGAAAGAAGCTGCATTTATGAATAGGATAGTTTTCTTGCATCTAAACTGTCTTCATCTTTAGCATTCAAAGCTTTTCGTTGTATCCTTTTTTTTTTTTCCCCTCCATCTTCCAGTTTAATTGCTTTGATGTTTCTTGATGTGCAGGAGAATCTCAAATTTTTCAGAAGAACTGGAAAGTCCAAACTGCCTGATCGCACTGAATGTTCCATTAAAAGAAAAGAGTCTTTCATGTCTCAGCAAATATCCCCATAAAGTGAATAAATTGATTTCAAAATAAGAGAGCTATTTAAAACCATTATCCTTAACTCTGTTCCCTGATAATTTTGTCTGCAGTAGAGACTTACACCTTTGCAAAGATTTTTTTTGGAAAGGTAGCATTTGGCACCTCAGGTGTATTTGTGAACATGAAAATATTCTTGGAAGTTATTAACTAACGGCACATCAGTTAGCACATCCTTGTCAATAGAAGAGGAAAAAGTAGAAGGGAACAAATAAACATTTCTGTCAAAATAGCTTCAACTGCTTTCTTTAAATCTTCAGAAATTTTTGAAGAGAGGAATTTTAATTTTCATCTTAACATTTTAAAACATAGCCTTCTCCTTTTCCTGATGTTGATTACCCTTCACTTCTGGATGTTTTATTAAAGCTTTGGGCAGAACAACAGTGGCAAATTCACGCGCCTAGGTTATATGTATATGCGAGTTTCTCATAACCTCACATGAATGCTAGGCTGTCACTTTGTTTGTAGATCTGCCCCACTTGTGCCATTCTTTGGGTTTATTCAGGTTTTATGTACACCTGGGAAGCTGAGTGGAGGAGAAGAATGGAAAGGATTTAGCTATTCTTTACATATACATGGTGACCCTGGAGAAAGAGGGAAATAGGTTTTGGATGGTGGTTTTGAGCTAGCATGTCTCTGTGACACTGTGAGCAGAGTCATTCCTTGTTCAGAATAGTGACTGAAGGCACGATACATCCCTAAACCTTGTTGGCCGCGGACCTTTTTGGAATATATATTAAAGAAGTCTTGCTGACATGATGATTCTCTTCTTCTCCCACTAGGATTTCAAAATGATTGATGACATATGCTTTCTGAGGAATATAAAAGGAAAAATGTTTTGATCTGCTTAACAATCTGCAGCACTAGCACTAGCACAAATTATATACAGGAATAAATCGGTTTTATTTGGAAAGACTAAGTAGGAATCAGCATCAGAAAAATCCTTTTGCCATGCAAACAGAAGATTAGCAAAGATATACTTAAATTTGGATTTTCTGAAGTAGTTATTATTGTTGCTATAAATCACGTTCTTCAAATACACTTATAGGCAAGACAAAAATCACAGCTTAGAAAAAAATCCCATATTGTTAAGAATAGGTATTTGCTAACACCTGACATTATTGTATTGTAGGCATTCATATTGCAAGAATATATATAAATATATTTAAAAGTTTTAATGCTATGGACGCTTTCACCCCTCACTTGCAAAAGCAGGGTAGTTTAGCTAGCTAGTCATAAACTTACCTGTTGGGATTGTTTCAGGATGTAACCTTATTCAGTTATCTTTGTACAACATTGAAGTTAACGTGTTAAGTGAAGATCTGTGTTTTCACTTTGAGTTTTCAATTTAGATGTGTTCAGAACCAAACAAAATATTTGTATACATGGGAAACAAAACTTCAAAAATTTATAAAGGTTCTAAGGGTTGTTTGTGTTTAGTGCGTGGATCTGATGATAGCAACTCTCGCTGCAAAAGCACACTGAATAACTCCTAGAGCAGCATGTTAGAGCTTTGAAAAAATATTTACACCCTGAAAGGAACAGGCAAACATCCTTGAATCACATAACAGTAGAAATCTCAAGAAACAGTAGTTTGTGCTTGGTCCAATTACTGTGAAGTTGTATAGTTTCGTTCTATTGTATACTATAAAATATCCAAATGTCAAACCTCAGTGCGAAATCCATCATGGTTATATTCCTATAAAGCTAGAGGTTTAAGTGTGTACCTGAAAACCTTACTGTGTTGCAGAGATCCCTGAAGGTCACCAGCAGTCATCAGGAGATGGTCCTGCTTCCATTGGCCCTGTAGTATCAACTTTCCATGTCCGTCCTCCACTGTAGCCCCAGAGAGGCTGGAGGAGGTTTGGGTCTGGGATTCTTGTTAGGCTGTTCCAGGATCCAGTTTATAGATTTTAGACACACTTAGGTAAGGAATACTTTGTTATCCAGTTGTCACTAATCAAACTCAACTAAAACAAAATTAAGATAAAATTCAAGTGCTAGCATTTGTCTATAGCATTCAAAATAGACCACACAGTTTAAAATACTTTTTAGGCTAAATAGATGAAATGAAAGACACTGCAGTTGCCCTTGCTGTACAAGCCTTGTGTCAAATTATCTGTTCCTCCCTCACTGAGTTGAATTTATGTCCATGCTGTCAAGATGGCAGTCACGGTTGTACTCTTTCTGCTTGCCTTAAACCTCAAATTACACTTGCTCAGAAGCTTTTGTAAGATAATTTATGAAGCACCCTTCGTGGCCTTTTACATTTCATTGCATAAGGTCTTTCTTAGATGTTAACATTCTATAGCAACCTGTACTTTAAAATTGTATGTGATACAAAGATCTCTCTAGGATAACTGAATGATAACTTATAACATTTGACTGAGACCAAATATATAGCATGCTGAGATCACCCATTTTTCCCCTCCCTAGACATAATGCAAAAGTATACTAACAGGAACACAGGAATCAGCAGCAAGTGTTCATGATATTTGAAAATTTGTAAAAAAGTTGGTAAAGAAATTACCAGTTTGTGTATCTTTATTGGCATTACTGCTGAGGAACTTCTGCCTGAACAGCGTTAGGATGTTTAAAGAATTTACACAGACAGATGGAAACATTTTCATTGGATTACTGCCTAACTGTACTATTAAGTGTCAAATGTCTTCACCTATCTCTTTGTTGGTGACAGATTTTCTTGAAGCTCTAACATCTGTAATATGGGGAAATCATTCAGTTCAGCCATGTAGTCTATTTTTCACTAAGGGTCTGCATCATCAGAGCTGTATAGAAGATTTTCCCTGTGGAGGTAGGCTGCACATTTCGTTTACAATTTCTGTATCAAGAGAGTGCATACACTTAGTCCCTAAATTGAGCAGCACTGGCTCTTGAAAGGTAAAGCTAAGTGATGGGGTTACATGAATCATTATATCCATTAGCATTCATTGCCAGAGGGGTTCTGGTCACTTGAAAACTTTCAATATGTGACAGAAACCCAAAGAACAGCAGGAACGAAGATTATCTGTCTGTCTTTGAATTCAAGCAAGATAACAGTTGAATATACAAGTGACTGGCTAGCAGAGTTAGTTGCAATGCATACTTCTCTGCACCTGCCTCAGTGAATTAGGCCCTGTATATTTATTTCCGTGAATGATCTGTCATTGGTGTGGACATATTCCTCCCCAGATGCAGGACTTGGTGCTGCTTCTTGTTAAACTTCCCGAGATACCTCTCTGCACATTTCTCCAGCTTGTTGAGGTCCCCCTGAGCGACAGCACACCCAGCTGGTGCATGAGGTGCTCCCCCCACCCCCCATTTTTATATCATCTGCAGACTTCCTGAGAGTGCACTCTGTCCCATTTTCTAGGTCATTAATGAAGATGTAAATAGTACTGACCCCAGTATCGACGCCTGGGGTACAGCACTGACCTCGAGTTGGACTTTGTACTGCTTATCACAAGCCTCTCTGCCTGGCCATTCAGCCAGTTTTCAATCCACCTCACTGCACTTACCTAACCCATACTTCATCAGCTTGTCTATGAGGATGTTACAGGCAACAGTGTCAAAAGCCTCTCTAGAGAGGAGGTAAACAATATCCACTGCTTCTCCTCCATCCACCAAGCTAGTCACCTCATTACTGAAGGCAGTCAGGTTGGTTAACCATGATTTCCCCTTCATAAATCCATGCTGACTACGCCTGATCATTTTCTTGTCCTTCATGTCCGTGGAAATAGTTTCCAGGATCAGATGCTCTACCACCATCCCAATGATTGAGGTGAGGTTGACCAAGCTGTAGTTTCCTGGATCCTTCTTCTTGTCCTTTTTGAAGATAGGAGTGACGTTTTCTTTCTTCCAGTCTTCAGGAACCTCTCCTGATTGCCACAAGCTTTCAAAGGTAATTGAGTGGCCTCACAATGACATCAGTCAGCTCCCTCAGTACTCGTAGGCGCTTCCTCTCAGGCTTCATGGACTTACGTATGTCCAGATTGTTTAAAAGTTCCCTAAGCTGATTCTCCTCCACCAAGGGTATCTTCCTTACTCTAGACTTTGCCATTGGCCTAAGGGGCCTGTGATTCCTGAAGGCCAATCTTTCCAATAAAGACTGACGTGAATAAGGCATTGAGTACCTCAAGTCAAAACACTTAATCAGAAACACGTTTGGCTTGATTCATTCGGTAGACAGTTTTTTGTAGACCTTTGCCTGAATTCATGCTAGGGTGTTGTAGATCAGAGTTTTTCCATACCCTGTGGACTTGGAGTTGGGAGTTTGCCTACACCATGTGTTCATGCCTCAGTGTCATAGCAGGAGGCACCAAAGTACCGGTGAGTTTCAGGTTGCCTGAGCTTCTGTATGTGGAGTACAAACACAGCCTGGAGTTTATGGGGCACTTTCCCTGGATCCGCTATTTTTTTCCTGGATCCAAGAGTTTAGAAATACTGATATCAGGTGGGAGCTAGTTCACATTATTGAGCTAATTTTGTTTGCTCTGTTTTCGAGGTGACTAAACACTGCTGAAAAGAGAGTTAAGTGGCTTACCAGCTAATTTATTTTCCCTACTTCTTGAACTTTACTGATTATATGTTGTGGCATAAGTATTTAGTTAATGTTGATTACATGTAAACCTCAGTTATGGTTTTCTAAAAACTGTTGCACATTTGCTTAGTAAATAGATTCCCTGAAATTATTTATATTTATTCTTCTATACTTTAAATGTTCTTTCTTTCTCCCCAGCCAGTGTAGGGAGAAAAGTTGTCACACTAAAAGCCTGATTTTGTTCTGCTCTTGCACATGCAATCCATTTGCTCAGTGGGATTCCAGCTAAGTATAGAAACAAGAACAGCACACTGGGGAATGCACGCACCTAGCAGAGACCTGAAAGTTTCCAACCTTAAGCTTTGCTAATGGCAATGGCAAATGATCTTAGTGATCTTACTCTGCTGCATCTCAGGCAAGAATTAGAGAAAAGCAAAAAACCAGCCTTGCTCACTTCAAACTTAATTGATAATATCTGTCCTATTATTTTAAATTGTTATCTGTATGTTGTATTTGCTTGAAGACATAGAAAGCAGTGCTGAACTTCACTTCTTTTCTTAATCTGCCAGGAGCTTTTCTGCTGACACAGTTGGAATATGAGTTAAAACATACCTGCTTGCTCTGATCAGAAGTGTGTAGCAGTTTACAAAAGGTAGCCCTGCATGTTCTGCTCTGTACAACAAGCTTTAGCCTGTTCCTGCTCTAAGCCCACTGCAATTGCTGGAGCCACACAAGGGATGAAGCCTCACACAGTTCAAGTAAAGGCTTTGATTACACACTTTCTGTTTTGTCTAATGCTTGGTCAAAAGATGCACTAAATTGTTTAGGACACTTTTTTTTTTTTTCTTTAATCACAAGTGAAAGGAATAACCACAACAAGTGAAAGGAATAACCACCACAAGTAAAAGGAATAACCACACACAGTGATTGTTCCTCCCTGATAATAATAACTACTGTGGCAGAGGTAACATTAGAAATAATTTAAATAACCATTTCAGAACCAGCATTTCAGCACTTTAATTTGATTCCCAGAAGTCGTTTCCTAGAGCTTTCCTCTGTCAGTCACTGTCAGGACTGATGAATATATAAGTAGTCTTCCCTTAGCAAGTACAGAAAATACTTCTATTCATTGAAATGTATTCTTTTTTACTGTGCCCACATTTTATAAATATTTTAGATTTCCAGAGGATCATCTAGGGTCATTCTGTTAGCAGAGATTATCATTATGTGTATTGTAATTGGATTTGTGATGCTACACTTTATTTTTCTACAGAACAATTAAGAAAATATTAATAAGGATACTAAGCAGATGGTTAGTTCATACTAACTATATTTGTCATTAAGAATTACCCAAAGTTGTAACATTATTAAAGACATCTGTAGCAATCCAGAGCTCAAGAAAGTAAATACATTCTTTCTATTTTTAATTTTTTTTTTCAAATTTTAGATCAGTTGTTAAAAAATAAATTTCCAAATATACCTTATGGTATGTTGTACTGAACTGCTGAAGGAAGAGCACATTACTTAGTTTAAAAATTGTTTAAAAATATTCATTCAGGCCCTTTTAATGCAAAAGGTGCATAACACTATTTGGAATATAGAAGGTAGCAGACATGTAGGTGGTTGAGGTCCAGACATTGCAGATTGAGTGTTAAGAGCCTGGTACTATTAGGTAGATTGTTTAGCTGACTGTTTTCATCATTTAGTGGTAAAAACCAAGCAGAAAATACCAAATGCTGAAAAGACCCTATTCAGATTGTTCTTCTACAGTTTAGTATTCAGCCAATTTGTCTTGAGCTCCTAAATCCATTGAGCTGACCTAACGTCTTACTGCTCCAGGTGCTACTGATCTCCTTGATAACTCATTTTCTTCATTCCCTGAGCAGTGCCTTAGCTGTTTCTGTACGCTAAGCAGTTGCTCCCACAGTGATCAAACTGAACAGTCACCAATACTTCTTGCAGCCCGTCATTTTTCTGTAGAAAGATTTTTATTCAATATATTTCAAACTCGGTTTGGTAAATATGTAAGTATGAGCAAGTTCACTGCTTTGCTTGCTATAACAGCGTTGCTTCAAACTATAGGTTTTGGGAGGTTTAGAAACCTTTACTGCAAAATTTGCATACCAATACATCAGTTGTGTTCTAGTTCCTCCAGAATCTTATTGGGATACAAGTAAGAAATAGGTCTGTATAATATTGATCCCACCTATAATTTCAAGGAGAAATAACAGAACTAAAAATAAGAACAGTGTCAATGAACTGGTTCTTACTGTTTTGAAAACAGTGCCTGATTTGTATACATGACTATGGTTTTTGTCTGGTGATTATATTGAAATCCAGAAAGAGAAAAATAATTTCTTATTTATTAAAAGTTATTTAAAATTTTTGTTTTATTAAGTATTGGCAAATATACTCATTTCTCTTTTCTATTCATCTTTAGATGAAAATTCACTGGTGCAGTTGGTTTTGTGGGATGCAAAGGAGAACTAAATAAGAAGCAACAACTTTTTCCTCTCCAAAAGACATTCCATTGTAACCCTTCACAAAGGGGTGGGGGAAATCAAAAGCTGCAGGAGAAATTTATGGTTTTTTATATAGAAAGTAAAAGCTGGTTAGCTTTGAATTGTCTAGTAAATAAAATATGGAGTTTTGACATTCTTTCTCTCTAGAAAAAGGGGGTTGGAATTTCTCTTTTCTAATTAATGCACTTATCAGTCAGAACACTGCAAAAAGCACTGGGACTGTAGGGCACAGGATGCTAACAGCATGGTACTTCAAACTATAAGTTTCTAATTTTATTGCTGAGATTTTTTTCTCTTTATTATCCTGTTTTGCAGAGTAATCAGTTCTGAGTATTGTCTCCAGCTTCATATGTAATCATTCAAGTATTCTTCAAAATTCATTATTAACATTTTAAAAATATTTTTCAGTGAATAGTGCTTAATATATAAGTTTAACTTGCTGCAGCCTTTTTACCTCACCTTGCATATTTCCATACTGTACTTTTCCCATAAAAAAATATAAATACATCCTGTATTTAAGAGTTGACATGAAATCATTTGGATTGAACCAGCAGGGGAAAGTGAGCAAGAGAAGAACTTGAGACAGGCAGCCATTCAGGCAGGTACTGCTTGATGTTTTTGTGGAAGAAAGGGCTCTCATAGCAGCTTTCAATTGTGCTGTTCCCTGTGATCTAATGGCAAAACCAGTTGGTAGCCCCATGGCCTTGCTTTGCCTCTTCTGCTTTTCTGTTGGCGGTTTGCAATCTCCTTTATCTCTCCATCTGTTGTAAAAAAGAGGATAGAAAAGTGTTGTGCCCTTTCTATTCCTTGACCTTTCTTCCCAGGTCTTTTCTGTGAAGTTTGTAGTGATAATATTTTATTTTTCATGGATTAGGCCTGGGAAACAGAGCAGTGGAACCACCACGCCGCTGTCCTGGTTTGTGCCCCTGCAATATTGTCTCCTGATTCCTACTACGTTTTCATTCTGCAGAACTTGAGCACGCACAGAAATGCCTAGCAGAGCAGCTGCACTGGCAGGTGTCATTCTGGAGATGAGAAAGATTAAATTAATTTGACATAGGTGAGGAAGGGAGATTAATTAAGCATTTGATATAGTACTGTGTCTTCAGAAAAGAAACATTATTTTTTGTTACAGGATCTCTTATATCTAACTGGAGGTTTCCTGCAGTGCAAGAATATAAATGATAATAACACAAATTTTAAAAAATATTACTCCCCGAGAAAAATAAATTAAAACATATTCATCTGATAAAAATTTAATTGTAACATTGGTAAGTTTAAAAATAATACTAAGGATTTCTTTTCTGTGAAAACAAAGAAGAACCTTTGTGAAGGAAGTTGGTGGCTAAGGTACTCGGAATGCACTGAATATTAGAAAAAACCATTTCACGTGCTGCTACATCTGTCTCACGGTACTTGTGCAGGTCGGTTGGTGTCGTGGGGAATGTGAGGTGAGGCAGCCGCAAGAAGAGAACCACTCTGCTCACTGACATGGGTTTTCATTTCTGTGTTGGCTGGGTATTGCCTGGGGCAGGGTGTGGGTGGTGGGGTATGATACACTTGCATTTTCGGTACAGCCTGCATGTTCACACCCGCCGAAGCCACGGCACCCCTGCTCATGGTCACAGTCCGCAGCGCAGGCTGGGGGGAGACGCCATTTGGTGCTGGCAGTGACGGTGCGCCAGGCCTGTTGGGCAGCCCTGCTCTCCCACCGCAGTTAACCCCCAGGTGCCTCCTGCTGAGAGGCTGCTGCCCCCTCCTTCATGGTTTGACACCTGGGTTGTCAGCAGAGGCCTCATCGATCCGTCACCCCCAGCCAGTCCCTTTGACTTTCTCCACATCTAAAGCCAATAAGCAGTTGTTAGCCAGCTTGCTACTGCCTTCTAGTCTCCTGCCCCCAAGGTGTTGCAAGGATGTGAAGTCGGTAGCATTTCATCTGTGCTTCTTTCCTGTGCGTACCTATAGTAGTAGAGTGGGCAGATGTTGTTCAGACCTCGTTTCATCAAGTAAGTTTTACCCCATGACATTTGGCATGCCTCATTTTTCTATTTTTAAGGTGGAGATAACGGCTGTTTTCATTCAGAGAACGTTTCTCTTCAAAAATACATTTTTAATGCATTTTTACCTATGCAGTACAGGGACTGTCTCCTAGCAGTGTGTGAGGAGTGGGTGTGTGTAGTGCAACAGCGCTCTTCATATAGTCTCTCAGCACCACCACCCACTGCTACAAATAGACAGAAATTTTGTAACTGGCGGTGGTCATTTAAAAGCTGTCTCTGGTGTTTACAAGAGGTATGAGAATCCCATTGACTTTCCTTTTAGAAAACAAACTGTTCTTATTTCACATTTTAGTTGTGATGAGTTTTACATACTTTGCGAAACAGAACTGTGCTTAATGTGGTGACATATCTAACATACGTTAGGTCTGAAATGACTGTTTAAACTTTAATTTTCTAAGATGCTATCTGGTGTCTTGTAAATGAGTCTTACTGTAAATTGTAGATGCTTCATAATGCTAGTTTTATAGGAATAATTCCAGTACATTTGATTTGTGCTAGAATTGCAATTATTAATAACTCTGTTGAATGCCCAGTGTTAGCACCACATTGCTTGCTGATACTGATACATTTGGGGAATGTTAAGTAATCAACAGCTATCATGTACTTCAGAAAATATAAGTTTCTTACAGCTGCCTTTTTTCCAATTGCATTTTCTCCAGTGGAAATTTGCAGCTTTTGTATTAAAAAAAAAAAAAGAAGCTTTTTCAAAGAAGTTTAATTGCATTTTGAGGAGGCAACATATTTGGACTTGCAAATCAAAAAAAAAAAAAAAAAAAGAGAATGTGATACTAATATGGTGGTAGGCACAAACCCTGCCCAATCCTTTAATACAGTAGACCGATGGAGAAGGCATTAGAAAAAATTATTTCACTGTTGAAACATTCATGGTTCACAGTATGGTAAAAAGATTGAGCTAATGCGAAGGTGATGGATTTGGTTTTCTTATATTTATTTATATATTTTTAATATCATTGCTTCTGGTGATTTTTTTCTTTCTTCTTGTCTAAAGATGTTAACTGTGTCCCACCACAGTATTCTTGTGAAGAGATTTCACGTTCAGAGATTCTTATTAGGTGTTATGAGAAAAAGTTTAAGTGTTAATACCACTGTTGCACTGCTTTTTACTTTGGCTGAAAGAGATTTTTTTAGTGAAATACCCTCTCCCTCAGTTCCTTGAATTCTGACGTGGGGGGGGTTTTTTGTTTTTGTTTCCCAGCAGCTAAAAAGGCAGTAGGTTTGATTTGGCAAGTCATTCAGAAAAGGAGTGGAGAAGTGCCCTGTAACTGCTGAACAGTAAGTGCCTGTTTTACCTGCTATTTTAGCCGCAGAAGTAAGTAGGATAGGCAGATGGGTTGGTATGAAACTTTTATAATACTGAGAAGCATATAAAAATGTGCACACGTGTAGGGCTAACTATTCTGAAACTGAAATACTTTTAAGAAAGGCCAAGAGATCTCCTTATGTAATTATGGATCAGGTCATGAGCAGTGTTGAGGTATACAGAGTAAATTATTGAAAGCCGAAACTGAGAAGTACATTAAATGACATTCTGTTAAATTGATTCGGATACTAAGTAGTTTTAATTATTCAATATAGAAAGTCTCTAAAATTAGAGGGCACAGTTTGGATGTGTGCACACAACTCTGCACTTGGAAACTGGGAACTAATTGAATAAAGACATGGCTGTCAGCTGTATTTGCATGCTACTAAAAATGCCACTCTGTTTTACGCTATAAATGACTGTCAGCTTTATTTGCAGCATGCTTGTCTGTTAATTCAAATGCTTTTTCGAATCATGTCAGATTAAAATTTCTTTTTCAAACGGCAGGTGTTAACTTCTTTCTATTTCTCCCTAGGAGAAAATATCTCTGCAGCAGAAAGCAATATAGAATAATGAATCTTTGCAGGGTAGATTTGGATGTGAGAAGCTAAACTGGAACACTAACGTATGAAGCTCGGACTTAGAAATGTTTAGACATATTTGCAAGTGTATTAAGCATTTAAGCTGCTGTTTCAGAACAGTCACACAAGAAAAATATTTAAACTCTGCACCTAATATACCGTATCTTTAAAACCTTCACTACTTGAGCGATTTAGTTTAGAAATGAAATTTTTGCTTTTCTTAGAATTGAAAATATGAAAGCAGCTGAGGCAGAAGTTCATAAAACTAGGTTGTAGTTTTATTAGCTTAGGAATTATGAACATTTCTTTAATATATTGTAGTGTCTTTTGTTTATACACAAGTGCAGGGAAGAAGAATGCCGTAAGATCTCTGAGACAAGCTGCTTTCTGCAGCTTTTGAATACACAGGTTCTTGATCCTTTTAGAGCAACAAACAGCAGGCTTGGGAAGCAAAGGAACAGTGTTGTGTTTTAGTGGAGTAGGACTAGCTGGAAGGAGCATGGAGTATTTTTTTGTGCAGATGTAACCAGGACCTGAACAAACCAATCTGCGTGCTCATTGCTACCAGATGCACAGCTCCCAGCTGTGTTCCCCTCTCCCTTGTGGTACCATGTCTGATGCTCATTCATTCCCTTAGGAAGTCAATTGCAGCACAATAACCAGAGAAAGACTGACTCAGCCAAAAAGCTGAACAGTTTTCTGTCCATTAAGTGGGTTAGATTGAAGTGAGATGGCAGGGAATGAGAAGAAAACCAGAGGAAGTGGGCTGCATATTTCGATAGCTCTGGAGTGTTGGAGGAAATAATTTGTCTTGCCTAGCCACAACCTTTCTCCAGCCATGAAATTTAGATTCAATACCTCTGTCTCTGAGGGACTGCACACCTCCTCCTGCCGTCTCCGTGGGCTTTGGGTGGAAGCTGACTTCAACTGCTGAATAATGAATACTGGTTTGCTAGAAAGCAAGGAAGGAACTGAGAAAGTGACAGAATTGATAAATTACACCACCTATAAGGGTTGTAGGCTGATAATGGAAGATTAGGGGGGTTTTAAATAAATATTACATATTTTTGGAATGACTGT
The DNA here is from genome assembly GCF_047370975.1 of Nipponia nippon. Lineage (NCBI taxonomy): Eukaryota > Metazoa > Chordata > Aves > Pelecaniformes > Threskiornithidae > Nipponia > Nipponia nippon. The sequence continues at coordinate 83,932,787 of NW_028262290.1, read as the reverse complement.
AATAATATAGGCCATGTCCTGTGGTTGGTAGATGTATAGCTTGAGAAGTTATCTGAAAACAAGTTGCCATGGGGACATAGTTGCATTACTGTATTAGAAATCAATGCCAAGGCTCTGTGGTAGACAGCAGTCATTGAATTGTAAGCATGATAGAAGTTAAAATAAAAACTTTCAATAAAATATTAGAAAGAACGATGCAGATGATAAGACTTCTAAACTCTTTGCCTGAATTTTGGGGGCAATAAGATAGCTGATGACCTTATTGTCAGAAAAGAGATTCTGATCTTAGGTTACTGGTACAAATCCTGCCTAGTCCAGCAGGATCAGAAGAGTTGCTACCTAAAGATTTTTCTACACATTTGGCAGTAATTATTCTCCAGTTAAAGATTTTAATGGAAGAGATGGGAGGAAGTACCTGTGTTGTGAGTCTGTAGGATGATTTCTCCTGTATTTCCAGAAAGATTCTTTTTCAGGACAGAACCACAACATATTTGAGTGAGCTTGTGTCAGGGATAAAGAAAGATTACTTTGACATTAGCTGTCCAGGGCCTTGTCTATGCATATAAGAAGGTTCGTGGTTTCTGAGGGTGTTAAATCAGTGATGAACACTTGTTCTGATGATCTGTAGTTGTGCAGAGTGGGAGTGTATTGACACCACTAGTACATAACTGCCACTGTGTTTATTTAAGAACTAGTGATAAATGAAGATGAGCTGTTGTTATTGTGTGTTGATGTTATTCTGGTGGTTGATGATATTCTGGCATGTACATTTTTGACGCATTGGATTTTATGGTTGAGTGTCAAAATAGAAGTACGACTGTCTCATAAATAGTTTGCTTTCAGTTATTTTTTTCGGTACATATCAAAGGATTGATGCCTTGTGGGCTGTGTCTTACTACTAGCATGTGTAGTCAGCTCCCCTGGAGTCCCATTTCCTCACTCCCTGGTGAAAGTGCAGTAAAAAATAAATAAGAAAAAAGTGTGGTCTCTGATGTGTTACCTTCATAATGCTATTACCAAAGCAGCTGTAGTAGATGAGATGGAGCTCCATCTGTCTATGACTTCCTTATTCTAAATTATTGGATCTGACCTTGGTTATGAAGAAGTGATTTTTATCTTTGCTATCAGTGGAAGATAAATATCCAGCAGAAAGTGGATTTTAGAAATGCAGAAATAGAGAGATTTCCCTGTATTTAGAATGTGTTTAGAATAAGATAGTGTTTGTATATAACCTAATTACATAAAAATGATAGGATTTTGATTAGTTACAGTCCACATAATAAAAATAGTGAAGGGTAAAGGATGAAAGGGGAAAAAAAAACCCACAAGATTTTTCTGTTTAGCTATATAATTGTTTCTGGCAAAATTTACTTATTGGCAGAAATGGATTAGTTTTCTCTCACGTGTGTAATGCAAAAGACCTAAAGGGCATGGCAAAACTGAACCGGATGTATGCTAGAAGGAAGTATGGCTAGACAGTGTTAGGGACCTACTGTTACTGAGATGGATCAGTGCTTTGCATCTGTTTCTATCTATTAGCTAAAGTAAATTAATTGCTGCTTTTGGTAGGATATGGTAATTGCATATTTGAATGAGTCACTATCCAAGATATCTTAAGTTTATCTTATAATGTATATATAGTATATATTTATCCTTTAATAATTGAGTTTTAAATAGGAAAATTATGTAGCAAATGCCCTTGTTCATGCCTTAAAACTCTTGTATCCTCATAGCAGGCCAGACTTCTCAGACATTTGTTCCAACACATGCTGAAATAAATAGGGTTGAACTCTGTCACTTAGTAACGCGTTGGTCTGTTCTTGACCTTTTTTACGGAAGTAGAGGTCACTGACTGGCAATGTCTCCGGTATACTGCAGATACACTTAAATGAGCTCTAAGAAAATTAGCTTACATGTGTATCAGTGTACACGTAGTGTCTGAGGACAGTGCAGGCAGCCATTTGCATCTTTATCCAGATGCCTGGTCATGTTGTGCAGCCCAAGCTGAGTCCTTTGCTGTCCGAGCTGGAGAGCTACTGTTTACAAAAAGTAACCGCTCTGATATATATTCCCCGTTTACAGACAGAAGAACTGCAAATGTAAGCATCAAGGAAGCAGCTATGTTAGAAGCATTTGGGGTTCCTGTTTACATTTTTCCTCTTTTTTTTCTTTTTCTTTTTTATTAGATACAACTTATTCAATTCAACTGTTTCTTGTATGTTTTTAAAGTAAATATCAATTCAGGTTTTGAAAGATAAGATCTAAAAAATAACCAAGTGACACACTTTTTATTAGTTTAAAGCTTGGATTCCAAACTGGCCAACACAATTAATTATGAAAACACTTGTAGAAGGTAACACTGCAGTTTAATGAATAATTCTCCTTTAAATCCTTTCCCTAGTGTTTTCCAAGAGTAATGTTTATAGTGTAATCTAATATTGAACTCCTTTTTATTATTTCCTCTCTATTGATTTAATTAACTGATGTGAAGAATATCTGTTTTCATAACATGTTGTAGAGAGTATTAGGTAAATTGTTACAAAAGTTAATGTAATGCTATAAAACTTAGAATTTACTATTTTCTAAACTTCATGCCTTACATTAGAAGGCTCTCTAGAGGGGAAAAAAGAGTATTTAACTCTTTGGAAAAGCAGAACAGATGAGTGTCATTTTTTACTCTCTGTTATTTAGGAAAAATACCATAAAATATTATTACTCTATTAAGTCATCAGTGTTGATTCAGAACTGTGTTAATTCTACAAGAATCTTACTTATTTTCATTACCTTTGGATTAAGCACTGAATGTGACATTCTTTACTGGATACTTACCTCTGTGTGCGTATATGCATCTTTTTATGTGTCTGCTTACCTTTTCACGCATCAGAAATCTGCATTATTACAATAATCATGTAAGAGCCCTTCATCTTCATGCAAGGGGCATGCACAAGCACTAAACACCAGTCGGCATTGCTTGAATCTCATAAGTATCTTTTACAGACTCTTTTCAGTCTCGAGACATGTATAATTCCAGCAATGTCAGCACCTCACAATTCAGAGTTTTAGAAAGAAAACTAATATTCAAGTTTTAAAATTACAGCAAGCTGTGTGATGATGTGTAGGAGGTGACTTCATAATCATGAAAAAAAACCCAGCTTTGTTCTGCCCCTTTAAGAGAGAGGTCCCCTCAGAAAACAAACAAACAAACAAACAAACAAACAAAACATTTCACTGCTGTTTCTTCAGTCTAGGATGGGGTTTGGGATGGAGCATCATTGCTATACCAGCTCTTATTCCATCAACCATTACCTGGGGATTAAAGAATGCTTGTGACAGACCTGTTGGAGCAGCCCTTTACTCTCCTGGTTGCTAAGTTGCTTTAGCCTCCTGTGCAAACAATTTCTCTATCAAGAAGGAATAGGCCTGAAGCTTCCTTAATGCTATTATATCTGCATCAGATCAGGATCATGATCTTTTATTAGCTTTTTAAGCTTTTCTAATCACTGTGGGTAATTTATTTTCTTGATACGGCTGTTTTGTTGTGAAGCTTGTGGCAGTTTGCTTTGATAACTGCTTACTTCTTTTAAATCTCATAAGGATGATGAGGGTTTGCTAGTAGCCTCAACAGCCCAATCCCTCTCTAGTAATAGTAGATCTATGGTAGAATATGGCTGAAATCTATGTCTTCATATCAATGAAATACCAGTTTACTTTCATCAAAAGTAGCAGATAGCCAGTGAGAAAACACGAAACACTGAAATGCGAGAGAATAACCACCAGTGAAAAGCTTGAACCTCACTTTGATTGGCTGGTTAGAGATGAAATTATAGATACACAATTCTGAGTTGTTATTTCTCTTGACTGTTTTCATAGCAGATATTCCAGGCCTCATAAAAAAATCTGGAAGCTGTTACACTTTTAAATTTCTTTTTCATTGTTCTATGACTCATTAATTATGCTCTCTCTACTAACTCCGTTGAATGACTACTTTCATAAATAGGATATAACTTATTACAACTTGTCCACAGATAGTCTACATATTGCATTTAAGGACCTCAGTCTGCCACTTTTCACGACTTGCTTGAACAGGGTGCTCTGGGAACAGTGTAGTTGTAAGCACTGTCAAATAAGACTAAAAATGAGACTGAGGTATGAGTTTTTGCTCAGAAACTGTGAAACGCTTTCCCTCTTAAAGTGAGAGTGTAATTTTTCTGGCTGTTCGGTCCTGACCGTGGTGCTCTTTTAATGATGCTGGATGGGTGCAAAACTCTCATCCTGCCCACTTACAGAAACAAAGCTAAGCTCCAGAGAACTTGTAAGTTACAGTCTGAGTCACCCTCTGGGTGCAAAGAATCCATTTATTTTTTTTTTCTGTTAAGCATACTGTGAATGGTTTCTTGAAGACCTTCAACCCACACTAGAAAGCCTAGTGTCACATACCATGCCTCTTATTTATGAACAATATGAAAACAGTCTTACAATGTTTCACGTGCCATTAGACTATTATTAATGTGTTAATGAAAGACAAACACATTTTGAAACTGAATGCTGCATTCGTAAATTTTCCTGGTGCGTTTAAGTATATAAAGTTATTTGCCTACAGAAGCTGTTCTTCCAGCTCCTCCATTAAACACCAATGACCCGATCTTTAAAAGGGTCAGTTTTAAGGTTAGTTTTAAGCAGACAATCTCATTAATGTGAAGGAGCTTTTCATTAATAGGCCTAAAGTTAAGTAAGTCTTTTTTTGTTTGCACAATCAGAACCTAAGACGTGATCCTACTGATTAACCTTGTTTCTCCTTCCCCTTCTGTTTCTGAGGATTTGCTGGTGTTATGGCTTGAACCTTAAATGTCAGCTTATCTACCTGTTTACCTGTTCCTGGGAAGTTTCTTGGACAGGAATGGAAGCTAATATTTTCATAAGAATGCAATAAAGTTGCATATACAAAGTCTATGGCAATTCAGTGGGATTAGTGTATTTAACACATTTCATTATTTAACCCGTAATACAAGCTAGTACATGAAAATTGTCAGCTGTATAAAACCTGAATTTATCTTAAGACCATTAGTAAGGTTTTCATGATATATTTAACTTCAAATTAAAAATCATATACACTCATATTTCTAGAATAATGGAGAACAAGGAAGAACATTGAAGTGATTTATATCTAGACAAATAATGGAGGAATAACATAAAAGTTACAAAAGACTGCCTTGGTTGAAATGAAGGACAGGGTCTCTTCCTCAGAAAAGAAGCTTAGGAAGAACAATAATGAACAATCTGAAATAAAAGCGTGGAAATATGCCTTCCTGTTCTGAAAAGATGGGTGAGAATGAAAATAACTTTGTGTGTTTTAGTAATAGCACATGATTAATTTTTTAAAAATTACTTTTATATGCTTACGTTCATGAATGAATTTAATGAAATACTATGTGTTCAAAGATACCAATACATGCATCAGGATTGAAAGAATTGGATCTTTTGTTTTGGTGTCCTTTTGTGACAAACTACTGTTTTGCATTCCTGAGAAAGAAAGTGGTGGTAATATGTGTAGATACTGGAAAAAACAAGGTATCAAATAGTCTTAACAATAAAAGAACACGTTACCACCCTCTTCATGTCACTATTGTCTTCCACTGGTAGTAGGACATAGTTATTTACCAAAGTACACTGTTATTTTTGTATATTTTTTACCTGTTTTTCAAATATCATGCTACGTAACACAAACTTTCTCAAGACAGAAAAACATTCCATTCTTTCTTTGTACTCATTCCCCTCCCCTAAAGAAAGGAAAGGAAAAAAAGGCATATACATATACAATGCAAATAAACGTGCATATAAGAGTATTTTTACTCTCTGTTAGAAAAAATGCAAGATTGAAGAAGTTTTCAGTTATAATGAGGTCAGTTGTTGAACTGAAATTTATTAATCGTGCCTATCGAGTTTTTAATTTTTTTTTTTTTTCATAACTTAGAGCAATGGAAGTGGGCAAGTGAGTAAAAATGAATTTATCAGGGAACTTCTAGTTAGAAATTGTAGCAGACCAGTGCAACTACTGAGAAATGGGAGCTTGTAGAGATTTGGTTCACGTAGGTACACACATACATATACATATCTATGTGGAGGGAGTGTGTGTGTGCGTGTGTTTACACAGCCTTCAAAAATCAGAGTATTTTTAAATGTAAAAAATATTTCTTTCATTTTCTTGTAGCTATAGGTTCTAGTGTTCAATTAGAAAAAATGAACTTTAGAACTACAGAAATATTAGTGGCAAAGAACTAAATTATTTGCCTTTTCTTTAAAGTCACTGTTTTCCTGTTGATTTCAGTGGATTTGTAGAATTTTTTACTTACAGATTATTTGGTCCTGGATTATGCTTTGGTGTAAATTTCTGAAAAATATGGAATGGATTTACTAAATGGATAAAGAAGGAGTGATCACATGCAGGAGTACTTCAAAGTATCTAAGCAGACGTTAAAGATGTTTTGATATTATAATAGCAGAAAGGATAATTCTGATAATATATATTAATTGGAAGACTCTAATGCACTTCTAATGTAGCCATGAATAACCATTAAAATACACTCTTCTAAGAAATCATGTAAAATACCGCAGTCATTTCCATATCTTTTCAAAACTCTCTTTGAGATCTTTTTCATTTAACTCTTCTGTTTGGGTTTCACCTGAATTTAGTACATTATTCCTTTCTGAATTTGCAATACAGCAAGCTAGAAAACTTATGAAAATGTTTTCTTGGGATATTTTGGAATTTTTCAATATCTGTAGTGACTGCACTGATGGCAGATACAGAAGTTGTTTCTTATATAGTACAAATCATTGCATTTTCCTGTTGATGTCCCATGATAGAAAACCTAGTTATCTGGATTTCAGAAATCCTCCAAAATAAGAAAGATCTTCAAAAATAAGATATTCAGAAAAAATCCATTCCGCTAGTCCAGCTTGCCCCTAGGGTGAAAAGTACAAGTAAATGCTTGATGCTTGTGTTCATTTCTACTACAAAGTGACAATAAATATACTTATTGCTACAAACAAAGCTGTGATTTCTTTCAAAGTAAAAGAACATTTAAAATGTGACATGCAGAATTGCATTTACTAGTCTGTTCAGACAGCCTTCTGTAAGACATTTGGTATTTTTCTAATTATTAGAAATATCTTTCTTGCCAAGAGAACAAAAGTAGGTGTCTCAGATATTTCTGTACTTGGAACAGTAATTATCCATAGAAAATTCCAACCTCACATTACACTAATTTTCTTTTTTGTTTGTTTACTTATTGGCAGAGACTTCCTGTTTACGTACCCACAAACACATGCATGTTTATCTGTCTCCTCTTAATTCATCCATCTGGGCAAAGCTGCCTTTGCAAGTTATGACTGGTTTGTATATCAATTCTGACTTGCTAATACTTTGCAAAATGAGTTGCTAAGTTACATTGTTTGCATTTAACAGATAGCATATTTTGCTCTATATATCTATGAGGAAGCTGTGACTTTCCATTTGAAGAATTATGAATAACTCAGTCTAAAATGGAATGAAATGCATTTATTGATGGAAGTGATAAATTGAGAGGCCTGATGGTTTAATACTGGTTGAGCTGGAAGAGTGAGAAAAGAAGACAGGAAGATAAGATTTAAAAAAAAAAAAGTTATGCTCAGTATGTACATTTCAAGAGAGTAGAGAAAGCTAAACATAATGAAAGGATGAGTGCAGCGAAAGACAAATCAAGTCGGTACTGTGTGGAAGAAAAACACTTTTAGGGAAATGGTAAGGAAACAACATACTAGCAGCAATGCTGTGTGGTTGACAGTGATTATAGTATGTTTGGCAGAAATAATGTCACAGGAGAAATCAAAGACTTAAGGAGATCTCAGTTAAAGTGTGATGTGAAAGGCATGTTTTTAAATACAGACTTCAAATTTAGATTCAACATATATGGATGTCTCCTTTTCTCTTTACTTAAGATATTTATTTCTATAGCTGCATAAGAGGAATCCTGGAACTGCCAGTGACTGTTGAACAGAGCTCTTATTCACCTTTGTGTCATTTAAAATTATTCCTTTTCTTCATTGTTGGATTCCTGGGTGATAGTTTTACTTCTGAAGAGGATTTTCTTTTATTGGGCTTTTTGTGACTTCCATGATTCCTTTTTTATTTCAACTGAAGGGTATAGATCCAAGGAATGACCTGATTCAGCACTTGCAGGAGTTGACTCATTTCATACACCTGTGAAACAATGAGTAGGGATTAACTGAACTGGTACCACTTGATTATAGGCTTCATGAAAGATATTTGTAATAAAAAATTAATCTAGGCCTGCAGAAAATATAACAGAATCTATGGCAGTCTAAAATGAAGAGAGGGCCCCTGGTGTGTGTTATAGGAGACCTGAGAGGGAAAAGTTGTTAGGTGGTACCCTCCAGGGGTTCCTCCATCATTCCAAGGAGAAGAGCTGCCAGGCCTCCTTCAGCAGCTCCAGGGAAGACATGCCTTGTCTCTCTGACTGCAGAAGCAAGTCAGGCACTAATACAGTGCAAAACCCATGGTTATTGCTCTGCTCCAAATGGCAGTGGTCAGGCACTGGGCTGCTCTACAGAGATCTCCAAATAACACTGATCACATGATTTGCTGCCTTTTATATTTTGCCCCCCCGCCCTTTCTCTTTCAGATTCTTCTATTTGACCATCGTCTTGTCCCCTCCCAAATAAACAACTTGCTCATAATTACCTTTTCCCTATTTGTCTTAGTTTTTCTGTAAGTGCACCCAAACTCAGTATTTCTAGTAGTGTTTCCTAGGTAGTCTCAACTTTAACAAGTATTACTGAGATAATTACCTAGGCAGTGTGGACCTTGCAAGACTTGACTCTGCAAAAGGGCCTCCGTGTTCTTCTGGAATGGTCTGTGATATTCAGCTGCTTCTCACATAGCTGTCTGTGAAATTCAGCCATTCTTCACAGCTCTGTCTGTAACTTCTTACATTGTCATCTGTTGCGTCCAGCAAGTTTTGTCATATCTGGGGATTCCTGACTTCCTGTTCAGTTAGCTCAACCCCAGGCCAGTGCGTGCGTCCTCTCTCCCACAAGCTTCTCTGCAGCTAAACAGTCACGTCCAGCCTAGAAGCTGACCCTGCTCTGAGCAGGGTGTTGGACTAGGTGACAGCCAAAGGTCCTTCCCAATGTGTTTTATAGGATTCTGTGACGTTACACACATGGTGTCAGGATGTTGTAAAATAGGTAGATAACGTCTTCTTGCCACTTTCACTGAAGCCAGGAGCAATTTGCTTTGGTTTCATGTAGTGCTCAAAACAAATTCAAACTCAAAATAGAATTCAGGTTACTGTTTCTTCTTTGCAAAGAACAAGAAAAAAGATCTTTGCATTTTTTATTATTTTGCCGGTAACTGACTTAAAGAGATGGCCTTACCTGTCAAAAGTCAGGCACTATTTGACCTCTTAATCCTGATTTCTCAAAAACTGAAGTCCATAAAAGGCATTCTGAACACTGAAATATTTTTTTCATAAATTCCCCTTTTTTTATATTGCTGCAATTAAGGATTTGTTCATATTTTTATTGTGGGTTTTTGATCCTAGAACATTTACCACTCAACTCAAAACATTATTAATATGGATTAAAAAAATTAAAAGATAGGCAAGATGCTCTCTTACTGAGGAAAGCAGTTGATGCCACTGAACTTTAAGTAAAAGCTTACCTTTGCTGAATTTGGAATTTTGCAGTTCACCTAGTGGGAATTGGAGTTTTGTCATTTGAATCCAGCATACGGAAAATGGGCTAAGTCAGCCCTAATTGGATGGACAGTGATAAATAAAAGTTCAACATGATTACTGTTTGAGGAAAAAAAAAACTTTAAGTTGCATGCATTAAATGAAGAGCTTATTGGGAATTTTCAGTCAGGAAGTTATTTAACTGCAGCGTTTCAGTTTGTGAAAAGCAAAACTTTATAGAAGGGATGTTTCAATGGGAAAAAAGGCTCAAAGTTATTTACTTATGCCATTTAAATGTTTTAAAATGAAAATGACCTTTGCTTTGAAACCTAGCTGATTTAAATGATAAAACATTCTATTTAAACAATTTTTTTACTAAATAAATAGAAGTGGCTTATTTACCTTGACTCAGTTTTATTTTCCTTAATTTTTTCAGTAATATTGCTACATTAAAAATGGAACAAAAGATCTGTTTTTCTTCCTGTCTTGTGAAGTACCTATAAAAATGTAGATTATCTCAGAAGCAATGGTGACAATTTATGTTTTGATTCAAAAGGAAGGGAAAAAATTGGTCAGTAAAAAGGTATTTTAGTTATTTTCTATATTGAAATATATCACATTTTAGGCATACTTTCTCACTGCTCTTGACACACTGGAAAAGGAATGTTTTCAAATTTCAAACATACACAGTAAGATTTGTTTAAAGGGTTTGGTTATTTAATATTTTTCCCTAAAACACTGAGATTTAGGTTTATGTAAGCAATAACGTATTTATGACCCTTCTAACCTAAAAAACATACATACACTGTATATTATGTATTGCCAAATTTCTATAACAAGAACGTAATGAATAATTTACATTATTTTAAGGAGCTCAAGTACACAGTGCTGAACTGGTAGCAAACTATGGCAGGTAAATGTCTTTAACTCTTTCTTAAGCATCTATTGTCTACATTGGACCTCCCTTCCCTGTCTTTATTTTTTAGCAGTCATGTGGGATGCCACTATACTGCTCAGAGGGGCTCTTGCTATTCATTTTTGAGAAATAATTTGTTAGGACAAACAGTACCTGTGGATTATACACGAGTGGGCTGTTGCAAGTTCTTCCTATTTAAACTGGGTAATTGCTCATCAGAGGCTCATGTATTTGCTGTGTTCTCTGATTGGGTGACTTGACCTTTATAAATGGGAGGAATGACTCAAGAAATCACTGAAATCTTTATTCTGCCAGCAAGTTCCCCAGGAAGAGAAATAGCACAGAAGAAAAGCCTCTGCTGCTTTGGGAATGCAAAAGGATCTTTGTGCCATCTTGCATATCTGTATTATCCTTGACTAGCTACATGGACTCCAGATATAAATGTAGATGGATTGGTCTCGGGTTGAGGAAAAGAGAAAGACGTGAGTCAGATTCATGAATCATCTCTCTGTATTTCACAGTTGTTCCTTTCACAGCAGGTAATGGCTAGCATGAGTGCGTGTGCAATTATAGTTATAGAAATGGTGGCTGGATTTTATCTGGACTAATCGTGTTGCTTCTGTGTCATAGTTCTGATAGTCACTCTCTGTGCAAACCGTATGGGTATAGTGGCAAAAAATATTTCTTCAGTCGTTGATTGTGGCAGAGCACTTCTATTATCCCGAAGTTGCTATGTGCCTGCTTATCATATACGAAATAGTTTTGTATGCCAGCTGAGGACAGGCATTGAATCCCTTAATCTTGTTTTAATGTCATATTTTCACTAACTTTGTTGTAGTTGTTAATTGCCTATCTGTATGCAGTGCTGTTGGCAAATTAAGTACTTTTTCTGTTTTGATGCAAACTTTGCAGATCTTCCTTTGTTCAAGGAAGATCATATGTTTCTTCACTCATGTGCACTCTCTTTCATAAAATGTATTTGCTCAACAGGGTAACAAATCCATTGGTTTGTAGTGTTTAATAGTTTCCTGTACCCATCCAGGAATATAAGAATGCCTTCTAATAACCCTCTTCAACCTATTTTCTGAAATCAATGAGTCTTTTAAATCATCTCCACAGTTAACCACTCACTGGAGCCATTTATTGCTAAAGGCAGCATAGCAAATCACAGCTCATCTTGCACATTATCTAACCAAAGCATCAATTAGATACACTTTTAAAAATCCTGTTATGACAACAAGATTTGAATTCCATAGTGGTTCTAATGTAGATCCAGCATAACAGTGCAGGTGAGGATCTAACGTGGCCTGCCTGTTTGTATCCTGGGTATGAAAACCTCTTTTCTGATGGGAATTTCAAGGGCTGATAGGGTTTTGTTATGGGGCATGGGTGGTTTGTATGTAAAAATTCATTCTTTTTGTGTAGAAAGGACTGGACACCCTCCAATTTTTTTTAAATTTTGTTGTTGTTAAAAACCAAACCATTCCTCTTTGAAAAGTGTATTTTAAAAATAGTTAAAGAGGTTATCTTTATTTTTGTATCATGTTGGGTGTCAGTTTGCCTACAGTCTTTTATTTGGGCCATGTGGTATCAGTCCCCTTTGCCATGTAATGTGCTGCATTAGTTACCTAGCTGTAATGTGGCTAATTTCTACTCTTTGTGAGTGGTGCCTCAGTTGATGCTATCCATTAAGAAATCCATTAAAGCTTGTGTTTAGTGATTAGCTACATGTAGGATCAGAAGAGAGTACCTTGATCACTAGTCCACATTGCTTTTTATAAATTCCTTGAACTCCTATTAAAGCTGCCATTTTAAGACCTTGGTACAAGACAGCCTTGACAGTCTTGTTTACTAAAAAAAGGAATGATAAAGCAGGTGTCAGCCCAGTAACTATTCAGGAGTTTCTTTTGCCACAAGCAACATTAAAACCGTTTGAATGTTTCTTGTGACTATTTATCTCCTAAGGCTGTTTCAGCTTTTCACACTTTCTGTTCATCCTCATGGTGCCGTTAGGTAGGGTTCCAGTGGGGTTTTGTCCTCGGAGGAAGCCCATCTAGACGTAAGGCACGACTAACCTGCTTTAACCCAGGTGTTATCAGGAAGTAGTTCTGCCCAGGGCTGTTTGTGCTAGCTCAGCATTTCTGCTCTCTTTTCATTGCAGGTGCTGCTAGGCTTTCCTTCCAACTTTCTTCATAACAAAATCTGAATTTCAGTTCACATGCCTCCTTCTGTAAGGAATGTGGGGACTCTTCTGTAAATAATCTCAAAAGCTTTTATTCATACCATGTCTATTCTGTTTTATGACTCCAGCTAGTTTAAATGCTGCAGCCTGTTCTAGCCAACTAGGTAACATTTTAAGGCCTGTTAAGATAACAGGGAGTCTGGATTCTGAAGTGCTTAAATATTACAGATAAAAGTCAAGGAAAAATGAAAATGAACTTTCATTGAATCAAACCAATGCTGGCTAATTTTTGGGGCTGCAGCCAGGATTGTAAAGGAAAGTTTCGAAATTTTTTATTCCATCTTGACAAAATAGTCAGAACTAAAAAAAGAAAACTAGAAATGTCAACGTGCTAATGCTGGGTGAAAAGTCATCTCTGGCTTTGTCTTTCTTCCTTTTTCAGTCTCAAGATATTATTAACATAATATAATACATTTACAAAGGAAAGGATCAGACTAACCTGTTGTGCTGGAAATAAAGAAAAGTCCATGCTTGTGCTGTGTTGAAGTTTTAGGTACAAACTGTCTAAAATCAAACCTATAATGCAAATAAGAACAAAACCACAAACTGCTTCCATTAAGCCTCTGAAAGCCAAATTAGTTTAAAACTAAGAATATATTCAGCAATTGTTAACCCAAAGGGATGGCCAAGCTGTATTTTTTTGCGATCTTCACAGAACAATAATACTATTTTAGTTTCTATGACTTAGAAGCTACTGAAATTTTACAGAGTTGAGTCAGTAAACCAAGAAATGTTAATTAATAAAAATCTAGTAATAAACCTCATGAAGTATATCACTGAGGGTAAAAGGAATATTTGGAAATAATATCTGCCTTGAACAGAGGAAGAACTGGAGAGAGAAAAAGAGACGTTCTTAGATCTGAAAAGTAGCCTGAATCATGAGCAGTTAACAAGAAATCTTACGTGATACAAACTGTAGCTTTAATAGAGGCTTCTGACATTGTCTCTCTGGATGTCAGAGCCAGTAAGAAGAACGGAGCTTCATAAGCAGGGACTGTTTGACATATGTCTGTCAGTCAGAATATTATTGAAAAATTCATCACACATTCCTACCTGAAATAATTTGATTAAATTGAATTTATTTAATGCTAACTCTGCAGCTAAATGCTAGTGTTAACTTTAAAAAAAATTAGGTGGGGAGAGTAATTGGTTAATCCCTTGGCAATGACTAATTTTGGGTATCTAACTACAACATTAGAGCATGTAAAACCCACATCTGTGCTGTCAAATTGTCCTTCTGTTATGTAGTATAATAATTTATTTTCCAGAGAACCAGCTTGCTTTCCCAAATGAAGGATTTGTCTCTGGAGTTTTGCTTTCGCTGTTTTAGAATGCCCAAAAATGTGTGATTTCCCTTTCCTTAGTAATAACCCAGGATACAGCTGCTGGTTTTTGTGTCTTCCTTGGCTTTTGTTATGACTGTTCCTTTCTTTGAGGGGTAGGAGGTAAAGAGGGAGAAGAAACAAAAAAGGAGGGCATTTCTTTTCCTTTTCTTGATTTGTATTTGGGCAGTGTCAGCAAGAAGGTGTACTCATCTAAGTAACTAATTTTACATAATGTGTTTCTCTGATTGTAAATTGTACCTAAGAATATCACAGCTTATCACACATACTGCATAGGAACCTGTCATCATCAAGCCTATGCAGTTGTCCTTATACTGTTAGATTACTTTATATTGTATATATTTTTTTTTCTGACTCAAATATGTCATCAGTTGACTTGATCTGTGAGTTAGATGTGAAAATGTGGAATTTAGAAGAAGACCTTTTAGGGTATGGAAGGTAAAAAGCATAGGGAAATAAATACTGGGTTTGCACTTCCCTTGGCAACTTCAGCATACCAATTCACAGATATACGCATTTGGAGAGGAATTTTGTTTAATGATTTTTGTTTTCAGTTAATGTTTTATTTATGTTAACTGTCCTTATCCTGAACTGTATTAACTGGCTTTCTTACATTTCACAGAAATTGTACTCCTGTTTTTTTTTACACACAGATGCTTGCAGGTCTGAGAGAAAAATCATCTCTGATAGCTTCACATACTAGCTTTCACAGCTTCAGCTGTTTGCACTTGAACTTTCTGGTTTGCTTCTCTGTCTTGATTTTTTTTCAGTGATTTTTCAGTGTCTTTGTTGTATCTTATTCTAAATTTTCTTCCGTTATTTATCTTTTTATAATGTCTAATTGCTTGTCAGTTTTGGATCTCTTTTTATTTTGTCACTTTTTCCCCCCATACCTTTCTCCCCACAGCAGAATTTCTGTTGCCTTATTTGAAAGAACAATCTTTATTCTTCATGAAGGCTTTCTCTTATGGTTATTTCTATTTATTTTTTAAAAGGGAGTTTATGTAAAATAATTTGCTAGGTGAAATAGCAGTCAGTTCTAGACTAGCATAGCCACTTTTTGTTTTTTGGTGATTAGAAGTGGTCTTTACCAAAAGACTGTGTGTAAGTGTGAAAGAGAGATGCAAGAAATAACACCCCTTAACACTGTACACCCATCAGCTGGGTTTGTTGGCTTAAAGAGATAAGGAGGGAGATATCCAATGCTCTTTTTTCTGTTTCTTTAGGAAATTGATTGAGTTCCAGGATGATAAAGTTTAGCTTTCAGAATAGTAATATACATAAATTTAGCAATAATTTAGGAGTTCAATATCTCATGCAGTTACCTTACGAATTAAAGAAAATTTACTTATGCTATTGAAGTAAAAAAGTAGTTCAGTTTCCCCTTTCTAGAAGATCTGTCAATATGGAACTATAGTGTCAAAACATTTCTAGTTATTGAAGTTCCTATTAAACTATTTTAAGAACATTTTTCTTAATTTTTTTCCTAGTTTTTAGCCTCATACACATAGTTACAACATAACTACAACAAAGGAGCAAGACAACAACATGTAATACAGTTTTTAAATGCTTTCCAAAACAGTTTTGACACTACTTCTGTCAGATTGACTAGCATGTGCAGAAGGCACTGTTTGTTAGAAAGCACTGATTATAATATATTGTGTCTATATCGCATAGGCTGAGAAAAACTTGGTGCCCCTTTTTTTCATGTAAAGTCCCATAGCTCAGCTTTACCACCCTGAGAACAGGGATCAACTATAGATGAACCCTTTCCCTTCATCTACGTAGAAATTTCACTTTTTTCTGCCAATTACCAGAGGTTCACAAGAGTATTGTATATTCTCTTGGCAATCTATCAACCTCTTCTCCAGAAGGATAAAACAAAAAATAACATCCAGTTTTTCTTTCTGGTACTAGCCCATTATTCTGTCTTTGGTCTGCAGGTCAATACAGCATTATTTGTGCAGTACTGAAGGATATAACACTGACAATAGACTAAGCACAGGCAACACAGGAAGAAAGAAATATTTTCCGTTCTGATTACTTATATCTAAATAACGATGTTGATTTGAAGCTGGTCAGATTTTGATACTGGAAGAATTTGTTCTGACAGGGAGGAATTCTAGAGGGCAGAGTGCGGAGGGAGAAGGCAGAAAGTATACAAGAAATGCAATTTATTACAAGCTCTATAACTAATTGTCACTCCGTCACCGTGGGACTGAAAAGGATCCCCGAGGGATGTGACAAAATGTGTAGAGCTGTGCTGAATGTGCATCTGCAAAACTGAATCATTCAGATTAATTCAAATATGTGGTCAATTTGATTATGGGAGGTGGGCGACACTGAAATTCGGGACAAGTCTCCACTACTAAGGACGCATCTCCTCATGGTGGTGAAGCATACACATTTCGCATCACTGGGCTCATACTAGTGTCCTGGGAATTCATTATAGTGACTTGCTGCCACACTAAGCAGTAACTACTCTGCTGTAATGATTTCCAGCAATGCTGGTGGAACTTTCCCACCTCATCTTATTTAATTATTTATTTTAATTTTAACTCACTCTGACAGTCTCTTGAGATACACAACTCATTTTCATGAGGGCTCCCAGGAGACAGCAATAACACAAGTCTACTCTGCAGTTGCATACATCATTATAACAAAAACCATAAAGCAGGACATTTAATCTGAAGCTGCAGACAAGAGCACTGAGCAGTCAGCATCTCAGTATGTTAGCTTAAGGCAACAATTTAAGGCATTTCAGAAAGTTCAGTCCTTTTTTTTTAGTTACTCACAGCTCAAGTTCGTCTATGCTTTACTATCTCCTCTGTGTTAACCATTCAAGGTCTTTCCATCTGTACTTCCCCCTGTAGACAAAGTTTGCTGTCTTCAAGGCAGGGTTGAGGTTTGTTTGTTTGGAGGGGGGGGGGAGGTTTTTAATGAATGTTTATACTAGACCTGTAGTAGGTGGGGTGCTGAGTAAGTAAGAATGAGGACCTTTGTACTGAGCATTAATTAGGTTTGGGTTTTTAAAAGATGTTTACCAGAGCAAAAACACTTCAAAGAATCTTCACTAAAAATCCTTCCTCTTTTAATTGTTGAATTTGTCGTAGTGGAAATGATTCTCCAGGCTTCACACACAATTCAGGAACAGCTGAGGCCTGAATTTCTAAGTATGATTATAACAGGAAGTAGATGCCACTGTAATCTTTATTATTATTATTGTTGTTGTTGTTGTTGTTGTTGTTGTTGTTGTTGTTGTTGATGATGATGATGATGATGATGATGTTATTGTTTATTATTGTGGACAATATTTGTTCTGAACAAAGAATTGTAAAACTTTAATTTTGGGGGCAGGTGTTTAACAGTTAATCTCTGAATTGAGTTAAATAACATAGTGGTTTTGGCAAAATGTAAATTTAATGCCTCCTAGTTAATGTTAATGTTAAGAAGAACACATACTTTTGAGATAAAGAAGCCCTTCATAGTTTGCCACTTTTTTCTCTTATGTGTTCTAAGTCATATATGAGCCAGACTGTAAAATAACACAGTTTACAGGCTCCATTTTGGTATTTTAAAAATTTTTTTCTACGGATGACTTCTGAGAGGCAGGAGAAACAAATAGTGTATAGTAAATCTTGATCTGTTGGTATCTTCTGCACTTATTTATATTTACTATTTTATAAGGCAAGATTTTTCCACCACCACTATCCCCACAGTTTTTATAAAGGAAAGTTCAGTAGTAATGATTTCAAATACATTTTAAATGTGTCATTCTGAGAAATCTCTGTGCACTTTATATATCATTTTTAACTTATTATGCACTGCTTATAGTCTTATGAACTGCTCCCAGGCATCTCCCAAGATGGAAACAAAGGGAAGAAAAATAATACTTGAATGGATAAAACTGCAGCCTTATCATTTTGTGAGGTACTGCTTAATTTTAATGTACATCTGAAGTATAACAATGACTAATCTATTTAAATAGCTCATCTGTAAATATAGAAGTCTTTAGAAGGAAATTGCATACCTCAAGGCAGAAACTGATTTCTAGCAAGCATCAGGAAAGAATGCAGAAAGGCAAGGAAACCAAGGAGGAAGAGTATATAGTTAGAAACAAATGTGAGACTCAGAATGTCTGGATTCTGTCCCTGGTATAACTTAGACTTCATACAACATTTAGCTGTGAAAAATTCCTATTAAATCACACTCATACTTAAAGGTAATAATACATCATGTTGTATGAATCTGTTCCGAAATCGGATGTGAGGCTTTTAAGAGACCAGTGGCTTGGTCTTTGTAGGGGTTGAGGGGAGATTACATTGATATGGAGGTAAGAAGCAGGGTAATACTAAATGTCTAAAAATTTCCTTCCTCAGTGGAAAATACCATACAGAGTTTCTTTTTTAACTCCTGCCCAGTCACAAAAGACTGGAGTTCTTTCTTCAGCATAACCCACTGTCCTGAACCACATAATAGCAATGGAAAATATGTCCTTTCTGAGTATTTCTAATGTACAGCAGTCTTGAAGCATTCTTCCATTATTCTGATGAGAAACTGTACTTAGATGAATACAGAAGAAAGTATGGTTGGGCTTCCATTATTATTATGGATTTGAAAGAAGCATAAGAGAAAAAAAAACGCAGCCAAAAGATGGTTGATGAGCTTCCTTCCACTGCAGTATTTTTCCATCTGATTTCTAATTTCTTGTTTCGTTCTTCTTTAGAGATTTTGAATTTGTTCTGTTGGGTTCCCCTGAAACCTAGAAACAAAATTAGTTTCATTGTGTTTCTGTTTACATAACTGGTAATGGCTTTATGATACTCAAACAAAGCCAAAATTAGAAGGTAGTTCTAATTTCTGTAGATTTAGTTGCATGTTTTGAGACTCATGATTGATTGATCTTTGATATCTTCAGATAACTGAACAAATGGTTACATTAGGGTAACTATTTCTCTGAGGCTGTAGAGTTATTTTATTACTTTCAAGGTACTTTGCTTTAAGCGCTACATCAACTTCCATGCACATTTTCACATTTTACTATTGTAGTATAAAAGGTTACATTTTCCTTTTTGAAGCTGAGAAAATATTAGATGCTTTTATTAAAAGAATACTGATCATCTAAACACCAATACCTGAACTTTCTGTCAGTATGAAATAATTTTCTGAGGTTCCAGGATAATATTGGTTGGAATTTCTGTAAAGCACAGGGGGTAAAAGTGCACATTTTGACTGAAAGTTCCTGTCAGTATGCTCTAATACTGACTTAGAATCCTCAAAGCCCCTTTTGGAGGCTTTCTTTCGAAACCCATCGTAGCTTTGATATTTTTCACCATGTCGGATCTCTGTGTGGTGTACGGAAGATCAAGAACTCACGTGAAATGAATTACCAATCACTATCTATCTAATGACACTGTAGCAGAGATTTTATTTTACTGCCAGACCTGGGCAGTGATTGGCAGGTAAAGGCCAAAGGAACTGTCCTGAATCATCTAGTTTTTAATAATGTAAATGTTTTCATAGCTTGGAAGAACCGTGCTAATTCTTAAGGTATTTTAATAAAAACAATCTGAAAACACTTTTACAGGAAGGATTGAAAAGAAATTTTAGTTACAATGAGCGTCTTTTAGAGACTGGTTAGTACAGCTGTGAGTGTAATCTAAGGTCAGAAACCTGAAAATTGCTGGTTTTAGTGATGAGTAAGTGGCTTTCTTTTCTTTCCCTATTAGATAGAAAATGGTCGGCTGTGGAAGTCTATTGTGAAGACCTCAGAAGAAATATCAATTTTTCCAGTCAGCTTTTCATAATGTAAATATAATTTGAGCTTTCCCAAATGGGCAGCTAAACCATGAACAAGCAGAAAAACCCATTTTGGACTGTATTTCTGAACCAGGCTTCACCTTCTGTCTCGGGAACTTATTAAAGGATTACAGCTGAAAAAGACAAAAGAAAGAAAAGCTTGAACAGGAAGCTTATCCTACAATGAGAATTACAAGTACATCTTGTATCTGCCCAGTCCTAGTTTGTCTCTGTTTTGTGCAGAGGTGTTATGGAGCTGCTCACCATGGCTCCATCAAGGTGACTAGAAATCAAACGAAACACGTAGAAGGTGAAACAGAAGTGCATCATCGTCCCAAGCGTGGATGGGTGTGGAATCAGTTCTTTGTTTTAGAAGAACACATGGGACCAGATCCTCAGTATGTAGGAAAGGTAAGGTCGTTGTCTTCTTTTTGGTTTGGGGTTTGGTTTTCCCATCCCCTGAAATATGGCATTGATAAAGGAAAACCAAGTATCTCCTTAGATGGCACCTCCTTTTTTTAAAGGAGGACACCTCTTGGATTGCTACGTGCATGCACAGTGAACTTGCCAGTTGTCTATGTATACTTTCTGTGTTTATTATAAAGAAAAAAGATAAATAAAAGTAAATAGGATGAAGATATTAAAATATGATAAAATAGCGTTTATTCTGAGCTCAGCTAAACATGGAGTGAGTGCAGCTGATCCTCTTACATCAGATTCTGTAGAACCCCAAATGCATGCAGCTTAAATACGTCACTGCTAAAGACTTTTCCAGACTATTTCAGAATAAGATTCAGTTCTACTTCAGGGAATATTATAAATACATTCTAGGCTCCATAGGCTATTCATTCCACTCTGAGGGTACGGTGGAAAAGGACTCCTCCAAAGGGAAATCCTCTGTGACTTTCTTCGTAAAAAGAGGCAGGAGGTGTGTTGTTACAGTTTCTCAGAAGCCTGTGAGAACAACAAGCCCTGCATTTATGTTTTGACATATATAGTGAGCTTCAGGCATAAAGTTCATGCTGATGCAGTTGTAGGCTGGCCAACTGAAGCCTGGTTTATCATGTGTAATGTTGTCTGTATAGCTTGCGTTCTAAATTTGCATTAAAATAACACAAAACTCTCTATATAGCTTTATTGCAAGATTTATGACAGATGGAACTTTTCTCCCTGTTTCAGCATTATAATAGAATTTTTTATTATGTAATCTAGATGAATCTTAATTTCCTTAATGAAAATGGAGAATGTTGAATATGAGGGGTGAAGAAAGATGGTTAATGAGGATGAGGGCATGGAAAAGGAATTATTTCATTTTAGTTTGCCTTCACGTTGGGAATCCTGAAAATTATATCTTAGAGTATGAAAAACATCGAAGGAAACCAGTAGCTTCTGAAATCACAGATGTCTGGTAGCAGGGGCTTTCAAATTTGAACAGTATCATCTGAACTAAAAACAGCAAGTGGAGCATCTGTATTTAAGACACTGTTAACACAAAAACAAAAAAAAAATATTTAGTTATGCCAACCTTAGTAAAATACCAAGTATTTCAGCATACTGAAAATTGTTGAGATCTGTGCAGGAAATGTAAACTGGGGAAGGACCTTTCTAAATGGAGACAGTGGGTTGCATTGAAAGAGAAGCTTTTAAAATGGGAAAGGGGATGAGGAGATATGCTTCCCAACCCATCTTAGACTGATTAACATTTTCACGAATGATTTTGGAATAGAAGAAGCATTTTACAAACATGTTGCTGATGCAAAGCTATGGTGGAGAATCAAAAAATTGTCTGGAAAGAGCTAGATAGCATGAATAAGATTTGGATATGGAGGTACAGAGTAAACCTCAGGACCACAATCTGATAAGGCTCTTACAGAACAATATAATGAATTTCTGTTATACGCTACTGGTTTGTCAGGTGTAAGTGACAGAGGAAGAGAAAGATCTGATCACCAGATCAGTTATTGCCTCCACTGTCATACCTTAAAGAAGGTAAATATGATACTAAGCTGCAAAAGCTGTGATAATCAAAACAGAGATAAAGTGGTATTGAAGCCTTTGTGAAAAAGAATGTTAACCTGTTTACTGCTCTGATTACTTTTGGCCAAGAAAAATGAACTTATATATGAAGCTATACAGAGAAAATAGAATACTATGGTTGGGGTGGTGGTAGAGAGTAAAATAGGTTTGTTTAATTACTCCCACAAATAATAGCGGAGAGCATGTATTATCCTATAAATACACTTCAGAAGAAACCACAAGGGAAAGAGAAGAGCTATTTAAGTTGATTCAGCTCTTTCTTGAAAAAATGAGGTTTTACTGGCCATGAGTTAATTTAGAATGGAAATAAGAAAATAAGTGAGATTCTGAAGGAGTCTACTAATAGGAAGAGTGGAAACAAAAATCTGAAGAGGTTTCAAAGTAAACCGTGCTTGTCTTTATGAAAGCATTTACAGACAAGATTGCATGCAAGAACAGAGGCCTGGATTCAGTGAGCTAAAGGACTGTCCCTTTCAATTTTCTGTTCCTATGATACCATTATATATTTTCTTTCATAGTCTGACCACTCTATTAATGCTACATTTAGGGAGATCAATGAATAAGATTTTTTCTAATCCTTCCTGGTCAGAATGTGACTACATGCCTTGTTTGAGGACAGTTCTTCCTCTCTGCTTACCAGTTTTTATCCCCGTTTCCTCAGGGAATTCCCTGTGGTGTTCATCATTTGCTACTCTGAGTACTTCACAACATTAGTAAGCTCATCTTTGCAGAAGCTTAGTGGGACTTGGAAGCATCTGTACTTTATGTTCCATTTGTTGTGATGGTTGTGATGACCTGATTTACTGCAAAGATCAATCGTATTAGCTCAGGCATCTATTTTTAATTCAGAAAAAAAGAAAGCCTGGCTGAGACTGACATAATATTAGCAATTAGGAAAATTTCAGTAGCGGTTGTTGTGCATGATTTCCTTTTCATTTTGAAAAATAGATGTTTTACTGATGTTACATTTAATTGTACACACTTCACCAAGGTCTCATTCTACCTGCCTTTAATATGACAAGAGGTTTTCATGCAAAGCCCCTCGGTTTATGAAGCAAGGCTATGCGAGAGGTGTCCTTTAATTCCAGCCTTCTGTTCGGTGGCAGCATGCTATCAATTCCGTCAGTTATTAATTCTGTAGACTACTCTGCTTCACTGGTCAGAGTTTTCCCATTTGATATCTGTCCTTTCACATTTTTCACACCCAATTTGGGAGTAACATCACAGAAAGCAGAGTCATTACGTACAATGCTGTTATAATGATTACAGTCATTCTCATGGAAATGCACACTGAGGACAAGAATAGGGTAGGCCTGCAATGAAACTGGTAAGGTTTCTCATTCTTATCGTGAAACGACTGTCAAGAGGATGGATTAATTTACTGTCATCATCTGTTATACAGCAAGTGTTAGGACAACAAGTCATCATTATATTTTAATATCAAGCATATCCCCATTTCTCAGTCATTATTTCTTTTCTCTAAAAAAATGTCATTTGGAGACTGGAAATCTGTATAAAATTAATCCGTATTAGCCATACTCAGAAGGTTTTTATAGGAGCATGGCAAAACACAGGTCCTGGAAAGATGAGGTTGTGGTAGAAATGAGAAATGATCCTTTTATAGATGTTAAGTATTTTCTGTGGTTCTGGGATTATTAAGCTGGTTCGCTGCTGTTGCACTTGGGGTAAGTCTTCAATGTTTCAGGGTTTGCTTTCCTGAACAAACAACTCCAAAAACAGTTTTGTATTAAAAAAGGTATCTTTAAAGAATTTAAAACCACAGTGACTTCTTCTTCTAAAATGACGAATTATTTGGGGAGGGTTTCTTGAAAACTTCCCAATGATCAATAGTATCTAACAATGTTAGTTCTGACAGACTGCTCATCTGTGGGTGCAAGTATGCGTGTGTGGGCGTGCAATGGAGAAACTGTGGAAATTTGATTAAGCGGGAACAAATATCCTTGTCTCAAATAAGCAGCTTGAATCCACAGAACTGAGCTTTCACTTACGTGAGACTTCTTGTCTTTTGCATCTCTCTGGTGAGAACTATTCTAATGAAACCATAGGTGTGAACACTGAAAGGGGCAGGGCTAGTGAATGCACCATGGCCTGGTGAGGAGTTGGGTACCGACTGCACCAGCTCAGAGGAGTGAGGAAATCTAGAAAAACTTGTGCTGTAGGGCTGCGACCTTTAACATTTCTCAGTTGCCATGGCTGATATAGTTTGCATTTCTCTCACATTTTCTGCATGCTTCCAGGTTAGATAATTCATGTGTTAGGATATGGAAAGCAAATAACAAATAAAGAATTTTAGGAAAGAAGAGAAACAGAGGACATGTTTCAGTCCATAACGTTCTTCATTTTGAACCTTCACACCTCTTTGTCTCCAGAAGGTCATCTTCTTCTCATATTTCTTAAAAGTGAGTTGCACTGGAACATAACTACACATTCACTGTCCTTTTTACTTTGGAGAGAGAAGTAAAGTGGTAAAGGGAAGACCAGTGTTGGTTTGAGGCTGAATGGGTCATGCTAGTAGAAGGAATAGCAGAGGAATATAATGAACAAGAACGACACTTGATTTCTTTGTGGACCCTTTGGATCTCTGAAATACCAAACGTATACCTCTTAATCCACTTTGGATGTCCTCTGAAGGGTAAATAAGAATGGCTTTTTTTTTAGTTCATACATTTTTACCTGTAATTCAAAAATACTGTCAGATTTGTGTTGATGGGGGAGATAAGGAAGTATGGAACAGTTGGAAATGAGTGTGAATACAGGAAAGGGAAGAGGAAAGTAACAGCTTTTAAAAAGTCCTGAAATGATGGTACTGAAAGTTAGATTAGGAAAGAAATTCCAGGTGTTATATTGGATTTTCAAGGTAGTGATTCTATTAATTTGTTATTTTACTCTTGAAAACAGAAATACAGCATAACAGACTTGTCATTCAAAATTCTTTTTCAAAGTAATACAGTGACATGTCATTGCAATAAATTAGTTCTAATACAGGAGAGTGAATCTAATCTTCCCTGATCATATCAAGACAATTTCACATCTCAGATTTAATGGCAGTAAGGGGAAAATATGTATACTTTAGAATGAGTGATAAGGAAGAAACAAAAATGGAGTTTTACAATTAAAATGCTTTTACTCAATGTTAGAGGTTTACATAAAATAAAGCATATCACGTTTCAGCATTTTAAACATAAGCAAACAGTTCCAAAATTTATTCTGATAAAAAAGTGTTTTTTCTGTTACGATAAAGAAAATGAAAAAGAAAGTGTAGATGTTATAGTCTAAAGATTTTGCACATGGCTTGTTAGCCATTATCATGCCTTTGTAAAAAGGTGTACAAGTGACATAATCAGCATCTAGAATAACGTGCATTTCATTTCCTACTTTTTAGGTTGCTAGTTTCACAAATAATGTATTTAGATAAAATAATTTTCCTCTATAGCTAGCAAAAAGGTGGTAGCAATAACAATCTAAATATGCAAGCACAGATTTTTCTGTTCCTTTATGGACTTCAGTTGCTTCTTTAAAATTTTATACTAGAATAGACCTATGTAGAAAATAAAGTAAAAATAAAAGAAGAGGCATTTTGGTTCAGCAAGCCTTAAAATCACATATTTCATTTGTCTAGTGTGAAAGAGATTAACTTTTTAATTCTTCCAGGGTTCTTAGAATGGGAGAAGACCAACATTGAATTAATGCACTTAATATTTCAGCAAAGATTTTAGCTTCACGATTTTTAATTCAATTTAAGACTGAGATGTCTCCAGCTTCTTCTGAACAACCTCTGAGCAAATCTGTGAGAGATTGAGATTCTAGATATTTGCACTGAAAAAGTAGAGGTTTGTATTTTTATTAGATCCCTTTTAATTTAAAAAATCTTCCCTGTTACAATGTCTCCATAGGTCACTAACCTCAGATATTATAGTACTTTCTATTTACTTCTGTCTTTATGGTTTTCTGCTCTCTGATTACTCAAAATCATCTTCTTCCCTGTTACAGCATTTTCATTGCATTAGGTCACTAACCTCAGATTTTACAGTACTGTTTATCTATTTTGATCTTTATGCTTTTCTGCTCTCTGATTACTCAGGTCCTAATTCTTGTCACCCTTACTGTTGCTAAATAACCTGTTGATTCAGTGCCATTGAAGTTGATGGAAAGCCGACACTGATCATATAGGACAGTACCTATTTCTTTATTCTCCTGTCTGTCTCCCACTGTTGCTCAGGGAGCAGCCTAACCAAGAAACAGAGCCCTCTCCATCTTAACTGCTGTCATCAAATCTGAGGTCACTATTGCGCAATATTATATGATCCTGTATCATGTCAGCCATCTCATTTTCTACTTTATTTTTACAAAAAGCTAATTCAAGACTGTTGCCAACCCAAAAGCTTTTCAAAATAAAAATGTGCGTGTGCGCTTGATTTTTTTTTTGAGTTCTGTTGGCACAGACAGCCCCCTTTGCTGCCTCCATGCTGATAGTACTACCCTGCCTTTATTCAATAACTGTTATTTGGTTTCTTTTTGAGAGGCTGAGGGCACGTTATTCAAATTCGACAAGTCATGGAATGCTGTGGACCTTTAGGTTTTATTTATTACTTTTAAAGTGGAAAGTCTAAACATTCAAAGGTTATTTGGGGGAAAATCAAACTCGAGGGAAGAGAGTGCTTTCATCACCCTGATCAATCTGACTTTCTTCCAGCGTGTTCAGCCATATCTGAGGTTTCCTGAAGCATAGTACTTGCATTGCAGTCCTTTGACAGAAAATGGCTATATACAGACTGACAAGGGCATTTTGACTTGACAGACCAAACAAACAAACAGAAAAGCACAAACACATTGAAGTTCAGTCCTAGTCCAAAGACATGGGATAAAGTGTTTACCTAGTTAAACTTCCTTTAAGTCAATATGGAATTGCACCAGGAAGAAACTTGGTCTTTTATGTTACAACAGCAACATAGAATCTAATATGTCAAAGTAATAACTGTTCTTGTGAGGAAGCTTTATACAGTCTGTCAGTTCCATATTGCAAAACATCAGTTTGCTATGTGGAGACTGTTATTTCAATTAATGGTTCAAAATAATTTTCTCAAGGTGATCTAATCTTCCCCAAGATTCCTGTGGACTGAAAAAGTCTGTACAAAACTTGACCTCTTTTTTTTTATTCTTTGCTTCTTACCCTTTCATGATTTTGACACATCAGCAGCTGAAGTTTTGTGGCTTTTACATGTTCTTTACACTGAATGACTATACTGATGAAACCAATGTCTTTTAGGTGGAACTGCCATTTCTCACTTAAATGTGTTAGTAATTTTTTGTGGGGAAAGCCAGCCTTGTTCCTGCCTAAGCTATTTAAATTTTACATTTATTAAATGATATTGCCTTTAAAAACTAGGGCAGAAGCCAGACATTGCTGAAGTTGTCTCTTGTTTTTAGGGTGGGTGCTTCTTTGTGTGTTAGTAGGTTTTTTTGTTGTTGACGAACTGCAAACTACAATTTGCATAACAAACAGGATTTTTTTTTACTAGAAGGTCAGTGAAGACAATAAGAAAAGCTATGCCATTAGCAAAATTAAAATCACCGATCTTAGTGGTGGTGAGGAATATGATGCTTATATTTTAAATATCTACACTTTTCTGTTAATTAAATGACTGGAAAGGTTCAAGGGAAGAGAACTGAGAGAATCTTATTGACTTGTCATGTCTATGTAAAATGACCATGCTAATCTTTTATCTCCAATAATACTGGTTCTTGATACAGAGCCTCAGTGATGTTAATTACTGTATTGACATTCTGTAACATTTCAAAAATTTCTACAGATTACTAAGTGCTTTCTTCACGTTTGGTTTTTGAAATGTCAAAAATTAAGAAATACCTGCAGTGTGTACGGTCTTAATATTGTGACACACACATACTTTGTGCATGTCAAAAATCACAGACGGAGGAGGCGTGGGACAGTATGAGTTTAAATTCACCTTATGAAGAAATTAATCCATTACAGCTGTCGTATATCCTACAGATTTTTGACAGACCCCTTTTGTTTTTAAAACGTGATAAGTGTTACATGCAGTCAAAGGAAGATGAGTTCCCTTGGGTTAGAATATGAAGTAATTGAGTTTGTGTCTGAAGTGAATATTAGATAAATATTTTAAATTGTGCTTCTGTACAATATTTAGGTTAATTTGCAATATGTACTATGTAAAGTATCTCGTACTTGTTTGTATTAAAGAATAAATAAATAATGTCTGAAAGCAGGAAGTACCATGATTACTCAAAACCACACGTACGTCTAGTATGGTCACTGGTGAACTTCAGTGAACGCTTCCCCTTGCTGTTGTTTGGTTTCCCTTGTGAATTTTCTGGTCTTTAGTAATATGCTGTTTCCTTCAGTCAGAACACTTACAATGAGGTTAGATTATAACAGATCGCCCTCCTTCATCTAGCCCTTTTTTTTTTCACATTGCTTATCGGTAATGATGATCCCCGGTGACCCTCAAGTTCTTGTCGGATTTGGCTGGTATTGTCCGAGGCTTCAAAAGCCAGGGGCCCCAGGGGCACCAGTGCGGCACTGTGCGTACAAACACGTGTGTAGTGATACACACGCAGAGGCTTGATTGCATAGGCATTGCTTCTAACACAATTCATGTTTCCTTAGACAAATGTAGGTTGGTGTTGAACTCAGAATTAATTTATTGATTCCCCCAGCTGACTGACTGCCATGAGGTTTTTGGAAGCTGCACATTTTATTGGTTTATTACTACTTTTCCTGGCTGTCATAGTGACCTTTACAAAACATACCAAGTTGTGGCCCTTTTATGGAACTGTTTTGAAGCGAGGGCAGCTTCTCTCACTGAGAGGCTCCTTCCAGTTCATGGAAAACAAATGACCAAAGACTTATTCTCTATGTAGTCTTAAATGGAATTTGACAAAGTATTACAATATGTCCTCATCTCCCTGCTATGAATCACGTTGTGTATAGCAGGAAGGTAATGGCATCAGGGTGCAGGTGCCCAGGTGCTGGCAGCAGCAGCACTAGTGGGGGCTGCAGGGGCGGCCCCTGTGAGGAGCGGCCGGGGCTGCCCCGCGCCGGACACAGCCGGTTCCAGCCGGCTCCAGCGGCCCCAGCGCAGGGCCCAGCTGAGCCCCTCAGCCACGGGCGGGCGCCTCGGGGAAAGCCTGGGTGAGGAAGGGCGAAACGCTGCCCGGCAGCCGGGGCTGAGGGCAGCAGGGTGAGAAACAGCCCTGCGAGCCCCGAGGGGGCAGCGGGAGGAGGGGAGGAGGGGCTCCAGGCGCCCCGGCAGAGATTCCCCTGCGGCCCCGGGAGGGACCCCGCTGGGGCAGGTGTTTCCCTGCAGCCCCTGGGCAGGCCCCGGGCTGGGGCAGGGGAAGGTGTGGGGAGGGAGGAGCGGCAGGGAGGAGCTGCTGTGGACTGACCGCAGCCCTCAGTTCCCCGTGCTCTTGCGTTGCTCGGAAGGGAGGAAGTAGGGGAGTCGGGAGTGAAGGGGTGCAGGTGAGCCTGGGAAAGAAGGAGGCTGTGGGGGGAAGGTGGTTTAGTTTTTTGTCTTTTTTTTTCACCATCCAACTCTAATTGGCAATAAATTAAATTAATTTTCCCCAAGTCAAATCTGTCTGCCCATTGTGGTAATTGGTCAGTGATTTCCCTGTCTTTATCTCGACCCATGAACTTTCTTTCATCTTATTTTCTCCCACGTCCTGTTGAGGGGGAGCGAGACAGCAGCTGGGTGGGCGTTCAGCAACCAGCCAAATTTGTCCCACCACGAAGCTGGTGTACTACAACTTATCTTCTCTGTAATTGCATCTTTAACTTATGTCATACTCTGTATGCATAGCTTCTGTCAATTATTATATCAAAATTATGTAAAATCACAAAATAGTTTCTGTATTAAAAAAAAAAATCATAAAAGAGGTGGTGCATCAGTTACATCCATAAGATGTGGCAATGAGGAAATAAAGATAATTCTGTATCCTTTTATATTTATCGTGAACTTGGTAGCCTCATTTTTAAGGATATTTACCAGCTAATCTTAAATCGATAGGTGATGAAGCTGAAGATACGCTGACAAACTCAAATATGAATTAGCACGCCCATTACTTCTCAAGTACCTTCTCAACCTTATTTTGAGAGGTGCTCATTCATGTTCATTGCCTGTGTGACTTTTCATGCCTATATGCCTTGTTGTCTGTTTAAAGATGCTGCTGCATCATTTGGCTATTCAGTATATTTTATCAGCTCATGAGGTGTATTTATAAAAGGAAATGTTAACTGGACTTTTATTTAGCTTGTTTACATAATGACAGGAACACTTCTGTTGAATGATTGAAACTCTAGATTAAATAATCCTATTTACTGTATATCAGGCTACAAAGATTTTTAAAAGTACAGGAAGTCGAACATGATAATTAGGCAAATAGAATGCACATCACCACAGCTAGGTATTTTCTCCTTTTTTCATCTAGAAGGATGTGACAAGTGAAACGATGCAGAACATGCTTTAGCAGGAAGATGGCTGTAAAAGAATAGGGATTTCAGGTCTTGCAGCTTATTAATTCATCTCAAAATGTCTGAAAAAAAGGTGAGTATGAGACTGCAATATTCCTAGACTCATAGTGGAGTTTGCAAAGGGTTATTTGCGTGGTGTATTCTGTACAGCACTGAAGGTAATGACCCTCATTGGTTGATTCTGAATGTATTGCCTTCTCAGCAATTGCTTCTTTGCCTTAGTAGGTACTTTGCCTACATGTCATCTTTCAGTTGTATCAAAATTATGTGTAATGCGTAAATTGTATTTCTTTGTGTTCTAGAACACATGCACATTTTTTAATGACAATAAAAATTTGTTAGACAGTAAGAAGTAAAGAAGGAGATCTAAAGTTTAAATTTAAAACCTCTCCATTGTTTCTAATCATATAGCACTTCCACAGTCTATGAAACTAAAATCACAGTGGTCAATTTTCAGATTAAGTGCCTTTGTAAATATTTAATTTCTAAAATGCATAGGGTTTCTTTTCTAACTGTAGTGGAAAACACCAGCCTGTGAAAACATGAAAGCACTGTTTCAGATTTTCTTCATGTTTGTTTGTTTTTTTTTTTTGCTTATCAGGATTAGCTCTAGTTGGTTCTTGACAAGCAGTTTTCATTTGAATAGTTATTCCTACAAGTTTATCAGATGCAACTTAAACAACATCTTTTAAATAACAATGACATAAATGACTTTGGAAAGTGCAGGGGTGATAGCTGCATTCAGATTATGCTCAACAATTTACAGACAAGAACCTGAGCTGAGGTAAATCTGTGTGTCTGGGGTTAGAACAGAATACCCTTAAAGTTGTCTTTGTGTTCCTATGATCTTGGGTCCATTTGCTAAAGAGTCTACTCCTGCCAGAATTTAGATGAGGTTTTCTTAAAGACAGGTTGCCTGTATGGAGCTGTTCAAGACAGGAGATGGGACAGTTGCAATATTTCTCTGCAGAAAGGTATTATTAAAGGACTTGGAGAATAAGGTCACCAGAAGAGCTTGTTCTAACTCTGTTACTCAAGAGTAGTAGTGTAGCTGTCCTGTGTGTTGAATATTTGTATCAAATCTTCATTTTTCTTCTTACAATAGTTTTAAATTTTCCGTTAGGTTACAAACAAACAAAAATCCCAGTCATCAGGGATACTACTTTGTATTCATAAACTTACACTTGGGATTTGCCCTGGGTTTACTGTATAATTAGTTTGTGTGGCATGGGGTATTGGTATGTCCTTGTCTGTTTTGTTGTCAGATATGTGTAATCATCTTAACTGTTGCCAACCTGTGTGTGTTTGTTTTGTCTTCTTCCAGTGAATTAGTATACTCAATACTTCAGGTATCAGTATAAGGAATACAGCTTTTTCAAAATCTGATATAAAAGACAAACCAATAATTACAGTTCTACTGAAGAGACCTTTTCATATTAGTCAAAGGACCTACTTGAGCCATTCTTGTGATAAAGTGTTGATAATAAAAGAGGTGCTATCCACAAACAGAACCCTTCTTTTAAGTTAGGAAAGCCTGTTTAGGAAGAGGTTTCTGTGTATGTTTACAAAACAAATAGAAATGCTTATAATCAATATAAATATAATCTCCTTTGGAATGCATGGTACATTTTTTTTAAATAATTTTTTAATATGTTTGTATTGCTATATTTAGTTTACTACTCTAATTACAAATTTTTATTGTAAAATTCAATAGTATCCTAAAGAGGTATAATTTTGGACCAGGTACAATATTACAGAAGCGATGTTTGCACACCCTGTATATATGAATAATTTCTATCTGAAAGGCTTGAGTCAAATCATGACAACATAACCATTTCAACAAATCAAAGAGCATCTGTATGGATGTTTCAGATTAAAACTAGAAGAACATTGTCATTACCCTGCTGACTGGAATAAAAAAGTTGCTGATGATGTTGAGAATGTTCAGATAGCTTCTAAGGCAGGAAAAATGCAGCAGTAATGGGGGACTTCACTTACTCTCTGGAAGGCGGGATAAATTTTACATTGAGGTTGAACTCTAGTATCAAAAGGATCTAGCCGTAATAAATGACTGCTTTATAAATTATCTAGTCATCAAATCTCCAAAAGAACTAAAGCTAAACTTGGTCTTAAGTAATGCTTAAAGCAAATGCAAAGCACCTGCCAGAAAGACGTGAAGGGCTAAAGGAAGTTGGAATGACTAAATGGCACAGTAGAGAGGGCAAATAAAGGCAGAGTCTTTTAAAAAGTGGCGTTGTTTCCAAATGAGAGAAGTAGAAAGGACTGAGAAATCTTGAATGTTAACTGTAAAACACAGTAGCCCATCAAAGAAAGTTTGAGGAAAAATTTGCAATTAAAAAAAAATTAAATTTTTTCTTTAGAAAAAAAGGATGAGGAAGCCTACCAGAGGCTACTGTGCCAAAAGACAATGGGGGTATAAAAGGTGTAAAGAGAGCAAAATAAGGCTGTTACAGAAAAGCTACAAGAATTTTTTAAGATCTGTTTAGCATGGGAGACCTTGGAGAGCACAGCACAGTAATTTTATTAGGAATGCTTCAAAGGAGGAGTCTCAAACTGAGGCACTGTGGAAGAGGCTATGGAACAAATCAACAAATGAACACTAATTAATCACATGTACCTGGTGCAGTAATCCAAGAAGAAATACCTAACCCAATAGCTTTTTATATTAATACTTATCTAAATCTACTTTGGTGTCTGACCAAAATGTGCAGTGATATCAATATAGCAAACAAAGAAACAAACAAAAAAAAAACAACCTAAAAAAACCCCAAAACTAAACAAAACAAAACTGGCATGTGGGAAAAAACAACGCCACTTAGCATTTAAAACTATTCATGGAAAGCAGGGTGAATAGCCAGGTGACACATTTTATTAATTATACTAAGTTATTGAGAAGAAAAAAATGGGAAAGACCAGCCATAAAGAAATGCAGCAGATGGATCTTCCAAGACTGAGTGAAATTCAGTACAGATAAATGTAGAATGGGGGCATATGAGCTGCAGCTGAGTTGAGCAGTTTGAACTGAGTAGGCAGTTACCAGTCATTAACAAGACTGTAAGGTTGTATTAGCTCTAAGGTAAACCTCCATCAGGTAAGTGCTTAGAAACAATCCAACGAACAAACTGAATATTAGAAATCATTAGGAAGGGAAAAAAAAAAACCACCACCAGATATCTTACTGTATAAATCCACAGTGCACCTGTGTCTCAAATGCAAAGCATACTTCTCATTTCCTGTCCTTTTCCCCAGTCTTGCAAAAGAAACATTTCTGAGAAGGGCTACAAGGCTGATCTAATGTATAGAACAGTTTCTGTATGAGCAGTGACTAATTAGACCATCAAACAGTCACCTTTATTTGAGAAACTCCACATTTTCAATTAACAACTTCAAGTCTGGAATTTCAATGTTTATTTACAGCTGTTTTCTTTCTGACTACAGTATTTTTTATGGGAAAGGATTGCTTTACTTTCTTGGAAGTAGTATGAGGAACACCCGAGTAGGGGAGGGCTCTTCTGACTGAAAAGAGATGAAGTGGGTTGGATAGTGGCTTAGACAGTCATAAGTAGTGTGAAGAATGTGAATCAGGAATGATTTTTCACTTTCCTTCCCTCCTACAAGCAGCAGGAATAATCCAAAAAATAGTACAACAGACTAGAAATAAAGAAAACAATGCAGTTCTTCACGTATGAAACTGGTAAAACTGCTTAGTATAGGATGCTTTGATGTTTAATGCCACATCAGTGTTCCTAATTAGTCTCTCAATAACAAATTGAGGTAATTCAGCAGGTAAAAACCATGGCACATTGAGATTAAGAGCAAGCCACAGTTTGACAGAAAATCCATGCATTCGAGAAGTCAGAGCTGTGTGTCCATAACTGTAGATAGCTGAGCTTTAGCTCAAATAAATGTTAACAAAAATCACTTTTCTCCATCACACACCTATATCACAAGGATTTGTTGTCATATTAGATATTATTCCAAGCTTGATTGTGTCAGAGGCTATTACTGATGAACTCAGCATTTCCAGTCCATCCTCCCTTCTTAGATAACTTTTCTTCTACATGTCTGTAATAGCATGAGCAAATCTTGTTTTACATTTTATTTGGAGGAACTAGTTTCTCCATTTTTCGTGTATATTGTGTGAAATCATTGTGACATGTTTCTTTCAGAGCACAAGGAATACGTTCATTATAGATAGTTTTCATATTTAAAGCAAACTGGCAATTTACAGTGACTCATTCAAGGTTTGTTTTTATTTAAATCATTAATCATAAGGATCGTGTAAAATTGGGATGTAGATTCCAGGTAAAAGCTGAAATACATGCATAGTAGTATTGCTTATAACATTAACTACAGTTTGTGGGGGAAAAAAAAAAAACCCAACCCAAACCAAAAAAACCCTTCCATCTTACAAATGACTAGTGATACACAGTGGCTCCAATTTAGTGTACTGTTTGGGAACTGAATCATGTTGTTGGCTTGTTTGATTTATTTCTTTCCAGTTTTGAATTCAGGGAGTAGATGTTTGGTACTTCTGGAAAATCACATCCCACTGAGAAGCTTCCATGTAGGAATTCCAAATCAGCGATACCCAGAGTTCTCTTCCTCCCATATCTTCATTTAAAAAGTGTTGCCAGATGTGAAAATTCTGTAATTGTTGTTAGTTCTGTCCACTTTCTTACTAATATAGCTATTAACCTTTACCTTGAACTATGCTGTCTTTCATCTATTATGTATCATTTTCCTCTTGGTGAATTCACTGCAGAAAGCAATCGTTTTTCTTAAAGAGACACTTCTGTGTCTCTCAAATATAATGACTTCTCTGACTTCACCGTGGATGTTGATAGTTATTACAGTGGTTAATAGTAGCAGAAAGAATGCATATCACCTAATCAGGCAGCATATATGTATATACTTGACTGGAAATCAAAAAGTTAATGTTGCTGGTTCTTTCGCAAGAGAGATGCTATTAAGTGGCAATACGCAATGCCAGTAGTAATACATAGTAACCTTACTATGGCTACTTCTTCTGATCTACTTATATGTAGCTTTTGGAGAAGAGACATGATCTTACTACGTATTGTATACATTATCTGAGAAAATGGGACCCATGAGGTCCTACAGTATTGTAATACTTATCTCTGAAGCTGCTATTTGAGCATAACTTAAGTAGTTTGCAAAGCTTGTACTGACCACTTACATGGTAAACAGACATTTTTCTACGTGTCTCGGAACTGTTCTAACCTATAGAATATTAGCATTTATTTCTGTTGATTTTATTTTCTGTTAGTTAATTCACCTTCACAGCATGTTTCTGAAACTAAGTTTTATGAAGAGTTCAACTGAGGCATTGGGAAGTAAACTGGGTTCCCAAAAACAAGAAGCCTGTTCTTCCCATCCCAGCATTTATTTAAAAAAAAAAAAAAAAGAAAAAGAAAAAAAGTAATTAATTTCAAAGTTTATTCCTCAATTTTGATTCAGTTGAATTGCATCTTTCTAGACCTCTTGCTCTAACATATACCCCCTGAGTACACATGGAGTGGCAGTCAGTTTTCCTGGCTCTTGGCACCACAACAGGCAAATGCTTTTTAAGTCAGACAGATGCAGACTTGTTACCAGTATCTATTCAAATATGGCTGAAGAACACAAAACAAGGGAAATAACAAGCAGAGAAATCTGTATCTCTGCTGTCTTGATTTAGCAGAACATAAGCACTAAAGTGTTGGAGATCTGCAGCCTACTAGATAGTAGGTGTAGCATCTCATGCTAATGAATAACATCTGATATCGTATTAACATATTAAGGAGTTTTATGTGGTTATACTGAGTTTCTGAACAACTGTAGCAAATCATGCTAATGTGTCAATAATCTGAATTTCACAAACTGGCTTCTTGGGTGATATAAATGGCAAATCATTGGATTTGTTCTCTAAATTGTATTTGAAGATCTTGCCACATCTGTAGAGAATCAAGGAGAATTGTATACAGCATAATTGTATGTCGAGGTCTGTGTCCTAGTTGCCGTTTATTTCATGTACCGTCTGAAGAGTTTCTGACAGAAACCAGTTATGAGTTTAGTCTGTGAACCTCTCCCAGAGGAGAGATCATGAATCAGCTTCATATAGTAAGATGTTTTGGGAAGCCTGTGTGGTTATAAGATGACATGTGAAGAACTTGGTTTCCCTCCTGTTAGTCATTGGAAAAATAGCGTATGTGGAGCAAAAGCGTGTGGGAAATACAGAACACAGGTTATAGTAGCAAGAGAAAGTGCAAGTGTTTAAAGAACTTACCCAAGTGGCCACTATTGCAGTGTCTGTACAGGTTAATCTCAGATCAACCAGAGTTCAGGCATAAAATTACTTGTTTGGTCACTCTTCAGGATATTTCATCACTTTTTGAAAGCCTCCTGATTTGAGTTAGCTTTTTGAGTTCTGTCCCTCTTGCAAGAATATACATGTTTTTAGGCTTTTACATTAGTTATATGAGATGTGTCTGAATTTTGAAACAAATTAAAATGCTCACCTATGAGAATAAAATGGATGACTTGTTTTTGATGACTGTGCAGAACACTTTTTGTAATTCCTGTGAAGTTCCCATATCTGCAGATCACTGAGATTTGCCTATGTTTTTTTTTTTCTTGTTGCCTTTCCAGTTGAAACAAAGCAGCTGCAAATCTGAAATCTTAGATGTAGCTCTGAAAAATTAAATTAAACTACAGAAGCTTTGGACTTCATCATAATCAGTATTTCTACTTTCTGTGAATTTTGCAGAACCCTGACTGACCGCAGAAAAGTTCCTGAGCATTGCAGCAATGTTGTATGTTTTTTATTAACATTCAGCTGACGAGCAGAAACTAAATTTGTAATTGACTTTTGTTTGATACGTTTTTATTATGTGGAGGCAGCAGGACCTGGGTGAGGTAAGGCGTAAAAGACTCCGCGTTATTCATCCACTGGGCGTTTCAAACAGTGTAAAGGGACAATTCTCGACCATTCTTCAGAGCAAAGGACACACTGAGAAGCTGTGTGGCTGGATTAATCATGCATGTGAGATGTACAACAAATACAGCTTGATTAATTAATTGATTGATTAATTAACCATCATGTTTGTTGATTACATGAGTTGCAAGTGTCTTGATTTATGGCCTTTAATAGTGAATTTCGTTTCCTGACAAGGAGGGAATTTGAGCACCAAAGACATTTGTTTGTACATATGTATGAACCTCCAGATGAGGGAGAAGAAATGATTCCCAGTTCAACTCAAAATATGAGTGGAAAATAAAATGTGTTGTAGGAGAAGAGTGTTTCTTTTTCTTCTTAAACTAATTAGAAATGTGCAACAAGAACACCAGTGTTATATTTTGTGTGTATTTCACTGTTCCTTTTTATTTTCTCTTGTGTCAAAGATGTCAAGAATATTTTTATGGGTCAGATTCTCACATGATATTTTTTACACTGGATCTGAATATTATTTTCTGTAGAGCTACTTTATTCTGTGTGTTAATGTCTTTAAATTGGGGCTGCTTACTAATTTTTTTTCCTGTTTTGCTTTCACAAATGCTTATCATGTTAAAATAGGTTAAACTGGCTATTAATTTTTTCTTGAAAGGAGGGGAGGGGGTGCTCTGCCTTGAGGAATTGGATAGCGTTCTGAGGGCAGAGTGGCAGCGGGTGGAGACAGCATCTGGAGTCAGGAGGTGGAACAGTGAAGAGCACTGCTGAAGGGTGCTCCCTTCACTGACAACAGTGATTTTTTTTGCCTGCTCCAGGATACTGCTAGATCTCAGTCTCCTGTGAGGAGCAGCGCAAGTGGTGCACTCATATCGCAGGACAGCAAGAAGGATCATGCATGGAACAGTGGTTAAGTCATTAGCTAAAACAGGGAGAAAGGACGAGGCACAAGTATGCACAAGAGAACTTGATGAGATGGGACTGACAGCCAGAGCTGGAAGCATGAGGACTGTGAAGGGAGGGTAAAGCTTCAAATCAGTTTTGGCTTCACCATTTATTTGCTGTTAAATTACCAGTTGCAATTATGAACCAGAGTGAATGATCCTGATTTAAACTACACTGTAACCTCTCTGAAATCTTCAGATTGCCAGAACAGTGGAAAGGAGAATTACTTAAATAAGAGTTGTGCCTTTCTGTCCTGCCTGATCACTGCAAAAGGGAAAGAAGCAGCTTTTGTCATGCTTGGCTTAAGAATAAGAAAAGATGGAACCCCTCTAAATGGGAGGATCCCCAAACATTTGGGAAGGTCTCACCACTCTGTTGGAATGGTGGGCAAGAGATGAAAGGAGACATGCAACAAATAAGTATGGATCCCTATGAGTTCAAAATATGTTCTTTAAATGTTCCTCCATAATTAAGCCTCACCTTTCAGTAAAAGCTTCTGTTGTTTGCAAAAGTGATGAAGTTCTTTTGATGAGCTTGTGTTGTGCATAAAATATGCATGCAGAATACAGCAGAATGTTGCCCTGTTATGTGTGTACATATATTATTAAGAAAGAAGAGTAATTAACACGTGATAAATGCTCTAAATACTAGCATTAGTGGTATGATCACACATCATTTTTTATATTCTTATGGGGGCTACTCCTAAACATAAGTAGCTGTTTTAAGAAACATAAGAACATGGATAGATTTGTTACTTGTCAAACCTTACACCTCTTAAGAAATTTGAGCTAGAACAACCTTTCTTACAAAATGCTTGTTTTTTTGCAGATTTTGTTTGGCTCAAGAAAAATGCATTGTGGTAGTATTTCAGGAGTCGTGCCTGTAAGATAAATGAAGCGTTCCTGATGTACAATGAAATAACGATTCCCTGAAAAAAAAAAAAGACAGTTTTTCAACCCTTCGTACATGCTAACTTTGAATGTTAGAGTCTGATTTATTCATAGAATTTAACTAGTTTACCTATCCTTAATCAAGGCAAGATCACAGATTAGAAGGAGATGATCTATATGTGAAATAGCTAAAATGCTTTTTAAAAAGGCCACAGAATCGTAGGTCAGGAGGAAACCTCAAGAGATCACCCGTTCCATAACCATAGCCTACTATGGCACCAGCTATGATTAAACCTTTCCTAACAGATTTTTGTCTACTCTGTCTCATTTAATCAGTATTCTTTTGCATCACCTCATTCATTCATTCATTCATTCATTCATTCATTTTCTCTCCTGCTCGCATTTTTTTCCTTTTTTTTTTTGGTCTAAGCTCATTGTCCATATGTCAGAGTTAGTGGTATATTAACTACTGAAACTACATGCACAAGTTGGGGATGTTGGAGAGAAAAAACTATAATCCTCACAAACTAAAATGAAGTCATATCCAGAACTAATTAGCTAGAAATGTTCATCTAGCTTAGCATGATTGTTAAGTGCATAGTTATTAAGTGTGCAGGACATCAGAAGATGTCCCAAATGTCCCTGGTGTGGTACGGTCCATACTGGACATTCCAGGGCCCAGCTGATTGTTTTCTGGAGCCCCTGAGCCAATGCAGCTTTTGCAGGGAGAGGTACATCTTCCATGCAGAGGCTCCTTGGAGACTACTAGAAAAAAGGTATTTTGAGTCTTGGGTTAGTAGGTAGTATTTCTGATAATCAAGTGCAGTTACCTCACCAGCTAAGGTATTGAAATATCACCTCTCTCTTCTTCTTCTGCATGAAGCAGGGGAACACAGCCATGAAAATAATTTGTACCTCTACCATGAAGAATAAGTTTTTTATTGTTTAAAGAAGTGAACAACTAAAGGAAGCACTTCAGGTTGGGGAGGAGGAGGAAGTTGTTACATATGATATCTTTACAGATTATTGCAATAACAAGTTGATTTTTTAACAAGCTTTTTTAACAGTGGAACAGAAAAGTTTTTCATTCCCCACTCTTGGCAGTTGGATAATATTAACAAAAATGTTAGTATCATTATTGTTGTCATTGGAGAGGATTGTCCAGAGTAGGAGTGAGAAGAATATTTCTTGTGACCAGACTAGTTTGGCAAAAATCTTCCATTGATTACTGAATATATACTGGAACTGAAATTGAAAGCTAGCTGAAATTCTTTTGTTGGATGTATTCATATACGGTAAGCCATGTTTACTGCTGGTCAGGGTTAGGTATGAAAAATCCATATTCACTAGAAAGAAATTTGCTGGTTATTGTCAGGTAGTGTTTTGTTTCTATGTCATAGGCTTTAATTTTTCCCAAGGATATTTTTAAGACCAAATGAAATTTGAAAAATAATTATTTTAAATGAGGAGAAAAAAATTACGGAACTCACAGAACATAGCATGGGGTATGTGTAATGTAAGAAGTAAAATTACATAGAGAGAGGTAAAGCTATAACATTACTACTGTAAGACACAAATTGAAATAATCTGTAACTAAATGTGCTAATCCCAACGTACTGTGGGCTATGAAACTATTTTCTGGATTTTTATCATAAATTAAATTCTGCTTTCATAAGGTTTGCCTTGTCCTTTGAGACTTTCTCAAGCAAGTATTCCCTTCAAATGTTAATTTTCTGAATAATAGCATGATACTGAAAGCACCACTTCCAGGGAGGAAATAAATAGCATGCAAACTCATGCTTTACTGAATGTCTGTGTCCTTGGTGTCTTTCTGCAAAGCTGTTATCACAGCCATATCACGTGCTTTAAGCTGACTACCGGAAGCTTTCTACTTTGTATTAGAAATACATGTAGAATTGTGAAAATTGCCTTAATTCTCCGTTCAAAAGAAAAGGCAAAATGGGAGTTCAGTATTCTAAAATATTTGTATTTCTAAGCTGTCTTTGCTCAACTTGATCAAGATTGCATGTGTGCCATATATGTAAATAGGTGTGCATCTGCCTTCACAGAATTAAATATGGATATTTTGGTGGGGAGGGGCAGGGCGTGTTTTTAAAGGGAAAATGCATTTGTTGCCTGCCCACGGAGCCTTTGGATGTGTTCAGGAAAGGCCGAAACACAGATGACCCTGAGACAGAGAGCTCCTTAACTTTGAATTATTTACTTTAATGAAAATTCCATGTTGGCTACCTTAATTCTAAAAGCAAACAGTTTTGGGTTTAGTTTTTCCTATTAGAAGATTTCCTGTTTAATCATACAGGAGTGATAAGTGCATAAATTGTTATAATTTTTAATGAATATTTATGTATATATTGCTGTAAATGTACTTTTTTTTTGCCATATGTTTCTATAAACCTCTATTCACTGCCCAGTTTTGCACCCAGTCATCCTCCCAAAATCTCCATCTCATTCAGCAAAAATTTTAAATGCCAGAGGCTGATGTTTAAATTTTCATGCGTCCTTGGCATCACAGTTTATGAGTGCATTCAGTGTGAATGCGGTTGAAGGTGGGCTTTTAGGAATTGTAGTGCATGTGGAGCATACAAACAGATAAGTGTTACAGGCTAGGATGCATAGGAGAATACAGGGTAAAGGAGGGAAAACCAAAAGGAAGTGAAGAGGCGTGATGGCAGTTTTACAATTCAGGTAACCTGAAGGACTTGAGGGGAGAGTTTGATCAGATAGGGATGTGATATCCTGAGCTGAGGAGTGGGACTTCTGCCTTTTTGCAGTAGAAGTTCAATATAACAAACCACGTGCCATTTCTGGGGAAAAAAAAAAAAAAAAAAAGGTAGTTCCACTCTGAAAACTCTGTCTGAACTCTTCACTTGAGAAAACTTCTCCCTTCAATCTCCTGTACCACAGAGTACTCTGCAGCTCAGAATTCAGCTTGGTCAAGAGGTCACTGCTCCCACCCTGACCTTGCTTACGCAGACAGCAGGGCCTGAGCAAGCAGTTAATAAGGTAATAGCCATCTCGTGTTTTGAGAACCATCTTACCCTGCCATTCATGACCTAGTGTGAATTAACACTATGGAGACTTGTACTACTTAGTGCCTAAGTAGTATTTTAATTACTTAATGTCTAAGTAGTATTTTAACTACTTAATGTCTGCAGATGTTGCTGACAGCTGAAGGATTATCATTTGTTAGCTCAATAGGCCTTAATCCTCAGAATAGGACACATTATCTCCTTTTGTTCCTTTTTCATTCAGCTTGAATTTAGTCCCAGGTCTGAAGCGAGAGCAACTCTATTTTTTTAATATCTGTATCCAGATAGGTTGCCATTACATTAATGGTATCCGAGTAGTGTTATTTTGACATGGCAAAACATTGCATACCAGTGTCAACGTGATTGGTTCCCAGAAATGCCAAATACTTCAGAGGCAGTAAACCAATCGTATTCTTGAAAATATAATCAAAGAATGAAATAATATAGTGCTCTTTTCCAGGTCATCTAACTGCAGATATAGGAGATTATTCCGCCACATACACCCCGTTTCCTCCCCCCTTCAGTTCTGAAAAACTGAGGTCTGAAATTACAATTTTCTCCCTTTATGATGTTACCTAGTTTTATTTTAAGATTTATGTCTTATCATGCATTATATATATTTATAAAATATGTTGTATGTGCATTATAAATCAGACATCTTTGAAATTAATGTTTATTACTGAAACAATGACTATTTTCCTTGGTTTTACCTACCAGCATTAATGGCCTGATCCAAAGTCCATTGAAAAGAAAGGAAAAGTATCAATGAAAGTGATAAGCAGCAATTCTGAATCCACTCCAATGAAATAAGTGCTTCTCCCTTATGTAAAGCATTAGGGACTGTGGAATTAGACCACAGGATATTTGTAAGGACAAGTACTTAGTACAATTTTTTTTTTTATGTAAAAAGAGCAACCATTTGATGGTTAAATAAAAATAAACGTATTTAAAATACATTCATTTTTCCCTTTTTCTAATTTTATACATAGGTAGGAAAAATCAGGCATCAACTAATGACAGTTAGAAAATTTAGTTTGAAGCGTATTTCCCATAAATTATGACAAAGATAAAAAGTCACTCTAAAATAAAACGAAACTGGTTCAGTGCTAGTGTTACCAAAGTCTAATGGAAATGATTAGTGCCTGTTCTTCAGAATGTAGATTTTTTTTTCCTACAAGTTAGGTCAACTCAGGAATTTATCCTTCTTATGAAAGACAAAATGCCTCATTGGCATTTACAGAGCAATAGCTTTGATACAATCTTTCTTATTTAACGTCTCACATCAGCATCTGTTGTGATGCCGAATACTTCTGTAGGTTTGCTCCTTAGGCACACACAGGAAATTCTTCACAGTGTGGATCTGTGCCTAAACAAAGATTTTATTTATGGTAACAGAAGCGGTGGGAGGCATTTCCATTTTTCTCCAGAGTTTTCTTGAGCACAGCTGTAATGAATGTGATATTTACTCCATTTCCAACATTTGTCTCAGTTTTCTTTAGTTCTGATGGTACAAAATTGTTAGGGTCGGAAGGAACATACTTCCAGCTCATTGAATAATGTTAAAAATTATCCCTTGAGAAAAAAAAATAGTTGAGCTCTTATCAAAATGAAATTTGTATTTCTGCTGCCTAACCAGCAGTCTGCTTTCTTGCCGTGATGTCTAGCATTAGGGATATACTGCACTAATGAACATAGTAACCTACTAGATTATTCCTTATGTGGAATAAATCTGAATTTAGTAATATGAGTAATATTTACTCCCTTTAGGATGACTCAGTGAAAGCTTGTATTCAGTGGGTGTTTGAAGTACCAAGCTATGTATTTTTATTTTTTCCTGAAAAAGAAGAAATATTTTTGATCTTCCTAGTATTGGTGAAATTAGGCTAGAAAAAAGGCACTGGGAGATCAGAATCAGACCCCTGGATCTTCTGCTAGGCCATATGGGCACTTCCTCTTGGGCTTCTTAAATGTAAAGGAGACGGTCTGCTATGGAAAATGTGTTAATCAATTAACTGTACATCCAAAGGAGACTATAGGTACTCTATATTGACATCTCCTTGTACTGCTAGTAAGAATATCTAGTAGTAGATATATTAATGGTCATTTTAATTAATTCCTGAAATGAACTATTTTTGTATTAATTTCCCTGTAATTTTATACATACTGTTTTAAAGCATCATTTGCGTCTAATTGTTTCTTGGCAGCCAGTAGTTTTAGAGATTGTAATCCTATTCTGTCTGA
This sequence comes from Nipponia nippon, assembly GCF_047370975.1. Classification (NCBI taxonomy): domain Eukaryota; kingdom Metazoa; phylum Chordata; class Aves; order Pelecaniformes; family Threskiornithidae; genus Nipponia; species Nipponia nippon. Next base: position 83,888,087 of record NW_028262290.1, on the reverse strand, counting down.
ACATTTTTTGGGAGGAGAGAAGGTGTCAGAGAGTCTCTGGGAAGAAAAATCACTGAAGTGTTCATGATAAATGACATCTGTATTGATATGTCAGCATACACGTAACAAACACTAAGGAGAAGAATATATTGCCTCAAAGTGTGAATAGTTTATTTATGGCATTTAATGTACTTGGAATACTGGTCCTGGAGAAAGGTCAAACTTCAACAGACTTTTTTTCATCATTCACTTCTATCACTTTTTAATAAGTGATAGAAGTGAATGGAACAGCATGTCTGGAATTCCTTACATGTACAGAAAGAGAACATTAGTGTTCCCTATCGGAATTAGATGAAGATGAATATAAGACAGTGCTTAATGAGAAACATAATTTTTGTGTTAAGTGTACATGCAGAATATACTGCTGTTTGTTCTAGTAAATTGAAGAGGCTCTGACGTGCTTTGTTGAAATACTTTCTGTTAAACACCATCAAAGGGTAACTGTGGCAGAAAGTAGTTCTCAACTAGCTTTTTCTTGTGCTAAATTCAAGATAATTCCATGGTTAGGATATGTCTGTCCTGCAGACAAATGAAAACGAGTTTAAGTATCAAACTTATGTGACTTTGCAATGAACAGCAAAGAACATAAATATTTTTCCAGTGAGAAATTTAGAACCTTGAGGAGGTGGTTTTATTTAATTTTTAAAGAACCATATATCTAAAGTTACATAAGATAAATTCTTGAGCACACTTTCCATGTTTTTTAACATGGGAGAATTTTAATGTAAAAATTGTTCCTCAGAAATATTAGAATATCAAATGTTAGACAATTTTATATCACAATTTCATCTGCAGATACCTGATTCATGGACATAGATTCTTCTGAATATCTCGTTATACAAAAACATACCATAGCTGCTTTTAGAAACAGACATTTCATGGATTCAACACAGGAACAAATAAGCATACTTGGAATCTCAGTGTGGGTTTCTGGAAATTTGAGGGCTTGGTCTTTGGTTGCTATTTCAAAAATCTAACATCATTTCTTTTCCTCATTATTAGAATGTGTGTTGTCAGTCACAATGAAGAATGGTTGTTGTCCATGAAAGGATGGAAATGCTCTGTAGTGTGCTGAAAAGATATCATGCAGGACTTGCAATTACGTTGTCAGGTAGAAAAAGTAGCAAAAGATTACATGTTACACAAGGCCTCTATAGGAATGCTGTTAACTCATAACACCAGTCAGTCATAAATTGTGATATAAAATTGGTTTTTAAACATCTTCAAAACGTGTTTTACTTGTCCAGAAGTTGTACTGAACTGTAAATAATGAGGGGTTTACTCTGTCTTACTATCAAAGCCTTACAGTGCTGGCAGTACAGATATTTATGGACAGATGGGGTCATGATGACTTTAGGAAGAATACAGAAGCAGTAGCATGCTACCCCTTTGAAAAAACTGTGCTCATTGGTAAGAATTACCTGATTAAAAAACCTTGAGATCAGAAACTGTACTACTTGATAAAACATGTGTTAAGTATGGAAATACAAAAAAGGATTCTTGAAATCCCCCAGTTTACATCCATGGGAGATCCAGAAAGCTTTTGTAACAATTCATAAAAAGCATGCTAAAGTTAAGGACAGTTGTTCACATTCCCTTTCACTGGGGTTGATATGTTCCCATTTCTTTATTTCTACTTGTAAAAGCATAGTCATCACTGTAACAGTCGTGACCACTTTGTCACTTTTTTATTGCAGTCATTACACAGCTTACATCTGTGGAGGAGGTTAGTGATAAGTTTCTGCTGTGAACATGGATCTTCTGACATACCCAACAAAGATGTCGAAAGTAGCATAGTTGGCATTCTCCATTGTCAATGGATTTTGAGGCACTAGTGACCTTTTAGAGAAATTTGTGGAAACATTTCCTCATCATGATGATGCGGGGCTCTTTTCCGGTGTCATGTAATACTTTTTGCTTCTAGCAAACAGCAAGAGTACTCATATTATAGGAAGAAGAAAAGTGTCTGTAGTAGGCAAAAAATCATATTCTCTTCTAAAAGGGAGATACAGAAGAAGAGTGATCACTTGTGAGATGTGTAATGGAAACTCTATATAGAAGCAATTTTTTTACAAATCTAAATTTCACCCAACAAGAAGGCAAGCTGTAGGCCACGTAAAAGAGGTGAAATGGCATTCCAGATGAAAAATCAAAAACATGCCTTGAAATATTAAATACTGTAGAAGCAGTGAATCAATACCCCAGTGAATCAATATTCTGATAGTCAATATTGTCATACCACTTTCTAATATTTAAAAAGTACATAACAAAGAACTCGTAACAAATAAAATAACAAAAACCCCCTCAATAATGAAAACATGCATCTGTTTTACCTGGAAAAATGCATTAACATGAGTTGATAAGGAGCTCACAAAAATACAGAGATGAAATCTTTTTGAAACAATAATCCCTGCAGTAATGCGTGGTAGTGCGTCCTTGTCAGTTTCTTCACAATGAAACAACTTTTTCACCTGAAATAGAAGCCATTGGACAGTAGCTAACCTGTTTTCTTTCCACAGTCTTATAAACTTCTCAGGAAATTAGCTTCAAAGACATCAAAACCAAAAATGTGTGAGATTTTTGGAAGGATGGGATAAAAGGAAGCTGGTATATTAATTATCTCTCCTTGAACTTTTCCACATAATATTTTTTTCCTAATCAAACTCTGTAATTGAGTAAGTAATCGAGTCCCTGACATAAAATTTTCTCTTCTTAATTTAACATGGCTCACAAATACTACATCAGAAAATCACACATTTATTTTTATCTTCACAATATTATTTAGGAAGAGCAAAGGAGAAAGAAGTAATTTAGAATATCACATGGGTACACTGCAGAGTTGTTTTTCCAGAACTTAAAAATGAATACGCTCTCTTAAGATCTTTCATAGAGTAAACAGTATTTTCTGTAGCACTATCAGATAAACAAGCAAACAAAAAAATAAATCATACTTTCCATAAGAGTTTGAGTACTATTACACTTACAGCTCTGTGCTCTGGTGAGCTATTTCTATCACTCCTGTTAATATCAGGAGAAGCTATATACGTGGAGATCCCACGTAATGTGGAATTAATTCATCAGGGTTTTAGAGAACTAATAGTTCATTCTCGTTTGGAAAAATCTGAAATCATCCTTAGGTTGGCATTCCTGTTCAGTAAGGGCAGATAGGTATTTTCTTTTTGGAAGACCCTGTCACAATGGATGTGTTCCCTTTTCTCCCTCTGTATTGCAAACGGAAAGGAAAAGCGGAGTTTGATTCTCTCTTTGTGCATATTAGAAAAAAAAAACAAACAAAAAAAAACCTGCAATAAGAGTAGATTGACTGAGCAAGCACCAGAAATGAAAGTCAACAGCATCTGTAGAAAGTCTGCAGAAACAGTGTGTAGGAACAGAAACTGTGTTTTTACTCCATCGTTGTCTCAAATGTGCAATGTTTGCCAGTGAAGAATAGCTTTTCACTGCTTCAGTGAAGTTCCAGGCCCCAAACTCTTGCATCTCTTGGTGTTTTCAGAGAGTATATGCGCTTACCATTTTTCTGACCTTGACCTTTTCAATGTACTAAGCCAACATTCTTTCATATGAAAGCGGGCTTATTTCTCCAGATAATGCAAGTTATGATATCGGTACCTAGGACTACTTTTTGCATCTTTGAGGTTTAATGTATCTGTGACTATGTAGCTGAACAGTAAGGCATTTACAAACGTAGTAGTGCTTCAGTGATCTAGAAGTTTGCAAGGTCTGTGCCAGAGAGTAGTACTGTGAACTGAAGCACTTTTATTGTATGCTTGTGCCTATTTATAGGAAAGGCAAGATTTTTAGAAAAGTACTTTATATTGGCATAACACCTCCTTATTGTAATTTAGTAACAGCACAAACAAACAAAACATGCTTCTTCCAAGGGTGATATAATGTGGCCAGGGCTTCTTCGAGTAACAGTGCCTCATCAAGGCATTTGGATTCAAACTTAGTCAAATTTGTGGTCAGGATCTACATGGATCTAGGAATCTAAGTTACTGCCAGAATTACAGATTTATTGATTGTTAAGTGAGTTTTTGGTGACAGTGATTGTGAGGAGATGCTGAAAACTGAAAACCACTCAATTTTATAAATTTGTCTAGAGAGCATGAAATAGTTTTCTGCATGGATTAGTGACATACGACATCAGAGGGGAGAAAGGAGTCATGTATTGCCAGAGCAGAATGCTATGAAGTAATATAACATCGACCCATGCATTAATTACTTGTTCATACCCACTGAAGCCAGACTTTTTGGCTACCATACAAACAAACCAAGCAGAAATCTGGCCTAAATCTTGAGAATTATTTGGCTGAATGTAACAATGAAGCATTCATTTAAAGTCTAACTTTCATCTCTCATGGTTTAATTTACTTTGGTTTTCCTTTTTTTTTTTCCCTATTGATGATGTTTTTCTGATGGCCTGGAAAAGGGGAGTTTCTGAATGTTCTTCAATTCTATAGCCCTCCAGGAATAATTTTTTTATGGCTTCAGGAATCCATCCCCTCCCACTTTCTCTGGGAATTGCAGAGTTCAGCATTGTCTAATGATATCACAACTGGATAGACCAGAGTCCAATTTGGGGCTTTTAAAATCTGAATTGTTTTCTTATTTCTGGATAAATTTGGTAGTTCAAGTCTGTGAAACTCAGATTACTCCTCTTTGAAACAGAGATAATGATACTTGCTCTTTAAGGAGACTGAGAGATCTGAACCAATAGAATTTCTGTAACTAAGACCTTTTATGATTTTCCTTATTTAGTCAGAAGTAAAGGTGATACGATATGAGAGAGTCAAGCACTTATCTTACACTATCTTGGGGCCATTCTGCATAAGTATTACTGCAGATGAGCATTTCATGGGTTAAAGGCAGTGTGCTTCCACTGTGAAATAACTCTCCTGGCTATAGAGCAGTATTGGGGAACGAGGAGTCTTGTTTTGTTTTCTGTTTAAAAATCATCTTTTTTCAACTAAGACACAAACAAAAAGACCAGCTTAATTTTAGCATGTTTTAGAGTAATGGTTCAATAAGCTGTAGTCACTTAGCCCTGGGATCTGCAAACAAGTATATTTACATAATTATACTTTTAGAAGACTGGTTAGCATGTTCTGCAACAGGATGCCTGTCCAGTTCTTTAAAACCTGTAAAACAAATATGCTGTGTAAACCCTAGTTTCTTGAAAAAAGAATGGTTTCTATGCCCATCATAGCATTAGCCCAAGTAAAAGATGTCTGAAATGAAAGCTTACTGCTGTGAAGAGAGTTCAGATGAAAACTTCAGCAGAGTGGAAGTATTTTTCTGCTGTATTGATTTAGACACATAGTACAATGAAAGTACAATTTTGGATTCTGTTTTTCTTAAAAATATATAGTGTTCTTTGAAAACAAAACAACAGTTTTATACATAAACGTTTATTGTGTTGTTTTAGGATTCCATTTTCTATTTTTCTTGTCATTCACTGGAGTCCTCCTTTTGTACAGAGAGAAAATAGAAGCTAATGTTGACCACTTGTGTCAGCTTTAGTACACCTGATGTTATTTCAGATGTGATTGCTTATGCACCTACATACTTCTGCCATTACCCAGTCTCCCCAAAAGCAGCGGCAAAGGAGCCGAGTTCAGATAAGCGCATCTTGCAAGAACAGATGTTTGTATGCTGTAGTGTTATACTGTGAAGTTAATACTGTTTCAGTTGTGTTTTTCCTGGATGATTGCAATCCAATTATTTTTTTTCTATCTCAGAAAACCCATTCAGCAGATGGGGGCAATTGCAATTCTGTATTTTCTTCCTCTGTTTGACAAGGGTGTGGAATAGCTTCTTCTCGATTTGTGGACATTGCTATGGATAATACGGTTATCTCCTGGGCTAATGATTCCCTCTGAGAATTCCATCAAAAGGTGTGACATTGCCCAGAGCAATATATTTCATTAAAACATATTTTATAGCTCAGACCAAAGGAAGCAAGTCTGCAGCAAATCTGAGGATGCTTTTACTGCATAGGCACAATGAACATTTCAGTAGTATCAGCTAGACTCTGATTTTGCAGTGTGCACCATTCAGAATAATTTTATATGTGGTTTTTACTACTACTAAGTTATTGTATCATTTCTTTTAAATTACATGTTGTGTCTACATAAACATCAAAGGAAGTCAACATGATTTCAGTTCTTATTAGAGGGAAAATTAAAATATTTTTTACTCAGTGTTTTAGTGTTGTACCATTAATTCTTTGTATGTATCTACATTTTGGTGGTTTTAGTGAAGCGCTAAACAGTTGTGCATAACAAAAGTAAAGTAACATCAGTACATTGTTTTTTAATGTATTCTCCTATGCTTTGCTAAAGCTCATAGCTCATATTGTTTGGGAATAATTTTGTCATTCCTCTAGGTTGGGCACTCATCGGTAGACTGTGCTGTGGCAATGTTGTGCTGGGGCCCTCTAGTTGTCTGGTTAAACTGATTGGCAATGACAACAGAATTGAGAAGGGGAGGTTCTGCTGATCTCCTTGAAAGAACGTGCTGCTTACCGAACAGAAGACAATACTTTATTCAAAAGACATAATGGTAGTGTCGCTAGCAGAACTTAAGTTTTGCTTTTGGAATTCTGTGCATATTATTTTTATTGTTTATTATTTTTCAACAATATGTTTTAAGTTAATTCTCTGCAGTTATTTCAAAATAATTTAAGTTTATATGTGCATAACTACTTCTACTCTGATTAAATTCATTAGGTTAGTGCAACAGTTCTTGAATTTTTAAAGTCAGCCTGAGATTTGAATTTAGCACATGTATGGAAATCTCTTGATAATTTTTTTTTTTCAACGAACAGCACATATCTTATATCCAGATCCAAGAATTTATTGGTAGTCCAATTAAAATACTGTAAAAGTCATTACTAGTCCACTATAAATGCCACCCACACCCACACAACACATCAAGAATCCAAGTTGTTAAATTAAAGCAAAGAGGGGGAAGCAGTTGTGCAATTAAATCACTAATAGACAAGTCTTCTATTTTACAACTGCCCCTCTTATCCAGGCTTCTTTCTCGTTCTTCTGGTCATGCATGGTTTCCTGGTCGCGGCTTGTCTTCCTTAGGCAAGCGCAGGGGAGTGTGGTGGTCACGGTGAGTTGTTAGCATCCCACATTCCCAGCAAGAGCAGAATGCTTGCTTCCTCCGCAAGTTTTTGATTAGTTTTATAGTACTTATTGGCATTCTTTCCCATTGGTCCCTGCTTCTGTGCTGTCCGGTAATTTCTGCCCATTTGTGGTCATTTGCTTGACAAGTATGTATGCTTAAATGCTTGGATGTATGATGTGGCTAAGCATTAGCTAAAACAATTAAGTAAAAGATGTATGAAGATGAAGGGTAGTGAATAAGGCCAGTAGCTAAGCAGTAGCCACCTGGCCATTTGGTTTTGCGATTAGGCTTTAGCCACTTGATCACTTTGCAGTTACTAGCAGAAACAATACTGTATTAGCTGGGCAATAAGCCTATAATCTGTGCATTCATTTTACAGCAGTTAATATGCTTGTGCATGAAATTATAAGTGTTTAAAGAATTGTAGTATCAAAATTGATATAAGAATATAAAGAAAACTCATTAACTGAAATGTTTGGTATACTTCTTCAAATCATGCCTTTGGAAAATGTAGCCCTTCTACAGTTTATGCAGGAATACTAAAAGAAAGTTAAGCATTTAAATGGACTGATGGAAGAAAAATGTTTAAGTCTTAGCAAAACAAGGACACCTTGGTTGCTATTCTGCAATATCAGTCATACACTGCTGATAAAGGCTAGTTAAAGATTGAGGAACCATCATAAATCATCCTGAATCCAACCTGTTATTAAATATGTCAAGAAGTGGAGCCCACTGGGTTGATAAAGGTGACATTCCAGATATGCTCTTCAGCTATTATTTTCAGTTTCTTCTTTCCCTAAAAATTCAGAGAAATAAAGACAGGAATAATACCCAATGGGATGAAAATTAAATACTTTCTGGCAGCTTCTGGTTGTGGACAGAGTCAGAATATTTAATAAATATGTTCTTTTTAGGAACATAAACAAATCAGCAGTGATAAATAATGTTTTCAGAAGCCAACCCATCACTTAGGATAGAAACCACATTTCCACAAGGAGTTCAGAAGCCTGCACTGGCTGGGTTTGGGTATAGGAGAGGTTGCTGTCAGGGAGCAGCAGAGTGAGGCAGCTTCCTGGGGCTGGGGCACTGGGGGCTCCCCCAGGTGGGTCATGGAAGGGCCAGCCAGGAGCAGGGCAGCCAGGGGCCACCGGCACAGCCCCAGCCCCAGGCATCAAGTACCTCCCTGGGCATGGGGCCAGGCCGAGGCCTGTCTGGGATGTGGTCCCGCAGGTGGGCCCAGCTCAGGGGTGCCCATGGCTGGGCAAGGGCAGGGCTGTGGGGAGCTGGAGACTGGCCCCGCTGTGGGAGGGACTGGTGGCCCTGGGGGGCTGCAATGAGTTCCTGAGCTGTGAGCAGGGTGGGGGGAGCCCTGGGAGGCTAGGAAAGGCTAAGTGGTGAGTGCAAGCTGTATTAGTCTCTAGTGGTTAACTAAGCAAACTATTGGTCTGCAAAGTAATTTTTAAAATAGGGTTTGGGATCTAAGGTGAGGTTGCTTAGGGAGGAAACTTGAAACAATTTAAGAAGGAAAAAAAAAGCTTAAGTGACAGTTAAAAAGTTAATAATAAGAGGTGGACTGTCATACAGACTAAGACCTACTGAAAGACGTTTTCAGTAATGTTTTCATAGTCATAGTTAAAACCTCTGATACAGAAATCAGAGTGCCGTGTTCTAATGTTTGGAATATTTCCCTTGTATTTCTTTTCAATGCTCATTACTCATCTCAACATTATGAGTAATCATGTTTCAGTTTGCAATGCGTTTGTATTTCTTTTTAAATTAAGAGTCTCCCGCAACGTTCCAACTTTCTGTCTCTGACTGGCACAGCAGGGGAAAAAATAACACCACATTTTGTGTTTATCTGAGCTATTTATTCACATTACTACAGTGCGTGAGTGTCTCATCCTGTAGTGTATACATGTTCTTGCAGTAGTCATTGGCAGAGGTGGTGGCATTTCATTGAAATGAAATGTCCACACCTTTTCTAGGGATCTGGATTGAGATGACTTCTCCAGGTCACACAAGTTAGGTCTGAACTGGTGAACAGACCATGGGTTGGATTGAGTCTGTGCTGCTTAGCGGCATCCCCCTCCCTGTCAAATTAATCTGAAATAGAAATAGTTACAGCCGTCCCAGGTGGAGAGAGAGTCCACTATTGTCCAGCTAGATTTTGCTCCCTTGCTGTCATTTATAAATCATTATAGACATAGCTGCAGAAATACAGTCTCCCAAACCATGTATTTGTAACCTAAGTGGTGAATTGCATTTATTCTATTTAGAAATGCTTTTGTGGAGTAAACTACGTGTTGTGGAGATGATTTCGTCATACACAGGGAAAAGAAAGAAGTGCGCCATGCTCAGGGACATGAATCTCTCATTAATCTGGTAGGCATTTTCTTAAGCAGGGATTCCCAGGGGCTCTCTTCAGCACAACACATATTGCAAAAAAGTGTTTTGAGAGCAGCCTTGATATTTTTCTACTTGGGCCAAATTGTACTGAGATGGAAGTATTAAAGAAGACAGTTATTTAATCTTTACTTTACAGAAAAACTGAAATACAAACCAACTGACAAAGCAAAGGACCTTTTGTTATGCAGTAGAAGTGCTGTGCAAAATCCTCCTATGTGAGTTTAAAATTCAGCATTAGAAATTAAAAGGCGTAAATCAAAGTGTGATATTTCAAACAATATAAGAAATACCAGGAAGTTGGGAAGCAGGAACTTCTCTTAGCTTTCTGTTGTTTTCAGTTGTTGCCTTACAACTGCAATGTAAAAGACCCTCTTGCAAATTGAAGGCTTTCAGTGTTTATTAATACCCAGATAATTTTCTTCTAATGACCTTCCTGCCTGCATTTTTCAATTTAAGTTGGTTGGGTAGCATGGTGTTTAGCAGGAATAATATATAATTGGTTGGCCATGCAATCAGCTGAGAATTTTTTGTGTTTCTTAACTTTTATTACTCGTTAGATGTAAAAGCCCTCTGACTCAAAATGTACCTGGATTTTCTTCACTGATCACAAGTACAAATAGTTGTTTCTTCACAACAGAAAATGTCTAATGTTATTAATTTTTCCAAATGTTCCATGCATTTCATGCTATCACAGTGAATCTCTGAATGTGCCTTTCTGCAGCACAGTATCGGAACGCCATGTCTATGTTGATATTTGGGTTTTTTGAAGAAAGCTTATTTCTTAAATTCTACAGCAGTTCCTTATTCTGTTGATTTCTTACCTACCTATGTAACCGATTTCTTAACTGGTTCATAATTTCATAATTCCAGTTATGAATACAGTGAGTTTTGCTGGGAACTCTGTGTGGTATACCTGAATATGCTTTTACATATACGCATGCAGAGTTAAGAGGAGAGAATGAGGATGGAGATTCTTCTGATCTTTTTCAGTTTGGGTTAGTTTTGAGTTCCTTATAGCTTCACCAACTCAGCAAATTTGTCATTTTCCTGGGCATATAAATTTTCTCCTGGGTTTCTTGGGCTTTTTTTTCTCATAAATTAGAGATAATCTTTCTGAGGCAAATGTTAACATTTGCAAACACTAACACATAGGAATCATTTTATCAAAAAAGGAACCTGCAGCAAGAGAAAAACAATTCTGATTGTTTCTGAAAAATTAGAATACCAGCAAGCCAGGGTTAGAATACCAGAATGCCTACTGTTCTTGGTTTTAGGATTAAATCACTTCCGAGAACATTTTGACTTTCTAAGAAGTTTGGATCCCTGGCATTTTGCATTGAGTGAATTATTCCTTTGTTAATAGAATAGAGTATTATTCTGAGTAGAAGAAGAGATGTAACCAGAATTTTACCCATCGCTTCTCTAAATAAAGGTATAAGACTATCTTGCTGTCCTATAAAGGCAAAGCCAAGCAAACAGATCCTTTCTCTGCTTCTTTCTTTCTTTCTTTCACTGTCCACAGTGGTGACCCAGTTTTGTTTTGGTTATTCAGTCAGATCTTCTTGTGGCTCAGATAAATATATGGTGCATTGACTGAAGTTATGCTGAAGTTTATATGAGCTGACAATCTTAATTTTGTTAGACTTCACCTTCCCAACCCCCCCTACAGAACAAGATATAAATTATGTGCGACACCATAATTTCATAGATTCAATACACGAGATTAAAAACATCATCAAACCTCATATGTTTACTCCTTTTGAAAATAGCAAGCTAGATAATTTTAAAGGCAAGACAAAGACCTGGCAAAAAAGGTACAAGAAGAGTGAGAAAATAGCAGCACTTCTGTATCTTATGGTTTAAGTCAGAAAAAAGATTATTTGTACCTCCAAAAGGTTTATTTTTTGTCTATCCAACCCTAAATGATTTCTGAACTGAGAATGGAAAGGAGTCTGGAAACTGACACCTTATGTTCCATTAATTAAAAATAATATCTGGCATTCTGCTTCTGCTTTGCTCAGATTCTGTATAGAAACTTAGTAATGCCACATTGCAGATATTAAGAGATATTCAGGGCAGTGGGATAAGAATAAGAATGAGTGAGTTCTTGAAATTAGAAAGTTTCTCTTCTGATTTAACATCACAATATAACTGCACAATACCTGAGGCTGTTCATTTCTGCATTATCACTTTGTTCTCATTGTGCACCTCAATAAATACATTCAGCTCTCAAAGTCGTTTTAAAGGAAAAAAAACACAAAGCCTCTCAAGCTGTCAAAAAATCACCCCTCCTTCTCAGAGAACACATGTTCATTTTTAATCTAAACAGGCAATTCTTTAAAGTCAAGTTAGAAGCACTGAGACTTAATGGGTAGCTGTTTCATGTGATCTCTTAATACACCAGGGTCCTTAGTGACCTTTCTCCCCCCGCAGTAAATTTAAGCTTTATTCTACTCAAGGAGGGCTATAATATACTTAACGTATATTTTATAGCACAAAGTGTGCATTAGGAACAATGAAAATGCTGGAAGTATCAGTCAAAGTTCATTACTTCATGATAAATAATTTAAATACAAGCAAATTAGGTGACTTTCTAAGTAAAAACAAACAAAAAAATCCCAGAGAAAATGGCTGTGGTTTTTTGAGGGATAGAGTAATCCTGGACAGACATCTGTCACTGCCACACTACGCAGTTTCCTTTTGCGGTAAATGATGCTGTCCTTGGGGCCACATAGGTGGTGGTGGGACTGAACTACGATCATTGAAGCAAACAATCCTCAGTGTGACTGCTTCAGGCTTAGTGCTTAAGGCAGAGTTTCTAGCAATGAGTGCTGTAAGATAAATACTAGAAGGACTAAAACCAAACCAAAATAAAATAAAAAACACCCCAGTTACTAGAATATTCTTGACTTAGGGAAGTTTTCTAGAATAGATGTAGAACCCAAGAAATCCCAGGTTAAAAAATTAACTATGCTGGGTGGAAATGATCCTGAACAAAATGATCGACTTGCCAGAAGTAGCACATGAGGAATTACAGCAAGAGGTGAGAAGGTTAAAAACTAAATAGAATGGTGCTAACAGTAGTATTATAGTTTTTATATCTTATGTGCAATAACCTTTTATGAAATTTAATATGTCATTTTATATGATTTTATGTGTATATATTCTACAGCTGCACTCCAATTCTGACAAAGGTGATGGATCAGTCAAATACATTCTTACTGGAGAAGGGGCGGGGACTATATTTATTATTGATGACACGACTGGAGACATCCATTCAACCAAAAGCCTAGATCGAGAGCAGAAGACACACTATGTGCTTCATGCCCAAGCTATTGATAGACGGACAAACAAGCCGCTTGAGCCTGAATCTGAATTTATTATCAAAGTGCAGGATATCAACGACAATGCACCAAAATTTACAGATGGACCATACATTGTTACTGTGCCAGAGATGTCTGAAATGGGTAAGGAAAACAAATTGTTCTATTCAACAATCTTTTAACAAGTGAAAATGCCACATACTGTTTGACAAAGTTATGACACATTATTGTATCATTGATTGTATGTAAAAGATATTACAGTTGAGATGATAAGAAGACATCAAATGCAACCTTGTGTGTTACTTGGGACATCCATATTAAGAACACAGGACACACACACGCATGCTGACTGTAGAGGAGAGTCACTCTTATTCTTGAATGCTTTAACAGACATTCCTGGGCAAATGGTACTTTGCACTCTAGAAACAAGATGTATTCATATATCCTCATTTAACTACACACTTTATGGCATTCTCTTATGTCTACATGAGTAGTCTATGCAATTCACAGAATTAAACAAATACAAAGGAACAGTAGTTTTCTAGATTATTGTAGACCACGGTGTCATCTGTTTATTTACCTTTATTAAGTTTCTTATAAAGTGAACTGAAGTTCCAAAAAGTACTGATCTTTGGTTTTCGCTGTTAGGAATGTAGTTCAGATATTCTTTGAGGTGCTACATTATGCAATAAGCTTTCTTTATTGCTTCTCTGGTGTTGAAATTAGTTTATAACTTTCCTCTAATACCACAACATCAAAGCTACATAACTAGTCTAGGATAGACAGATGGAAATATGACTTATGCTAGATATTTTTTAAGAAAGCTTAACTGTCATGACTGGTCTTTGTGAAATATGTCTGTTGTCTTTTATTATTGAATGGACAGGTAGTTACGTCATGAACACACACTTCTCCCTTTACCCCCCAAACCCCTATACACCCCATCTAAGAAACAGCCTTCAAGTCCAAGATGTGTCTAACTTTCCCAAGTGAAAAGTAGATAATTTGTTCTTCTCTCCTTGCTGTTTGTCTAATAAGCAGGTGATAGACTTCAACTTCTGCAGACTAGAATTTTAAAAATTTAAAGGGAAAAATATTAAAATACACATAGTTAGTCAACTGTCATAACAATATTGATCATACATATAAGAACGAATGAATATTGTCATTGAATCTTAATGGCTTGTCATAATTTGATCACTTTGAATGGTAATGATAGCTCATATGAATAGATAAGAAAACAACAGAAGTGTTTTGTTCCATACTTGAACACATACCTATAACAGGACATGTTTTTAATGTAGAATTCCCTGTTTTAACTAGCTAAGCATACTATCACAAATATCATTCCCACAAGAAGTTTATGGAAGTACAGAAGAATGGTATTTCTGTGAGTAATGTCATAACACCAGGACTATTTAAGCAATGCACCTTTGCGGGAGGTACTACAGTGAGGGGATAGAGCTTCCAGCAAGAATATTGTGGGCCTGTATGAAACCTCTTCAGTTGTCTTTGATAATTCACTGTGGCAGAAAGCTTTACTGTTAGAGTTGCAGTTCATTTCAGTAACATCTAAGCTCTTATCTCAGTTGTCACACAGACTGTTTTGATGTGAAATGCATTTCCTTTATCGACTGTCTCCAAAAAATGCATAACTCTGTCTTCCTCTTTCTTCAGTTTCCTTTGTCTTTAATGGGGACCATTTTAATTAATTGATTGTTTTTTCCCCTGTAGAAGCCTTTTGTTTTCTGCATAGGAAGAAAGACAGTGGAAAGGAAATCAATATTATCATCAAAGTCAAAAGCAGCTGATATAATTATTTTTCATTTGTTCACTCTATAAAAGTTCTCTTTTTCTTTTCATGCTCTCAAAATGTAGTGTTCTTACATGGATGTTAGTCATAATTCTGTAGTAGTCTGAATCTTGGTATTACTGTACAACTACGTTATACAAGTTACTGTTTTCCAAGAACAATTCAAATAGTCTGGGATGGCATTTTGGGTTATAAAACAGAATGGATTATGGTAAACCAAGGAAGTTTTAGTGATAAAATAAAGCATTAATGCATATGTTTTACAAATGAAATACTTTACTGGTTGTACCTGAGGTAAATCATTAAAATATCCTTTCCACAAAGCTTTCCTGTTGTGTGAATAAAACTGAATTTTCATATTGCACCATACAGGCAATCTGCTGTAGGCATACATTATATTTTCATTGCAAATTTATGATCACTATTTTCTTTTTCCCTTATTGATTTGTTTGTGTTTGTGGCATACTGAAAGCATTTTATTGTCTGCAGTCTCAGGAAGAGTAATTCTATTATTGCTTCCACAGGATACATTCTTTCTGTCAAATAATGGAGATCCCTATGCCATTTTTATTAGCTCTGTAATTAGCATGTTTTTTGACAATTAGCTGTAGAGTCTATACAAATCTGTACTTCTTGTTGTTATTTTATGAATTCCTAATGATGCTTCACTACTTTAAGAATTTCTTCCACTTTTTTGCATGGTCATTTAAAGAACTTTTAATGTTACTGTCTCTCTATAACAGCCCTCATGCTGAGTGACAGGTGGTATTTTTGAACTCTGTTATGCTGTTTAGTTTCAGCAGCAGGTTTCTGTCTGTCTCCTCATGAAGTTAACTGGTATTTTTCCCACAAGTTGAACCTTTCTTGATCTACCTGTAAAAGCTGTAGGACCTTTATGGCTTTTTTTTTTTAGGTCACTGACAAGTGAAAGTACAGGTAAGTTTTGTTAAATTATTTGCCAAATACTAGATCACAGTGTTCACTGTGGCACAAAGTGAACATATTATTTATGCTTTATGTACTATGCTGAAAGAGCTGAAAAAAACCACTTGTTCCTTGCCTTCATTGAACCTTTTTCCTAAAAGTTGGCTCAAGAACCAAGGTTTATATCTGAAATGGTTTCTTCTGCAGTGTAAAAAACTCAGTCTCATTGACAGCTATAACAATGCTCTGTTTTAAGGTTTATGAGTCATCATTATCTAAATTTAAAAGGAAATAAAAACATTTTTCAGTCAGTAAAAACATATCTGCTCATTTTCAGATAGCTTCAAAATGAGTGAAATACTGCATATTAAATTTTTTTATTGTTGAGGTCATGCGTAAGAAGAGTATTCCCAATAAAGTCTACTAAGGAAATCAATAGACACACTGGACTTTTCTGAACTTCTTTCCAGAGTATTATAATGTGAGGTAGTCAGAATTTCAGATAATCTGGAAGACAATATTCATGGCATTCATAAATATGATTTGTATGAGAAGTGCCTATTTATCTTCCTGTGTTGTTTGATTGTTATCTTCTAATGAAGGTAGCTGACAAAAAAAATTGAGATTTTCTGCAGTAAGGACTTGGATCAGTAATATAGTCACTGGACTAGAAGTGTTGATTTCCTGGTGAAATCACTATTTTCTGATGTAGAATGAAACTAAAACATGTTGTGTTGACTTGTTAGTGTTTCAAGACAATTTTAAGTATTAGTTTAGTTAGATGGAAAATCCCTATGTTCATTAAACTTCACCCTTTTTTCACCACTTCTACTTTTTGTTCAATATTGATCCATTTGAGATTTTAACAGTGCAGCAAGCTATGGAAAGTCATGCACACAGATTTGCATTCTCAACAGATATGTTTTATTGAACTGCCTCATTAAACATTAAAAATTTGTCTTCAGAGAGACAGATTGAAGTATTTCCCTTCAGCTTTTCTTTGATATATAACTTTACAGTTTTTTTATTGTAAACATATTTTAAAAAAGGGAAAAACAAGAGATTTTGAAATAAAACTACAATTTGATTTCCCAAATGAAATTAACCTTATTTTTGATAACAGAAAAAAGGCAAAGCTTACAGAGTGGCGTTCAGAGCATACAGACGTATTTTACAGCTCTGTATAAAGCATTAGCTAAGAAAACAGAATTCCCAATGTGTAATCTCTAAACTGTAGCGGGAAATCATCTGGAATGGTAGTTGTACTCTGAATAAGCAGAGCCTCCACTTGGGGAAAAAAGTCTTTTTTATTGCCTAACTGGAGTGTCAAAATGCTTTCATAGCAAAATTTTGAGGTTTTCTTGACAGGCACTTTCACAGTAGGTTAGTGAAGAAAGTATGGAAGGTATGCCTCTGGGTCCGATATTCATATGTGTTCTGAGGTCTCCAGGGAAATTAGATCCTTATTTTTTGTATTAGATTATATTCTTCTGAATTGTTAACATTAAAAACGGCAAGGCAGCTGTACTGTGTACTTTTCCATCTAAATCCTTCATTACACATAGCTCAACAGCAAAAACTGATGCTGCATCTGCATGGTACAAATATGTTTGGAATCATGATTTGTCTGTCATGTTGATGAGCTGAATGATGCTAACTTTGAAAGGAGTAATTGGAAGGTAAAGGTACCCTCTTTACCTTTTTTTCTCGCAAGGCATTCTAACCTGCAGCTTTCAGAAGCTGCCTTTCCTCTGTGCTCAGCAAATCAGCTGAGAGTTAGGCAAAAGGCAAGTATGGGTACATCTTATAAGATGCTGAGTGTGCTTGTGTAATACAGTGAAGAAATTAAGCATCTGATGAGCTACATTGCACTGAATGAGGGTTTGAGAGATGGGGTGGAGGGGTGAGTTAAAACTTCTAAGTGTTTTTTTAGATGTAAAGTGAACACTTTGCCACTATTCAAGACTATTCAATACCAAATTACTATTATCAGGTGTTTCTTAGGAAAGAAATACAGATGTATTAGAAAATCACTGCGGTGGATTTTAAGGTATAATAGCATTCCATTCATGCTAAAATGACCTGTCAGCTGCTTATGTGAGATATCGCCTTTCACTAGGCCTGTTTCTTTGTCCCACATCAATGAGCATACAAGCACTCAGATTCTATCCCCTACTTTCTAAAATAAGGAGAGGAGAAAAGAAAGTCTCTGAAGAATGAGAGAACCATGAAATTCAGTATTTCTGGTATTTTCTTCTTCTGAAATAGCCAAAATCTGTTCATCCATTCCAAAACCTACCTTGATTTTCTAGAACTATGGGGAAAAAGTGCAAATGGGAACTCAACCTGTTAGATGAGTAGGCAACTGTTGGTAACTGTTTTCCTGGAAGCAGGAAAATCTATAGATGAAAAGGTACAGAAGTTGCCCAGCACTCTGGGTAGCAAACTCTGGTAGGTGACCGACTATACCTATTGGATGGGTATCTTTTTGTTGGATGTAGTAAAAGAAATAAAATCATTGTGTATCGGTAACCTGTTAATCTTTAATGATTCCACAAGATTCCAACATAAAATAATGAAGCCACGAATAAAGGTAAAACAACAAATTAGTGCGGACAGGCCTTCACCCTTGAATACAACAAGCTTAACTAGAAGACAGAAAGGTCACACAGCTTTTCCACCTCAAGTTAGAAATTATTGCCAAACTGTGCTACAGACATATATCATTACAGTATTTAGATAAGCTATAGAATAGGGGAAAAAATGCATTTCTGTTCTTTGAAGTGACCTGATGTGGTTTGTAAGAACTCTTATACTAAGTTTAGATAGCAAATAAATATGACTGAATAGATTCCTAGAACATTTTAAGAAAATTACACTAAGTTTAATTCGTATTTGTTTACCTTGCCACATAAACTCAAATACAGTAATTTAGTCTGTTTTACCATTAACTCCTGAATAACTATGAAGAGGCTACTAGCTCCAGCTTGATTTTATTACAATATTCAACTTCGAATTCATCAAGGTATCCTCACATCTGCTGTGTGAATATATTCATCTATGAGACTGTATGCATTTGGGCTGTTCAGAGACAAGAAGGCACTATGTTCAAGTATGCAGACATGTTTGCTGTATCTTTTACTAAATCTCCAGTAGAGATACAAAAAGCAACTTTCAGTGTCCAACTTAGTGTGGCACAAATGAATGAACAGTTTCTCAAATAGAGAAGAAAAATAGTGAAGAATCCAAATCTGTGAAGATTTGCACACATGCTTTGCCGTAATCGAAGTGATATTCCATGATTTTAGGTATTTCTATTCCCAATGTACACAGAGGGTGTGCACATTAACAAACAGTTCTGTGCAATGGAAACTGATCTATGAAGTTAAACAGTGGGAACTGAGGATCCACTGTCCGCACCATATGTTTTTGAGAAGTCTTATTTCAGACTAGTTCTTGTCTGGTCTCTGAGACTAAATGGCCATTAGCAGTTAGAATAAATCAGATGTTCTGCTAAAGCACATCTTTTGGTTGAGTTTCATCCGAAGGAATCTAGTTAGCATGCTCTGAAACTGTCCCATGAGGCAAATCAAAGTACGGCAAGTGGGGGAGATCAAGGGATTCAATTCAAAAGCATACTTTCCTCACAACTAAGATGTGAAATTGAACACCCCAGAGTGGAGGTGATGCCTCAGTGGTCAATTTGACTGAGAAGCCACTTTCAGATGCAGAATTACATGAGAGAAGCCTGTTCTGTTATTATTATTCCTGTATTTTAATACTGGGCCAAACGAGTCTGTAGAAAGCAGTGTCTGTAGAAGGATAAACAAGTGGGATGAGGACTGAACCTTTATTAACTTGCCAGTTTTTCATTTACTGATTTCTTATGTGAAGTGTTGGGCAGTGATAGCAAAAAAGGTTCCTCATTAAATGTCTTGAAAAATACAGTAAAATGTAAAATCACCTGTCTCTATTCTAGCTGTGCAGTACTTACGCATTTTGTTTTCTACAAAGTGTTATCATTAAGTTATCCCACTTAGTGACATGCTAGAAACTGTGATTTTATTTTTCTAATGGTATTTATCAACAGGATACAAATATTTGTCTTTTGAACTCCTTATCTTTGTAATTTGGATCCGTCATTGGAATTCCAACAAGGTTCTAGTAGTTATTTCATTTTCAAATCTTTGATGCCTTCCTGTAGCTAGATTTTTTGATTCCCTTATAATCTTTTATTGATTTGGGGGCATTTATGCAAATTATTTTAAATATGCACTTCAACATTAATTTGTATTGTGGATGAAGATAATCCTGAAGTCCATAAATATGAGTTGTTCAGAAGCCTAAGCAATATCCAAATTTGGGGTCTATGTGTGTGAACATGCATAAATATGCATGCTATGTAGTTACTATTTATGTTTATATATATATGTAATTACGTTACATATACATATATAGACAGAAAGAGAAAAAGTTTTTTCAAATGAGTGTAAATAGTTTTCCTTAAAAATATGATAGGTTAATAACATATAGAGAAAATGTTATTAATCTCTCAATTGTAGAATGTGAGGACTGTAGATGTTTCAAAAATGCATCTAAAAACTATTGATATTTGTCAGAAAATTATATTTATTATCAATTAACTTTTACTTTCCTGTATATACAGGTACATCTGTTCTACAGGTGACAGCCACAGATGCAGATGACCCTACATATGGAAACAGTGCCAGAGTAGTGTACAGTATTCTTCAGGGACAGCCATATTTCTCTGTTGACCCTAAAACAGGTGGGTATTTTATATTTCTGTCAGTGTGATTTGGCTAATATGTGGCAGTTAACTAAGTCTCGTAGATGAAATCCAATGTACGAAACGCAGGTGGGTGGGATTTTTTTTTTTAATTCCTATTATAGCCTACTTCTTGCTTCAACACTATGAAATTTAGGAGTTCCTATTTTTTAGTAAAATGAGCCTACTGTGTACAGAATTAATTCTTCATTATGCCATGATGTGAGCCATTCAACCAAACTGGAATAGCACTTTTTCATCTTTTCAAGCCTCTGTTTAGGAAGTGACTCAATGTGCCTCATACGTTATGATTTTAAATGCTTTGTTTTGCCTGAAGGATAGGCTTGGGAGGATTATTGAATGTGTGCTTCAACACATATACCATAATAAATTAATATCATTCTTGTATTTATAAAACTACAGTATTGCCATTTCACTGAAAATTTATTCTGTGATTCTAGAAGTAGAATGAGCTGAAATATTTATGCTTAAATTCCATGCATCACCCTCTCTTTCTTTTCCACAAAGTGTAAGTTATATATAATGAATCCAAATTGGGTTCTTTAAAGAGAGAAGAAACCTCTCTTGGGGATGGGAGTTGTTACTAGTTTTGGATTTTCTGAAGAGCATCGTCTTAAATATTAATATGATGGCCTTTTTTTACTGTGCATTTATAGTCCTTAATAATGAGGAAATATAATTTAAGAAAGTACTTTTTTCATCTGAATTTTGTAACTGTTTTTCCCTATCTATGTCAAAGTTTTAATACTGAAGGGAAAGAATGAAATATAGTGGTCCCTACACTTAACTGTAGGGAAGAATAATGATTTTTAAAATGTGCTGAAGTGAAGTAAGTATAGTATAAATAGATTTCATTGTAGTATTTTTATGTTTAAGTGTCTTTGCTAGTGTTTGTTAATCTCTGTGGAACTTGGAGGTATACGCTTGCTTCATTACCGGGAGAAGTGTATCTGTGCCATCTCAGCTAGCTTTGAGGTTAGGCCTCCTTTGAGTAGGAGACTGGACTCAATGACCCCCAGAGGTCTCTCTCAACCTACATTATTCTATAAATTTGTGAGCCTATGTTAGAAAGGCCTAAGAGTGCAAAGCCTGACAGGATCTTGTTGGAGGACTCTATAAGGTGCTGGGAGGCAAACCTGATGCAGACCTGTTCATACATACTGTGTTTCGGGAACGACTGCTGGCGCACACCTTACGCAGCCGTGTGTGAGTACAGTCTGGCAGAGTACTAGTGGGCACAGGCCAAAACCACTCTGAGGTACATGTTAACAACTAAGAGGTATGGAAAATCAGTGGTACAGTGCTCAAGCTCTCTCTGCCCTTGTTTTACTTAGAAATACAATGCTGGTCTACATTTCTGCTTCTGTTTTGTCACTCTGAGTCAATGACCTATATTTTTTATTTTGATAATGGTGTGGAACTTGTAATCTGGAGCTGCTTTTCAGTCAGTGAAGAATGATAGTGGGTGTTCTCAGTATCGGGTCTGTATCACAAAAGAAAATAGTATTGTTATATCACTGTTTGTATGTTATAAAGAAAGCAGATGGGAGTGTATTTTCACTTGCCAAGACTGAGGCTTTGACAGGGATTTAATCACTTTATGAACTTAAACTTGTTTTAATATGTGTATAGAATATGAAAATGTTTCTGATACCTTAGTCTATGAAAGTGGCAAGAGGAGGAGTACCTTATGAGGTAAGTAGACAGTGAAACAGTGAAAAAAAATGGAGAAGGCTTTTTGATTTGATAAGTTGGGGTTTTTTTATAATTCCAGAATAGCAATCAATTTAATTTGGCATGATACAATGGGAAGAAGTAGAATATTGGAAATTATGGGAAAGTCTTGAAGAACAGAGTGTTTCACTATGAAATTTCCCTTTGAATTGTTGCATTTTGAGACACTGATTTTCTAAAAACATCACTCTTCTGAATTTGCAAGCATTTCTGTGACCTATTTTTCCTAAGGCTTGAACTGTTCAGTTCCATCTTAGGTATATTTTATCTGGAAGTTTTCGGGATTTACTGTGACATGCACAAACTTCCTTTACCAGAAAGAGGTAGAAGGTCCAAAACAGGGTAAAAGACAGAGAAAGGTCCCAACATTTATGACCGAATGTAATGTTTGTGAAGCCAAAGGATCTTTCGTGGCTACCAGTAAAGCTTCTTGGAGCTATCAGATGCAGACATCAAGCTGTTCATAGCTCTAGTGTCGATACTCATCTTAAGAAGTCTTCTGCTTCTAGCTTAGTGCTGCCTAAACTTGGTTTTCAACAACTTACTATCTGAAGACTTTAAAATGATGGAGTTTTAGGAGCTTAGTTTAGAATAGTTTAAATAGGGTTTTAGGATTCATGCACCTAAAATACAATAGTGGGCCAGCACCAAATTACAAACTTTGAAGTAAAAAAAGCTGTGTTCTCGGCAGAAGAAGATCTTTGTTAGCTTATCTGATAAAAGGCTCATGTCTACACACCCAAAGGAGAGCAGAGGTGCAGTGCTGGGAGAGTAACCCCCCTGCCCTCATTAGAGACTCAAGCCTGGGCTCGTCCCAGGGCTGCCCCAGGAGAGCCTCAATCCCATGGGCCAGGGCTGAAACCCATCATGAGGAGTCAGCAGGAGATGCTGTCCTGATCACCCTTCAGGCTGAGGGAGCTACTGCCTGCAGGGGAATGGGACACATTACGGGGTGCAGGGAAGAGCATTGTGGTATTGTACTAGATCTATTTCGGGATGTTTAGGGGAAGAACCACAGGCAGGGAAAGGGAGGGATTGAGATGGATTAGGAAGGAAAAAACAAGGAAAAACAGAGGGATAAGGGGATAAAAGGGGCCACTCCTGTGTAAGCAGGCTCTTGTTCAGTACCATTGTCTAGTTGTGCCCTGTGTTTGATCAGCACAGTCTGTCCTGTATCTTCTTGTGCTCCAATTCTAACTATTTTCCTGAGTAAAGGGACTCTCTGTCTGTATGCATGTGTGTCTGGAGGTTTAACTGCCAGCAACTGGAGCTGGACCATGGGTCAGAGGGTCGTGTGTGTCTGTGGTGCCAGCAATCTGGAGAGCACAGTGTGTGCCTATTGCATGGGTGTGAATGTCAGTGTGGGATCACTACTGAGTATCAAGCTGAAGTAACCAGCAAGTCAGATGAGTGCCTTGGGTGCCAGGTATCCACACGGCAAAAAGTCTGGACCAGATACTGGAGAGACCAGAGGGTTCAGCTGTTGCAGGGGCCCAGAGGTCCAGACTGACTACGGGAGCGACTGTACAGTCTGTGGGTTGACTAAGGGGCCTGTTTGCATCTGTGTGTCTTTGTGCATGAGGCAAGGGCAGACCAGGAAGCCAGGAGCCAGCTCCTGGATAGTCTGGGTGTCAAAGCCAGCTACTGAGAGCCCATAATGTTTATGTGGGGGTGTTAGTGGGCATGCAAGGTAACTGGGAGGACAGAGGGTCCAGGGCCAGTTACTGGGTACACTTAGTGTCTAAGGCCTGTTACTGCGGGATCCATAGTGTGCGGGGGTGGATGGGGATGTGTGAGTGTGTCCAGGGTTAAAAGAGGATCTGTATCAGCAGCTGGAAGGGAGCTGCAGGCCTCAGACTTGTATGTTCAAGTTCCAGCAAGTGAGACTGGGGAGCCAGGTCACAGCTCCTGGATAGACCAAGTGTCTAAGGCAAGTTAGAGGAGGGATCCGTGTTAAGTACATGCGTGTATTTCCACCTAAGCTATCCTTCCTCCAGATCAGCTGAAGAAGGATGAGGCTGTTCATGCCATTTGTGTTTGAGTGCTGAGTGTTTCTATCTGTGCATTGCTCACCGCGCATATGTATTGCATCTGTGTGCGTGCCTCTTGGGAACACACACTCAGCCTCACTACTGCTTCTAAATCACAGATTAAAAAGAAAGAGCTGCAGCAACCTCACCTCCATCAGGCTACCAGATTTGACAACTCCTAACAATCTTTAGTTTTTCAGGTGATTGGCTCTAGGGCCTGTGTTTTGCTTTGGGTTTTTTTTTTCCCCTGAGGAGGAAGAATTGTAAACTCTGTCTGTGTGTAGAAATTTGCTGCAACTATGTTGTTATGACTGTGAATGTCAGAACTACTGTCCATGCGTAACATGAAGTGTAAGATTTTCAAAATCCTTTGAATTTTAATGGCTTTCTAGGAAGTGTTTTGTATTTGTGTTTATTAATTACCTTTAGTAATTAGCTATGGGATGTAATAGTAATTAGCTATGTAATTAGTAATTAGCTGTGATAGCCTGTGTTGGTTCCTGTTTGCTTTCCTCCGCAGTTGCAGCAAAATATTCTGCTGAATTTGTATAAATAAGTATGTATTAATAATGCTGATGAAAGAGAGAGAAGTCAATGTCTAGATCCTAGGTGTGTTTGCAAAGATTATGTGTATAGGATTATATGATTTTTTTAAACCAAAATACTCAGGGAACCCCCAAAAACATGAGTCAGTTATCCTTTTAGAGTGCCATTAACCTCACTGTAAAAATAAAATAAAATAAAAAAATAAGTCATCAGTGAAGAGTAGAGCAAATAATGTATTAATATACTTAGTATTTTAATATGGTTCCTCCTCCCTGTAGAACTCTGAACATCTTTTGAAATGCCCAAAACCACATCAAAACTTTTCCTGGGAGTCTGAGTTACAAATTTAATACCCCACCTTTCCCAAAACATGAGATCTTTTGATCCATGTTTTTAATGCAGGATCTATCCCTGCTTGTTCTTAGCTTATGTCAGGTGTGGCTCATCAAACAGCAAAAGTCAACATTTGACTGGTAACCCAACCCCAGAAGCTCATTTTTTCCTGGGAAAACCTCAAATTAGACTGGTTTGGTTTTGTTTTGTTTTGTTTTGTTTTGTTTTGTTTTGTTTTGTTTTGTTTTGTTTTGTTTTGTTTTGTTTTGTTTTGTTTTGTTTTGTTTTTCTAACAGCTATAGCAGCCCACTTTCAGTTGCCACATGCTTCAGGAGTGAAAGTGAAACCCATAGTTCAATTCTACTGCTTACATAGTAAACCCATATCTGGAGGATGTTAGCTACACACAGCTCTTCGCAGATGAATCAATCTTTCTGAACAGCATATACAGAGCAAATTAATCTGTGAGGCATTTGTCCTTTCAAATCAGTAGTTCTGGTTGTAACTGATGAAACAAGAGATAAAAACTGCATTCATTTCAGTTTTGAATTGAAATGTAGACACTGGTGGGGTGGAAGAGAAACATATTTATCATTGACTTGAATGACTATGAAAAAAGACTAGATATTTGTGTTTATTTGTATTTATAATGATCTGCTGTTACAGCAGCAGTATTACAAAGTTCTTAATCATGTATCAGCTTGTTTGGGTTTTTTTTACTTGAAGATATTAAATAGTAAAGAAATATGTATGCCTATTTATGAAAGAACATCACTGCAAATTAGTACAGACTAATTATGAAGTGTGAGAAGAGTGTCAACCTCCCTCTGCTTTCTGTCTTCACAATAATATGAACAATGGCTTCAAGCATCCCTATAAGAAATGACCTGTTCACTGTTTATCTAGTTTGGTTCCTGGCTGAGAGCACAATACAAATAATAACCATAGTCAATGGCTGAATAGATGCTTCCAAATAGAGAGATGTGCCTCATGAACACCAAATGTGCAATCCCTGAAGTTCAAGACTTTTGTCCTCATCTGTAAAAATTATTCTTATCCTTTTCATGGTGTTCTTGGCCATAGTTCATATGGGAATGGCAGATTTTGTGGCATTATAATATGTAGAGTTGCATGTGTATTCATCTGGGAAACAAGAAAAAAAATATTGATTGTTGTCCTGGTTTCAGCTGGGATAGAGTTGATTTTTTCTTCCTATAGCTGGCATAGTGCTGTGTTTTGGATTTAGTATAAGAATAATGTTGATACCACACTGATGTTTTAGTAGTTGCTAAGTAGTGCTTACACTGGTCAAAGACTTTTCAGCTTCCCATGCTCTGCCCGATGCACAAGAAGCTGGGAGGGGGCACAGCCAGGACAGCTGACCCAGCCTGGCCAAAGGGCTATGCCGTACCATATGACATCATGCTCAGTATATAAGCTGGGGGAGTTGGCCGGGGGGCAGCAATCGCTGCTCAGGGATGTGCTGGGTATCGGTCGGCGAGTGCTGAGCAATTGTATCGTGTATCACTTGCTTTGTATATTATTATTGTATTATTATATTATTATTATTATTACTATTACTACTATTCTATTTCACTTTACTTCAATTATTAAACTGTTCTTATCTCAACCCATGAGTTTTCTCACTTTCACCCTTCCAATTCTCTCCCCCATCCCACTGGGGTGGGGGGAGTGAGCGAGCAGCTGTGCGGTGCTTAGTTGCTGGCTGGGGTTAAACCACGACAGTCATTTATAGAGTTATTCACAGACTTGATACTGCTAAATAAATACTAATGCTTAAAAAAACATTGTTAATTAATGAAATCTGTTAAAATTAAGTTCTTTTAATACCGAGGTAATAATTACGGATTTAATAGATTAAGGTCTACCTCATATCCTTATTTTAGAGAAAATATCTTAAATTGGCATAAAGAGGAACTGCATAGACTTCCCAGTACAAAAAGGAAGAGCACCCTTTGCATGTTTTAGTAGAACAGTCTGTCATGGTATCCCAGATAACAATCTACTGTGAACAATGGACTCAATTCTCACAGTCTTCTTGTATGTTCACAATATTTATATACTGTTACAGTGTTCCCTAGAGTTATTCAAAGGATAACTTAGGCCATCAGACGAACAGGCAGAGAGACAATCCACTGTTTCTTTTAGTTTTCTAAGGGCTCTGTTTTGGTACAGTTTAAGATTTTATGAGGGCATTGGTGCAACTGAAACTTTGTTGTTTAGGCCTTGTTTTCCACTAGCATTAAAACTGCACAGAGGAGTCCTTGCTAATCAAAAGTGTACAAAGAGAAGGGACAAAATGGTGTGCTGAAGATGCATAATAAGGGTAATACCAAAGCAGCAGCACTGCTTCGGAGCAAAGGTCTCTACAACCTACTGCAGTGTTTCTTATGGTGACTGATATTTGCTGGGCCACCCTCTTACCTGTATATCCTGATGCAATTTTTACCATCCACCCCCAGGAGATTTTGTGGTCTGACTGCTGGAGCAGGACTTTGAGGAGCAGAAGGTGGATCAGTCACTCATCAGGACCAGTGTTCTGGCACTGTACATTTTTTGCTGGTTACCTACCACCACTATCTCTTCCAGCATCAATCATATAGTTAAAAAGGACAAGCATAGGAGGCAGAAAAGCAAGGGCAAAAAGATTGCCTGATGTTCTAACCTTGTTTTCCCTCTCTTATGACATGGACCTTGTGTATTGGAAATTGATTTCAGAAATAGAGAAGAAACTATTCCTTGGTTGTTTCGCTCTTGTTTGTTTCTGTGTCTGTTATTCTTTCATTATCTGGTGTTGTGAACAACTACTATGGAGAATCTGTGTTGTCCAGCCAGAAGTTATCCTAAAAAAAAAACATAATAAAAAACCGGCACATGCTTCTGTAACCCCTAACCGGCAATTGGCGAGTTCCCAGATCATATTATCATCTTGGCTTCCTAACCAGGACTACTGCAACATGGTAACTGCATTCCTTTTGTTGGTAGACACCCTTTTTTTATTTTTTTGACTTTTCATCTGTAAATACACAGATCTATTTTTACACTTACAACATAATGCCTGGTTATTGTGGGCTAACCCCAGTAGGTAGCTAAGCCCCACATAGCTGCTCACTCACTCACCCCACAATAGAATGGGGGAAAGAATGGGAAGTATAAAAGTGAGAAAACTCGTGGGTTGAGATAAAGACAATTTAATAGGTAAAGCAAAAGCTGCTCACACAAGCAAAGCAAAGCAAGGAATTCATTCACCACTTCCCATGGGCAGGCAGGTGTTCAGCCGTCCCCAGGAAAGCAGGGCTCCATCATGCGTAACGGTTACTTGGGAAGACAGACGCCATCACTCTGAACGTCACCCCCTTCCTTCTTCTTCCCCCAGGTTTATATGCTGAGCATGACATCATATGATACGGAATAGCCCTTTGGTCAGTTGGGGTCAGCTGTCCCCACTGTGTCCCCTACCAACTTCTTGTGCACCCCCAGCCTACTCGCCAGTGGGGTGGTGTCAGAAGCAGAAAAGGCCTTGACTCTGTGGAAGCACTGCTCAGCAATAGTGAAAACATCCCTGTATTATCAACACTGTTTTCAGCACAAATCCAAAACCTAGCCCCATCCTAGCTACTATGAAGAAAATTAGCTCTATCCCAGCCAAAACCAGTACACTGGTGAAGCACTGTGTTTATTTGTTCAGCCAGATTTAAAGTCCTGATGTGAAAGCAGTGAGACATATATGATCATATAGTCTGGATTCTGTTGCCACATCCTTTAAAGTCTTCCTCTTAGGTGTAAAATTGCTATCTGCTCACCATTGCCAGGTTTTGCTTTTACCTTCTATGGGACATTGGAAGAGGTTCCTAAAGTTAATGTTTATTAAGCTTGGTTTTCCGTACTTCTAGACATTCACATGTTTTCAGATGTACTGAGGATAGTAAGGAGCCTGCTGTTTTCTGAAGGTCTAAAATACTGTGCTGTGTCTATTAGAAAAGCTAGAGATTTTGGTGTGCGAAGAGCATTCCATTGCAAGTGTCTGTAAGATGTCCATTTTTCCAGAATATAGGATTACTTCTGTGAACAGGTGTTTCTCTCTGTGTCTGAACTTTTCACAAGGGATATATGAACTATTAATTTTAAGTTCTTTGTTTTCAAACAAGGAAGGCTAATGTTCCACCTGAACAAAGTGTGGAAATTGCATGTGTGATAAAATGTGTTTAACTTCAGGGAAAGGGAATGAATAAGATTTCACCCTAAAGCCACAAATACATTACCGTCATTTTTAGCTCAACTGGGATGAGAGTCAGGACACTGACTCAGAAGATGAATGCACTAGACTCTTTAAAGAGTCTGCCCCTGAGGACCAGTCCACATGTTAGCAATACTTTTACAGATCAGTCTTTATTGTTGTGAAATTAAGCAGTGACTTTATTGCCTTTAATTGTGCTAACAGGTGTCATTTTTCTAGACAATAGGTTACTATTGGCGTCTCTAGTTCTACAAGAAAGAATTACTGGGACATTGAATCTTCTTTTTTTTTCCACCTTAAATTTCTGGCTGGGGGACTGAAATGAAGATATAGAGCAAAGCATTAAGTTGAACTTTGTAGAGGTGCCCTAATTCACACACAGCTCTGCTGCTTGATTCACATTCCCTTTTCCAATTTAATTTTCCCTTTCACAAGCTGTTGTGGGTATTGGTATTATTGAGGATAATAATTTCAGAAATACAGTTAAAGGGTGGCAATGAAACTTTGCAGTGGCAATGAAAATGAGGGGGAGCAATACTGAGGTATTATTCCAGGAGCTATGTTGTCTGCCAGTTTGGTAATGCTAAGATGCCTGCTTATGGTTGGAGATGCACTGGTTATGTATTCATTAAATGGCTTAACTTCTTGTGTCTCTCTCTATGAGTTTTTTTACAAATATATTGTGTTAATAATTCTATTGCTTTAACAATAAATTTGAGTAAGTTCACATTTTTGCCTTTCATATTTTGAGAAATTTCGTTTAATTCACACTGGTGGTGGGGAAAAGAACAGTACTGGTAGACTTCTGAAAAAGAAATTATACATATAGAATTGATTGAGAATACTGTTTCCTTTAGTAGTTGCATATAAACACAGATTGTTATAATGCACACAAATCCTGTGATTTTAAAACGTAGCTACTCTCAGAATTAATGCATAAACTACATCAGATCAATAAATATGCATGCATCTTGGTTTCCCATCAGACTTCATCTTTTAGAGCAATGCGTACATTTTCAGTTACTGTCTGAGTAAAAGTGGCTGATAGCATCTTGTCTTGTAATAAGCCATACAGAACAACAAACCTAGTATGGTACGATGCTTTTCCAAAGATTATGTATAAAGACAATGCTTCTCAAGAAATATTGTCCAGCAAAACCAATTCAACTGCAGTTGAGATACCTCCTAAGAAAAACTGAACAATAGCTTTATAAAATTAACACAAGCTCCGTATCTGTTCACCATCTACTTAAATAAGCACAAGGTATTTATGAACCAATTTTACACCAGTTTTAAAACGTAGTAACAACAAAGATGACATTTGGGGAACCTCTATAATTCTGTTCTTATCTGACTAGGAAGGGAAAAAGAAACTAGTTTCAGAAACCACTGACAAACCTGTGATCTATCCAGGACATTTGACCTTTACCAGCTGTATGTCAGCATTTGTTCCCCCTTTGATATTCAGCTTTGCAGCCTTGACAACATCACTGCCTGTGGGAACGGGGAACAAAGCCTGATGATAAAGTTTCCCATTTTCCCTTAGGTGGTGTCCATCTTTCCTGAACTTGCCCCAGAGTGCGTTTTCATTCCCTTGCCCACTTTGTCAAGCCCCAGAGCAGCAGCAGAAGCAGTACAGTGGGCTTTGTCTGGACTTTAAGACTGCAGATAGGCTCTGATCAAACATAATAACTAGCAAATTTACCTCATGTCTTCGTAACTGTCTTTATGATTTGCTAGCATATTAGTAAATTCAAAATTTAGGAGATACTATAACCAGACTTCATGAGACTCTGTAACTTCACTTCCAGGAGAGGATACTGTTCACTACTAGTTTCTATGTTAGCTTACACGTGCATTCTGTGACTTAATTGGTGAATGATAGTAGGGGTTAGGTCTTTTTTTTCTGAAGGTCAGATTAATCAGCATTTGTCCACCACCATATCTGTAACTGGAATGTTTACATGACAAAAGCAGACAGATATGTTATCAAATCAAAGGATCTGTCTTTATTTGCTCTTTCCAAATTTGCATATAGAATTGCCATTCTGCTTGTCAGGGTCAAGGTCCGGAATCCACTAACAGGACCCCATGTCAGCCCCCCGGGGTGTCCCCCACCCTGCCTATGGCCCAGAACCCCATGTCAGCCCCCCGGGGCCATCAGCACCTGCCCCAGCAACGCCGCAGCAGCGCCAGTCTCCAGCTCCCCACAGCCCTGCCCTGCCTGGCCATGGACCCCGCCAAGCCAGGTCTGTCCCCAGTGAGGTGCCTGATGCCCGGGGCTAGGGCTGCCCCAGTGCCCTCCGGCTGCCCTGCTCCTGGCTGGGGGAGGGACGGGCCCTGGCTGCCAGGCCCTGCCATCACCCACCCCGGGACCTTCCCGCACCTGGCCCCGGGGAGCTGCCTGGCCCTGCAGTGCCCTGACACTGTTGCAAGTGTTGTTGTCAACACAGGTTTGTAAGATGGATGTTTTTCTTCACATTTTTAAACCCATGAGCAAAACCCCTTGCTCAGGCAAAAAAGGTTTTCAAATTCCCAGCCAATACATACCTTATGCAATATTTTAAACATTAGATAAAGCCTCTGTCATTGAAAATTGTCACACCAGAAGAGGGAGAAACGCAGCTCTGTTTGCTACCCATTACAGAGGAGTGCAGCCCAGTCTGCAGTCTTTAATTTAGGTCCCCAAGGAATTTTTTTTGTTTCCTTTTCACAGTTTTGTCTTGTTTTTCTCTTGGTACACATTTCAGGATTAAAGCATGAATTTTTTTATAATGTTTGTGGTCATGATTACAATGTTAAAATGTTCTAAAGATGCTGTTCCTCTTTCCTTTTTCCTTAGCTGGTCTATAAAATTCTCAGTATTTCTGTTACATAGTATTTTGAGAGCATGTTTACGATGTTTGCAAGGAAAAATTCAATTCCATCTGTAGCATTAGGGAAGGTGTAAGAGTAGAAGCCTTCCTGGAATTTAGTAAAGCACTTGCAGTCCCAGAAGCAGATACAGCCATCATGGGAGCAGTTCTAAGGAAAGACTGTAGATTAAATGAGATTTTTCTCCCTCCCAAACTGTTCTTTCAAGAAATACATTTTAGATCAAGAGATTGCATCTAAAAGTGTTCGGGCCGAAAATGCAACAATTCCATATATGTATATAACCACCATGTGAGGTAGGCTTGACTTTACTTAAATGGAAGATGAAAATAAAATGAGGGACTTAGCTGATAAGGTTGTTTCTTCCTGAGAAATCTCTCCTTATGATGAGATTTTCTCTAGGTTTTTGTCTTCAACGTGAAATGGCAAGGACTGGTAGCACAATGCACTTTCACTTGAATGTATTTCTCAGGTCTTGGCTTTAAGCCATTTGTAATCAGTTCTGATAAAAAGTTAATATCATAGTGAAATGGATTAACCATCTGAGCCATACTGTTCTGTAAAAGTAACTGAATCACTGGAAGAACATATGAATATGTTTACTTGTCTAATTCTGACTATGTTTACTTGTCTAATTCTTTTTATTTACTTAAATACAGTACCCTTCTGTGATGTAGAAAGGAAGTCTCCATTTTCAAAGTGGACGTCTTTATGATAAATATCTAGCTTACTTTGTAATTTGGAAGAAAAGAAAAAAAAAACTGCTTTAAATTAGGAAAAGCAGACAAAACTCATCCTATTTTTTTTTATAGAACTTTGTACTCACATATAATGGCTCTTCTGTTTTGGTTTTTTTTTATAAGCCTCTGTTTTATTAAATAGATTAGATTTGGTTCAGGTGTGATACTATGGCCAAGGGATTCTCAAAGACGTTGACAGTGTATGTCAACAATTGCATCTTCTGATTCTGAAAAAATTGACATAAAGTACTATACAATATTTTTGGAAATTACTCAAAAAATTTTGCTTCTAACCTCAAATTTGTGTAGTGTAGCACATTCTGCAGGAGTTTCAGAGTGCTTTGGTAAAACAACAGTTGCAAGGTATGCTAAGGTAAAAATAATACAGTGCATTACAAAATGCTGTAAGGTGTAGCTGCATATTATTTTGTGTAATTGTGCCATGACAAATGATTAATTATAGATATATAAATTGCTAATGTAAAAATATCATCTATAAACTATCACAAAGGATGAAAGAAGGTAAAAAAAAATATTGGAAAAATACATTTTTTTCTGAATGTGGTAGACTACTGTTACACTACACTATTGTTAATAATTTTAACATAGTTATACATTAAAGTACAGAAAACATTAATTTCCTATTAAACATGTAGATTTGTTTACTTTATTTTCAGATACCATCTCCTTGTTCAGCTAGTATCCTATTAAGTCAGGAAACTAAGAGCGAGTGCAATGTAATATGAAGTACATGTGTAGTACAATTGAATTTGGCTTGTGTAATTGTTTTTAAAATACTGTTTCTTGACATAACTTTTGGATACTCATCATTCTTGTAAATTCTGACTTTCCACTTATCTTCAGGTAGAACCTTCTTTTTGCTTGGTAGTATTTCCATGATGAAGATCTTGCAAGTGGATTTTTTTTTAATCTGGACTGCTGAAACAAATAAAGCAAATGTACATAAAAACAACATCAGATAATTTTAAAAACTTTTGAACCATCCATTTCTAGAGTTGCTTCCTTTCAGAGAAGAGCAGATGCAAAATGAAATCTTAAAAAAATGCAAATTTAAACATAGATGATTAGGCTGTGACTTTTTGGTGTGGCTTGAAGAGAGGGTGATAGATATTTACCATCCATGTGCTTCTCTCAGGATGCATTGTTCTTTAAAGATATGAGGAGTAATTAATTTCTTGTTTCTCATAGGAGTGGCCTCCAGGGACAGTAATTTTTCACTGGCTTATATGTCAGATACCCATTACCACCTATTTTCTGTTGAAACAAGCACTGAAATACATGGAATTGACTGTATTTGTCTTGCTCAGCTAACCATACAAGAGGTGAAAGACCTGCAGATATCTTTCTTTTGAACGTGGTTTAATTTGGCTTTGCAGGAATTTT
This sequence comes from Nipponia nippon, assembly GCF_047370975.1. NCBI lineage: Eukaryota > Metazoa > Chordata > Aves > Pelecaniformes > Threskiornithidae > Nipponia > Nipponia nippon. The sequence continues at coordinate 83,853,701 of NW_028262290.1, read as the reverse complement.
GTCCTTTGAATAGACTCCCTGGCAAGACTTTAGGAACACTCTAACTTCCATGAACCTTAGTTGTGGGGTATCTGCTGCGTTCACTGAGCACTGCATTAGGCTGCTTGTCAAAATCTAATAAGATTTTTTTCCTTCTTGATTCATTTTCAATTAATAATACAACTAACAGCTGTTGCCAGATGACAGCCAGAATGTTGCTGTGCTTCTAGTATTTTCTTTTTTTGACTCTGAAGATCCTTTCTTTCTGACAGGAGTCCTCGGGGTGAATTTCAAGGCCTTGAAATTAAAAATGATTCCTGTAGCTGCTGACACGTATTCATAGGCAGAAGCAGAATAACAAATCAAAACCAAATGCCCTTTACATTTTCTCTCAAGTCAGCTATTTTACTTAAAAGATCCTAAATTATTAGTGAAAATCTCATTTTTACTGGGGCTGTACCACACAGGAAAAGTATAAGACGTAATAAGTAAAAAGGGAGCAGTGGTTTTAAACTCATGTTAGGTGCCAGGATTTTTTAATCTACCTTACCTTTTCACTGCATTACTATCTATTTTTATCTGTAGTTAAGAATTTTGCACCATTTGTTGTATGACAGATAACTCCTCCCTGTAGAACATGTGAATTGAAGTACTCATCGGCACAAACATATAGAGGAAAATATTTTTTTATTACAGGAGTTAGGACTCGGAAGAATATCCAGCCAGGTGTTTTTTTGGTACTTGCAGCTTTTGTGGTACTTGTACAAGCCAGCCCATGATATTGGGCTGTGCTGCAGGCTGCCTGTGGCTCAAGAGGATACCGGAGCACCTGCCTCTGTAGTGCCATAGTTAGCTCAATTCACTTTGTATCTGGGGCCTTCTCCAGTGCCTGTTCAGTTTCCTTGTACAGAAGGACACTCAGCATATTCTAACATGCCGGTGTCCCCTGCCCGCATACATGCTGCCTGTCCTCAGGAGCAAGGAGGGGCTGAGGGCAACTGTGCCATTTCGGGCATTGCTGGGACTCATGAAGGGAGCAGACAGCCTTTGAACTGGTGTTCCCTGCAGCTGTGGGCTGCTGTGGACATGCTCTGCTCACAGACCCTGCCTGGTACGTAGTGAGCAGAAGCATAGAAAAAGGCTTTGTTGGCATTTCTTTTTTCGACTAGTCAAAGTGGAAAGAGACAGACATGTTTGATGATCTTAAAGGTCTTTTCCAACCTAAATGATTCTATGTTTCTGTGATTCTGTGTTAACATTTCCTTGTATTGGCCAGTTTCTTATAGCATGGACACTGAAACACCCATACATCGAATGGCGGGGAAGTCTGTCTGAGGATCATCAGTCCTCATATTCATGGCAAAAAGGCTCTCCTATCTGGTGGCGATCATCATGGTGCCTGTGCGATGTTGTAATGTCATCCGGTTTCATAGGAAGCGCTTCTGATCTTCCACTCCAAATCAGTTTCATATAGATTTAATTTTATAAGCACAGCAATATATATATAGTTGTGTTACTGTTCTGAGAGAATGGATTAGTGGACCATAGTAGACCATAGTGCAATCCGGAATATAATATCATGGCACTGCTACTTTTTCATTGCTCAGTAATGGGCTACTTCAGTGACTTAGAGATAATACAAGTCAGTTTTAGAAAATCTGATTAAACTCTGTTCATTTCAAAGAGATTTTCTTTTACTATTCAGTGAAATTTGTATTAAACTTCTGAAGTCTAACCTTTCAGTACTGAATCAGGAATTATTAGGACAACAGCAGAGATCTAACTGTACTTCATTGTCTTTATGTGAAGGTTTGTTTCCTTTGTTTCAGGGTGTCTTCTTTTTGCCATTAGAAAGAGCAACAGATAGAAAAAAAATCAAGTCTATTTAAGTAGAAAGGAATCTGAAAAAGAAATCCATGTATTTTTCCAACCTCTTCTAAAATATCACGATAACATATTTCAAGGGCCATTATGAAGTGTTTTTTATTATCCTTATGGTTTCAACTGAAAATAACTGATTAGTGCTGAGGATACTTTGAATAGCTGTCTTGCAAGAAGTGGTGAAAAATTACATTTTTATTTTTTTTCTGAATCAAGATGAAATTGTCAGTAATGTGTCTTGTAGGTATAAAGTTTCAATTAGGAAATAATGAAATGAGGCACCTCTGATTCAACATCAAACCTCTGATTTGCAAAAAGCACTGTTCAGATTGGTAGTCACAATGGTTTTTAGATAGTTTAGTGTAAGTTAAGGGATTCCTGTCTACTGGAAAAGTGAGGAGGAAGAAATTGTCCTGCTCAACCACCTGCCTCACCCTCCTCCAACAAAAAACACACAAACCCCTTGTATATGAGGAAACCATTTATCTTTGAAAATCAGTTTCTACTGAAAATTTTCATGCAAACCCATATTTTGTCTTTTGAATATATTGTTTTTCCAACTTGTCAGTTTAGACAATCCATTTCCATATATATTGATAGTTTATGTTCCATGATTCAGTAACTCTTTATGAAGTAGTATGTAATAATATTTTGCTATTCTGCTTGTTGGAAATGTGAGTGTAGTACTGAGAACACAACATAAGAAGTAACATGTTAAAAGTTAGAAATTGCAGTTGGCAGGTGGTAGGTTAGACTGCTGATAACTCTGAATTATGTAGAGCACAAATTCTGCTAACTGGAAGAAAATACTAGCTTTCAGAAGTTTGAGGTTTTTTAATATATTCTGGGCAGAGCTGATAGCAATGCCTATAGTTAAGGCTGAGTAACAGTTTCCATTATAATGCATATAGACTTTGCTAGATTTTATTATTTAAGCTGTAATGATCTATTATGTAACTGTTATGTCTGGTGATTATGTTAGTTCAGCAAAAAACCAGTTTGTAAGAATGTGAGCAGTGAAGGAACTAATTTTTTTAGTATTATTTTTCACATTTTGTAACCATTTTGGGTTTGAAGTGAGAGTGTGGCAATTGGGAAGAAGATATTTCTGGAGCTAAAAAGACAGATTTTGTTTTCACAGTAAGGTTACATGAAGGTTTGACAGAGTTCTGAGCCTCTGAAGAACCACCATTTGCATGTGTCCAAAAGCACCTTTAAAAAGATTGTCACTAGATTTCCTGAGTGGGCTCCAGGCGTGTTTAACAGGGCTAAATATAAGTACGAAGCCATTCTGCTGAAGCTGTATAAGGGAGTTAACAACAGTACAGTAATTGTTGTCACTTATTTGACCAGGGAGGAGGAAATAGTGAGTCCCAGTTTTAGCTTTTTACAGACATTTAGTAATTTTGAGCTCCAGAGGCTTCCTATTGAGCAGATCTACAAAAGGCTATTCTTGGATGCCTTCATGGATGACATGACTGAGAAAGAGCAGTAGGTCAGCTCTGGAAACCTTGGAGATAAATCTAAGCAATTGACAAACTTTGCCCAGCGTGAACTTGCTCAAAACCTAAGATGCGCAAAGAATCTCTCCCGCCACTGTCAAAGAGAAAAAAAAACAGGAAGGACACTAGTTTAGACCACTTTTTATTTTTCTTAAATAACATCAAAATCTAAACTATTATTTAAGTAGCTTTTGCTAGTGTCTTCTATAATAACAGAACAGATAGATCAAAAGTGGATGTCTGTGGAAAAACTAGCTGTTTCCACATAATACTTTATAAGTCTATAGACTTATGTCTACAAGTCTATATTATGTGCTCTTCGTTGGCACATGGCGAGGTTTTGAATCACATTACACACTGCTTCCCTTGTTTCCATATTCCTGGAAAGATGAGGTGCCATTGTCATTGCATGCTAGCAAAACAAGCTAAATAATGCTGATGCCTAAATAGAAGCTGTTCTTTCTGCAGTATCTTGATTTTGTAAGTATTTCTACCATGTAAAAGAACGCCTTGTTTGTCTGCAGTTAAATGAAAATAACAGTTACCTATGTGTATCTGAACTGGAGCTGTGTTTAGGCATTCAAGAAAATGACTCTTTCTTTTCAGTGTCAAAAAGAATGCTGCACTTATGAAGGCACAGAGGACAATCTCATATAGAGATTTAAGATATTTCATACTAGGATCTTAAAACTTCTAAATAAATGTTTTGGTTTATAAAAACAAATTTGCACTATATATGAAGACTAAATGTTTGAATTACTGGTATATTGTAATATCTTGGATCCCAGTTTCAGTTAACTTTCCTGTTTATATCTCCAGCCATTCTGTGCAATACAATATAATGTGATTATAATATCCACCATGAAATCTCTATCTGGAGCTACTCTCTTGAATGAGATTGTGTGTTTACAGTTATACTCAGCATGATAGAAAAAATCAACAAATACATTCAACAATAGCTCTGATTATTAGTAATACACGATCATCGTTCATGACTTCCGCAATCCAGAACTATATGAACTGATAGACGTACTTTTTTCCATTTTGTTATTGTTTGTGTATATTAATTTCTGCAACACCAAGGTAAAACCCTGATTTTAAACAGTTGTACTGGTGCTTAGTTTTAATACTAGCCTGTGTCTACATTGGCTAATTCCCTAATGTATATGAAATGGATTAAGATAATGCAACTGGATTATTTTAACTGTTGCAATCTGGAGTGTAACACATGTGAACTCCTGTGCTTCATACCTATAAACAGTCCTGATGTCTTTCCAGGAAAAGGAGAAAAATATTTTCTTCACATTAGGCTTAGAATTTTCTGCCTTCTTCATTACAAGTAGGAGATGAAACACTGTGCATGGGTTTATAAAATTAAGAAGCCATGAGGTACAGAAGCATGCAAAAGCTATTTCAAAAGTATGGAACATTGGATATTACCAGTAAAAGATGACCATATTAAAGAATAAAAAGAGTTTGGGGCAAATAGGAAGGTAGAAAAAACAACTAATGTACTTTTTGAGAAAGTTAGGAAGCTGTTATTTTCAGGATTGCAAAAACAAAAACTATTTTCAATGTGATGTTGAAGAAGAACAAGAATTATCTTGGGGATGGATATGAACTGTGTATATTTCAGGTGTCTGCATTTAAAAAATTGGATTTTAAGAAACCATGAAATAAATTACTGCATTACTTTAGGCAAGACAAAATAAAATCATGAATGAAGATCTTAGCTGAAGTATAATTGAAGTGTTTCATTATAATAGCTATAATTTGTCAGTCTGTGAGGCTAGAGACACATTCCCTTAGGACTGTATTTACATAAGCAATACCTTTCTTTGAAATTTATATTCTCTTTTCTCTTTCTTAAACCATGTACCCTTACAAAAATCTTGCCTGTCAGATCTCGTACAAAAGAAAAAAGTCACTGGAACCAAAAATTTTGTTGTCCCTGTTTCTGGGTTTCCTCACTTAGGGTCATGAAGTGGGCTGTGGGTCATAGTAAATGTTCTGGTATGTTATTCTCTGATGACTGGAAATACATTTAATACATAGCCAAAATCCAAGCACTCCTTTTTCATTACTACTGTGTGAGTGGACACCGTTGTGTTGGTTGTGTAACATGGGTTGGCCCATGAAATCATCCATCATTTTAATCCAGACATTTGCCTTATGCATTATTGTTGACAATTCCAGTACATTTTTTTGTTGAGCAAGTTATATCAATTCTTCCCTTTTCTGTTATTAATAATTCAAATGTTATATCTCCAGAATTGATCTTAGTTGGACGTGACATTCATCTAGAATGTCTCTTTGGTGATGAACACTTACATACTTTTTCACATCTCAGAAGTTCATGAAATGTTCCAGTACGGTTGGATGATACAGTAGATTACATAAATGATATCTTAACCAGATGGACATTTTGTCTGACATTTTAAAAACACACTGATTATTGATTTCTTGGAAAATGTGTTTGCACATCATCATTCTCACTTACTATCAATTTTGTGGTTTTTTGTGTCAAGTACAAAATGGCTTTATTATTCTTGCACTAAAAATAGTTGACCTGGTTTCCTTTTCAGATGGACAAATAGGAAAAAAACCCACACTACTAATAAAGCCAATGGAGTCATGCTAGTATATAATAAGCAGAGTCTGACTATTCTGATTTTGCAATATTTGCTTTTAATTATTCATGGTACATATGTTCCAGTAAATCTTGGTGTCAGCTATCATCTTTATCATTCATGTTTTATGTTAATAGTAGGTCATTTCACCTTAGGACTCTTCTTAATGAGACTGGTGAATGTCTGGTAGTCTTATAAATTTAGTGAGAAATGAAAAACAATTAACAACTTGGGGTTTTTTGTAGTTTAATATGGAGATACATGTGCCTTTAGCTTCCCACTTCGTTAATTCTTATCTCACTAATGTAAAGATGTAAATGTTGTGTTTGAACTTTTGCCAAATTATCTTTACATAATAGAGGATACATTTGGTATTGATACCTGTAACATGATGAAAATCCTCCCCTCTTTATTCTTAGATAATAAAGTGCATATTCTGAAATATATACAACAAAAGTATATACATAGACAGAGATAGAATAAAGTTATGATGGAACGATAATATTAATTTTAAGAAATAATTTTTGAGGCAAAACTTTCCTTTTGACATAGAATATTTGCATTTTCACTTCTCTTAATGTCAGTTTTGGCTCCCAGCCTCACTGTAGAGGAAATAATATCAAGAAAAATGAGTTGCATATTGGTACACAGTTGTTTAAATTCTCCTTTCTTTGTAATCAGTGGATATCTTAAATAAATAAAAGTAAAATTATTGTAGTTTAAATATTAAGTGATGCAGAAAAGAATGTAGAAAAGAAGCTTACTGAATGTTTTTGTGCTGTTATACTTGTTGGCCTGACTGCTTTGTCAATAGCAATCAAATATTATTTGTTCTGTCTTTGATTCAGCTACATTTTTGCTTAATTTTGAAAAATATCACTTGCAATTAATTCTAAAGGAAGGAATTAAATACTTTTTTTTCACTTGAATAGATTGTGCCTCTCTGTTTAGCTCCTCAGAATTGTATCAGCAGATAGTGTAGGCATCAGTGAAACCACAAGACATTGCAGTTGATCTTGAAAAAAGAGTAGTCTTTTCAATGTTGATAATTTAGGGTTAAGAGAATAATTTGTTTATTTTGTTTGGTTGCCAGATTAGGTAGGAAAAGAGTGGAAGAAATTCATGTCAAACTGATTTTTTTTTTTCAATAGCATCCTTCAGTGAAGACCAAACTGAGAAAAAGAAAGAAATCTAATATTTTTGTTCAGTCATTTGTTCAGAGCCACCGAAAACAAAGTATGTAATTTTGCTGCATTCATAATGAAAAAGTTGAGAAATTGAAGACTAGATTTACAAAGCTGCCAGTAGAAAGATGCTGATTTCATCATCCATTTTATCTAGCAGGCAAATATGTAGGAGATGGAGTTTGATATTTTCAATTGGTTGGGATGTTTGAGCTTATACTTCCTACATGAAGAATACCATAGGTATGCCTAGGTTATTGTTGTTTAACTGCACTTCTGTTTAAAAAAATGGAAGCAGGAATGATTATCTTGGCCAGAAATGAAGGAATATTTTCTGTAGTGTAATATTTTGGTTTAGATATTATAAAATACTTTATTTTGATACCGTCAGAAAGAAAATGCTAAACTCCATTTTGAAATGAATTTATCTAAATGTTAGTTTACTAAAGTTTATTTGCTGTTTAAATTGATTTACTAGTATGAAGCAGCATGACATTTTGAGGTTTCTCAATTTATAAGTCTTTCTTTATTTTAATTTTTTTAAAAAAATCTAAACCATGTCCTTTTCCTTTGCACCAGGTTTTGGCTGTATGTCTTACAGGCAATTACAGGCGTCCATATTTGTTCAAACACTTCATGAATACTGTTGCTTCTTATTGTGAAAGCTTTGGTATAATTCCATGCTAAAAACTGAGAAATTGTGATTATCTTTGATATATTAGTCCTGTTTTCAATTTATATGACCATTTTGAATGTGTAGGTTCCAGTATTATTAGTGTTAAGATCCTTTTATATTGCTATATACAGGGCTTGCTTTCATATTTTTATATCCTTATCCATATATCTATATTTTATACTTCCTTATCTCAGGCTGTACCAGTGTGGAGTGTCACATGCCAAAAAAGGAAGGTGAGACACAGAATAGTTGAGCAGGAAACCTGTCCTCATTCTGGAACTTTTTTTTATTATTATAGTGGGTGTGTGCCATATTTTTTATATTCAGAAAGATATGCCAATCTTCTAATATTAATTAAATTGATTATATTTGCATGTAAAATGAACAGTTTGATGGAAATGTTTTAAATTACTGAAAACAGCACTGAAACAAGTGGTGACGTATTAAAAATTTATTTGACACCACAATAATGATACAGCAAATTGGAAAACATTTTGGGTTTGTTTTTTTTTTTTTTCAGAAATTAAAAAAGAAAAAAAAAATACCATGACATGGAACTGCAAATTTGCTTATTTTTAAAGCCTTACATCTGAAAACGTTCTTTTCTTTATTTGGGAAGTACATTTACTTTCCTTAATGGAATTGTTTTCCAATGGATAACACTTGTCACTTTTCAGAGTATTGTTCCTTGAAAATATATCCTCAGATAAAACATTTCTTCTGAAAAGTTACCCTCCTCAGGTAGACCACATAAAACAAAAACAGATACTTGGGAAGTGGGGGCATGAAATCTACTGAAGGAAAAGGAGTAAACTGGGGGCAGTCAAAGGAAGGAGGCAGGGCCCGGACTATAAAGATGAATACTATGGAAGAGATTGGACTCCAAGGTTATTTCCATTCACATTACCTTCATAGTGCTTTTAATATATACCACTGCAGAACTGCAGTTTGTTTGCTCATTTGAATTGGAGAATTCAAAGGCAAGGTACAAGAAAACAGTAATTCACATAGAGCTTTGTGAAATCAAGTATTTCTGAGTTTATGAAAAGATGAAACTCACATGTTTAGGTAAGTGTGTAGTTTAATAAAGGAATGTGGAGCTTTGCATTTATAACTATTTCATACTTGTAGTACGGAGTCAGGTTTTTTGGTGGTTTATTGGTGGTTACAATGGCTAGTTCCACAGGTACACAAATGCTCTGTAATTGTATGTTGTAGCTGTGTTATAAGGTGAAGGAAAAGAGAGCCCAGGCTGTAAAACAAATGCATAAACACTTGTGTTACAAAAAAAAAAGGAAAGGAAAAGGGAAAAGAAAAGGGAAAGGAAAAGGAAGAAACCCAACAAATACATCCAGAGAGAACATGTTGGGCATTTTCCCTGGGAAAAGAAAACTTGTTAATGGTAATGTCCAGATACTCTGCTGTTGTGAATCGGGATAGCTACACCAATGTCTGATTAAGCAGCTGGCTCCCAATCTGATATGGCTGCCTGTAAGAACCAGTGAAGTAAAAGGAAGAAAGGAGAGCTGCAATTTTGCAGTAAAACAAACCTTTTGTAGGATGTTTAAGAAGTACTGACGATATTTTAAAGCATAATAGAGACTGCCATCTCTTACCCCGATGAAGAACTAAAACACTTGAAATCATCATAAACTAGTGTGTACTCTTTGTAATACAATCATAAGTTGACATATTCAATTTGCAGTGTTTCTTAACTTCTGTCATTAATCCATTTTCTGGATTGCAGAATGAGAGGAGTCCTAAGATTTTGCTGCATGTAATGATGGAGTGCTCCTTCAAGTTACGCTTTTAGATGTCCCTAGTATCAAAGGGAAATCACTGTAAGAAAACACGATTTTGAAAATCCAGTCCTTAATAGCAGGATTTTACTGTACTAATTCGTGTAAACAGAAAAAGAGTGGATAGAAGGAGGGAGTACAATTTATTTATTTTTCTCCAATTTAATGTCTTTTTGCACCCTGACTTTCACCTCCAGCCAAATTCATTTCTTTCTGACTAAACTGGTTGCTTATCTTTTGAGTTGATTATTGACAGAGTGAAGACTTAAATACAAGTGAACAAAATAAGCTAATCCATTTAACAAATTCATACCTCTTTGCTCTGTTTAAGTCCTGTATAATAACCCTGCTGGGTTTATTGTAATTTTGTGCTACATTTTTATTCTCAACTACTCCTGTACCAGCTGCTGCTGCTGCTTCTGCTAAACAATGTTCCTGGCTTATAATTTCATGAGTAGTAGCTGCCCAAGGGAAATGGTTAGATCAAATTGGGTCTACAGATTGCCCTCTGTTTCTAGTATTCTGTCCTTTGTTTCCCCATGTGTGACATATGAATCTTCAGTTGTTTCCTTGTGTGTGTGTGTGTGTTCCTCAGTCTCATAGCCTGTTAGTATTATTTACATTACTGAAAAACGTCACAGTATTTTGGATTCCTGAGTGAATGGAATTCAAAATCTGTGCAACTCTTGCCTTTGGCACAAGTTGCCGTCTTCTCTTAGAACTGAACTTTCCTTTCAGACCTAAGCCTGTACTTTATTAGATATATTTTATTTGATTTTACTTGACTGAAGACATGAATAATTCAGTCTTGATTGAGAAGACAGAAAACAGAAAATCCACATGACTTCTAATGAACACTATTGAACAAAGAATTCGTAAAAAATCAGCACATAATAAAAGCCTTCTGAGTCAGAGTAGTGGTCCATCTAGTCCAGTATCCTGCCTCTGACAATGTCAGTGGGGAAATGCTGTTTAGGGAGAACACATTCGCCTGGGCACTTCTTGTAGTCTGCTCCCCTAATACTTTCCCAGCATCCACAACCGTTGCATTAGGAATGTAAGGAGGTGGCACCTTGCCTATTCCTTAACACTATCCATTTATGAATCTGTTGTCCATGAGTTTATCCTTTTCTGAACCTGTTGGTACTATCCTGTGGTAACAAGTTCACTACCTGCATTTTAAAGAAGTACTTTCTATCTGTTTTAAACCAACCTCTCTTACGAGTTTCATCAGTTGTCCTCAAATCTAGTGTTGTTGGATTTGGTGAATACTAGTTCTGTATTTATCTTATCTTGCATTTTATTACCCAGAAGAGCTTACTGTCATATACTGACTTTGAGATTTCACTTAACACCCCTTTACCTTTGACAGAAATACTGAATAATAGTACAAATAAAACTACAAAAACAAGACGATGTAGCAATCCTACTTTTAATGCAGCAAGATGCATTACCTTCCTGATTCTGTAAACCTTGAACATGTCTTCCTGCAGTTCTCAATCAATAGACTGAAGAATGTCAGCCTCTCTAGTCCCTTCTCATAAAGCACCTGGACCAAACAATCAATTTACTCGTTCATTTCTGTAACTTACTTAACTCTGCTTGAACCTTGAGACGTGTGTTCTTACACTCTAACGTCAGAACTTCTCTCAGTACTCACGATGTGGGCACATTGAGTTCTAATGAGTAGCACAATGGCATCATCTGTCCTGTTCTTAATACCTTTTCCAATGTGCCCAACATTCTATTGGATTTTGTAGTTGCTGTTATTCCTGTGATCTAGAACTGCCAGCAATAACTAAAAACTTCGTTTTCCTTATTTGTAACTGCCAGTATGCATAGGCGGACTTTAGGTAATTTTTCCCTAGTGTATTACTTTACATTTCTGTACACTAAAACTCATCTTTCACCTTTTTGGCCAGTTTTTTTAACGTTCTTACAGAATTTCTTGCTGCTGTTGGTGCTGTAGGTTGTTTGAGTTGTCTTTCTGGTATTTACTGTTATTGTGCTGATTATTTTTCTCTTGGCCTTTTCAGAGGCACAATAAATGATAGCTATTTCTCCCCTGTGACTTGCATCAGACTGAACAGGGTACTTTTCTGTGTCTGTCAGCTTTCTTCCGACTCCTAGTTTAAATACTTCTCTGTGACCTTTTTCGTTTTCAGTGCCAGCAGCCTGATGGTTCTGTCCAGGTTTCTCTTGTCTCGAAAGGTTCGCTGGTTCCTGCTTTGCCAGAATTTTTCCTCTCTACACCATACTCACATCCACATAGTGAGACTGTAGATCTCTACCTGCATCTCAGGTTTTATATATGAACCTGACAGTTTTCCATGGAGATCCTGGACTTCAGTCTCCTGGCCCTGAAGGCATGAGTCAACCACCAGAGCATCCCTTCTGTGCTTTTCTGCATCACTGATAGCAACATGAAGTGTGCCTACTGGGTCCCCCCCTGCACTTCCCAGCTCTCTAGACATATTAGGAAACCTGTGTAACTTTTACACCTAGCAGACAAGTTAATCTGTGTCCTCTGAGATGTCACAAACTTAATTAATAGTTAAATCTTTCCACTGCCACCACCTGCGTGTCTCTTTCCACCTTTGAAGTTCCCCTCTGTGCTGGGAGTGTTCTTGGAGCATCTTGCAAGAGAGCAAAGCAATTTCAATGTCAGGACAGGTCTCAACCAGTGGGTTAGATCCCTTTTTCTCATCTAGGTGCCCTCCTTTGCTGAGACTCCTGTACTCTGTGGCAAGAACTTTTGTCCACTGCTGCTGTGGAAGAGAAATTGTTCTACAATATTCCTGTAGACCTCAGCTATTGACCTTTCAGATTTTCTTAGCTGTTCCAGGGAGGTAGAATAGTAAAAGAGGTGTTGTCAAATAGTCATGGTTGTGGTGATGGGTCTTTATATGATCTGCTTGCAGTACATTAATAAAAATTTATCAGTGGACTGAAGGAATTGTGTGACCACTACTGAATATTACTTAATATTGACAAACTGAATGGGAAATGATGGAGAGGATGGACCCTGACACAGAGTGATCTGGATCACTTGAGAAATTGACATAGGCTAAAATACCACTAAATGTAAAGACCAGAGCATTGCATTCATGTTTTAGACTTCCTACTATTTGTTAGTAATTTTTATGCTCTGTCAGTTACTGGTACCTAGTTAACCTGATTGGTGAGGTTGGGATTCATCTGTTCAAATACACCTTTCTGTGTCTGTGCAAGTCAACCTCAAATCCTTTCATGGTTTGTTGAGGGAAATGGGAATTTCTGTGACTTCTCATTTCATTGAAATGTCTAAAGCATCCTAGAAGTATCTAGTTCTCGTAGTTGGTTAGAAGGAAAATCTAGACAACCATCTCAGTCTTAGTTATTGCAATTCTTTAAAGTTAAATCAGATGAACGCACAAATGCCCAGTTAATATGGAAAGGGGAATTACCACTGGCTTTAGGATGCACTGGTCCATGCCTTATTTGGGTAGCAGGTGTATTTTTACTTGAATAACAGATGTATAGTATTTATCACTTCAGAATTTCCTGAAGAAATTCAGACACTGCTTATAAAGAAAATCTTGGGGATAGCCATTAGGCCCCAGTCCTGTACTTTTTCCTTTAGTAGTCTTTAATGAGTTTTGTTTTTTTTTTTAAAAAAAAAAAAAAGATTAAATGTATTATTTCCCTATAGATTACTTTTTTACTGAATCTCAAGGAATGAATGAGTAACATTGATCTCCAGCCTGCTGCTGTTAATAAACTGTATTTTAGCAAATGAAGCTCATAGTTTCTTTTTTCTGTGGCTTTTCTAGAACTGTATGGCTCAGCTGTCTTCAGTTTTACAAATTTTAACATGACCTAGATGATTACTAAATTAAATGATGTAATTTAATAATTTAGCTATGAGAGTTCCTTGCCTCTTCCACATTTGCTTATTTTACTTAGGAGAGTGTCATCTTTTGAAAGGATTTAGAAAATGCCCATTAGCAATGCCAAGGGAGAAAAAATTTAAAAGCCTAAATTCCATTCTCTTTTACGCCCAAATGGATGCATCAGTGGAACATCCAAATCCTTAAAAACATAAGTCTTTTAGCATAGTTTACATTTTTTACTCTGAATCACTTTTTTCTGCTCTTCTAGAAAGTTTTTGTCTTCTGCAATTGTGTTACTTATATATGTCCATCTATTTAAATAGACCCTTCTGTGTCTGTGCTAGTCAGTCTCGCCTGCTTTTATGGTTTCTTGAGGGAAATGGGTACTTCTGTCACTTTTCATCTCAGCGGAAAGTCTGCAGCACCTTGGAAGTATTCAGTTCTCTTCATCATTTTAAAAGATATTTCATTGGTTAGAAGGCAGTATGACTTACATACGTGAATGAGAACACAGAAATTACCTCTTATCACATCTGTATAAATATCTTCCAAGACACTACATTTTATTAGTAAAATTCTAAGTTGAAAGTTATTGTTTAAAACAAAAATATATATAATCAGTACTACATATAATACAGAGTTTGAATAACATTCATATAGTAGGAATTTAAAATATAATGGTGATTGAAGGATAGCTAAGACGCTGTTGGAAATGATACATAGGAACATTTTCCCTACCGAAATCGTTCATGAAGTTGCTTTAAGATAGATGATATACTCTTTCTACTTTATTTGACCTTGTGTATCCTCAGCTTGAGTATTGTGTCAGGTTCTTGGTACTCAAAAAATGATAGAGACTGTTTGGAAGGATCCAGAAAAGCTAACAAGAATGATAAGGACTTTGAGAAAAATTTTCTGAAAAGAAATGTTGAAACCATTGTCCTTGTTTGGTCAGAAGAAAAAAGTGACTGCGAAAACAAATGATGAGTCCTCAAATATTCAAAAAAGGACTGTAGCAAAATGAAAAGAATTGTTTGCTCTGTCTGTTGCAGATGGAAGTGTTAATTTAGATTGCCAGATTTCATATAATGCCATCCTTTATTTAAATTTAAAATAAAAAAAAAGAAACAAACAACAAAAAAACCCAAACCAAACCAAAAAAAACCCAACACTTTGGGTTTTACAGGGGAAAAAAAAATCCTAACAACTGAACAGTTACACACTGGAATAGGTTATCCAAGAGGTTTTGAAACCTCTTACCATTGGAGGTTCTAAAATCAGGTTAAATAACATCTGGTAAGAATGCTTGATATGAGGTTCTTGAATTTGCACATGGGGACGTGGGACCTTACAGGTGTGTGGTGGTGTGCGGAGAGCGAGCAAGGGAGGGAGCGAGCAGAGGAGGAAGAGAGCGAGAGGGACAGGGCTGGAGTGTGAGGCTGCAACTGGGAAGACCTAGATCACTGGCAGGGCTGCTACCAGCATGGAAGCAAACCTTCATCTGCTCTGTTAGTCCAAGCTCAAAGTGATGCTGGTGGATGAACTGCAGAGCAAGCTTGCTAGTGTCTGGAGAATAAAGGAGTAGCTGAGAGGCACTGTGCTACAAATGTAAGAAATACAAGAGCTGCAATGGGAAAGCTATGAAGAGAGCTTATGCATGTATGTCTTGTGCTGAAAGAGGCATGCTCTTTACAGCAGTATTTTCAACTGACATTTGAATAAACTTGTTTAAACTTATCACTGAATATGACAGTAACAGCAGCATGAATAGAAAAGCAAGACTAAGAACAAAGTTCATGAACAAATTACAGGATAACATTTTAAAATTCTAAAAGAAATCACTGAGAATAGAATAGCAACTACATTAGTGAATTAAATTAATTCAACAAGTACTTTATTTGTTGTATGCCGTTTGCATAAGTGTTGTTGACAGAGGTGCTTTTTTTTTAATAATGAAGCAACATCTGAAATGGCAGCATTAGTAATGAGAAGCAGGCTACTCATGTGTAATGCCATAGCTCCTCCAGGCTGATCTGAGCTGTCATAAGGAATGCATGGAATATTTACTGTGAATAAGCCTTTCAGCTGTTCACAGTATGAGTGATCACTGTACGGTGGGGTTTCTTTTGAAAATTTGCAAAAGCCCAAGTTTGTTACTGCACAGACTCTGAAGCCCATCAGCCTACAGTGTTACACACATTACCGTATTGATATAGCAGTAAAGGCAGGATACAAGGGGAAAGCTAAGATTGTTTATGTCTCTATTGACTACATTTTTATTTCAGTTCTACAGTACGGATGCGTAAATATTTGGATAGATGGCTTCTAAGAAAAATCAGTTTATTCTATTAACAGGCATTTTAAAAACAGTTCATAAATCTATGTTTGTTTCAGCTTACTCAATAATACTTCGTGTTCACTGTCATAAAATAATTTTCCATCAGCATGGTGGAAAAATGAAAGATCTATCAAGTACTCTTTCACCATGAAATTGTCAATTTGCTGAATATCTGCTAGAGAACAGACCTTCATTAGCAAAAAGAATAGGACCAGTAAGCCGTGCTGCCCTTTTCAGCTTATATATTCAAGAGGTATGTATTTGCCAGTAATAACAACACAAAAGCGAAGAAGAACCTGGTGGTTTAATATCTGAGTTATTACTCCTTTACATCGAAGGAGAGCATTTAGATTCAGATTTATTGCCTGATTTTTCAAGTGGACGTCCCTGTGTGTAAAGAATTCATTCCTGGCCATGAATGTGTCAAGTAGTCAGTTCTTAAAAAGACTGAGCCTCAGCTGACTTGGAAGAGTGTTTTAAGATAAAGTTTCTCGCTATGTCAGTTCATATCTTATCCTAACTTAGAAAATTAAAGGAAAAAAAAACGAAAACAAAACCAAAAAAAAACCTGAGGGGCATTAGTTCTCTGTAAACAAGAAGATCAATGCAGTACAGCATTTGTCTACCCAAGAAACAGCCTGACATAAATGTGACTTGCATGCTATTTGTACTAAGAATAGAGTTACTGGCAACTGTTGATGTGGGTGGCATCCACTTCATAGTTAAGCAATCAATCACATAGACTTTTCGTATCCGTTTCTTATGCATACCTGCAGATGTTCACATAGAAAGCACAAAAGAATTAAGAATTTTAATCCTATATAGTTTTTCACAGTTGCCATTTCACACTTCCATGCTTAGGTAAAGGTTTATGGAGGGTACTTCTTAAAAGCATCAAAAGGAAGGAAAAAAAAAACCTATGTTATGGCTTGTGTATGTATATGTATGTAAAGAATAGATACAGTGGCTCTAAATAGAACGGAATGTAATTATAGGATTTGCATGTGAGAGTGATTGGTACTACAGTGAATGAACAGAGCTTGTGTATAAATCAAAATGCATTATTTGTTTTACTGCTTCTTTCAGAATAATAAACATCATTTTTGACAGAATATAAAAATCCAACAAAAAAGTCGCAGCAGTATTTCCCTCCTCCCTGTTCCACTGCAGCAAAAACCCTTTATATAAATATTCACTACTGCAGAGAAACCAAATGTACCCTTGGAGCTTGGGAATACTGTGTGTCATTCAGAAGCATCCTTTTCTGGCAGACACCTGAAGTCGTATCCAAGCTCTTTTAACTAGGAGGATGGTCACAGTCATATGGGGCCTCTGGGATAGAAGGAAGGAGAATGAAGTTAGAATTAAAGACTTCCATAAACCATTGCTTATTTTTGAAGTGAGCCAAAAATGGCACACTTACACTTCCTTTGGATACTGTCCTTTTTTTTCCCCTGTTTTTTAAGACTGTCTAATATTGCCAGAATTTTTAATTTGTGTTTTGGCTTTGAAGATATTCCATTACCGGGATAGTAATGTACCATCTGCACAGGGGGAAACTACACCAAATGCACAAATGACATAGTCAAAATGAAGATTATACAAAGGCTCCTGAAATCCACTGTCCTTTCTGTGTTTTTCTGTCTGCTAAATTTGTAGCTATTTGGATGCTATGTATTTTTGAGCCATATCAGGTTATTTAGATGTGAAATACCTTTTTTGTTCATAGTTTGGATGATGCAGGTGAGGTAGCTATCCTTTTAAAAATAGTCAGTCAAAGGTGGGCTGGTTTACCTCCTTATTCAATAATGAAATTATGCTTTGAATTTAAACATACAAAATGTGAGTGGATCATACATTAAAGCTATCCCCAAGTGGAGTACTTAGGGGGCCAGGAGGAGAAATAGATCTTAATTCTGTTGCCCTGACTACCAAAATAAGGAATGAAGCAGTGGTATTTCTTTCTGTTTATTTAAGATAGGGTGAGGGTTGAAGAACATCACCCATGAAACCTGTCAATGACAATCTCAGAAGCCTTATGTTATAGGCTGACTTCCCTTCTTCTGACAAGAAGGAAAAACATGGGCCCTGTTAGGAAGAAAGGAAGGCAAAGAAGTCAGTGCTCAGATTTCTTGTTTCTCCTTCTGCACAACATAATACTGGTCTCCACAGCGTAAACAAAAAATCAGTGTCAGAGATCAGTTATCACACAAGGAAAATTTATGTAAAGTGGCTTTGCAGCATTTTATATGCATCAGCAAAGCTGCATTTGGTTCATGCAGTTTTCAGTCAAGGATCTTCTACTGAAAATTACCAGCTGTAAACTCCGGATGTTCATTCAAGTTAGTGAATGCTATCTTAGATCATTTGGCTAACTGAAATGGTGAATGAAAGCAAAGTGTTCTATATGATTGTCAGTACCTACATTGTGAAGAGTTACAGCTAAAAATGAACTGCTCAATTTCCATTCAGAAACAGGTGAGAAACAAAGCTTTCTGACAAAATTGAAAGGTAAATAGAAGTGCCTTGGTGTTCAAAAGGAAGTTGTGTCTAAGCATCTGACACAAGCCTACAGTGAGAGACCCATAATACAGCAGGACAAGAACTTTCCTGCCTTTTAGGCAGGTTTTGTTTTTTTTTTTCCAGACATAATACCAATCCTCTTCCACTTATTTTGAAGAATACTGTTTTTCCAAACTGACAGAGGAAAGGGAGAAGGATTTATTGTTAGAATGCGGTCTGGACTGTGAAACTTGGATACACTGTCAGGTGAATTTTGGCAAAATGCTGTGAGAAAGGAATCAGACATCTACTTGATGCTAAGATGTTTACTCACATTTGGGAAACCAAGAGGAAACAGAGATACTGAATGCGGTAATGAAATATCTGTGCAGATTTGTTTACTTGAAAAGGCGCTGTGTGGGTTGACTTTTTCTTTAAATCCATTTAGAGGCAAGGTCAATTCCACTGGTTAAATTGTATGAAGCACTAATGCATCTGGGGAAAATTACTCTACACAGAAATTACACCTCAGTTAAATATTCCTTTGTAAGTTCCTCAACCAGAATTTCAATTACACCTTGGTTTGTCCTAGCAAGCCATTCAGAACCTTTTTGAAAGGCTTGCGGAAGAAAAGTGACCTGTTCCCTTACACTGTGAACATGTAGAGAAAGGGTCAATTTACCTACATTCTAATCCTAAATGGAAGAAGAAATTGCTTTTTGGAATATCTGGTGTAATTTGTTGCAGGCTGCCTGTTAGATAGCACTTTCTGAAGATGATAGAAGACATTAATTGATTTTGTAGTTCAGTGACACTAGGATAAGTGAGTCTCTCAATCACGCAGCTTGGCTTTGAGACTTGTTTTCATTTTTCTTCTTTTTGATTTGAAAGGTTTATATCAAATATGTAGGAGGCACTTGATGGGAGAAACATACCGTGCAACACATAATTAGGATGATGAATGTATCAGGCAGTGTCTGCCTCTGGTTAACTTACTGGATTTTAGAGTAAGTGCATTAGTGCCCTAGGCAGAAAAGCAGAGCGTAGGTGAGAGAGGGAGAGAAGAGTAAGTAAAAATGTTCTTCAGTGTAAAGGGTTAGTTGGAAACTAGTACTTAGGTATTATAAAATGAAAACTATTTTGTTTTCTGAGCAGTGTTAGTGTAAGCATTGTTTATCAACCAGTAGCTGCTATCACATATTATCCAAATGATACATGTAATAATTCATATAAGATCCAATATCTGTTTAAGATTTATATATTCTGTAAACAAATACCAAATTTTTCTTGCCCAGGAATTCAGATCCAGCAACTTGTGTAGTAGAGAATGAATAAACTCACTACAACAGCCCCTTTTCCCTTCTCTCCTTTTCTCTCACAAACATGCACAGTTAACTACACTCTACTGAGGGCAGTGCTGTGACCTGATCCCTGGGGAAGCAGGGGTGGCTGATTTCTAGCTGGCTTTAAAGAACATCTTCTCTTGCTGTGTGTTGTGACATTTAGCCAATAAGTATAGTCCCTTCATCCCTGTTCCTATATTGAAAGGAAAAAAACCATACTCTGTAGATACAGTTCTCATAAGAGAGATGGAGGGGGAAAACCACTCATTTCCATGTTCGTGTTCCTCCAGATTCTGATAAATAACATGGGGCAGTCACTGTTAAAACAAAAAAAGAAAAAAAAATCCTGACGGTTCCTACCAACTGTACATATATTAGCCAGGAAAGTTAAAATAAAGCCAAATGTTGCTGAAACTAATCATTATATAATGGAATAATCAAGATAAGATGGCTTTGCAAGTCTGTTTCCTCCCACTTGAAACCTGTACATGGTTTAATTTCCACAGACTGTATTTAAGTTGATCAGACAAGAGTCTTTTTCTGCATTTGTAATGCACTTCATAGCCAGTTCTGCAGTAAGCTTATGAAGTCCTTGAATTTTTGTTTCATTCATCCCAGGCTTATATTGGTCTAGGTCTGTGTACTTACGCTGGTTTTATTCCTGATAGAGTCACTGAGAAGAGTATTGCACAAACTTTGCTTTTAACTGTGTCTTGGACCTCTCTCTTTAAAGTGTATTTGTTATCAGAGACAATAATAGGATATAGCTGTAAAACTAAAATCTGGTTATATATTGATATTTCTCCGATATTGCGTGTTCCAATGCAACTTCTATTTTACCTCATCTCTAGTAAGAAAAATACCTATTATTAAAAATTTATCCCTACTGCTTTACTAAAAAGTTTAAAAGCTAAGCAAAACTGGCAATCAGGACACTTCAGTGTCAGAGAAGGCTTATTAAAAGACATTGTTGTCAGTAAGGAAAATTACTATAAATGTACGATGGGGAAGGGTGAGTGGAAATGGAAGTGATAGGAGTGATAAATCTAAGCAAATGTGGCAGCACAGATAAAATTACCCGTTGTTTTAAAGTAGGAGATTTAGCTATGATCTGTAAAGAGAAAGTTTATACAAACATAGTCACTTCTCTGGACAAGACTCAAGGAGGAAGTCTGACAAATAGCCGGGGGCTATGCTATCAAAGGCTTTTAACAAAAAATAACTTTAACAATATAAAGTTAATCTACCACCTTCTAGGCAGCGAGCCTGAAAGACAGGCATGATGACTGAACAGTTTTCAAACCAGCATACTATATTCTGTACTAGCTAGAAAAACTACTGTAAAGCTGCCAACAGTCACCTCTGGCAGGAAATTGCAATACTCAAGCATTTTAGTTACACACATGCATGTTTTTCTCACAAAGTCATCAAGATATAAAAATAAGAATTTTGTGACTGAAAAAAATCCCCCTCATGTTTTTGAATATATACAGTTTTCCATGACAGCCGACCATGATTCTGTAAGAAAATATATTCTTGTTGGAAAAGCCTGGATAACTGAAATTAAAACACTTCACACAGATGAGTCAGTTTTATTTTTAAAAAAAAGGTCTTTGAAATACATCTTATTTTTATAAGTGGGAATTCAACTCAAAATAAAAGAACTTAGCATTACTAAAATAAACATCTTCAATATTAGTGATCTTTACAATCTTTTTTCATAAAGATCCCTGAGATTGTTTTACTTTCATCCTGACTGTGAATGGGGTAATATTTTGCTATTTCAAACTTCTACAGACAAAGAAAAACGTTTTCAAAATATTCTTGAGATATGTCAGAAATAATGTCAAGAGTCTTAGTCAGACACTTTTTTAATGTGTCCCTTCGGTGTCCATGAAGGAATAGTATCAGTAACTGAAGTACTGATAAGGAATAACTAACTGTAAATGATACTATGTTTTAGCAATATGTCTGTTTTCACAATTTTCAGTGTATCTAGTTAATAACATCATGCAAACATACTTCCATAGTTGAGAACAAATTTGAAGGTTTTAAGAGAAAGGGAGATTGAATCTACTCCATGTCTGGGAGCAAACTTTATTTAGTTTTTCTACTGAACAGAAAATAATGAAATTGGACAGAAGAAAAGACAACTCCGTTTCTATTTTGTGATTATGGTTTAAGGAACAGGACTTACTTTCATATTTCCTAAGGGAGAGCTATGGTCATAGTTGTGAAAAGCTACTAAGAAATATAGCATGTTTCATGTGGACAGCTGTTCAAATGCAAAACAAGTTGGAGATCCTATCTGAAACTAGCAACAGCTTCTCTTTGAAAGAGTAAAATCCAGAGCTACATGGCACCGAAGAATGATATATTATAGCTAAAAAGCGGGATTTGTAAGTGAGCATTATCAACAGAAACCTATGACTTAAAAATCATATATTTAAGTCATATATCATATGGGTTGTTTCTCATCCGATTCTAAATACATTGTACTAATGTGATGCACAATTCATACACATTTACATCAAAGAAGAACGTAAAACTTCACTGGTTAAGGCTGTCCTTTCCATTTAATTTTTTTGCCAGAAATTTTATTTCAGCATATACTATATAAAACATAAGACTGGGCATTTCAGAATTTCATGATTTTTTTTTTTTTTAAACTTTAAGCTTTACAGTATTCCCTAGAAATAGGCCATTGTTTTTGAAACATTTTATGGATGAATTGTTAGAGATGGACAAGTCCTAGGACCTGTACAATGCCAATTCAGTGTACAGTGTTGCTGCCTGTCTGACTTTGTTTCCTACATTTTTCCTCCTTAACTCAGAGATTTTCAATACATTTCTTCAAATTTATTCATCAGGCATTTTATCTTTCCCAGTAAGATAATGTAAGATAATTCATGAAATTGGGAAAGATAAAATGCCTAACAAATGATATGTGAACCCACAAATTAAAAACTGCTTACTTTGTAGGAGTAATCTGTCTGATCAAAATGAGCAACTTCACTGCTTATTTTAGTTTTCATAGTTTTGTACAGTATTTTACATTTTCTCAACCCAGTCAAGGTAAAATTGTAATTAAAAATATTTGTAACTGAAGTGTTTTCACTTTTAAGATAGGCACTATCAGCTTGCCAGTTCAGAGCAGAGACTGTTGTGGAGAAGGGGGATAATTTGTCCTGTTTCTTGAAACAAATTGCAGTTCCTTTGCTTCTTTCCTACAATAAGTAGATCATCTTTTCTTTGGAAAATACAGAATTCTTGCAAACTGCACAGAACTCATCTACTGGATGTGGGGGTCTATGCTGAAATTGTAACCAGGTTCTGTTGTGGTTCAAGATTGTATGATCTAAATCCAAGGGTTAAAAAGAAAAGTAAAATGATGTGATGGATGTGAGACAAGCTTAGGAACTTTAGCGTTGAACTGACACCCAGCTCTCTTCTTTTGTAGCACTGCTTAGCTGTGCTTCTTCTAAATAAGTTTAGAGTTTAATAAAATGGAAATATACATAGAATCATTTAGGTTGGAAAAGACCTTCAAGATCATCAAGTCCAACTCTAGAACCTAACACTGCCAAGTCCACCACTAAACCATGTCCCTAAGCACCACATCTACATGTCTTTTAAATACCTCCAGGGTTAGGGACTCAACCACTTCCCTGGGCAGCCTGTTCCAGTGCTTGATAATCCTTTCAGTGAAGAAATTTTTCCTATTATCCAATCTAAACCTCCCCTGGTGCAACTTGAGGTCATTTCCTCTTGTCCTGTCACTTGTTACGTGAGAAAAGAGACTGACACCCGCCTTGCTACAACCTACTTTCAGGTAGCTGTCAAGAGAAAAAGGTCTCCCTCAGCCTCCTCTTCTCCAAACTAAACAACCCCAGCTCCCTCAGCCGCTCCTCATAAGACTTGTTCTCTAGCCCCTTCACCAACTTCATTGCCCTTCTTTGGACATGCTCCAGCACCTCAATGTCCTTCTTGTAGTGAGGCTCCCAAAACTGAAAACAGGATTTGAGGTGCGGCCTCACCAGTGTCGAGTACAGGGGGACGATCACTTCCCTAGTCCTGCTGGCCACACTATTCCTGATACAAGCCAGGATGTTATTGGCCTTCTTGGCCACCTGGGCACATTGCTGGCTCATGTTCAGCCAGCTGTCGACCAGCACCCCCAGGTCCTTTTTCACTAGGCAGCGGAAACCATAGTACCAACAAGGGTGTTATGGCTACAGTCATTCAAAACAGCTGAATTTTTGTGAATTTACACTTTGGAAGGATTGTTTTGGACGTCTCCAACTAAGGCTTCTGCATACCATTTTCAGTATTTCTCTTGCTGTGGTATCTGTTGCAAAATAACAGTTATGACGTTTTGCCCATGAATTATGAAAGTCTTCAGAAATTTGGGGGAATCTGTAATTCCCACAGTTTTAAAGACCTGAGTAGGTGCTCTCTCTGAGAACGCTTTGGAGGAGTTGTGGCTTTGAAGATTTCTTATTATTCATCATTTCAGACATACCCAAAGTTGAGCTCTGCTGCTTGGTTTTTTCATAAGTGTACATTTCAAGACATTGTATTTCCTTTACATGTTTTGAATCACTGCAGAGATGAATAGAGATAATGGTACAAAGCCATAATTGTGCATGAAACAAATTATTGTCATTTCTAGTTGAGTTCCTTATTCTTTTATACATGTAAACATAGTCGTATGGTTTATACCAGAGAAACCATATTTAGATTCGAAAAATGTGGTGAGTGCTCCTTCCCTCCAGAATTCCTTGCTGAAGTCAGTTTATTTAACCAGAATTTGGTTACATCCTTTTGGCTCTGCAAATACTCTGTTGTTGTGGGGCAATAATATGCCAGCTGCACAGGAGAAATATATACCAAACACAAACATTGCATTCAAGTAGAAGATTATAAGTGATGACTGAAAACCCATTATCCTTGCAGTGTTTTGCCATTTGACAGGTTTGCACCTGTGTGTACTTGTTTGAATTATCTCTGCGTTATTATCAGCATCTCAGTCTTTTAGGTGAGGAATGCACCTACCTAATGATCTGGAAAATTATTTCAGTGTTGCTCAACAGCTGTATGTGAGAATGTAGTGTACAGTTAACTCTTGTCAGTTAACACCACTGTGAAAAGGGTGAAATATAGTTATAGCTGGCACACTGTAAAATAAGAGATCAAATTAGTCTTTTTTCTCATTAAATCATTTTTAAAAAAGAGGATAGTACTATCCTACAATAGCATGTTTGTACATAAGTTTCTTATTAAGTTATTTGTCCTAAACTTCCTATTATAAATGACCTGACTGAATCGCTGCTAATAATAAATAAATAAATAAATAAATAAATGAACTGAAACAGAAATATGTATTTATAGTCAGTGATGTGTATTCTGGCCCATCTGTATCTCACTAAATTTCACTTTCAAGGAAAATAGAACAAGAAGCAATGAATTTGTACTGTAGCTAGAAAGATTCAGGCTAGTCATTAGGGAAAATTATTATATGATTGTTTAAGGACTGGAATAGATTGCATGGTTAAGAAAAGCCAACTTTCCTAACGGATGTCTTTAAAATGTGTTAGACAAACGTGTCAATAATGTTTCAAATATAGTTTATCCTTCCTTAGGACAGGAAGACTTGTTTCTCTGCGATTCTTTTACTTTATACTTTGGCAGATCCATTTATGGCAGTAAGACTTGTTGTTTGAAACTGATGTTCATGTAGATTGTGTCCACGTAGAGGTTAAAGAGTAATTCAGGCTGGTAAATGTGTTGGAGGGAGGATGATAGAGACCATATTATTTTCATTGCTGCCACAGTGATTTTCATGGTGGAATACCCACTCCTTAGCTCATAGGAAAAGTGAAACTAATTTTTTTTCTTGGACGACATATTCTGTTTCTTTAAAAAATTTGAAATTCAGACTTTTCTATTTTTTAAATCTGTTACATAGCAGACAAAAAATAACCCAGACCTGTTGAGGTGCCTGAATGAGTGTTCTCTTGAGATGCAGGATTAGCCTAGCCTGGAATGAACATGCTTGCTCCTGAGCTGTCTTTGGGTGAATGGGCTGAATGGATTGCTGGGAAAAGTAGGTAAAGAACAAAACATAGAAACACTAGGAGACAGTAAACACAGAGTTCACTCACTGGAGGAAGGGGTCTCATGTTTCCATCTGACATTTCCGGAAATATATATTCATCTGTGTCAGACACCTACATATACAAACTGTAGTTGCTCTGAACATGGTCAGTAAGTTCATTACTTTCAGGATGCACCAAACTATGGAGCATGTAAAGACTTAATTTACAGTGGAAGGTCTCTTTACTCCCTGGATGCATGAAGGTGGCTGTGTAGGTACTTATCATCTGTGTAGCACATCTGCAGTAAATCCAAAGTGGGATGTATGGGACATCCCATTGGAAGCATCAGCTGATTAGATTTGCTGTGTATCTGGAAAACACACAGAATTTTTAAACCCTGTCTGGATAAAATTTCAGACAGGTATGCAGAACATACCTGGGAAAAAAACAAGATGGATGGCAGTCTGATTAGAAATCTGTTCCTTTTTTTTAAGTTTTTGGTTTAGTCTTGCAGCATTGTTTTCAGTGTAAGATTCTCATTTATGTTAATTTGAAAATTGGAGGCTAGAATATCATATGATAAATGTGTTCCTTTCATGACCCTTCTTTCCACATTTCAAAAGGAGGAAGGAAGGAATTGAACATAGGCACACACACACAGGCGTACAGAGCGTGAAAGGAGCATGGAATATCCTTCTCGTATTTTCCTTCCCTCTTCCTTTTTTTGGATGGGTCCTTCTTTTTGGATGAGTTATCGATAACTCTTGCATTGTATGCTATACCCGGCATTCCTGTTGCTCAAAGAAGCTCATTGTATTAAGCTCATTGTATTGTACGTAAGCAGGGAAGTGGGAACGTCACCATGCTGCAAACTAAGATAGGTAATCACAGAAGAAAACAAACAAGAAGAAAAAGTGGTCCTTTTAACAATGCAGAAATAATCATAGTTGTTGACCTGGTGCAGTGTTTAAGTAATCTAAATATGATTTCTTAAATGAAGAAAAATCTATACTAAAGTGTTTCAGAATATTTAAGTGGATTTCTTGAGATGTGCTGTGTTCCTGAATAAGCTGTTCACAGGTGACCCTCTATTATTTAGAATTGCTCAGAGTAAAGCTGAAGGACACTGAAAGTTGCTGGAGACTCTTAAGCATTTGCATAAGCACTTCTAGAACATCAGACAACATCATCTGGTTGGTACTGTCCATAAAAATATATGCATAGCATAATGATGTATTGGGTTTTTTTCATTTTTGCACCATTAAAAATAGACCATATTTCCTACAGAGAAAGTGTATCCTTGAGGCACAAGTCAAAAAACTGTTGCATAGCTTTCAGACTTTAGGTTATAATTGCAAGGCTGGTAGTTAAAATATTTTACTGAAAGAAGAATAATACGCAAGTTGCCAACAGAATTCCATGATACACATTTTCTGAATTTTTCTGAAGGAATAGATTGTACCTATATGGAGGACTTGCCAAGCAGGTCTGTTTGCCTTCAGTTTTCAAGTGTGCGGTGTTTGCATTTTATGCTATTTAGTGCCTGGACTCCTATACCAAGCTTTGTCAGACAGCATGAATACTGCAGTCGTTGATGTTTTTCCTAACTGATTCAAGCAATTAGGTCTGAAGACTTTTAAAAATAAAATTACATAGGAAGCATCTTTACATTACAATCCTTGTTAAATGATTTAGATTATTTGTTATATTTCATGTTGGGGGGTGTGTGTGTGTGTGTCTCTTTTGATGCCCAGGTGTTTGGAATTGTGCTTGTTCTCCAAGTACACACTGAGAAATTATAAGATTGGCATGCTTTTGCATAAGGAGTTTGTGTTTAATGTCAGAGACCACAATGGTCTTTCCACGAAAAGCAATCTTTAGAAGCAGATGATCTTCACATTATCATGATGTTCTGCACTGGCAATAGCTAGACAATCAGAACACAGTTGTCAGGAGAGGTAAGTCTGGAAATAGCTTAATGGGAAGATTCACTAGGATGCTGTCCTGGTTTCAGCTGGGATAGAGTTAATTTTCATCTTGGTAGCCGGTATGGGGCTGTGTTTTGGGTTTAGGATGAGAACAATGTCGATGATACACTGATGCTTTGGTTCTTGCTAAATAGCGCTAAGCTGTTGCTAAATAGGTGCTAAGTCATGCTCACACTGGTCAAGGACTTCTCAGCTTCCCCTGCTCTGCCGGGTGCACAAGAAGCTGGGAGGGGGCACAGCCGGGAGGGGGGGTGCTGACCCAGACTGGCCAAAGGGCTATGCCGTACCATGTGACGTCATGCTCAGTATATAAGCTGGGGGAAGAAGAAGAAGAAGAAAAGGGGGGGGGGGACGGACATTGGGTATGATGGCGTTTGTCTTCCCAAGTAACCGTTCCGCGTGATGGAGCCCTGCTTTCCTGGGGATGGCTGAACACCTGCCTGCCCATGGGAAGTAGTGAATGAATGCCTTGCTTTGCTTTGTTTGCGTGCACGGTTTTTCCTTTGCCTATTTAACTGTTCTAATTTATTTTACTTCACTTATTAAACTGTTCTTATCTCAACTCACGAGTTTTCTCCCTTTTACCCTTCTGATTCTCTCCCCCATCCCACTGGTGGGGAGTGAGCGAGCAGCTGCGTGGTGCTTAGTTGCTGGCTGGGGTTAAACCACGACAGATGCTGAAACATTTCTGAAAGCAAAACTGGAAGTTTTGGCTGGTGGTTACAGAGGAGTACTGATAGAATAGATTTTGTGTGTAACTTTGACTTTTTTGGAAATGGATAGCCATGCATCCATGAGTAATTAGGAAATGTTCTTCTACTTCAGATTTGAGTCCTTCATAGTACAACATGTGGATAAACAGGACTCTAGTCTGTGGCTGACTGTTCATGGAAGGACTAAAATAAAGGTCTGGAATTCAGCCTTTAAGATATTATATGCAGGTTGAGAAAAATTTAAACTTTTTGGAGTTTGAAAGAAGGTTAAGTGCTTCATATATTTTCTTACTGTTTGCTCAGTATGTCCCTTTGAATATTGCACTTGGTAAACTCAATAAACAGATCTATAATTACCGAGACGCTTTTTGTGCCATTATAGAATATGGATTTAATTCATAAGTCCCAGGTTCTGGGAGTCAGTCTTTTTATATCTCTTTACAATAACAATAGTCTTACAACAGAAAATGAAAAATTCCATTTTGACAGATTTATGAGAATTTATGGTGTTTATAAATGACTGTCATACACAGACATGTCTTCAGTTCTTTACTAGAAGTAGCTTTTAAAAATGTCTCTTAGGAACACTTATGTGGAATTGGGATGATTTTAAAAAGGTTCCTCCTGTGTTAGATAGGTAAAGCTCAAATAAATAGTGAGAACTTGTAAAATGCATGGAGCTACAACCACAGATTTTTCAAGGGAAGACATTGTGTATCTCTGGACTCTAAAGTGTAGCACTTTGCCTGAAATCAAGATGTAATGGTATTCTATGTATGAACTGCAGCAGTCATACTCAGCAGCACCTTTCTAGAGCTTCAAAATGCAAAGGGAGAATAGCTGCTGGTCAAAGGGGCTGCTCTGGAGTCAGCTGGCCAGGGCTGCTTTCTAATCATTGCTAAGTATTTGTTGTTCATCATGACTGTACTGCACGTAAAAATGGGAAGGAGCTCTGGGCCAGAAGCACATGCAGCAAATAGTTCATCTAGTGCTCTGTGAAGCACTACGTCTGTCATGGGCATCCATTCAGTCTCCAGGACAAGGAAGTCCAGGTTATGATTCTCACCTGGCACTGATGGGGAAGTTGGACTGACTGCCAAATGATAGGCCACCACTGGTCTGTTTGGACTGTGGCCCTAAATGTTTTGCTAACCATTTGGTCAATATTATTTATGCAGTCATAAATTATCAATAGTTAATAAGTGGCAACATTATCCAAGATACGACATAATAAATGATGGAACTCCTGTTTCTCCTATTTTCTACTGTAGGGTTTAACAAGGCCAATCACTTCCCCCTGTTTTACACGGCGAGACTGAATCTTTAAACACATCCCTTGTATTCTTCTGAAAATCAGTTTTTTAGATACAAGAAACTAATGGTAAAGTCAATATTTTGAAATATTATTGTCCAGTGTTAGGTATGATTTCTCAGGGATAAGTGGACACATTTAATTGCAGGCCATGTTTTTAACTGACTGTTTTCAGCCATTTATGTTTGAAAATTACACCTTTTATCTATATTGTCTTGCTATTGTGTAAAAAAAAACTATTTTGCTAGGGCTTTTTTTTTCAGAATGAGACCAAAAATATAAGATTTAATGCTTTGAGACAGCTTTTAGAAACTTTTAATATCTTGCTCTCAAAAAAAAAAAAAATTGTTCAAAACACAGCGATATAGCCGTGTCCTTTGCAAACTATATATGTGTAAACCATTAAATTATCTTAAGATTCTGAGGATATATGTGTCATTGTCCATTTGATAAATGACATCTTTTAAAAAGAGTAATAAAAGTCTGTTCTCCAGTCTATCTGTAAACGGCTTCTGCAACACAGTTCATAAAAAAAAACCTAAGTGATATTGTATTACTGTAATGGATCACCATGTGAAAGTTTTATGCATGTCAAAATATGTTTTTAAGGTTTATTGTTCAGACTTCTAACAATCAGAATACAACTTTTTACTAAGTTTTTGATAGTATTAAAAAGAATTTATTAAGATAGTATATCCTCAGAGGTCAAGCTGGCAATTGTCCTATATACAGGAAAATGTTCCTCACTAGAAGTGAGTTTTACAAGTGTACAAGAAGTTCTAATCCAAATTAGAAAGGTATTGTTGACATAAATGGGCAACCTCTACTGGCGCTAAAGCAACAACTGTGCGCCATTGCCGCTTTCTGGTCAATTATATATTGGAAGTTATGTTTTCTAACATAACTAGCAGAGCTACTCTAATACAGTAGAAAATAGCCATATCATTTATTCAAATATGAAATACCTTAAAATACGCATGCTTCTTTTTGATTTTCACTTTCCTGAGAGTTAAAACAACTAAGTTTTGCAAATAGCTGTACTAGCTCCAGGAAATACATTGTTCTTTGTAGGTATTTCCTGACTTAGACCTATTTAATTTTCAATGTTTGGGTTAATTTACAATAGCTGAGCTTTAGGGAGTCAAAATTTTCTTTCAGTTACATTGCCACTCTCGGTTTACTTACAGCTTGTCTCAGAAGATGCAGTTCTAAATTTCTCCACGAGAGTTTCATTAGCAGAAAGACACTGCTTATAAAGCCTCTTTCTGTAATTATTGCTTGCTGTATATTGGAACACCACTTTGTGCCTGTAGCAGATAACGGATTTCAGTTGTATGCTGGGCTTTTGCCAGTAAGAGAACATGGTGAAAGGCTCTGGACAGTCTAAAATTTAAACATGAAAGAAAATGTAGGATTGGAAGCAGGGGTAGAGAGATTTGACTTGAATTGCCTGTTCCTAAGAGGAACCAAATGGCCCAAATAGAGATGCAGTCTGTGTTTCCTATTCCTGACCTTAAAACACAGATTCACAAATACATATTTTACACTTCCGGTGTGATTTTAGAAACATTATGGTATAAATAAAGTGTAATTATTGGCTAGATTTTCAGGAACTGTAACAGCAACCTTGCTCATATAAGACAGTCTTCCGTTATATGCACTCCCCTTGCCATTAACACCTGCAGAGTGAAAACTCGTCAACTAGATTACTAGATTGACAATTTAGCCCTAATCAGGTAAGAAGCTTTTTGTCTAAAAATAAAAAATAAGATCCTTTACCAATGTAAATCAGCATAGCTTCATTATCTTGATTTGAAGTATGTGGATTTATACCAGATCAAGATCAACAACGTGAGGTCCTGCTCACCTTCATCATGTATGTACTTTAAGAAGATCTTAAGAAGAGTGAAAAAGAAAAACACTTGACAGTTCGAAACATGGCAAGCCATAATTGCTGCATTTTCTGCACAAGGAAAGCTCCTGTTCAGTCTGATTAGGAGGCCCTATGGCTGACCTCCTGATACCATGGATTTTTATACGTTCTTGCCTGGTACATGAGAAGAAATGCTCTATTTTATTTACATATCAGATACTGCATATGTAGCTACATGTAAATTGGTTTAGGTATACTGATCCACATTACCTCAGGCTATTCTGGAGATTCAGAAAACTGAGCTACACATAAAGAGAAATGCTTGCTATTGTAGATTAAATTTAGAGGAAAAAACTTCTTCTATGGACATATACAAAGAAAACACTGGGAAAATAAGTTTCTGTGTTTCATTTGGTTTAAGAAAAATTATGAAAGAAATTCAGAGTGAAAACTGGTATACTTCTCTGAATCACTGTTTTATTTTGTCGTAATAATTAGAAACAGGAGATACTTTTATATAGCCTGTGACATAGTGTTCAAGAACAATTAGGTCAAGAATAATAATTTAGCCTTGGGACAGGTACTTAAAGAAGGTGAAGGATTGGATTTTAAATAGACTGCTTACTTCCTTATGAACTTTTAAAAGCATTCTTGCTCCTCCTAAATGTTAGCAGAAGAATGAAGCATTTTTTTTTTAATTTGTCATTCATATTTGCAAGGTACAGCAATAGTCTAATTTAAGGTCAGCCATGTTAAGGAAGGCAGCCTTGATTGTCATTATTAAAAGTTTATTTACGAGTGATCATTTCAAAGCTTCATTTGAGTAAATTTGAATGAACCTTTACATCATTAGTTAGAACATACATTTGGTAAACAATCATTGACTCTTTGTACCAAACTGTAAATCTAGGTAGCCCTATTATCTTTTGTCTATGTTAAACTACTGTGGGTTTTTAATATGACATGGAGAAATTAGAAATAATTTTAGAAAATTTTGTGTCCTTTAGAAAGGACAGACAGAGGGTATTGAAGTCCACTTTTTTGATTCATTCCAGGTTCTCATGAGGCAAGTATTTGCACTAGATAGAACCCTAGAGAAGGTGAAAAGCTCTCTGACACTGCTGTTGTCGGTCTGTTTTCTTGCACTGTGTAGATCACAAATTCATTATCCATACAAGTAAACTCTTTGAAAATACAATTTTTAGGAAAACCTTATTTTAAAAAGGTAGGAGGAATTTTGCAAGCATTTGTATTTCATTTGTTACAATTTCAAAAATATTTATATCTGTAAAAAAATCTGTATTTCAACTCTTCATCTTTGGTTATGCTGTTTTTCAATACTGACTTTCAACAGTATCCTAAAATATTTTGGCATGTCATTCCAGTCAATAAAAAATTCCTTGTGTAAATTTTCTAGAAGATTTGAACAGCTAATTTTGGTTCAGTGCAAGTTTGAAATATCACAGTATGTTTTGTTGCCAATGCATAACCAAATTGTATAAAGGTTTGAGACACTTGAAAGATCCCAGTTACACAGACTCACTTAATCTTTCATCAAACTGGTGTGTTTTAAACTGAACTTGAAAAGGCACATTCGTACATTTGTTACGCAACTATATAAATATTGCGTTCATCCAAAGGGGTCATGTAGATTATTG
This sequence comes from Nipponia nippon, assembly GCF_047370975.1. Lineage (NCBI taxonomy): Eukaryota > Metazoa > Chordata > Aves > Pelecaniformes > Threskiornithidae > Nipponia > Nipponia nippon. The sequence continues at coordinate 83,820,353 of NW_028262290.1, read as the reverse complement.
TAGTTTGTTAAGCTGGTTCCTGATTCAAGGAAATCAAGTTGTAAGTTGATAGGTTTCCTTATCTTCTCAGAGAAATAATTGAAACCTGAAGGTACAAAACAAAGGCTATTCTTGCATTTTTTAGTGATTGTAGATGAGAATGGTAGGTAGGAAGAGGAAAAGGAAAGAGGATCTTTTGATTTTTTTTTTTTTCCTTTTTCACAGAACCCAACATAGAAGTTTGTAATATATGGTGTATAAAATTATGGTACCTGTGACTTGGTTCATAAAGTTGTATAACTTTCCTCACTGTGAGTAGGATCTGTGACAAAGTCCTGGCTTTCCCAGGGCTGATGACAAAACGTATGTGGAGTTATTCCTAAGTAAGTCTTGGTCCAGTAAGAGCTGTTAAGAGTCAGTGCTTGTATTTTCAAATTTGTGCTTTGTCTAAATTGAGAATAATTTCAAATGCGGACAAGCTTCAGTTTCAAATCAAGAGGTGTTCAATGCTAAAATGTACAGCAGAGGCTGACCACCTTGCAAGGTAATGTGTTCAGTCAAATCAAAAAGAGAAACAACTTTATAAAATGGTGTCCTGTTAGGGAGTGGTCATACTTAAGTTTTTTGTGACTTTATTGTGATGCTTTTTAATTTATTGTAGTATGAGGGTGCCTCTTTTCAACAAGCTACACCACTACAGTAGTTCAGCAGGCATTTTCTTGATAGCAGTGCACCTGTAACAAGGGAACAACACAGACGTCTGTTTTCAGCCAGCTGTAAGATTTATTGTACCTCTAGGTAGAGATTTATCTTTTCTTTGACTAGATCAATATCTGACTCTCAGGTCAATAAATCCTGATTGAATCTCAACAGAAGTCAATAGCTACCTATTATGTCACCTAATAGACAAAGATTTTGTGGGTGTTGGGTCTAAGAAATACTGTTTGTGCCCGCACATATCAGTAGTTTTATTATAGGACTGCTTTAAATTTTATCTATATAACATCATCATCTTTTTCATGCGCGTCAGAAAGTTATGAAAACTGTGGTACACTTAATGCTATCACAGACACATTTTCAGCATTCAAAAAGATCTTTGTGATCTACTGTGGTTCCTTAGTCAACATTCTGTTTATCCAGAGTGCAGTTCTTAGACATTTTTTTCTCCTACGTGGAGTTTGAACTAATATGTTTCATTGTGCAAATACATTGGGATTTTGTTCCAAGTACTGAGGTTTCAATGAATGTATACATTTTTGTTGGTTAAAATATTTTTTTCCAGGAAACATTACAATAATATTTTGTTTCTAATTTTTTTCTGTCAAGGACCTGTAAGGAAACCAATTAATCATATTTGTAAGGCAGTTGTTGTAACATAGATACATATATATATTTACACTCTGATGTACTAAATCTAGCACTAAAGCACTTTTCAAAATGAAGAATTTTTGCTGATGATATTTTGCTGGTTGCTGAATTTGATGATTTTGCTTTGAACAGACATTAGCTTGCATGGCCGTTATCATAACACGTTAAGCAGAAATGGTTTCATTGTAATTCAAGTGCCTAGGATACATGGAAAAAGTGTTTCACATTTCCATGTTGACACCAGTCTCGTATTTCATTTGCACTTTACAAATAAGCATACTTAAATGCTGAGAAAGGTTGTGCTCTAAATGACTTGTAACAATTATAAATTATGCTATACTGCTATAAGGTTCTTAACATGTTATGCATGGGTCAGTGAAGCATTGCAGTTAAGTGGAATGCTCATGGATATGTGATGAGTAAGAATCACAGGGAGAAAAGAACGCATCAACCATGTAACTGCTTGGTCTGTTGGCTAAGCAAGCTTTCTTACTAACAGATAATCTGAATTATATATCTCAACCTTGTCCGTCAGTTGTAATTAAATTAGTCAGAACATGAAATTTTGTACAAATGTGGAATCTTTTCAAGACTGTATGTTGCATTCAGTTTTTTAATTACCTGGACACCATTTTGACCCTATTTGAAAGTTTTTTTTGTCATGCCTATAGTCATTGTCTGTCTTTTCTCTTATCAGGGTGATCTACTTTGAAAAGAAACCACAATAGTATTCAACATAATGGGCAACTATGTTAATTATCTCCAATTATTTAGATACATTATCATGTACTTATTAAAGACAAGAAGTTTAATTTGCATAAAAGTCTAATTTAATAATAGTAGATGAGAAATATGAAGTCAAGTCTGTGGCTCCATCTTTATTTTTCTTTCCATTATGAAGGAAGTAATAATGAGCTTTGGATTATGAGTGAAATATTAGCAGCTTTTACCTTCAGCTGTCTATTATTTTGTCATTTTCATTCAAACTATAGATTAAATACATTTTTATGTAGGCCAGAAGGTAAGTGACATCACAAGAAGCAACGTTTGATACTGGCAGTCAATACTATTTCTATTTTAAGAGAGGGATATTTCCAAGCTTCCAAGTGAATATAAGTAGTCAGTTTTCAGACAGTTCTAAGCTGTTTCTTGTCAAATAGGATTTCCATTGAGAAGATTCCTGTACTTAATTCCCATCTGCTATGTTCAGGGGTTACTGAATGCATCCCCTTTTTACTTAATTGTTTTGTTCACCTCGTGTCATAAGGTTGTTCGTTCTCACCAAGGATTAAAAACACCTATAAGAAGTTTCATTTGTGAAGAAATCACACTTAATGAGTAATTACCTCCCTTCCAGCATTCTTTGCCCTTGCCTTTTCTTCACACTCCCATCATTTGCTTGGTTCCTCTGCCTGCCTACCTGACAAGTAATCTGTTACGGAGAAGTCCTCAATATCTAAGCAGCATTAAGACATGTTAGTCATGTATATCTGTATCTTGGTATGTTTCGTAGCTATCTTGAACATAATACTTTAAGTATTTCATTATACAACCAGCAGTCACTTGTTACCAGCTTTGAGCAAACAATTATTTCCACCCCACCCCCAATTAGGGTACAGATTCTTCTTTGGTTTTTAAATACATTTTTAATTGAATTGTCAAAAAAGAAAAACAAATTTTCAACACAACAGTATCGTTATACTTCTGTTGGCTTGCCTCATGCTGCTTTACCCAAGGCGCATGCCTACTGCATTAACAGGAATACATCAGAGTTCGACCACTGTATTGTTCAAATTGGAGAATCTGACAATTTAGCCCTGTTTGCTCCTAACCCTATGTTTCTTCAGAACTACAGAAATGCAACTAATTCAGATTCAGTTCCAAGGGAATCACGAGTCAGTGCAAAGCCACTGTAGTGTCTTCTGTTATAAATTGAATTATTTCATCATGCACACTTATGCAGATAACTAGTATGTAGTGGCATATTGATACTAGACACAAGAATATATTTATTAAAGTCAAAGTCTGTCTTTAAGGCTTTCTCCTCCTCCTCCAACAATTTTATGGGGAAAAAAATAAAATCTTCAATAATGGAGAAGCAATTTTAGGAGAGGTCAAAACGACTCAGATAGGGGATTTGCTTGAAAGAATATTTAACTCTATTTTGCTGTCTGAAAATTCATAGGAACTTATGTGCAATTTATACTTCAAGAGAAACAACTTGCATGTTTTCAGGACATAACGTATTGATAAATGGTTTCTGAAAATGGAGGAATTAGCTCCCTTGTGAACTCTTTTCAGAATCTGCACATCAAAAAATAATGGCAGAATTTTCCTATTTTTCACCCTGAAATGTTGGCTCTTCTAGAAACAAGATTAGATTAATGGACAACTATAATTTTTGTCCAGTCTCAAAACTAGGAAGGGTGATAGATTCTCCCTGAATAAAGAAGTAGATAAGGAAATTTGAAGAATGTAGATTTGTGTCAGTTTTCTGAAAGGCCAAGCAAAAGGAAATCTGTAACACGAAGCTGGCAAATTTAGGCAAAAAGACAAAAGAAAAGTAGAGGAGCTGAGAAAGAATTTAGCCAGTAAAAAATAGAAATAGCAATAATGCCTTTCCATGTGTTTTTCTGGAAAGTAGGTAATGGTAAAGGAACCTGCTTTCTTTGTTTTATGAAATGACAAGTTATATTGAAAAAGATAACTGCCATGCCACATACCGTTCTAGTTAAATAGATAACAATAAGCAGTAGCAACAAAGCACGTATTAAGTGGCTCTGAACTGGCTACCTGGGAGGTAGCAAAGAGTTGTCATCAAGGCAGAATCATCATGAAAGGAAGAGATTCTACCAGGGCTCTACAGGGATCAGTGTAAGACCAATTCTATTCAGATTCTTTCTGTGTGGAGTAAAAGTAAACATAGGACTACTGCTGATAAAATTTTTGGATGACACAAAAATGGCAGAATGATGAATAAACATGAGAACAGCGCATTTTGTCAAAATAACCCATATTGTTTGATAACCTGCGCCACCTGCAATAAATGCAAAGTCCTACAGTTAGAACTGAGGAGGGTGGGACTGTATCCAGGAGAACCATAACTATGTAAACTAAGAGTAAAGCAGCTCAAAATGAGTTCCCAAAGCAGTAATAAGCCAAAAAAAAGCCCAATACAACCTTTAAATAGATTATATATATGTCATAGAAAGATTAGGAAAATTAAATTTACATCAGAGGTTGGTACTGGGGGATGGGTAGCATTTTTGAAATATCAATATTAATTTCATTTGTCTGTATTTTTACAAAATTTTGGAAACCTGAAAAGAGCAAACAACACTATGCGTGAGAGAAAAGTCTTTACAGAGAAAAGTTTTTTACTATTTAGTTTATCAGAAAGGTTAGCTTCATTCAAGGAGAAATACTGGGAACTAACGATCTGAAAGAGGGTAACGAGTCAGTGGTTTGAAATTGAAGGTGCACACTACCAAATAAAGGGCAGACCTTTGACTTCATGATTAACAACTGGAATATTTAGTCAAGAAAATAGGTGATATTTTCTACCTCTTGGTCACTTCAGTTCAAAATTACACGCTTTCAGGAGGATGTGCTTTGGCCAAAAGCAAACTGCTACGTTCGGTACAATCCTAGTTCAGTTCATGGCCTGAGTTCTATAGGAGGTCTGGTGGTCCCGTCGGGCTTTTAACAGTGAATCCATTAGATAAAGAATTCACCATTAAGCTTGAATATCTTAGTTTTTTGAAGGAATGTATTTTGACTGTGGATGCATCAGGTTGCATAAACTATACTAAAAATCTTAGCTGTACTTAGATTTCTTTCCAAGTTGAGGATTGTTGCTTAAAAAGATAGATTAGATAATGTGATTAGATAATGAGGTCTGCACCCAAAAAGTCACTTTTGTTTAAATGTTAAATTACCTGAAAAGTTTGATACAGATGTTTAGGCGAAAGTGAAAAGTTGATGTTTACAGGAATGACAACAATCACAGTGGAATAAACGAACAATCCGCTACCACTAAATCCAGAAAATATCTCTTCCCTATGTGCTGGTTTTGGCTGGGGTAGAGTTAATATTATTACATTAGTAGTAGTAGTAGTGGTGTTGGTGTTGTTATAATATCCCAATTATTAAACTGTTGTTAGCCCACAAGTTTTCTCACTTTTACCCTTCCAGTTCCCTTCCCCCCCATCCTGCTGGTGGGATGGAGCGAGTGAGTGACTGTGTGGTGCTTAGTTGCTGGCTGGGGCTAAACCACGACACTATAGCATAGTGATCTGGAAGTAGCAGCAATCTGAAGACAGTGGGACGACTACAACACTTAAGTGGAAAAACATCCCTGATAATAATGTCCTGCTGATTAAACCAGCCTACATGAGGCCGAGAGAAACCTACTTTAAAGAACTGTGAACCATAATAACTGAAACAGAGCTGGCAAACCTGGCATCCGTATGCGTATGCTTTAACTATTGGCAAGAGAAAAAATGACAGCTTCCTGCTCAAATAGGGTGGCCACTTGCAATGGTATTTCTATAACAGATATTCCTTTGATTTGCAGCAATTGCGTATGGCAGATTAGAGTTTCTTGTCTGCTTTCTGGGAGGCAGCATGGCAGCAAATTCTTAATTTCATTAAATTGAATATGCTTTGCATTATGAAAACAGTGGAAGGTGCTATGATTACATTTGGCATCCATGCAAGTGCCACATAAATTGGTGTATTTTCCACTCAGTCAGTGAAGCTTTGTTCAGATACCTTAATTCAGGAGGCTTTGGCACAAGACTTTTTCATTTTGTAAATTTGGGCTGTTAGTCATGGAGATTTTTGAGAAGGCTTTATTTACTAATAGTAAATTGAATAGATTTGTTTTTTTTCCTGGGGGTATCCATTGTAATATAATCAGTCTGGTTAATCCCCCCCTTCTTTTAATACCAAATAATACCAAACACTATTATAACGTACTTACATAAAAATGCTTACTATTTTCTTTTAAAATGATACTTATTTTTCAGCAATTTCTATTTTATTACAGCAGTTGTCTTTCAATGTTGGATTCATGTATTTTATTTCAATGATAATTTTCTTGAAGAAAGGGCATAGTGTCTTTCAGTACTATAATCATGACCATAGAATAAAATAGACCACTAATTGTCACTTCTGTAGTGCTTTGACTTTTAGCCATGAAGTGTCTAGTGATGTCCCTGTAAAAGGAGAAAATGTATAATGTTAGTTTTATAAAACAGATCTGACTCAAAGGCCTAGATGAAAAATATCTATGTTATGGAAGAATTCAGAATGTGGAGTGTGACCATAATCTCTGTATTGCACATTTTGTTTACAGTTATAGTTTGAACTAAATCACAAATTCAAGTCAAAGTCTATTGGGAGTTCTAAATTTGAAGTTTATATTGCAGTTTTAAGAAAAAAGAAATGCATCTACTGACTTGTACTCAATCAGTATTTGTCTTTAAATGCAAAACCCACAGAAACCAGATTTCTTTCTCTTAAAAGGGATGTGTCTAATTCTTTCAAGGTAGAATAGTATTAGATTTTGAAATGTATTTTAGTATATACAGTATATTCAGAATATTAAGTTACAATAAAATAAGCTAACTACATATCCTAAAGCAAAGCAGTAATAAAAATAGAGCTTTTAGTCACAAAGTTAAAATAATATTAATGAAATTACCGTCTGCAACAGTTCACTTCCTTCAGTAATTAGTAAAATCACACATTTAATTAGTTATTAAGTAGATATTTAAAATTATATTTGAACCATTTAGTGGTTGTGATCATGACAAGACAGATATATAAGAAACGAGAATATGGGGAATGTAGTATGACCTGCTGGCCCTTCATAAAATCTCTAGTGACCAGGCTCATGATCCAACAACAGAACGGAAATTTTCCAGTCAAAAAAAAATTAACTTGCCCATGACAAACTAGTTTGTCATTAAAGTGGAATTGGTTGGTTTGTTGTTCCCCCCCTCCCGCCCCCACTAGATAAAAAACCTTTGAGCTCAAAATGTTACAGTGAACCATGGTTTATTCTGGGAAGGTTCCATTCACACATCATGCAGGAGTAGGCTGTAAGATAAAGCTGACTAAAATTCTGCAGTGGTTACTGAATCTAAAATAAGTTCTTATTTTGTATAAGTAATAAGATAAATTACTTCGAGCGTACCAGACTATCACGTAAGTACATAGTTACTTTGGTAAATACATAGTTAGGCATTTGGCTGTGGCAGACATTTTCTTAATAATGGTCTGCACTTTAACTGAGACTAAAAATCAAGACTTTTTAATTACAGTTGAGCCTTCTGTTGTAGCTCTTTTTACATGCAAGTAAAATGGTTCTTCACAGAATGCTAAAAAAGACAACATAACACATTGTCAGATGCCGCAGAGCATAGAAGTATCTTAAAACTTGGGGGGGGGGGGCGGGAGGGGGGAAGAATTGACTGCAGTTCAGTATGAGGAATGAATTCAGAAAGCCTGAATGCAGAAGGAAGTAAAACTTGCCAAAAATAAACTTATTTTCAGGGCTTTCTCAAATTCAGAGGCATTGGGTAAAAGGAAAGAAAAGGAGCTATCCACAGTAGTAGACATATCAGACTTTCATCTCAATGTTCTTCTCAGTCAGTTTTGTCTGATGTTTTGAGGATAAATACAGGACCATCCTGAAGAAATTTCCTGATTGCAAAAAGCTGTGAAGAATTGTCAGTTCAGAGGAAGAAGTTTATGTCTTTGAGGGCAAGAGCAAGAAGAAGATAATGAAATGTAATAGTATTATATAGTAAAGGCCATGTTGCAGAATTAATTATAAGACCATCTGGATGATGCTCTCAGTCATATTATTTTGGTTTAGTTAGTCCTGTGAGGAGCAGGGAGTTGGACTCGATGATCCTTATGGGACCCTTCCAACTTGAGATATTCTATGATTCTACAGTAACTCTGGTCTCATTAATTTGGAAGTTTCATTGGAGTATGTCCTGGGTATATTAGTCAATCATAGATGAATCACCAGTGTGATGTAACCTGGGGAAAAAAAAAAAAAAAGTTGTAATTAGAAAACATGGTGATAAAATCTCATCTGGAATGTCAGTAGGTTTCTGGTCATCCATGGTCAAGGAAGATAAATTGAAATTGGAAAATGTGCTTTCCAAGACTGTAGAGATTATCAGACAAAAAAGCAAAAATTGGTGTGATTTAGAGGTGCATAAATTTAGACAAATAGTTAGAAGAAAAAGTGTCTTCTGGGAGAGCCTTCCATGTGGGAAAATGCATCTCACATAATTTTAAGATAGGAATAGGTACAACTAAACTCAGGAGGCCAGAGGTCCAGAGCTGTGAGTCCTTCTCAACTCCATTCCAGTAGATCTAAACCTCTACATGGTGTACATGATTTTTGACATAGCAGTCAAACTTCTGTAAAAATTCTTTGTTTAATACCAGAAACAGAGTGGGGTGTCCCTGTAATGATGTCTACACCTTGCATTTTTTTTCTTGCTTTCCTTTCTTAGTATAGATGAATAAATATTGGAAGCATAGCTGAAAAGTACTCTGTTAACAGGGTCGCAGTGCTGCCTAACAAATATGAGGCAAAATTAGGGCTGTGTTTAAATTTAAAAAGCCTATGACAGTTTTCTTTTTCAGTTTCTTTCCTCATCATTTTAGACAGGGAGATGTCTTCCTTAATATGAACTTCCTGTCTTCTTGTGGGATGTATAGGAGCCCCTGCCAACTGTACTGAAGATACTCGGGGGAAATTCCTACTTTAAAAGGAACTGCTGGAACATTTCATATTATCTTATTGGAAAAGGCAACCAAGAAAGTTCTTCTTACACCTTTTGGGCTCATTAAAGAAATTTGAAATTATGTATGATTTTAGTGCTGTACTGCCAGAACAGTTGGTGGAGCTGCTAGTGACAAGGATAGAGCATTAGGGTCCTCACAGTAGTTACATACCTCATACCGATGATATAATTTTAGGATATATATATGTATACGCAACCAAGAAAGGAGAGAGAATTAAATCTTCCCTTATCTCCTGTCCTTCAGCATATCCCAAGCTTAAAACCAGTTTTCTTATTCTAAACTTTGGATACGAGTTTTTAGAATTAACAACTTGCCCATTTTCATTTACTTGGTTTTCAGAAAAGAGGAATCTGATGCAAGTGGGAGAGATCAAATGATTAGTCATCCACAAATCCTTATTAGCTGTCTGCAAGCATTGATTCAGTACCACACCCCTTGAGGCAAAAAGGAAGAGGAAAGTAATTGTAATTCAGATTAATTTCTGTTTGTTTAAATTAGTTTAAATATGTAAGTGACTAGTGTATTTACGAGGATTGTACAGAAGACAGATGTTCCACTACATAAAATTTGGTCTGTTTCAAATTGAAATGGAAGGGTTTTTTTTAAAAAATCCCATATTCCCTCCATGCATATATATAAACATTAAATATTCCAATAAATTTGGTTTCAATGTGAAAAACTGAAGCAATTTATTTGAAAAATGTCAAAGCAGGACATTTTTAATTCTAATACTTTTCTGTCTTCCTATTTTTCATTCATTCAGTAAAATGAATTTTCAGAACAGTAGTATCAGATTTTGTGAACCATATTGATTTTGATGAAACTGCATATTTAAGTTATATCAGTTCCTTTTATCCAAATGTCTCCATGCCTTTCTGTTATAGTATGTATAAATTGTGGTTAATTTCAGTATATCATGGTGAAATTTGTGGAAAAAAATCTGTTTCTAACTGTATCATTTAAAAAAAAAACAAACACTGATGAACTAAAACAGACTAGTATACTATTTTTAGCCAGCCTGTCCAGAATGTATGCTTCTGATGAAAAGGAACTTACAGTGCAAAACTGTGTTAAAATCATTCTGAATCTTCATGGATACTTTAAAATAGTTCTACTTATTTATGTGTGATTTGTTTTCAGAATAGAATGGAAACAATTGTATAAGCTACAGGAAAATTTCCATTTCTTATGTAATAATAGCTAAATGGTTTTACTGAAGAAATACAAATAAAGTAATTTTAAAGTACAAGAAAAGCAGTGTTCTGGAAATCACTTTTTGCATCATCTGAGACTGTGGGAATCAAAAACCTTGAGAATCATGCTGTACAGCAGGTTGTCTAGAAGAGCAAGGCTCTTCTTCTTAAGTTGCTTTGTGTTAATGGCTATTATATGTTTAAAATTTACCCAGAAGCAACATCTGATCATGCTATGGTATATTTTCTTACTAGTTATAACAGCCAGTCAGTTTAAGAGTCCAAGTTAGGCTAAAAATTTATGGGGTTTAAAATTTAATGTTAATAAATTTAGCATTTCATATATTTCTTTACTTATTTCTGTGTAACTCACTCCAGTCTATCAATGTCTTTTATGTACTGGTGAGCCCAGAACTGGACCCAGCATTCCAGGTGTGGCCTCACCAGTGGTGAGCAGAGGAGAAGGATCCCCTCCCTTGACCTGCTGGCAACACTTTTCATAATGGACCCTGGGATGTTGTTGGCCTTGTTTTCTGCAAGGGCACGTTGCTGGCTTATGCCCAACTTGAGGACCCCCTTTTCTGAAAAGCTACTTCCCAGTTAGTCTGTCCACAGCATGTACTGGTTCCCTGGCACAGGCCTTGACATTTCCCTTTATTGAACTCCATGAGGTTTCTGTCAGCCTGTGATCAAAGAAATTAGCAGGGCCTAATTTACAGGCATCATCGTAAGTGAAAAATGTCCCATAACTGAAACTGAGCCCACAGAGCTGATTGGTCCTCCTTTGTTGTAATCTTTGCTTCTACATGTGTAATTGACTAAATGTTAAAAAAATTTCTGATAGTGATGGATAAAAATAAATAGAATTTTAGTATCACTCAATTTTGGTTTTCTCTCTACTGTAGTAAAAACAATAATCTTATCTTTCACTTTACAGGCAAGTATTAGGTAAGTCACACTTATGAACATAAGTGTAGATGATTGACATGTATCAAATAAGAAAGTATAGTTTTTTGAGATTTGTCAAATAAGAAAGTTTAGCTTTTGGGTAGTTTTAAAAGGTATGTCATATTTTAATTCAGAGATTAACTTTTTTTAAAAAAAGAATTTGTATCTTGTTCTGTGATTAAGAGTTCCCATTCATTAATATTTCTGTTAAGTAGCTATTTAAACAATTACAATATATGAGAAACCGCTGCAGTTCTGGCAACGTACCTTTTGGCTAGGAATGTTATATGAGTTGAATGGATTATTTATTAATATAATAGTGGTTTTCATATATATAATCTTAATTTCTTCATATCCTCAAGCAAGTTGATTGTTTTATATATTCATATTCATATTTGTATTTATATATATGACACAAACAACTAAAGCCAACTTACTTTGATTGCAGAAAAGCTTTGCATTTCCAGAAAATCTGCCATGCTCCACCTTTCCTGAAAAGAAAGGTTATGCCCAGCCTTTCCGCTTGCTCAAACAAGCTAACCCTGATCTTTCTTTTGTTTGTTTGTTTTCTTTCCATCACAGGAGTCATCAGGACTGCCTTGCACAACATGGACAGGGAAGCTAGAGAGCATTATTCCGTTGTCATTCAAGCCAAAGATATGGCTGGGCAGGTCGGAGGGCTGTCAGGGTCAACAACTGTAAATATCACACTCACTGATGTCAACGACAACCCACCCAGGTTTCCTCAGAGTACGTACAATTTCAGCATATAACTGATTTGAAAATCATGTTGATTTTCAGTGAAATAAGAAGCTATTAGTGAAATCCAATTAGTATTCAGATTCATGGGGAGAAGGCACCTTGGGAAGTGTTTGGATTCACCAATATTTTTCAGTTTTCCAGTGTTTTCAGATGAAGCACAGAGATGGCATAGGTAAAATATTGAAAACAGTGAAGTTTTCTTCAATTAAACACTGAGTAAGAGTGAGATGGGTGACAAAGGAATACTCTTGGCATATGTGGGTTATTCTCCAGTCGTTTTTGAATGTATATTTCAATAACTGTGTGATTTTGATCCCACAAGTGAATTACGTTGTTCCCATGGTAGACGACAACAAAAGGTAACACATTAAAAGATTAAATCCAGCATGCTTTTGGCTGCTTCCGTACACATCTATCATTTTTTTTCTTCTGTTTCTTTCTCTATACCCATGTGAACTTTTAAGATCACTTTTTACATTACAGCTTGTCAAAACCTAAGCTGTTTCTCACTGTTGTTGAGCTACGGTGGAGTCTGCCTTTATCCTAGTTAAAGGAATTGTTGATGGTGATGTCAAACTGAATATTCTCACATGCATATATGAAAAGTATATTCTACAATACCCTTAGAATATCTTACTATGACCACTAATACGAAGTTCATTTCTATCCAGCTCATTAGGCACACATTGATCTGACACAGCAGCTGGAGTCTTGTAGGAATTCTGAATTCAGTTGACAATTTATTTAAAAGTCTTCTGGAATGTAACTGCATAACTAAACCTGCTTTCCTTTGCGGATTGGCTCAAGGCCAATAAGAATATTGTAATCTGGACTCAGACATTGTGTGAGTCCTTGTAGAACATAATGGACTGGTAGCTGTAGGTACTGGGAAATGCATTAAACTGTTTGAATGAGAAGATTTATAAACAATAATAGAGATCACAAAGCTCCAGGGAAAAACAAAGCTCTCTGGCAATACACATTATGTAAAATCTGGTCAAGCATTAAGAAGGCTCATTAAAAGTGTTGTAGAAACGAATATTTTTTCTGTGCCTCACAAATACATAAAAACATAAAGCCTTTGAAACACAGCCTTAAATAAAATATATTTGGTTTTATGTTCCACAGAATTGTCATTGCATCCATCACTTAATACTTCTTAACTATTGGAAAGGCAAAAGGTAAGGCATATCTTTGAACAAATATAACATCTAAGATAGTTGAAGTACCAAAAATGTCCTAAGTTTCCTGAAAACTCAGAGCCAAATGGATCCCTACATATGAGGTTTCAAGAATTGACCTCTTTTATTTTGAACATTAAACTGACTGGCAGGCAGAACTGTACGTTGGCACATATATTTCTTTATCTGTATTAATATTTTTTCAGAAATAGAAGAAATATAAAATGTTCAGGTTATATTCTATACATTTTAAGGGATTCTAGTAATTGCAAAAAAATAACATTGAAAACTACAAAAATTATTTTACATTTAATGAAAATTCATTATTTAACAAAGCAAAATAAAAAAATGTATTTTAACATTTATAATTTTTAACAGAAAATATTAATCCTAGGAAAAGTCTTGTAGAGTACAAACATTTCCTTTATCTTTCCTATAACAGGATTCCTATACCACAGTTATGACTGTAACATTGCTTTTTTACTCCTTTTCAACAAGTATAATTTAAACGCTTTGCAAAAGAACAGTAGCTATATGTCAGTAATACAGAACAAAAGTATAGAAGATCTAAAATCAGGCCATCTTAGCATCATGAACTATTACAATAATACATGAGTATTGCACTAATAGAAATAACTTCATTGTTTATTTTTCTTCTCTTTTCTTTGTATGCCATGATTTTCAGTTAAATTTCTCTTCAATTTCCTTATTAGACGGAATGCTAAATGAGACTTACTGAGGCTTGTCACATTCAGAATTGAATTCAAGGGAAGTGCTAACCAAAACTGTATATATCAAGTGTATAACCCTTGGGACAGGCTGAGCCTCAGCTAAACCGCAGACTTTCTTTTGGTTAGTTTCCTTTTCTCCATTACCATACTTGTGAGTTTTGAATTTGACTCTAACTGCATGAGTACTTTACTTGAGAACATGCTGGGAAGCACATCTGATTGATGCTTTCATTATTTGTTTTATTTAGAAATATGCTTTATTTATCTATTTAAAAGATCGTACCTATCTGGCTTTGGTAGATCAATGTTCATTAGAGATACATATGGAATAAGGTATGCAGGATTTGTCCCCCTTAAAGAAACACTTTAAAAATCTATTTAAAACTTAGAAATAGATGTTGTAAATATATCTGCTTAAATGAATTTACTGTGTTTTTCTCTGTACTCACTCTAAATATAGATGACTTTCTTTCAAATAAATTACTAACAGCAGAGCTACAGTTGTCCAAAATAACAAAAGTCTAGGAGGAAGAATACGAAACATTACTGCATAATTTTATCAGTCTGTTGGTTGCAGTTCTGAAATACGTGGTGATAATAATCTCTGGAATAGGAAACATAGCTGAAAAATTCTGCTTGCAAAACACAGTAGTATGTCTCAGGAGTAGGCAAGTGGTTGTGAATTCAGCAGAATAACCTGAAACCTCAAATACATTTTGCTTATCAGTTACTTCAATGCATCTTATACAATACTGATTTCTTTTTCTTCATCACCACAAATTTCCTTTCTTTAGAGAGGCCAGTTATAAATGAACCAGCTATTTAATGTAAGCTGACAGACAGTGTTCTGCATGGGAAGATTTTTGCTTTTCAATAATCAGCATCTCTCAGTTCTTGTTAGTTTTACCACTGATGGATCCACTTGGTTCATGGCTGAGGGCCCTAATTTCATGGTCATAAATGTATTTCAGTAATCTGATAGAAAATTTTCCATCTACTGATGACACTGTTATCAGCCTTGAGTTGCATCAGAATTTTCTGTATAGTTTTATTTCATTAATTCTCTCTGGTCTTGTTTAGGCTGAATAGATTCTGCATGTTTTCCTTTGTTTAGGATGAATAGATTCTGATTGCCTCAAGATCATCACACTAGGCAGATCCTTCCACTGACATGTTTTGTACATCAAGTGCTAATGATTGCACTCTGGGCAGTGTGTAGGTGATCTTTAGTTATTGTGTGTAGAGTCTAATTTTACAAGGAAATTATTTTCCTAATACCCCATTTGCTGATTTTGTTGTTTGATACATCTGGCTCAGTTCTTTAGGATAAAGCAGAATCTAAAGACAAGTCATGGCTTAAAACATTTTTTATGAAGCTTGATTGTTGAGGCTTGGTTGTTTCATGGCAGTATATAGATATAATGTGACATTATGTATATGCATAATTAGTTTGGCCTCACTTTTTACAATGTCATTGTATGAAAAGTACACAGCCATGTTTAAATAGGTATGTTGTATGAAGATACTCCAGGTAGTTCTGAAAAAGGAAGCTCACATCCCAGAAGCAGACATTAACTCTGTTCTGTGCTAGTAAGGTGTCTACTGTCTGGCCTTGTTAATATAACTCATTAGCTAATAAAGTGCAAAGGTATCTGCCCTTCATTTTCTTTTGGAATTTATACTCCAATATGGTCCTTTCTGTATCCCCAGTTCCACATAGTACATCCAGTTCCTATGATCCCCGTACGTACAGCATCTTCTCATTCCCAACTGCTGTGTACTGTAGCGCTGTCCTGTCCTCCTGTGGTGACTAGTCCAGAGCTAGCTGCCTGCTGATTGACCATTTGGCTGTTGCCAAATGAGATGAGTAAAGCGGAATTTTCTCTGATTTTCTTTTAGCGAGTCTTTTTCCTCTATTCAACCAGTAATTGTTGAGAGGCCTGTGCCCTTCTGTTAGATTTGCCTGAAATTCGACAGGGGTTAAAAGTTGCTAGAGACTATTGAATTGAAATGATTACAGAAGTTGTGCATCCTCAGGAAACTCAGATTTAAAACAAAACAAGAAAAGGACTTGATAACTAGTTTGGCTTAAGATTGCTGACATCTGATCAACTGCACCTTTGTAAATTAGATTTTATTCATATCTAGTAATTCAGTTTCCTGTTCATTGTGTTGTTTATGTGATGATGATGAGCCCAGCAATGATCCAGTGTCCAGGGAGTATTAGGAAGCATTTCATTGCAGAAATTTTTCTACATTTAAATGTTGCTTATTTAATAAGATTTTTTTGTCATTATGATTAGAGGAATGCCTTTTTCATATTTCACACTACAACACTTACTACCTTTGTGACTATTCCCAATAGCTACTTGCTATAATACACTAAAGGTAAAATGTATTGCAATTCAATAGTCCCAAGTATCAGTTATTGCTGAAGAGATGCTTAGGTCTTTTAGTAAGACCTTAAATCAGGCTAGAAGGACATGTAGAAAGTTGATTTAAAGCCAGATTTGCGCAGAACCCTAATATTTTGTTCTTCAGAAGAGTGCATATACTGCATATAACTTTATTCCCTTTCTTCAAAAGTGAAATTACCATCCTGGAAATTTTACTTTATTCTAATTTTTCTCATTCCTGTGTTCCACAGATAAGTTTTTTGTACTACCATATTCACTGTTTGTTTCCACAGGTGGTTCGGAATTTAGGATATGCTTTTTCTAGAATTATAGTTACAAATTAACAACAATTTCTATCATATATGTGTTCCAGGATGTCTAAAGAAATACGGATTATAATCTATTATTTGATTATTTTTTCCATCTGTAAGATTTAGGGAGGATCATTCTTCCTTCCTAGCAGATAGACAAAGTTGGGTTTAGAAACAGCTCTTTGTGTAAATAGTAGACAGGATGAGCATGGTGTGCATGATCAATCTACTGAAAGGCAATTATTAATATCTCATTAAAAAACAAAATGAGTAGCATATATGCACATGCCACGGGAAATGCCAGGAAATTAGATATTTATAGTTGATAAGGAAATACAGCATCCTATATTAATATATTTTATATCCAAAACAGGTATTACTTAAAAATTAAATGTAGCTTCTTTTTAGTACTGTTGTGAAATTAGGTCAATATAATGAGATTTAAAGGGTGGACTCTCATGAGAAAATTTAAGGGCTGTTCAAAGAGAATTCCTTTTGCTGTGCTCCTAAAACACCTCTGGTTAATACTGAGAGTTTTCTGCAAAACTGATTCTTGCCCAACACACTAATGTCAGCTAACTTGAGACATAAAGATTAATCCAGAACTTTTTGGTGTATTATTAGGAAATCTTAAATAACAGGGGAACTTTGATATAAAAAAGACATAGAAATAATTATTTGTAACCTAGAAATTCTAGCTGTTAGCGCTAATCAGCTGTAAACAGTATTTCAATGTAGTCTTTTAAAATTATAACTGTATCTACAGAAATCAGGTTTTAGTTATTTGTGTAAGGAAAGAAAGGTAGCAAGATTTTCTCTTGTTAAAAATGTTGTTAGGACTGTGTTTAAGGTTGCTGTAAAAAATCTGGCAATGCATTTAATGGGGTGTATACATTTTAGAGGCTGTATTCTTTGTTAAAGAAAAAAGCTATTAAAATTGGTTGTAGTACCTATTCACGTAATAGACACATGGCATAATTCTGGTGCTAACGAGTATTTTGCTTCTCTCATATTCTTAAAGGTGGAGAATTTATTCAATTAATTGTGTTTATAAAGTGTGTGCTCAGGTTCCTGTCACAGGTGAGTGGTTAGGTTGCTTAAAGAATCACCGTCAAAGATATTTGCAAATAGTGATTTTAATAGAGATTTCTAAAAGTGTGATTTAACAAAGTTCGATGGCAAGGTTCACTCTATTACTTATTAAATGAATGGAATATATATATAAAGAGAAAGAAAGAGAAGATTGAGTTAGAAGAAAACACAAGGAGGAAAAGGGGGCCCTCCCATTGAGTCACGAGGTTCAGAATGGACCCCCTTGCTTTCTAAATTCCTTCTCAGAGAGGAGCCTAGGTGCAGCTGGATCCAATCCTAGTCTCAGACTTGGTCAAAGGTTTAGGTCTAAGGATTATATATGTCTAGCAGCAGTTTAAGGTTTGTTCACAGTTAAGAGAGAAAATCACGGGAATTTAGCAATAACAACTAATCATTGGTTAATTTAGCATCTACAAGGTGATTAAAGAGGGTTTACTACAATATTTTTGTCAATACACACACACACACGGCCTAGTAATTTGTCATGACTTTAGTGAAATACTCACAATATGCATATATAAAAGTACCTAGTAAAAATTCCCCTTGAGTTCAGTGAAATACTTAAATCCAATGATTATCTCAGTGGGAGAAGGTTGGATCTCAAAGAGTGAAAGGCACCGGAGATCAGCCCAGGTCCTGTTGTCAGGCCTCTGTATGCAAAGTAAAAATTCCCCTCAAGTTCAGTGAAATACTCACATCAAATGATTGTCTCAGCAGGCGAAGGTTGAGTCTTATGGAGTGGAAGGCGCCAGAGGTCAGTCCAGGTCCTGTTGTCAGGCATCTGTATGTAAACTTAAAAGTTCACAGCTCTGAGAGGCATCCCACTCAGAGGGAGATACTGGCACAGCCCACTGCGATCCAGGAGAGCTCAAAGGTAGTATATATGTATATACTATATATATATATTTATAACCATAAATATATATGTATATAACCATACTCTCACTTGGTACTGCTGTTTATAGGGTCGTGAGGGGATTGACTTTAGGCATCAGTAAATTTCCCTCCTGTCGTCACAATTGGGTCGGTAATTACTGGAGTTCTCGAAAATTCCAGTGACGCTGGTACAGATCCACCCATACTAATCCACCCAAGTTACGACCCAGATAAAATACGTTTCAAGGCTGTCAAGGGGTGATTGATTATTCCTGGTACGGCCAGTGCTACTCCCACCTTAGCCATGCAAGAGTTTCTGATACAGTTCGGGGACGCTTAACTACCAAACTCATTACACAAAGTCCAAGTCTTGATGGGAGTTACTGAGATTGTAAAACAGTGCAGGAAGGGAGGGGATGCACCACCACAGTTCCAAAGTGAATGACCAGTGAGTGACATTTCCTTTGTGAGTACGGTTGGTGTTCAGTATACTGGTTTTCTGCCTTTACAGAGAATCATCACAAGTAAATCTCCAAGCACCCTGACCTTAATTGTTCTTTCTTTAGAAATGGTTAAAGTGTCACATCAGAAACTGAACCTGGGGCAGGTAAATATGAGCTAGCAAGCTTCCATTTCTGTCAGTTTTCAGAACATGAGTTTCCTTCCGACTGTGACAGCCAGGAGCTCATGTAAAGGGGAAAAATGCTATTATATGCTTGTATGACCTGGTGAAGGTGTGTGACTTGAATGTGTCAGGCCAAGAGACAACAGCTGTTAGTCCTAAACATAAGAGAAATATGGTGCTTTTTTGATTCTCCAGAAGTATTTAGAATCACCTGCCTAGCAAGGCTGCTGCACAAGGACAAAAGCAGCTACCATCAATAATGTCCTGAGGAAATAGAGCGGTAAAAGGGCAAGCCTCAGTGATCTGAGCGATTTTCTAAAATTTCTCTTATGTTGTATCTTTCTAACATGCTAGAAACAATCATTCATCTATGGTATGCTTAAAGAGATGAACACGTGAGATGAGGAATACGTTACTTAAGAGATCATAGAATCATGGAATCATAGAATTGGTTAGGTTGGAAAAGACCTTTAAGATCATCAAGTCCAGCTGTAAATCTAACACTGCCAAGTCCACCACTAAGCCATATCCCTAAGCGCCACATCTACACGGCTTTTAAATACCTCCAGGCATAGGGACTCAACCACTTACCTGGGCAGCCTGTTCCAATGCTTGACAACCTTTTCGGTGAAGAAATTTTTCCTAATATCCAATCTAAACCTCCCCTGGCGCAACTTGAGGCCATATCTTCTAGTCCTGTCATTTGTTACTTGAGAGAAGAGACTGACCCCCACCTTGCTACAACCTTCTTTCAGGTAGTTGTAGAGAGCAATAAGGTCTCCCCTCAGCCTCCTCTTCTCCAGACTAAACAACCCCAGCTCCCTCAGCCGCTCCTCATAAGACTTGTGCTCTAGCCCCTTCACCAACTTTGTGGCCCTTCTTTGGACACGCTCCAGCACCTCAATGTCCTTCTTGTAGTGAGGGGCCCAAAACTGAACACAGTACTTGAGGTGCGGCCTCACCAGTGCAGAATACAGGGGGACGATCACTTCCCTAGTCCTGCTGGCCACACTATTCCTGACACAAGCCAGGATGCCATTGGCCTTCTTGACCACCTGAACACATTGCTAGCTCATATTCAGCTGGCATTAAGTACCAAAGAGAGTTAAGAGAGAAGAAATAAAGTACGTGTATTTTTGAGTGTATGCTTCCATAGACTGGAAAATATTGTGTAAAGTGACTTGTTTAATTGTCATCTTATTTTATTTTTTGTGAGAAGATTGATATGTTCTCATATTTGCACAATATTTGAAGTTAAAGCTACCAAATTGTTTCAGTTATCACTGAAATCTGACATAAGTTGTTCAATGCCATTTGATTGCATAGGAAGTCTCATGATATTGTGTTTTCTGGGCACAGTAACTGTGATTCCCTTAATCAGATTTTTACTGTAAAAATTAAAGGAAGTGAATGTAATACTTTTAAGAGTATTTAAGTATCTGATTTAAAAACTCTCCTTTGACAAGATTTCACAACAATAAAACTTGATCACAGAATTGTTTACGGAATTCAAATATAAAGGGAAGCTGGGAGGGGCAAAAATATATTGATGCCGAAGAATGACTAAATATTTGTAGAAAATAATGTGTTCTCTATACTGAGCTTTAATGCCAGCTATGTGCATCAACTTTACTCCTAACAGTAGGATGGAGCCTAGCAGTGTTTTTTATTTCAGTTAATTGTGTATTGTCTATGAGGATTTCTATGTACAAAGTAGATTATTCTTTACATACATCATACATATCAAAATAATTTTGAAATACTCTAGATAGCAAAAAAAAGATTTTTTTTTTCTATAAGGATTGTGAATGAGGCAATACTGGTTTTGGGAATGAGGGGGGTTGTTTGTTTGTTTTGTTTGTTTACTGAGTGGAGAATTGGGAGCAGGACCACTCCATTTGAAGGGTTGTTCTTCAGAACTGCCTTCATTTTCACGTCCTCTATGAAGCTAAACCCCAACGGGAGCACAATCCTAGCTCTGCTAATGCCAGGGAAAAACAAACAAACAAACGACAAAAATAAACACAGTCCAAATGGAGCATATCCCTTTTACAGGTGTTGCTATTGCTCTCTGCTGACCCAAGCTGCCTGATAGCTGTGGTCCCCCTGTAAATGGCATAGCATGACTGCTACAGATCACGCCCAACCATTAAGTTGCTCATTAGTGATGATTATGGAGTGTATATGTTGTTTTTCCCTTTCCATTTGCATAGAAAATGTGTATTTGGGTATTCAATACCTACAGGAAAGTACTCCAAAAATCCAGGAAATCCAGTTTTCTTTCTGTTTCTGCTTTTATCCATGAGTGGCATAGACTTCACACTTTTTACAAGAAGTCAGAATACTTTTGATCTCTGAGAATTAGTCAGAAAGTTCTCAGGTACTTTTAGTTACTGTCTGTAAAGGCAAAGTTGCATGGAACATAAATTAAATTCATCACATTATAATTTTAATCACAAATATAACTTCAGGTTTGCACTGAGATGTAAAAACCAGGGTCATAGGGATGCACAAGTCTTCTTCCAGCCAAAGGAGTCTATTGCATCTAAGAAGAATGTTTTTTTCTAAATTGACCCAAGAGTGTTATGTTCTCCAGAGTTTCAAGGCAAGCAAAATGTCTGAATTTTGAAGATTGTTTTAGTGTCATATTTGCAAATAAGAAATAACTCCACTTACACTTCAAATATTTTTAGAAAGTGCAGAAATGTTGGTTTTTTGAGTAAGCCAAACACACATCTTAAAAATTTCTTCCTTAGCTTAGCTGTATGAAAGGGATGTTGTCATCAAAAAGATATAAAATTGAGCTTCTGGAAACATAACTGTTACTGTATTCATAATGATGATGGATTAAAATGGGCTTTAGTGTATTAAAAATAGGCATAGTAAAGAGATGTAATGAATGTCGAAGACATACTGCAAGAAATGAACTTCTAAAAAACTGCAGTCTCAAAAGAGAAATCCAGAATAATCTACTGCATGCAATGAAAACAAGCAGCTCTGAGAATGAAGAATAACTTTGTAGTAGAAAGCCACCAAGCAAGATTGAGCACAGCCCACAGTTGGAGCTGCACTTTAGTTTTACCAAAGATGGCTGGCATCAACTTCATGAATGCTGGGAACATAGATTCATGTGAGACCTCCAAAAGGTCATCTGAACCAAACCCCTGCTTAAAGCAGGTTCAGTTAGATCAAGTTGCCAAGGGCCTTGTCTAGTGAAGTTTTGAAAGGTCCTTTTCAGGTCCTTTTCTGCAAAGCTGATTTACAGGCGGTTGGCCCTGAGTGTGTACTGGTAAATGGCATTATTCCTCCCCTCGTGCCGCTGTTGAACGCTGTGAGGTTCTCCAGCCTGTCCAGGTCCCTTTTGAACAGCAGCCCTGCCCTCCAGCATACTGACCACTTTTTCCCAAGTTGGTATTGTCCACTCACTTGCTGCGAATACATGCAACCCATCATTCAGGTCATTAATTAAGACATTAAATAGTTTTGGCCACAGTTTTGATTCCTGAACAACTACTGTTAATTGGCTGCCAGTTGAATTTTGTACTCATAATCATCAGACGTCGAGCCTGGCTCACTGTCCATTTGTTCTCCATATCAGTTTGGCTCGTGACTGAGTATTTAGCCAGTTGTAGGTTCAAGCAAACTTTCTTCACATAGCACTTTGATATACATTTAGGATACGGTGGTATTTTATGTTAAGGCAATCACTTGCTGTCTTTATCAATTAGCTAGTAGATAGACAAAGGCATCAGTTTATGAGCTGTGCTGTATGAATGAGTACATCTGTTGGTTCATCACCAAGCAGTATTTATC
This sequence comes from Nipponia nippon, assembly GCF_047370975.1. Classification (NCBI taxonomy): domain Eukaryota; kingdom Metazoa; phylum Chordata; class Aves; order Pelecaniformes; family Threskiornithidae; genus Nipponia; species Nipponia nippon. The sequence goes on along the minus strand of NW_028262290.1, from coordinate 83,797,242 downwards.
CTCATGTTGCTAAAACTATACCTTGGATAAACAAATAATAAGCAGGCCAAATATTTACTTACTTCTTGATTAGTTCAGTATTATGCCTCTCCTCCCTTCCTTTGTAAAGTAAGGCAATTCCTACTGCTCAAGAGGACATTATAACCTAGAAAAGTAGGTCAAAATTATCAACAAAATAGATTAATGAATGAAATAAAGTTAATAACATGCTTGTTGAGTTGCATTAAATACTGTCATACTTCTTTTTCTGAGAGATTCAGACAGAGAAATTGCTTTTCTGAGAGTAAAACACAGCATTATAGGTTGCCTGGAGGATAATTGAAAGGAGAAGTAAATTGTTCTACAGATCAATAAATTGTTTCTGTACTGTAATGACAGATAAGCCATGTAGTTTATTGAAAGAAAGATGAAGATCGCCTATATGTATTTGAACAATGTTTCAATTAGCATAGGTTAAAGTCCTGCAAAGTGGTATGACTATCCTATACAGTACATTAACTGGAAAAGAATACTAATTTACTCATTTAATGAGTTAAGTGAATGCATCTGAGTGAATGTTAACATAAAAATTGAGAACCAAATCAGCCTCTACAGAATCTTGATCTGTAAGCCACCAGGCAGCTCCTCTAGAACCATTTAGAGCATCCCCAAGACTGTTTGAAATTTCTGCTTTACAACAGCTCCTGGAAGGCTGCGATGCTGGGAGTGTAGGAATAATCTGTTCAACTCAGGCAGATTTGGTGAAACAGTTTTGATACAGACTGGTACCTGATCCTCAGGGCTCCTAAATTCCCAACTAATTTTTAGAGGGTTGAGACAGACTCAGCTTATAACAAAGAATCATAAATTCACAGTATATAGATCCTACATTATTTTAATGTCCTATCAAAATTTATTCAATGCTCAAGGAAATGTTCAGTTGAGCCTTTAGTCAGTTCCTTTACTTTCCAGTAATAAAGTTTACAACAATTTAGTGTTGAGTAAGAACATTTCCAGTTTCCACTGCTAGTCTAAATAAGTATCTATAATATATTTTATCTAACCTTCATGTTGCTGAATTTTATCCTCTCATGTCTTTCTTCGTTTCAGATAGTATTGTCTGTAATTATCTATTTGGCTAATGTCTGTATGAGACATCTTCAGGCTGTCTCTGTGAAGCAGTGGTTAAATACTCGTTGGGAAACATTTCTGACCTTATGATCTAAGAGTTTTTATTTTTTAACAGTTTTCTTTTCATTCCATCTATTTTTTTTAAAACATTTCAGTTCTACAAATACTGACAGATAATTAATGAGTGATTTCAAATATTTGTTTTGCTTGAAGTTTTCATATTTCAGAATGTTTGAAGCTGGTATCAGTAAAATGATTTTCTGAAACAGATGGCTAACACTTGGGGTGTGATTATAAAGAAGTATGTACTGTCATGTGGATATATTTGAACTAGCTTGACTATCTGGAAGTCTCTAATTAGTTCACCCTATCATATGGGTTATAACACTTCCAATTCCTGAAGTGGCTTGATTATATAACATGTTCTTTATGGCCTCTACATAACATACTCTTTATGGCCTCAACCTTTTCCTTTTCGGAATGCATTAGTCAAAGCAAAAGTGTCAAAAGACCACATTTCACATTTATTTTAACAATAAGTAAATTCCAAAATTAATCTCATCCCATCACTGTAATTTTATGTATGATATAAAGCAACCAGCAATAGGAAAGTGTCGGTTGACATCGTCTGTAAACATGAAGCGTTGCAAAAGAATGCATGGCAGAGCATTTATTTGGAAATTTGTGAAGATGGCTTTTATACGCATATCAAAGAATTGCATCAAAGAATTAACTATGTGTTTTAATTGAATCAACTACTAAGCAATTTTCCTGTTATATCAGTGTTGGTATTTTATTTTTTCATGTGGTAAATTATACTTTTCCTCTTGTTCTGCTGGACATTTCTTGTTTTCCTTGAGATTTCCCTAATGCATGGTAACTTATTTTTTGTTTTCCTAAGAAACCTTTCCTTTTGGACTAACAAAGTTTAGTGCTCTCGTCCATCCTTCTCACACTACTGTTTGTTTATTAGTATTATGGGCTACTATTACGAAAACAGTTCAAGATTATAAATAAGTTTAGGAACCATTGTGCAAGGAATTAGACAAATTTATAATAAAATCTTCTATTTTCTAATAGGTGTCTAAAATGTTAGTTGTATTTTAGTGATAACGTCCATTCTCTCTGCAATTGCAACTTCTGTAGATTCATAATTTCTTCAATCCATCCAACAAATAGTGTTTTTCTGCCATAATGCAGGTTTAATCTCTGAATTAAATTTAAATTTTACCTTTCTCTTTCTACATGCAGAGGGCACCTCTGCGGTCATGCCAGCTCATTCAAACTCAGCAAACTGTAACAACATGTTAGCTTTGATATGTAGCATCTTCTGATTCACTGTCCTGCACCTCGGTGTTGCACTATTGCATTCACTATGCAGAATGACTAAGGGGAATATAGAAGAAACTCTGTAAGAGTTTTAGAAGATATGTAATAACAGAGGTTGTTATTTTGCTCTCTTTTCTGTGTTGGTGGTTGACCTGTGATGTAAACTGTGCAGACTGTTGGGGAGGGATTTGGATGGGGGACTGTTTGGGGTGGGGTTTGGTTTGTGCACACCTTCTATTGAATGTGTATTCTTCTTTTCAGTGCTGGTAGATTTCAACATCGGTGATGTGTTACAACACTAGAATTATTGGGGAAGCTTTCTTTGAGCTGTCTTTCTGGCCTAGTTTCAGGTGGAAATTGAGGTTTATGTAGTCACATTGTGCCTGTTAGCCACTTTTTTCTCCTTGTGGCATCTTCCTGTCCCCCAGGCAACGTTGTATCTGTTAGGAGATTGAATCCAAAAGGACAGAGACAGTTAAGAAAATTATTTTTCAAAAAAATATTTCATTTTCTAATGATTAACCTAACAGTTCATAAAAACACCGTTGTGTTTTGTGTAACATAGTGTTATGGATGCTTTTTATGGGCACAAATGTGCAATACTTTTATGTACTCATTATGTTCGTTTTTCTTTACCGTGGATACCGAGTAAGATTTGTGTGCAAAGGTTTTTGTGCTGCAACAAAAACACTACCAAGTGGTAATGGTAAAATATTAAGATTTATTACATTTTTCTGTAGACAAAAAATACGTGTTGACTCAATGTTGCAAAATATGTATTGATTCAGTGTTGCAAAATGTTGATGCAATGCTGCAAAATTATCAGATTTCAGAAAAACAAATTATAAATGTAACATACAAAGATTTTCCAGTTCAAAAGTACTCATTTGACTATTCATTTGATGGTAAGTTAGTGAAGATAAATATGTTTTGGTTATGGAAGAGATAAACTTTTAAAAATACTGGTGTGAAGTAAGCTTCAGAGTTAATTTCTGTGTTATGTGATGAACAGCAAAAATAACTGTGAAAACCAGAATCCTGCATTATGGAATTTGGATTTTGAATAGGGAACGAAGGCATGCCAAGTAAAATACAATTCCCTTTTGAGTTCTTTCAGGAATCTAAATAAGTTCATAGGTTTATTTGTCAGTTTTGCTTATGAAATACTATTCTGTTTACTCAGACGTGTATCAAGCACATAACAGTTCTCTAATGTAGATTGTCTAGAAAATGTCTAAACTATTGTGATTTTTTTTTCCCCCCGTCAGAACATTATCAGCTGTATGTTCCTGAATCAGCTCAAGTTGGATCAGCAGTTGGCAAAATCAAAGCAAATGATGCAGACACTGGTTCAAATGCAGACATGAAGTACACAATTATAAATGGTGATGGCTCTGGGGTCTTCTCCATATCTACTGACAAAGAAACAAGGGAAGGAATTCTTTCCCTGAAGAAGGTAAGCAATAGACTGAAAGTTTCCTGTGTATGTAATAAAATTATAATGATGAATGCAGAATAAGCAGACACCATGATGAAAATATTTTACTGTGTAAACCTATTGAACCATGAACTTCAGTGGTGTAAGCTTCTCCACATTGCTTCCTGAGACACTAAATCTCTGCAGGAAATTCAGGGAGAAAAGAAATTGAATGAAAGAAACAGTTATTTAAATCTTCTGTGCTTTTTGAATGGTCATATCTAATACTTATAAGAAACTAAATCTTACTGAATTTTTAATTAAGATAGTTTAATTTTTCTGAATAGTGGTTTTGCACATTAAATTTCTTTGAAAGACGTGAAATTTGGCTGAAAGTTGTGCTGTTGACCCCAACCTGCATGAATCTTGACATAGAAAGTTTATCTGTGACAATGACCGTGTAATTCAATTTTCATGGATTGTTATTCTTTGACTTAATTGCCAGCTGGTGTCTAAAGGGTCAAGTATTGTGCACTGTGTAATGTAAATACCAACTTGCTTATAAAGACTCAAAAGGTAACTGGTCAAGCCATCACACAATCATAATTTATATGAATTTCCTATACTTACCCCAGTCTATTTAAACTATTAATTATAAAGTGTTCTTGCCATTTAGTTTCATTCTTAACTGAACTCCATGCACAAATATAATTCCATAGATAATTTCATCTCCATATTAGGTCCTCTGAACTGAGTTCATAGTGAACGTTTCCTGAAGTGTCTGCCAACTTATGCTAATATTCTATGGCTAGATGTAAATTTACTTTTATAATAACCCAGAGATACAGGTTGTTACATTTAAGTAATATTTTTTAAAAAAACTTTCCAATAAAGGGAAATAATTTCTTTATTTCAGTTTTCAGTTGGACTAACAGACATCAATTAGCAATTGTCATGTGGATTTGTTGTTATTGAGTCTTGTAGGCATCAATTATATCCATACAGCCTAAAAAAAAAAAGTGAATTTGTATTCATATTTGGTAATATGTATTCTGGGCCTGACTAAGGATAGGAGGAATGAAAATGAGAGAAAATGTGGGAAAAGAAAATAAATAAAAACAATCATAAAGAATTTTTTTTTTGCATCTGAATAGGTATGTATATAAGTAAATTTTTATTTAACATCTTCAAAAAGATTTTATAACTGAAGGAAATGTTATTTTTATAATTTGTAATGATTTTAAAAGGATTCCTATCTCTCCCAATATCTTAAAAAGCTTTAATTCAGTGTCTTTTGTAAAGGTTGTGTAATACCCACCTCTTTCAGCCACATAAAAGTAAACTCTGTCTTTTTTATACCATTAAACTTACTTGCTGGTGGTCTTGATGTAGCTAATGCCATAATCTGTTATTTTTTCTTCAAAATGAGCATTGTTCTCTGTTTAAAAGTTCACCAAGACTATTGTTCAGTAAATACAACATTTATGCATATTGAGACCATGAAGCAGAAAGGAAGAATTTGCAACAAAATGAAAGAGTCCACACATAAAAAGTGTAAAATCACATTTCCTACTGGTTTTGGCAGACAAAATAGCTTCAGAGAAATTTTCACTGTTTTAGAATATGACAAAGGCATATGTTGCCTGTTCTTATACATACACATGACAGTTATTTGAGTCATTTTCCCATCAAGACAAGAAGGGGGTACATTTTGCTTAGGTAATGTTATATTTCAGTTGAGCAGAAATTCAGCACTTACAAGCTACATAAATCAGTGTAAAATACCTCTATTCTTTTGTCAGAGAAGTTATAATATTCCCTTGTACAGTACAAAAAGGTGGTCTCCTTTTTTAATTTTTTTTTTAACTCAGATCTTGTATGCAGTTTAGTATTTTGTATACCTTGTGCTGTGATTACTTTTAATTTAGATTGGGTTTGAAGCTGAATTATTTGGATAGTCTGCCCAAAAGAGAGAATCTTCACTAAGAACAGAACCAGTTTTGCTTCGTATATCGGATGCCAGTACCTTCTATAACAGTAGAATAGAATGATTTGGCCCCTTCTCTGGAAGAATGTATAGTAGGCATATCAGAAAGGCCAGAAGTAAATATATTATTGTGTCTGAAGATCTGAAGTCCTCCTCAAACCTTTTGAAACTTCACTTATTTGAGATTCTGATGCAAAAATCAATTTTCTCAGCGCCTCCATGCTAAGCCTAGCATGGAGGCATGCAAAGTTCAACAGGCATGCGAAGTCTGTGAGTGTTGGAAGGCATCTTTTCCAGTCTCATTCTGGGCTGACCCAAAGCATCTGGTACTTTCATTATCTCCCCTATTGACAAGCCCTGTGGAGCCACCTTTCAGTCTCAAAGATCCTGACACAAAGGGTTGATTGCAAACTGTCATAAAGGATTTCCCCTTTGCCTCATGCAATTCCTTGTTTGAGTGGGAGACTAGAGGACACCAAAACAAAGTAGCACAGTGAAAGCCATTACTCTCTGGATCCTTCAGAGAATGTCTGGTCAACGTGTTCACCCCTTGTTATGACTTTCGGAGAAGTATGCTAGAACTTTCCTGACCTCAAGTCAGCAAGTATCATTCAAGCTTCCCAGAAAAGAAATGGTCTGAACAGCCTATAGCTCTTCCATTTTGTATAATGAAACTGGAGATGTTCAGGAAGCAGCTATTTACTTCTCATAAAATCCTGCTATTCCTTTTGGGAGTCTGGTATTAGAAACACAACCTGCAGTATAATCAACAGCAGTATTTTCTAGTTAGCCCTATGACTGGTCATAAAATCATAGAATCATAGAATACCCTGAGTTGGAAGGGACCCACAAGGATCATCGAGTCCAACTCCTGTCCCTGTGTAGGACAACCCCAAAAATCTCACCATATGTCTGAGGGCGTTGTCCAAATGCTTCTTGAATGCTGTCAGGCTTGGCACCGTGACTGCCTCCGGGGGCAGCTTGTTCCAGTGCTCCACTACCCTTTGGATGAAGAACCTTTTCCTAATGTCCAACCTGAACCTCCCCTGGCATATCTTCCTGCCATTCCCTTGGGTTCTGTCATTGGTCATCAGGGAGAAGACATGAGCGCCTGCCCCTCCTCCTTCCCTTGTGAGGAAGCTGTAGACTGCGATGAGGTCTCCCCTCAGTCTCCTCCAGGCTGAACAGACCAAGTGACTTCAGCCGCTCCTCGTACGACTTCCCCTCTAAACCCTTCACCACTTGAGCTACGTTTAGTGTTTTCAGTTTTGCATGAATATCAGAGTAACCAATTAATACATACCGAAGATATGTGGGCAATGGTCATGGAAAGACATTGTGCTTTGGGAAAACAAGAAACATGAACAACAAATCTGTTTAGGTCCATCTAAAATTTAAATGTTTTGTTTTCTTCCCAGGAAAGAGTTAATGATTGTCAGTGTTAGGACAATTTTAAGTAAATGTGAAAATTATCATCTAGATTTCTAGAGAGACAAGATAGTGCTGCCTCTCTTACCTTATAGCTACAGCTAATGACTGAGATAGGCAACTGATACTCAAGGCCTGCCTGTGAGTTAAATGAGGGAGAATTTAAACTTTGGTTTTACACATTACAAGTGAACATCTTTACAAGTAATTTATTTGAGTATTTGCTTCTCTTGGAGAGAGCAGGGGGTCAAAAAGGACATCTTTCTGTTTGACTATTTGGAGTTAATTGTGAATCCTATTGTGAATCTGATGGGATAGTTGAAATATTTCCTTTGTAAATATAAATTATTTTGCACTACCATTTTTATGCCCAAACTCTTGCTGAATTGGAATAGCTTAGGTATTTTAAGCTGAATGTTATGATGAATAAATTAGATTAAAAAAAGATGGGAATAAAAACCTCCTACTGGTAAACAGCTCAGATTACCTGAAATAATGGATAAGTCTGTGAGCAAATTTCTTAGCACAGCATTAGACAGGCCCAATTTGTTCTTCAAATGTAAGGTAAATGTCAATTTCAACACATACACAGTGTTTAAGCAGGAACCTAGCAAAATACAGTTCTGTAGATTCAAATTGCAACAAGATTTCAGTTTTTTAATATTTTATCAAAAGTAAAAGGAAAAGTGATGTGACAACTGGACTTGTGAGTTGTTCAAAGATGTCGAATAGCACAGGGCATGCTTTGCTTGTAAATTTCCTTACTTCTCCTCAGGAGACTACAAAAAAAATAAAAAAAAATTGTTACTAATTGTGACCCCTGGTAATAATAATCCTTAGTACAGTACGTGTCTTTTCTGTCTAAAATAGCTCAATGTTGAAAATAGTGTTGTTTTTTCACCTCCGTGAATCACCGTACAGAAGAGTAAGCTCTTTTTCTTTTATGTCCCAGTAACCGATTCTTTAATTCAGAGATGTTATGAGAAGAAGAAGAAAAAAAATGAAAGTAAAAAAAATGCTTTGTCTATGGTTGAAATGTCAGCTTTTTCTGATTACATGAATGGATTATTCTCGTATTTCTAGAAAAAAAAAAGTATTGGTAATGTCTGATTGAATAACTACATAAAAGAAAGAAAACAAGACTTTAGACCTTGTGTTATTCATCGTGTGTTTTCTTAGAGAAATTAATCTTTCTATAAAACCTAACCCAGTCATTGTCAGTATAAACTTAAGTTAATTTTCCAAAAAGGCATCATAGTTACAGTTTGCAATCCTATTGTAAACTTGTTTAATCTTGGAATATATATGCTGCAGAGCAATGCAAATTACTAAATATTTCCCTCCTCATAACAGAAATACATCATAAATTAATGAACGACATTTGAGTTACAATTTACTAAACTTATGTTTCTTTATGAATTGATTTAATTGAGTATTATACTTAGCTCTTTTTTTTTATAGTAATAGATTTATCAGGCTATAGTAAATTTCCATGCCTTTAAAATTTTAATTTTTACATTCAGGAAAAGGAGACAGAGAAAGCAAAATACAAAAAATTCTCATACTATTAGAGTTAAGAGAATGAATTAATTGTCCTTCAATACACAGAGGAGAAATGAAAGAAATATATAGCATATATAAATAATGACCAGCTATTTTTCTTATACATCATCAGTCAAATTTACTGTAGATTTTACCTACAAAATACACACTGACATTGACAAATCACACATTGGGTTCCTCATATTTCTTGTCTTCAGTACGGCTTTTCCATTCTTTGCGGTGATAGGAAATACCAGTTTAGTCTTGGTCAAAGGCTTGAATACTTGTACTGAGATCTGTTCAGGCAGACTGTCAGGTCCACACAAAACGATACTGGTCACAGTGGAATTCTGCCATGCCATAATGTCGTAATAATTTCAATTCTAAAAAAAAATTCCACGCGTATGCAACTTCTTTTAGTATTATGCCTGTGTTCAGAGACTGTTGGAAACTTAGTGGTGGTATATATATATCTGTACAAACTATTTGCTTTGCTCAGTATGATAATAAGTATTAAACTACCTGTCCTTTATGAATTGGCTGAAGCCAGAAATTTGTAATCCAGTAGATATTGAGGTGTCTGTTATCAAGAATAAGTGCTTTTGCTCAACGCAGAAGCACATTTGAAAGATAGCAATGTGAAACTTGAAATCTGTCCTATGGCTGCCTGGAACTGAACTGGTATTTTTTAAAGGCTTTTCAGTAATTAGAACTAACAGGCAATATATGGAAAAAATAACTTCTCGCATGAAATTCTTGATGGACTGTCTATGAAAAGTAGTCAGTTACTTCAGTGAGACTGAAGAAACCAACTCAAAATAGTTGTGGTCCTGTAAATGGCTTCCAGTATATACATTGCTTAATTCTATATCTGCTAATGGAACTTTGTTACTTGTGTACTTTTAAGTTAAATATCCTTTTAATCCCCTCTGCTACATAACTATCTGACACTGGAAGAGTTGAGAGTTGGGTGTGTCATGTTTATCCTATATCTTGCATAAGACAGTGTAATAGCATGCTAGTGTAGGGTTAAAATAAATATATCAAGTCAGTAAAATTAGTTGACAATACTCTGAAAACCAGCTGAACTCAGGAGATGAAATTTTCACATGTGTAAATAGCAAGCTAGGAATGGGACTCCTAAGAAAGGAAGTATCCATGCTCTGTGATGTATGAGTCAGACCCCCAGCTTCTTCCTTCTTAGTAGAGAGGTAGGATTCCTAGTAGACATCTATTGATTTGAATAACAGAGCAATGCTGAAGTGTCAGTGGTGCTTCTGGTGGATGGTACAGCTGGGGATGTGCCTTCTGTTGGGTTTTATTGGAACATTAGGCTCTGTTGCATTTTTCAGTTGAGGATTTAAGACCAGAGATGCCCAAAAGAATTTTAGTATCCCTATCACTGTCTATTAAACTTGTTAATTAAAGATATGAAGTCAATTTAATTTGGGATACATCAGTCTCTACCTTTTTCACTATTTAGCATTGATCACTAAAAATCAAAAGGTGATAAAATCCAGAGACTTTACATTATCATGGAAGAAGAATCTGAGGCTCATTCTAAAGCCTTAGTTTTTCCAAAACTGGTACTTTGCCCACAATTCTGTTGTAGAGAAAACCTGAATCCATCCTGCTTCATGTATATCCTTCTACTTACAAGGTATGGCAGTGGCTGCCAGAATAGCACAGAATATTATCCCTTTCCAGTAACATGAAAAAATGTGGTTTAAGGTAAATGGGAAAGACACAGTTAGCTTGCTAGCAGGCTAAAATGAAGCACAGAATGGCATTGATAAATCTTTTTTTCTGCCAACAGCCGCTCAACTATGAAAAAAAGAAATCATATACACTTAATATAGAAGGAGCAAATACTCACCTTGATTTCCGTTTTTCGCACTTGGGACCATTCAAAGATGTAACAATGCTGAAGATCATTGTTGGCGATGTGGATGAACCTCCGCTCTTCACTATGCCTTCCTATGTCATGGAAGTTTATGAAAATTCAAAGATCGGAACTGCTGTTGGCACAGTAACAGCACAAGATCCTGACGCTGCCAACAGTTTAGTGAGGTATAGTAAGTCCAAATTATAAGGGATTGAATTCCACCAGGTAAAGGGTTAATGAGATCTGGGATGTATGAAACTATGTCTTTTATTGTAGTACATAAAAGGAAACATAGGTCAGAACAGTGTCATGATCAGTCTGTATGGATTAGATTTAATAACGTAAATTTCAGCCTTTGTTGGTTTGCAGTAAAATTGCCATCTAGCCATAGGTTTGAGCAAAGATCTGTGTACACTAGTTCCTGTAACATCATCTCTCCAAACGGCCCGCTGAACAAGGCCAGTATTGTTACCACATCACATAAAATGGTGCACTTCACTGGCCTGCTGCCAATCAGTATCCTGTCACTAGTTATAAATTTCTTCAGGATCATAATGCTGGTTTTCCCCTGTTACGCCGGGATTGTTCTGGCCCCCTGCACACTTGCCACACTGTAGTTGTCCCAGGTGCTTGTGCAAGACAGGAACTGGTTTAGGTACTCCTTTCCTCACAGACATGCAGTATAATTTTTGCAAAATTGTGTTTGAGGAGGAAGCCATTATTTTGTAACATGCTTTGGTTTTAGTGGGGTATCAAAAGAATAGAATGGGTGTAATAATGCACCCCACTGATGTTGTTAGGGATATGTCGTGTCATCTCCAGTTGTGAGGTCTAGGGCAAAGAGAGGTGCTGAGAAGCAAGCACTTGCAGCGTCAGATACATAATTTGAAAACTAAATGAATATGTAACATACTAGGAAGGAAAGATTTTGATAGTCTTTTTAATGAAATTCATTCTTAAAGAAAATGTTCTCAAACAAAAAAAAAGAAGAAAAAAAAAAAAGAAGGATTTCTGTGTTGCTGATCTGTCCAGAATACTTCTTGTAATAACAGAACTTGCTTGGAAATAGGTCATGGTCTGAACTAAGGAACTGAATTCAAGCTGGAAATACCCCCACAGCAAGCTTGAAAAAGCATTGATGCCAAAAATATACATATGGATGTCAATTTGACGACTTCTAAATTTAAGAGCATTTGGATTTAACCTTGAACACTCTGGATTTGGGGTTTGAATTCATTACTGGTTTAAAGTTTTCAGTTACATGTTTTCAGCTATAATAGGATCCAATGACATTTTTTACTGGCTTCATTTGTGGGATGAGTTACTTTCTAAACTGACATGCAGTATAAGAATTTTGTGGAACAATACATGAATGTTTGTCTCAGAGATGGTAGTGGATTTAAAATATTTCAGAATAAAAATTCTTCGTGAAAACATATTTGATGCTATTCCTTTTTATGACATAATGGTATAGCTTTTGTGGAAATCATATGAGTATATACTTGGAAAACAGTTTTTCTTAAGCTAATTGGGCATTTTTAGTCTCCTGACTGAGTTGAAATTTGCTGGGTATGCGTAATAGTCTTGGTAAGATGAAACAATTTTTGTAAAACAATGAAAGCATCAGGTTTTTATGGTTCTCTTGTGCTAATAGTCTAAGATTCAAAATGTTTCGTGTCAGACAATCGATATATATGATTTCTGAGTGGCAAGTTATTGCCTTTGAAAAATTACCACTATGGTATTTGTGTCTAAATCGTAACATAAATAAGAAAATTTTGCTAAGAATAATTGTCAAGTGCCTGTAGCTTTAATTCTGTACTATAATTCTGAAACAGCAGTTAACACAGTCAGATAGATTAGCCATCATGGTAGTTTGGGAGGAGGAAGGGCAAGTGCAGATTTAACTAGTTCCTCCATAATTCAACCATCTGTGTCCCCTAAGAGTTTTGTCTAGAAAGGGGTAAGACAACTGTGGTAAAAGGGAAGCAGCAGCAGTTTGTACAAAGGCTAGGAAGGCCAGAAATAGATTTTCAGGGTGAAATGGGCAATAATTTGGCGATAGAGGGATTGGAAGGAAAAATATTTCCAAACATTTTGCTTTTTGTATTGGCCTTTTCTTCCAAACAGAAATTTGTTACCAGTGATTGAGGCCAGAATATTAAATATCCATATTATTCATATAATTGAGAAGAAATATCATCCTTACTTTTGTCTATCCTATTATTTCCCCCCATTCACATTTATTTTTGCATTGTTCCTTCCATCTCTCTATTTCAATGGGAAACAAAATAAAGTGCTAGCAAAACACACTGAATCATGAAGCTCCAAAAGGAGGCAGCCCTCAGTTACAGGTTGGAAGGTTTTGGCAAGGGCAGTAGTGGCACAGATATCCTTGACATATCATTATATTGTGACCGGGTCCACTCTCTAGCCAGGCTTTACCCGTCTTGGTCAAACTGACAGTGAATGTCGTTTGTGAGCGTGCGGGCTTTTTATAAAAACACTGATCCTTTAAGGCCTGGACTAACACGTAGGACTCTGAGGAGGCACCAGGCTGGGTTAGTGTGCCCTCAGGTTCTCCTTGAGCCTCCTCCTGCAGGAGGAGAACGGCTGCTCTGGGAATGGGCAACTTGAACCCCGCTTCCTAACCTCCCTTTGCACACCAGTACTGACACAGTGCAGAAGGGCTTTGTGTTTCAAGATTTGGCTGCAGCTTGGGAAACTATGGGTTGGAAGCGGCGCATGACCTGAGAAGCGGGCCGGGTTGGCCGGGCTGAGCTGCTGCTCCACTGGAGGCTGGGTCCTGCCCCACGCTCTGCTAACAGCGACAAGCAAAGGAGCAGCTTGGAGGAGGCCGTTTTTCTCAGAAGTGTGCACACAGTGCACTTACGTCCTTCAGTGCTGGTTTACAAGAAATGCCTTCACAGTTCGTCTGAAACCCTGATGAGTCTGAAAGATAGTCTGAGGGTAATGAGATCACGTCTCTCCTTCGTTTCCACACAATTCCTAGTTCATTCAATATAAAAATAGTGATTATAAAAATAAAACCAGCAAGATTCAATGTAACTTTCTTAGAAGGCACAGATCACACAGTCTCCAGGGAAGATAGCTGCAGATAAGACTTGCATAGCTGATCTATGTGGAGCAATGGAGTAATGGTTCCTCAGGCAAATGGCTCAGATACATCTCCAAATGCTGTAAATCTGCAGGACAAGCTATGGAGCAGCGATTTGCTTAACAGTTTTTCCTAATCCACTTGTGCGTCCTTTCCACTTTATGAGGAAGCTTGTTGCTGTGTGTGAGATTGATAAAGCATTAGGCGCACACAGTTGCAACCATGTCACTTTGCTGTCCGGCTGCTGAAAGAGATACAGTGCTGTGATTTGTTCACTGCGCAATTAAGTAACAGTTTATTTTGGTGGCAGGAACAATTCTTATAACCAGAATAATGGGTAGAGGAGTACTTAGAGTAATTAACAATGCTGAAAGGAAATCTTTTTAAAAAATAGTTATTTGTACTAAACCCAAAAAATAAATAACAACCTCTATTGTTATCAGTAGAAAGGGAACTGAAGGCTTTTTTATCCTTATTTCCTCACTGTAATTTCATCACAGTGATTTCAACTTGTTCCTGAGCTGAACAGTCTTCACAGTGCACTTACTTTGTGCCAGTGCTTGTACTAGTGTTTTACTTTTTCAACCCCAGCAAAAGAACCTCTGTAATAACAAATGTAGCTATTAAGTTTTCTTTTATTTGGACATTATCTGGTTGGCAATTTGGGCTGTTTTAAAGGATTTTTCTCTTTAAGTTGATTTTTTTTTCCTTCAAATAGGTAGAAATGCATTTTCAAGGAAACTTAGAAATGCTATGTTTTGAAATAAAAGTTTACTATTGTATTGAAATATGAGAAGCAAACATAATCATAGCATAAAAAAGAAAGATATTAAAAATCCATTGTGTATAAATTTAAAGATAAAGATTTTGGAGTGGTTTGAAAAGCAGCTATTTACTTAAAAAATTGCATCCTAAATCAATGGAAAACATCCTAAATTGTAATTCATTCATAGGGGTTACTGCCTTATTGGAACATTTGTGAGAAACTGAACACTTGCATTACATTGTGTCAAGTAGTCTGCTTCCATACCAAAATCTTTTGTTGCTTGAAAAGATCAGGGTTAAGTTATGTCTTATAATAATATCTGGTGTGCAAGTGGGTCTTGAAGGTTTCCCACACAATATGAAAGAAAGCATGACTATTACATGCTCTAATTAAAATTTTATTTTAGTATATTATTCATTTTAAGTCTTTCCATACTTACTTAGAAATTATCTATTTTCTTCCTGAACCCATACACAGAAGACTTCCGTGGGGATTAGGGGTGAAAACAGCTTTTAATTGGCAAGTTGCATATGTGTACTGGGAGCAGCCCTAGGCTGCTAGTACTGCCTCAGGGCTGCAGTAGTGCCTGTTGAAACCCTGCCATCTTCCTGTAGGTGATTCTTGGGTGCTGAGTCCGTCTAGCCACAAATTCCCAATGATCCTTGGAGCTTTCTGGCTGCATCTGGTCTGTTTTCAGTGGAGTGGTTTTCAGAAAAATAATGTTGTTGCTGTTCCCCAAGCCCCCTCCAAGCTAGTGATTCAGAAAAGAGCAAAGGCATAGTTTTAAGAACATGATATCTTCTGAAACTCCGGTATAATAGTGAAAATAGTTGCATGACATGGGCAAGTTCCCTGATATTAAATTGATCCCAGTTTGATACTGTCTAATAAGGAACTGAAAGTCTTTATTAACACTGTACCCTGGTAAGAGTAGTTTTTGAGAAATAAGTCATGCTATTATAGAAATTTAGCCTGCATACAGCATAAAGTCAGCTCACTCCTTTTGCTGCTGCTGTGCAATCTTTGTCATGCAGTGGCACACGAGGCAAATCACTGTTTTGAGCACTAGTGACAGGGCCTCTGTCCCCTCTCGTCATTTGTTACTCCGACTTACTATGTTTGACTTAGGTTGTTTGTATTTCTGGGCAAGAATGATCTCTTCCCAGATATTTAACAGAAGACTCCTGGCAAATGGGGTATGGCTACTGATCAGCACTCTGAGTGTAATGGTAGTGTCAAACAATAAGAAATGGAAGCACCTTCCCTTTTCAGAATGATGTTTATCATGGCTTGGTTAAAAATAACCTTATATTTTGTTGGATCCTTGGAAGGTTGATTAGGTTTTGTTACATTAATACATTGGAATTCAAATCATTTTTGTGTTGGACCCTAAGCAGTCTGTAATCTACCTCACTACAATGAATTTTATTCGCTAAAACTGAAATTGATTACCTATAGGAAACTGAGGTAGTCTTAGTGACTTCTTGATGTCACTAGCAAATGAACTTCTTTCTTCACTGTGCTTTTGACACTACTGCTAAAAAAGCAGTAAAACACGGAAGAAATACATATGAAACATAAAGAGGCACATGGTTGTCTTTTATAGATAAAAACAAAGTAGCAAACAAAAATAACCAAAGAAAGTCAGGAAAAGCTTTTTCTTTTCTTTTCTTTTCTTTTTTTTTTTCTTTTTTTTTGTGTGAATATCAGACTGTTCATTTTGTGCTAAGTTAGTGAAGAATACAAGCACAGTCCCAGCCCTGATTCTGGCTTCTCACTTTTCTAATGGTCTTATGGTATTGCCTTATAATGGATGATGTATCATAATGGTTATGATATATGTACATACTAATGAGTACAAAAATGTGCTTTCCAACACCACACCTGGTATTTCTAAGCTATAATGAATTCAAAGTTGCCTTACCCTAGTTTGATTTAAATTGGCAGCCTTCTTTTCCTTTCTTTCAGATAGAATACTGAAAAATTAATGAATGACAGGTACATAGGATTATAACAATTAATGTGGTGTAGGAAATTGTTCTTCAATTCCTGCATCAGGCAGAGAAACTTATTTTAACTTTTGCTGCATTGATAGACATAAGTTCAGTACTTTCTGACATCAGCCTTTAGAAAGTCTTGTTAATTTTCAGTAAATGGTATTTTAAGAGAAATGCTCATATGTAGATGAAAGAACATACCCATGGAGTTTCATGTATTCCTATTATTATTTCTGAGAGCCTTAAAGACAAAGTGTTGCAGAGGATTCTGGTCATAGACTATTTTTCTGATGTAAAGTTTATATTTACTAGAGGTGGAGTAAAACCTGAACTTTTTATTCAAACTCAGTCACTCAAATTTTGGTCATACAGTATCAGCATATTAAGACAAGGGAGGTGCAGGAGAGACCTGTGCCAGGGGATCAGGATGGGGGGGTGAAAATGAAAATTGTATTTTTAGGTTTTTTTTTTCTTCCTGTCCTCTGAGATCAGTATCAGTTTCTATGCCACTCCCCTCTACTGTCAGCAGGGAGAGGGGATGAGATTGATCCTCTGCCAGAAAATATAAAAGCCTCTTCACCTAGTTGTATTCGTTTGTCTTACTTGCTCTTGGAATATCATATAAGTGGAGTAAGGTCAGTTTGCTTTCTGCTGTTCTATGCGCAGGATGCTTTGTTAGCTGTGCTGAGGGCAGCCTGCTGAGATCAGTGCCGTCATGTAGAGTGACAGTCCCTCCCTCACATGCCTGATGGGGGAACATCCCCCCTCGGATCCTGCCAGCCCTGCACTCGTGGAGGCAAAGGCAGATATCTGTCCTCCACTCTGCTCAGACCCTCAAAGCATGACACTGTCATAACCCTGTGATCAACACCTACAGAGACGCACTATCTTTCCAGGATATGTGAATGGCTCACAGTTAGTTACCAGAGAGGAGCTGTGTCCTTCTCCTCCATCTCACCTCCTTCATTCGTTTGCTCTCTCTATTCCTCCAGTATTATTCTTCTCCAAGATTGTCAGTAAATCAAAACAGAAAAATAACACCCTATTTTGAATGGCTGGAGGCAGAGGGGAATTTTTCTTCCATTTCTTTGATTCTTTGTGTGTCTTCACAGGGAGGAACCGTTTTAAAACATTTCTTTATAGTGTTGAGGTGGGAGATCTGTTGCTGATTTGTTCCCTGAGGCCTCAAATTATTTTTGATTCTTGTCAAGCTGTGTGTCCCAGACCTCCCACTAAAAAAATGTCTGTCTCTCTGTACAGGAACTGGTAAGCTATTCTGACAGCTGTTCTGACTAGGAAGCATCCAGCTCGGGATGGTGGTCAAAATCTCACAGCAACCAGAACCACCTCCATCCCTCACTTAGAGCTGTGAGAGAAAAAACTGCCAGATCCTCTTTATATGGTGACTTTGAGAGCCTGATTTTTCATGCCAGGACATCATATTTATGTTTCTATAATTTCCACTGACTTCAGAATGCCTCCAGTATTTAAAATTCTTTTATGGTTTTAGGAGTTGGCCTTCATATCTGAACATCTCTGTAGTGTAGTCTTTTGATAGCACCACTCAACTCCAATAAATGGATAAATAAATCTATCAATTTTTGTTTTATTTGGCTTAGTCTTTAGTATGAGGAGAATAAAAAAAGATAATATGTAAGCAGAATACCATTATTTAGCTGGTAAACCTTTTAGGAACAAAAAGTGATTCTCATATAACACTGACTGCACTTTACTTCTTAGCAGCATTGGAATCTGAATGTTAATCTCTCTGAATAAAAAGCAACTTCGATATAGCAGTTCTGCCATCAACACACCTACTTGAAATGCATTTGGACATTTGGACAATTGTAATCCTCTGAAGAGATTCATAAAGTCAAGAGAAGACAAACCTTTATCTTGGTTTGACTTCTGAATTAGGCCTCTAAGGGTGTAGGCTTTTCTTAGCCTACATTTACTGGCAGAATTAGCTAGAAAAGATGTTTAGTGGTTAACACATGCAGACAGAAATCGTCAGCTAGAAAAGATGGGTGTACAGAAATGACTCATTTCCTTCAAATGAACAGCATTCCCATTTTCCAGTGTCCAAGATGAGCAGTGTGCCAGCAGTACATAGGGAATGGGAATGACAGCAGGAGCAGGAACCCAGCTTCTGCATGAAATGCAGACCAGCAGTGGCTGCCTCTCAGAGGCTTTGCTGGGAGTCAGCAGTCCACTGCTTGCAACTCCCCCATGCCTCCCAGAATCTGCGACCCCACATCTTCAGGACAAGGAGAGGGAAGGCTGCCACTTCTGCTGTGCTGAGATTTCGGTATGAGAGGTGAGCCAGGAGTCCCATACGGGAGACAGCAAGGGACTGCTGATCAGCTGATGGATGGCAGCTGGCAGCCAGCACCAGAGCTAACTCAGTGGGAACAGCATATCAAACCGAGTTCCTGCAAGCGCTCTGAGAGGAACAGTATTTTCCTCAAAGTTATGCTGTGCCTGTCTGAAAAAAAAGCAAAGGAATGGTAAACAGAGAGATTACTTTTTCTCCAAGCTCTCTTCAAATGTATTTCATTTTCACAACTGGAAAGCACAGTTGAAGGCTGTAGTTCTCAGTAGTAGTCTTCTGCTGAGGAGCTCTGGAACATCTAATGTCTCCTTAATCTACCAGACACGCTGCAAGGAAAAAATTGGTTACCTGCTGTTCTGGCAGCCGACTTCTGACTCACATGTCACGATTGCTTTTCTCTCCTGGAGAAGTTTGTTTGAACCATGAGGAAATAGATTCGCCTTGGAAGAGAGGCAGTGTAGTGCAAGACAGTCACGGCAACAGAATATTTCCCCACTCCCTCACTTGGCTTCAAGGGGATGCTGCTGGTTCCCAGGCTCATGAGGAGTGCTGCTGTCAGGAGGCAGTGAAGATGAAAGGCATGCACCAGAGTCGTGTTCCACCATGGGCCGCTTTCTCTTGCTCTCCAGCTGGCCAGGCACAGAGAGTTGCAACTGATCAGTTCTCTCACTGTTCATCCTGGTATGCCTCCCTCCTTCACCTTGTGCAGTTGTTGCTTACACTTTTTTTCCTAAGGTATTTTTTAAAAGAAAGAAAAAAATCTCTGTACTTTGAGTCTAAGCATCTCTTTCTGAGAAAAGTTTCTTTGCTTAAATTTTTAACTGAACAGGTTTCCTTATAATAGCATTTGATTTCTAATTTATAAGTCTTTAGATGGTGTGAGCAATTGCTTTGGCAGAGGATCTATCCTCTTCCCATGACCTTTTTTAAGTGCTTCCTTGCAACCAGTTTCACTTGTTATTAGAGAACTGGCTATTTACCTGTGTCTTAATATAACAGCCCAAAGAAGTACTGTGACCTGTGAATCCACGTCTGGCTGAAATGTGGCTTTGGAAGTTATTAGCAATAGCGGGTTTGTAGCCAGGGTGGAAATTTGTAACAGAGTTCTTGTTTGCAGTTGGTAAATAGGGTAATGAAAAACAATAGTGTTATGAAAAAAAATAGTGTAATGAAAGGATAAGCTAAAGACTTGATTAAAGACAAAAGAAAGAGAAGTTAAAAACTCAAAACTATTTAAGAACTCAAACTCAAGGCTCTTCCTTAAAACACAATAACTGGAGAGAGACATACTGGAATAGTAACAGACTATGCCACTTGTCTGTCAAGTGACAAACTGATGTTATTATTATCTTAAGACTGAATAACTTAGGGAGAAAGATTCTGAAAATGCTTATGGGTTTTAGCTTCAGAAGCCCTCCTAAAAGCTTTGGAAATCATTAATATTCCTAAACTCCTTTAGCACCTTTTAAAACTTTCTCCATTTTTAAGCATTCTCTGTATTATTAGAGCCTGACTACCTTAATACTGCAAACTGATTTATAGGTTTAGAGTGCCCTTACTGCCTAAGGCCCACCTTGCATATATATTTCTCTTTATTTCCTAATTCATGCAAATGCTTTTAGTCTTCAGTACAAATGGTGGGAGTATCTGTCGCCACTGAACCACTGCATCGCTAAAAGGCAGGAAGAGAGGAATGAAGTCACAGGAGCCAGGCGCTTGCTTTCGTCAGAAGCAGGAATAAGGACATGGATGAAAGCTGGGAATGCCCTTCTGTTGAGTGACTCCGCCTAATAAAAAGGTGGCACATGCTGCATTTCCCAGTGCTAGCAGGATTGAGTTTTGGTATTCAATTTCCTTCAGGTTCTCTTCAGATTGTATGACTAATAGGTTTTCTATATTCATGATCCTTTTTAATGTAGTTTCCTTAAGACTGGTTTCTGTTGTTGGTTTGGACGTGAACAGTTTATGGAGAGCTGTTTACCTAAGCATGTCTTGTTATTAAGTCTCTTTATTAACATGTGCCATGCAACTCAGATGTGCTGATTCAATGGTTAAAAGTATGCTAATTCACACAGCATTGTCAGGAGTAAATGTCTGTAAATAAATATCTGCAATGAATATTATAAATTAATTTTTTAAATTCATGCATTCTAAGTAAGAAGAAACCATCAATAGAATTAAGGTGAAAATTCACTCTTGAAGTAACTCTTTGAAATTCAAAACTTGCACTGTACCTTTTTGCAGTCTAGAAAAAGCATTGAAAAGCAGCTCAGTAGAGGTGGAGGGAAGGGTAGGAGGGGAAGGATATGACTAACTTTGCCACTATTACCTAGCGGAAAGTAAATTTTTTGCTAGGTGAAATACATTCAGAAGCCTAAATAAAGCATCGTTGTCTCTGGAGTATGGTATATTTATGGATATAGCTGGTCTCTATTCTCAACGTGTAGATAAATCAGTGGCTAATATTTATAAAAGCCTAAAATGTTAAGCACTTTGTAAATACAATGAAACTTGTTCTAAATGTCCTCTTACATGTGACAAAAATTAGTGGCTTTACTAAGGGAGATCCTTGTACAAAATATTTTAAAAGCACTTGGGAGCAGTGCTTTAGACTAGCATTCCTAGTACTTCTACTGTGTGGGAATATCTTCTGTAACTTGTTTTACTGAGACATTCATGAAGGCTGGGAACCACAGCAGTGCAAATGGCTGCTTTAGGTATGATACACAAGCAATTTCAAGGAAGAATCTGGAGTAATGGAGGATAACTGCACATTATAATAATGGGAAAGCATAAGAAAGGGCCACTCATTTATTTATGATCAAGAAAAATTCTGTCAAGCTGTGAATGTTTCAATATGTCTGTAACTATATGCAAAAGTTAGCACACAAAGGGGAAGCACTACTCTGGATAAATTAGAAACATTTTTCATTGTACTAATACCATTGGAAGTAAAAGTGTTAGTACAATAAATTACCTTGGGATCACTTTATTTCCATTAAGGACACAGAAAATACAATTGAAATTATTCATCTAATGCTGAGTTCTTTAAAATGAGAGCTTTGAGCTTCTGTAGAATACATTTAAATAACTGATTTAGAAAAAGGTGTTCCTATTTAAAAAAATAGCGCCATCTCTTACTATATGTCTATGAAAATGAAGTGTTAAGTAGTCACAATTCATAACAGAATCAATTCAGCTTTTCTACACAAGCTTCATATTTGGGACAGATATTTGTCTGTTTTGGTTGTGTACTTTAGTTACAGAGGGAGAGGTAATAATTCTTTCTAAGTCACACACATAAAAGCAACTGAGTATTCTTACTGCTTGAAGTTTTTTTCTCATTTAAGCCCAATTTGAAATTCTGTCTGTTTTTATGCTACTGTCAACTGACTCACAGAGTAGTCACTGTGCTTCATGTTGATAATAAGTAAAGAATGTCCACAGTAATAAATGTTTGCAGGGTGTGCTGGTTTTGGCTGGGATAGAGTTAATTTTCTTCCTAGTAGCTAGTATGGGGCTATAGTTTAGATTTGTGCTGGAAGCAGTGTTGATAATAGAGGGATGTTTTAGTTACTGCTGAGCAGTGCTTCCACAGAGTCAAGGCCTTTTCAGCTCCTCACACCACCCCACCAGCGAGTAGGCTGGGGGTGCACAAGAAGCTGGGAGGGGACACAGCGGGGACAGGTGACCTCAACTGGCCAAAGGGCTATCCTATACCATATGACATCATGGTCAGCATATAAAGCTGGGGGAAGAAGGAAGGGGGGGTCGTTTGGAGTAATAGCATTTGTCTTCCCAAGTAACTGTTATGCATGACGGAGCCCTGCTTTTCTGGAGATGGCTGAACGCCTGCCTGCCCATGGGAAGTAGTGAATGAATTCCTTATTTTGCTTTGCTTGTATACTCAGCTTTTGCTTTCCCTATTAAACTGTCTTTATCTCAACCTGTGAGTTTTCTCACTTTTACTCTTCCAATTCTCTCCCCCATCCCACCAGGGGGGAGTGAGTGAGCGACTGTGTTAAACCACGACACAGGGACAAGACTCTTGTATTATAAATTGGTTTGGATTTGCAGTACATATTCCATAAGAACAGGTCAGTGAAGCATTTTTTTTTTTAGCAAATAATTATTGTCATTATCAGGAGACCCCTAGAGTCAAGAAAAACAAGACTGTAGTAGGAGAGAAGGAATTAGATTTTATCATTGCATAGCTGCTTATAAGCTCTACCAGTGAAGGTTCCTGCTAAGGTCTCCAAGAGAACTGAGGGACAATTATGCTTCCTATGCTTCCTCTGTCAGCATTCCAGTTCATCATGTAAAAGATGTTTGTGTATATGTGCACTGCCCATCTTGCCCAACACAACCAAATTTCGTTATTTCTGCCTTAATAGTAGTGTAGTCAAGATGTTTCAACTACTTGTCATAGCTCAGGTTTCCTATAGTGCCAAACATAAGGTATAAGATGTGAGGGGATTTCTCCACCTGAAGCATGTATCTTCTGTACAAAGTTCAGATCTCAACACAACTCTGTGGCAAGCATGGCAGCTTTATGGACTTTTAGAGACTAATACCACGCTGTCTCCAAAGTTTTTGTAATTAGTAAAAGGTAAGGCTAACTGTATGCATAGGAGATACAACTTCTCCACTGATATTGGCACAATCTTTCAAAACATTTCCATGACAAATAACCACTTGGAGAACCTGAAAATCTGTGCTTCATGAAAGACTGAGACCTGTAGAGACAGTGGAAAAAACAATTGTTCTGAAATTGAAAAGCAAATCCTGACTCCCAAATAACGAGGTGTGGGTAGCCTGGACCAATACTGCCACATAAAATAATGCCAACAGGATAGTTCTGTGGTCCTTTTTTGTTTGTTTTGTAATGGGTCCTCAGAGGATTCTAATATTCCTCAAAAGCAACATAAATTTTCTTGTATAGCTGTAACATTCAGCGTGTCATGATCAGTGATTGATGAATGTTGGTCAAGAGCTTGCTTTTAATTCATCTCCTGAGTTTACTGAGCACTGAGAAGCATACCAGCTTTTGGAAGTGTGTCTGCAATGCCCACTGTGATTCAGCAATTAGAAATTCAGCGATTTTCTTTGTTCTTTTTCTGGCAACATCACTTGTTTTGATTTTTTCATCAAATTTGGGGCACACTGATTAAATAATGTCCTCTTAAAAAATATTTCCTGACTTAAATTTTTAAAAATGGTTGTCACATCCACTACATCAAGATCTTGCTAGTCTGCTTTCAGTATGGAGACAGTTTGAGCCTGTTACCTATTTGAAGAAACTTCAGCTGCCATCTTGCACATCCGAAGTGTCTTTATTGAGCACTTCTGGAGTATTTTAGAATTAGGTATTGTCAGATGTTGGTAGTTAATGAACTGCACATAGGTTCTGACTGTAGCTCAGATGGGAGACAGCGAGTTAAATCCTCATTCCAGAGAAACACAAAATGGGTGGGAACTGAGGTCTGCTCTCCCTCCAACAGCTCCCACAGTCATATGGAGCTGTTTCACTCTTAACGATGTCGAAAGGAAAGACAGAGAGCAGGCAAGGAGGAAAGATTTTTCTAGCCTAGTTTTGTCTGCTTTGATTTCCAGTGCCTGACGTGTTACAGTTCTTTAATTGCTGAAAATACTGGAAGAATGAAGAGAAAATCTTGAGTGACACAAGCCAAAATAGCATATTGTAAGGCAATGTAAAACACTTCTTGCAGGTGGGAGAGGTGGGTTCAGGTTCTCTCCAACAAGGAAGATCTAACCTAAGTCATCAAGTCCTAGCTGGCTTTTTCACTAAGTGTCCTATCCTTTGACCAGTTAAGGTGACTCACTCAAATTCCTGCCTCCTCCTCTAGTGCTTTATTTCCTTTGCTTTTTCACATGTCATATCTTACTTTAATATATCATTCAATGAAATGTTTGTTTGCTTGTTTGTTTTTCCTTTCTACAAATATTCTAAATAAGTACATTGTGAGAGAAATAAACTGAAGTTATTTTTAATTTTTTTGAGCTTGGCAGCCTTTATGTGCACCACTTTTTATTAGCTGGCAATTACACTTTTGGTGATGTAGAAATAAGAGCAATTGGATGGGACAAATAAATCATTTTGACCTATATATAGCTTCCATATGTTAAAAAATACACAGAATGAAAGCGGGGCTGACAAATTATGAGGAAAAACAATTATGGCATGTAAAAGACTTAGAATTTTTTTTGTTATTTTTTTCATCAAGCCTGAAGTTAATGAAGAAGGCTTGATAGGGGTCTGTAATTGCTTCATTTGTTAAAAGCTGTTCTAAATGATTCCGGCTTTGAGAAAAAAATGTCTTGTCAATCTCTTCTTTTGTGTTCCCTCCCTCTGCTTCCATTACCCACTTCAAGGCTTGTACTTTCTCTGCTAGGCAAAGTGCCCAGAAGCCAAGGGAGTTAAGCAGGGCTGCTTAGTTCTGCTTCTAGGCTAGTGTCAGTTGCAGCTCTGGAAATCAGCGATTTCTGCTACTAAACTCTGTAATGGTTATGTTCAAAACAGCTTATGTCATCATGTCATCAACTTCATGTCAGAGAGACATGCTTCAAAACAGGTACTGAGACAGCATACTGGTTTGCAGTGACAAGCAAATAAGCAGAAGAATAATATCTTAGTATCTTTCTGTTTTCTTTTCTGCCTTTCCGTTTTATGATTTTTTTAGTCAAAATATATGTGTATCTTACCTTTGATAAGATTGTATACTGCTGTGTAAAATATCACCTGTTAGCAATTTATATCTTTGTGACTCACAGTGGAAACCTTGTTACGTATCAAAAGAAACATAACATTAAGAAAGAAATGAAATATGGTGTTACTTTGGGTGCCTCCATAATATAGATTTTTTCTTAGGGTTTTTAAAAATTTCTATGATTTTAAAAGCTTGAAAGTAATATTCTTATGTAGCTTTCTGTTGTTTTGGATGATACATACTACAATGAGTATCTATTTATTGTTTTATTTCTTCATAGATATTTCATTGATCATAACACAGAAGAAGATAGGTATTTCACCATTGATGCTAGTACTGGGACCATTAAGACTGCCAAGATCTTTGACAGAGAGGAAACACCTTGGTACAACATCACAGTGGCTGCTTCTGAGATAGGTAAATAATATATTTGGCACATAGTATTAAAAAAAAATTAGAAAGGAAAATAATAATGTTCAGATTTTAAGAAACACTATCTTAAGATGTTGTATTCCTTTTAAAACCATGGGGTTTTTAGCCAGTTTGGATAAAGGAGAATTTTCTCTGTGTGTAAATTCCCTAATTCCACAGAACAAATAAACAAAACCCTACATGCCTATGTGATTGCAGCTATGTAAATCTACCATGTTTTTCTGTATGTGATAGAAGGCTGCCAGTTTACCCAGGAACAGTTCCAAGCATTCAATGTCCTAAAGTCAATAGCTTGTCCCATTTGTGTTTCATATTTCATATATCTTAGAAGATAGCACTATATAGTACTGAGAAATTCATCCTTTCTTCTTGTATCTGCTATTAACCTGTTTTCACAAATTGCATGTTAAATATGCCAATATTAATTTATATCTGACAGGTGCCTAGTATTTGCTGATTATCAGGGTATACCTCTGGCCTTTTAATAGGCAAATTGCCAAGTAAAGATACAATAAATACTTGCCTGTGCATTTGAAAGGCCTCAAAGTCTGATGAATTTCCATTGCCTCAAATAAGCCATGCAGCAGTCAAGAAATGTCTGAATGAGTAATCCCAGATAAATATTTTTACATGAGGCAGGGCCAGTTTAAAGAACATTTCAGTTAACCTTTTTTTTACAGGGTATTTATTTTGGGACAGTCAAAGTTTTAAGGTTTAAAAACTCAAGAAACCAAATGAAAAAAAAAAATCCCAACCTGAATCAATAGATCAGTCCTGCTAAGTAGTCGTCATGATACTGTCTTTCATTGGCAGTGATTTTGATCAAAATTGTGAACTAATTTTATGTATATGCCTTTCCTTTTTCTTGTTTTCCTTTTTTTTGGTGTATTCTGTCATTGCCAGATGACACAATACAGGTTTTACCTGTAACAGGTGCCGCTGCCATTACTGAGCCCCCTCTGCTTTCATCTGTTTCATCTCCAGGTTAAAATGGAATCTGTAGCACACGCTACAGAATTAACAGCACATACATATTTTATAAGGACAACAAATTGTTTCTTATTATTGTACCTGCTTTCATAACTAAATTGATGTTTTGAACTAAGTGATTTTCTATTGTAAATAGTAAAATCTAGAGTTTTATGGTTAGCCCTTTAAAAAAGGTAACCACTGACACTTCAGTGTGCTTGACAGTGTCTTCATATATAACGCATTATTTTAGTGCAGCATGAAATAAACTATAATTTAAGCCTAATCATAAGCAGGTGCATAGTAAGTGTTAATTGGAATTAAGATTTAAAAGCCACATTGGGACATACTGACAAAAGGAGTACTCACTAGTCTTTTTGGGAAGCCATCCAAATGTAATTATTTTGCAGAAATACATCTCAATAGCATTAAACGTAAATGTAGCTTTCTACACATGTTTATTTCACATAGTCAAATGAATGGTAGTACATGTAGCATGCTGAGAGAATGGCATGGAGAATGGAGAAGGATTATGTTTGTAACTAAAAGCAAATAGAAAGAATAATGAGGATGAAATGCCATTTTTTTTAAGACAGCCTGCTTAGAATTCTCCATTCCAGGTGCAACTTGTTACAGGAAAGCAGAGGTCTTTTTTTTTTTTTTTTCCTTGCATTGCCTCTCTTACTGTTAAAGTTGGAGTTGGAAAGATAAGTAAATTTATAACGTCACTTTGAAAAACAATTTGGTTATGAAAAAAGGAAGAGACAGCAGCGAAGAAGAGATGGATGGCAGGCAGACTGACAGGCAGCCTAAATGACGGGCAGCCTTTCCTTGTGTCCACTTCTTTGGCCATTTTCTTACCTACAGTAATTTGAAAATTACAACACTGCTGTACTCTTCCAAATCTATTGTGAAATCAGTAATTGGATCGATGATGGAAGAAGGAGCATATGTTGTGTATACAGCATCAAGGCTAAAACTCTTCTGTTAAGTGCTATCTATCCCATATCTATAGCCTTTTATGGCATTCACTTTCAAGTCTATGCACAAGGAATTGCAGAACTACAACTGAAGCTGAAAAACAGGTGGAAGGTTATGACCAAAATGTTATTTAGCTGTGAGAGTGGCAGTCTCCAAGTTCATCTGACACGGTAGAAGGCATTTGTAGCATCTGATACCATTTTCTTAGCCAGGAACATAGCAGAATCTGCAAGGCCCAGAAAGATTATACTGCTTCAACAATAAGAGGTACTCTGCTGAAACAGTGTTATGGTTTTAGTTAGTTTCTTAAAGTGTTTTCTTCTCTTGACTTCACACTACACTTCACTGACAGAATTCGGTTTCTACTGGTCATCCTTTGAGCAGCTATTTGTAGCTGTGCTTATTTTATGCAAAAGAAATTTAGAATCAACATCATATTTCTACCCTCAAATGCATGATATCCTCATGCTTCAGCTTTATTGTTTCTGAACCTTTCATAAGACATTTACTTTCACTTTCAGTCTTAGTGTGTGATATACACTGTGCATTGATCAAAAGTCCCTTCTGAAATCAGTGGAAGTTCCACCACTTTCCTCTGTGGGAGTAATGTTGATGTAACGATCAGCGGTTTTTTCTGCTTACACAGACACTTCCTAAAGCATACCAGAGTTCATTGCCATGAGTGTGTGGTGGGTTAACGCTGACTGGATGCCAGGTGCCCACCAAAGCAGCTCTATCACTCCCCTCCCCAGCTGGACAGGGGAGAGAAAATAGAATGAAAGGCTCATGGGTCAAGATAAGGACAGGGAGAGATCATTCACCAATTACCGTCACGGGCAAAATAGATTTGACTTGGAGAAATTAGTTTAATTTATTACCAATGTTATCAGAGTAAGGTAATGAGAAAATAAAAGCTAAATCTTAAAACACCTTCCCTCCACCCCTCCCTTCTTCCCAGGCTCAACTTCACTCCCGAGTTCTCTACCTCCTCCCCCACCAAGCGGTGCAGGGGGCGGGAAATGGGGGTTGCTCTCAGTTCATCACACGTTGTTTCTGCCCCTCCTTCCGCCTCAGGGGGAGGACTCCTCACACCCTTCCCCTGCTCCAGCATGGAGTCGCTTCCACAGGAGACAGTCCTCCACAAACTTCATCATGAGTTATTCCCACAGGCTACAGTTCTTCACAAACTGCTCCAGCGTGGGCCCCTTCCATGGGGTGCAGTCCTTCAGGAACAGACTGCTCCAGCGTGGCTCCCCCACGGGGTCGCAAGCCCTGCCAGCAAACCTGCTCCAGTGTGGGCTCCTCTGTCTCCACGGGTCCACAGGTCCTGCCAGGAGCCTGCTCCAGCACGGGCTTCCCACAGGGTCACAGCCTCCTTCAGGCATCCTCCTGCTCTGGTGTGGGGTCCTCCATGGGCTGCAGGTCGATATCTGCTCCATCGTTAACCTCCATGGGCTGCAGGGGGACAGCCTGCCTCACCATGGTCTTCACCACGGGCTGCAGGGGAATTTCTGCTCTGGCGCCTAGAGCACCTCCTCCCCCTCCTTCTTCACTGACCTCAGTGTCTGCAGAGTTGTTCCTCTCACATGTTCTCACTCCTATCCCTGGCTGCAATTGCACAGGTTTGGTTCCCCCCCTTCCCCCTTCTTAAATATGTTATCAGAGAGATTCTACCACCGTCGCTGATGGGCTATGCCTTGGCCAGCGGTGGGTCCGTCTTGGAGCCAGGTGGCATTGGCTCTATCGGAGACAGGGGAACCTTCTAGCAGCTTCTCACTGAAGCTACCCCTGTAGCCCCCCCGCTACCAAAACCTTGCCATGCAAACCCAGTACAGAATGGATGAGGTAGTCCTTTTTTTTCTTTAACACACTGTTCTTCAACAGCAGCATACAGTGAGGAAGAGTGGGATTTTGGTGTCCAGGGCACACCACTGAAGCTCTTGCTTTGTTTGTTTCAGTACAAGTGCTTTCTGAAAACTCCTTGTGGTATTAGGGAATAAGAAAGATGATAAAATAATACTACATTTTATACTGAGGGATTCACAGACTATGTTTGGGGCAGGGGGAAGGACTACAAATTGATGGTCATAGGATTTTAAAATACGGTTTCACATAGAATTATTCACATTTCATTAGCTTGTTTGAATTCTTTGAAAAAGTTTATAAAAGAGTATTTGAAAGAGGAAGGAGATACAGTTTGCTTAGCTCTATTAAAGGCTTTTGACCAAGTGTTTGATAAGAGTAATGGAAATAGGAAAATACAGAGCAAGTGCACAGGGTTTTATAAGAGATGAAAGGCTGATTTAGAGGAAAGAAATACAGTCATAGTGAATGGCTGTTCCTTTGGGAGTGGAAAAAGCTAAGGCTGAGCTATTTTAAGGACTGGTGTAGGATCTGTCAATTAGAATTCTTTGTAATGATAGCACACAATGATAGGAAGTGATTCAGATTCCCAACTAACCTCCCTAGCTGCTAAGAAGTAAGGCAGATTGAGAGAAACTCATGTAAGAACAGGGTACATTGGAGCATGGAACAGATAAATGAATGGTGAAGTGGACTGAAAATTGTCTTAAATGGCAGGCTCAAAGGGTTGTGATCAGCAGCCCAAAGTGCAGCTGGAGGCCAGTCATTAGTGGAGTACCCCCCGGGGCGGATCCTGGAGGCAGTACTGTTTAATCTCTCCATCAATGACCTGGTTGATGGGACAGAGTTGACTCTCGGCCAGTTTGCAAATGACACAAAACTGGAGTACCGGCTGATACACCAGAGGGTCATGCTGCCATGCAGAGGCATCTCAACAGGCTGGGGAAATGGGTGAACAGGAACCTTGTGAAGTTCAAGAACAGGAAATGCAGAGTCCAGCCCCCGGAGAGCAATAATCCCATGCACCAGTACACATGCAGGGCCAACTGGCTGGAGAGCAGCTTTTCAAAAAAGGATGTGAAGGTCCTGGTGGACGCAAACTGAACATGAGCCAGCCATGTGCCCTTGTGGCAAAGAAGTCCCGCTGTATCCTGCACTGCGTGAGGAAGAGTGTTGCCAGCAGGCTGAGGGAAGTGATCCTTCCCCTCTGCACAGCACTGGTGAGGCCAAGTGTGGAATGCTGTGCCCAGATATGGGCTCCCCAGTACAAGAGAGACATGGAGCCACTGGACTAAGTCCAGTGCAGGGGCATGAAATCATTAAGAACTGGAGTATGCGTCTTACGAGGCGAGACTGAAAGAGCTGGGACTGTTCAGCCTGGAGATGAGAAGGCTCGGAAGGAGCTCATCAGTGCGTTTAAATACCTGATAGGAAGAGTAAAGAAGATGAGTGAAGATGAGCAAAGACGAGGAAAGACTCATTGGAGTAGTATCCAGTGAAATGACAGGAGGCAACGTGCGCAAATTGAAATGCAGAAAATTCCATTTAAAGATAAGAAGGAAAAAAAATGTTTTTACTGTGGGATTGGTCAAAAATTGGGACAGGTCACCTAGAGACGTTGTGGAATCTCCATTCTTGGAGATATTCAAAACCCAAGTGGACATGGCCCAGAGCAATGTACACTAGTTGACGCAGCTTTGAGCAGGGGAGTTGGACTTGCTGATCTATGGGGTACCTTCCAACCTCAACCATTCTGTGATTTTGTGATATTGGGAACTGTGTGTTGAATGTGGAGAAGAAGAAGGAGAACTCTCAAATTTCTCACCAATGGTGATGTATTCTCAAAGAAAATAGGTGGTTGTGAAAATAATTGTGGGTGATTCAATTAAGGTTTCTCTCTAGCATAACGTAGTGCTGATAACAAAAGCAAAAGCAACAATAACAGCAACCCCCCAAATCACAGCCCCTTGCAAGAGAAAGGTGGCACTCAAATATAAATAGATGGTCTTCTGCCAATTCCAAAGCCAATTTCAGTTAGAAAAATAAACATGTACTTTGAAGTTTTGAAAGCAGTGCTGCAAATAGGACAAATAATAGTATCTTTGAAGTCTTTGTTGTCAATAAGAAGGAATAAAAGCTGTGGGGAGAAATAAACACTGATGATTGAAGGAATCGGACGTCTTGATTTGAGAATCAAAGTGAGGATTATAGCTTTCAGTAGAAATTTCTACTTAGAAATATAACAAGGAAGACTGTGTCAGGAAACTCCTTTTAGATATTAATTCTAACAACTGAACTTGGGTATTCAGTATCTGCTCAATAGACACAGAGCAAACCAGCTTCTAGGTATGGCTTTCAGATGATGTTAACATGAAGAGATTACTAAGAGTCATAAAGTACTGGACAGTTAGATAGATAATAAGAATATCTTGGTTGTAGCAAGAAATGTGATTTTTTGAAAGCAAGATAAGTGCTTATACTTCAGGGCAGATAAAAAAGTTTGTATTTCAGAGATTTAGAAGATACATTCTATTGGGAGTTTTTCACCTATTTCTCTTATGCAGCTGGTAAGTATACCAGTGTGTAAAATAGATTTCTGGGTCTACTAGATTACCGGTCTTTTTGGGAAGAATTTGCGGTGTTTCTGAGTGTCTCCAAAATGCTCTGCAATGGCTGAGAGTGGAATAGCAGATAATTTCCTGCTATTTACCTAAAGGACCAACTTGAATGCAATGAATGCACAGACTTATCTTTGAGGGGTCCATAAAGAGTTCCTAATCTGTAAAGCTGTGGAGAGGCTGTGGAAAACAAGAAAATGGATATAATAGGGTACCTGCCAGGTTCTGTCAGATCCCCCAGACTTAAAGAAATACTAGCCAGTGACAGAAAAAATGGCCCCATGAAAGGATACTGCACAGACAGAGCTTTGATACCACAGTGTGTTAGAAATCAAAATACTTAAGAGGCATCATTATGAAATCGATTTTGCAGACAAAACAAAAATCTCCAAGGCTATCAGACACAATCAGATATTGGAAAAAAAGCCCAAAGGTATTTCTCTTCATTTATGCATCTTCTGTGTTTGCTTCTCCATGCATATTCCTCATACTAGCTTCAGGGAATAAGATACCGAAGTGTTGAGTTGGAGTAATACCTCATTGACAAAATATGCAGTACCCTGTGATGTGGTATTGAAAGGATCCCAGGAAAATACAGTCATTACAAAAACTACACAAAGAAATAATTTTCAGAGATATTTTAATAGAAAGTCAATAAATTCTGTTCAGAATTAAAATAGGTGAAAAGGCAAGACAGCTCACAAGAATAAGTTTGGAACAGTTCGCTTGCAGGAATTAGGGTAAAAACATTAAAGTGTATGTTCTAATTATAAGCAGTTTTTTCATCAATAAGTTTTGGTATAAACAGAAAAAATAACAGAAAGCTATAGTTATACGATTCAGAGGAAAACAGGATACACAGAGAGAAGTAATATTTTGCAGCAGTGACATGAAACTCCTTGAGATTTTGAATAAATATTGAAAATCCTATAATTACATTAAATAAACAGATAAAGTATAGAATTAGAGTGAGGTGCAGTTATTTCTTTTCTTTAGATGCACAGGGATATTGCCACCTCATATTGCCATCAGTGAACAGCAAGTTATGAGAAGGTTTTGCCAGTTCTTTTTCATGTTTTATGGTTGCATTGCAGCAGAAAAGACATTCCTAAGATTTTGGTAGGAGATTAAAATATATGTTACTTCTGATAGCACTACCTGAGACTGTCATTTGGAGAATGAGAACCAAAGACAGAGTGGAGATGTGAACAGAATAAACCTGTTAATGCCATTAAGAAGCACACTGATTTATTTACAAAAAGTAAAATCAAAAGACAAAAATACACAATTCATTTCTGTTTATTTTGAAACACATGAAAACAATATATGCATTGCCCGAAGGAAACAAGTCTATGGAGTAATGCCTTCCTGGCATATAGCATTGAAAGAATTAGAAAAGAACAAGAATTGATGACATTTTATTTTCTCATTTTAAACTTTTTCCCATAATCAAGAATAATTTTAATGCCTTGTGTCAAATAATTAATTTTTAGAAAAAGGAACTCTTTTCAAGATCTAAAAGTAATCTAAATCAGAACAAAGTGCTATTGCAGTGTTATAATCTCCTAACCCTCTGTATCTGGTAGACAGCAGGATGATTGTTTTTTTAATACCCATGAGTTTGTTGCTAGCTTTGTGTCTCAGTTTTTCCTTGAAGTGAATTTTTTCTTACAGTAAATATAAAATTTCTTCATAGTGATATTCAGTCTATAATTTTTTCCTTTAAAACTAATGGTTTTTTAACAATACTGAGTACACGTAAATCATGAAATTCACTCAATTTTTTTTAACATCAGTACAAGGAAATTTTGTCTTACGTATTGTTTTGCTACATTTATGATTATAGGTACATTACAGAACCAGACATAAAAATTACCTTAAACCCTGCACCCAACAAGAAAAAAATCACATTCATTCATCATCTTTGACCTCACTTGCATTCTGCCTGCTAGCTCAGAGTCAGAAAGAGTTTTGGTATCAGTAACAATTACTTTATTTTTCCAAGAAACAGAATCTGCCATGAAAGTATTTACCTACATGTGGACCAGATTAAAGTAGATTCTAAAAATTACAAGATCTGAGTTTTAAGACTGTTTTGCTCATGGAGTAGTGACAAACTGGATGTCTTGATTCTTTTTAATGGTGAGAGCTAGACACAATACTGGTACCCTGTCCCAACTTTCCAGTGATATACATTTTGTTTTCAGCCTTGGCACGTTGCCTACTAATGGACCATAAAATCACAGTAATATGATTTGTAACAGAATCTGCCGTTCTTTTAAATGTATTTATCAATGCAATAAGGAAAACCTACACAAAACTATTAAAAAACCCCACAGTTGTCAAAAGGCAACTAGTTCTCCATCCTGCTCAAGAAGTGATGCTTCTAATTCCAAGTTGGATGCTTATTTCCCTGTTTATCTTGGTTTAGTCATTGGCTTCTAGGCATGATGGTTTTTCTTCTCCTCTGTTTCTTTGGGGGAAGGTATGATGAAGATATTCCTATGTTGTCATCTGAAGATGAGGTAGGGTATGGCTCTTCCTGGCTATCAAGGTGGGTCCCCAAAGAAGAGACAATCTTTGGCATCACATGACATTTCCCTGTTCAGGGCTTTGTGAATCAGTACCAGAATCTCAACACAGACATTTCTGGCCACAGAAGCAGTATATTTTGTGGTGATCTCACCACTCAGGAGATGGGCACCAGCATTGTCTATGAGCTGCAGAATTTTGTTTTCATTAAGGCAGAGGGAGTTGCCAGCTTGAGAATGCTAAATGTTTTAAGTCTGCTGCAGTGCTATTATTGCTGTTATTCTTACTATTGCTCCTGTTGCTACTACTGCTACTACTACTAGCATGATCCAAGACAAGTGATCACTGCCCTCAGGTTTGTGTTCGTCAGTGAAAAGTCAAATTTTGCTGTAAAAAAAAAAAAAAAATTTCTAGACAACTTCAGATAACAATATTTAAAATACCCACTACCTTAGAAAAGCAGAATAGAACATTACACTTACTAGATTCTGCATAATTTTCTCCTTGCCAGAAAATGTAGTTTATCACATATACACCATCTTGAATTAAACCCACTATTTTCTGAATATTACTGCTCTCACTTACATATTAGGCATTCTTTCATCATTTTAGTTCTGTTTCTGTAGTATATTTTATCCTTTCTAGATCTATGTTTAGTCTTCTAATGTGTCAAAACTAATCATTATTAGAGAAGTCTGATGAGTGCTTTCTGCTTCTCTTTAAAAAAGTACTGGAATAGATGGTTGAACTTCCTAAGTATTGGCTTGCCTCATAAGGGGTTGAAAAGGTGTCAAAATGAGAAAAAAAAAATTGTTATTGTACTGATTAAGATCAATATTTAATATTGATGATGCAAAAGCATAGACATTCATTCTAATCCTAAGCTAGATGAAGATTTTTGTTCCAGATCATGAAAACATGCAAAATTATTCCATTTTTTTGTAAAATCCTTCACCCTTTTAAAATAGTTCAGGCTGTCTCTGGGTTAAATTATTCACTCAGCTTTCATAATAATAACTGTTTAACTATACCAGTCTAACTTAAAAAAAGAAAGTAAAACAAAGCAAAACCAAACAAAACCACAGAAGGCTGTTGATGTCAGGACTGTTATTCTTTATTTTCATAAAGCCCATGGGAATTTTGTTAATATGAAAAGGAAGTCTCAGACAGCAGTAGCTGTATTAAAAAGCTTACTTCTTAAATAGGGGTTTTAAAGTTTGCCTACAGAAATTAATGGAAGTGAAGATTTAAGACTTCAGCCTGGCTGTTGATAGGGACTTCTGTGAGTTCACAGAGGACTTGCTGGTGGAGGGGCTGATAATGAAATTGATTCACTTTACAGATATTTAGTATTCTGGCAGAAGAACTTTATTCCAGGAGAAGTCTCAAGCATAAGAAAGCAAGTCCCTAACGTAGGTGAATCAGAGCAATGTTTCTGCTTCAGTTATCCCTTAAAACAGTGAGCATTCACTTTGAAAAATCTACTTTTGAGGCATAATGCTAATAGGACACAGAATGGATCTGGCTGTTTTATAATGCGTGGGCCTGTAATATATGCCAGCACTGATTATCTTAAAACTAGAAATCAGCCAAACTGCTGCAAGAAATTTGTCTAATTAACAAAAATATGCTACTAAAAGGCCCAGTTATTAGAGTGGTTTGGAGATTGCAGGTGAGTTGTACACCTGAAAAAGACTGCAGTTTATTTTATAATAAAACAGCAAAACCAAACCTAAAAAAAAAAAAGTTTGTAAGGTCCCTCTTAATTCGTTCTCATTCTCTCCCCCATTATAAACTATGCTATCGTCTTGCACACACATCTATGTAGTATACACAATCTGACAAAATTCAAGACTGTTTTGGTAAGCAGTGTTAATCCCCTATTAGTATTTTGTAGTAAGTAGGCTGTCAATATGGAAATTTGCCTGCAAATGTCAACGATCCCATGAGGTAACTGCTTTCAGAAAGATACTAATAATACCTTGTGCATTAAGAACTCTTTTGAACTGGTAAGGTATTTATGGATTGTTTGTACTGCAAAGTAGCTGCAGAACAAATAAAGGTAAACTCTCTGAATCTCCATGAAATCTCTGGGAAATAAGGCAAATTTAACAGACTAGAGTAAAACCACACTGGGTAGTAGTGACAGGCATAGAAGAGGACACATTCAAGATGGGGCAAAGAGGTCTGATACACTGTACTGAAACAAAAGTATTTACCATTTTTTTGCCAGATGTCGGACTAAAAAGTTCGATTTTCCTCCCCCAGTAACTATTCCAAACATGCCAGACTTACAGAACAGTTTTCTATCTCTGGTACCCTCTGCGCTGTGCTCTTCCTGCTTTTTTGCTCCCTTCCTCTTCTATGTATTATGCCCCCTTATAGCTTTGAAGATAGCCCCGCTTTGAGCTGGAGACTGGACCAGTGACCTCCAGAAGTCCCTTCCAACTAAGATTTTTCAGTGATCCTATGATTATCTGATAATCACAATTCCTTTTGCCTTCTGGCAAAAACTTATTCGGGATTTCTCTAGTATTAAAATCTTCCATTCCTTCACTATAGTTAATGAATCCACTCCCAAGTGGATTTATTCATCTTTAACCTTTTACTGCGATCTCTGCCTTCTGTCTCCTTTCTATGCTTTTGTGTGCTCTCTCTTTGTCTGCATTGTGTCCTTCCTTTAATTTATACCACTTTCTAGTTCACATATCTCACAAACTATGTGCGAGAACCTCCTGAACAAAGCCTCAACAACAAAGCTCCTTTAAGTCATAGATCATCTCTAGATCATCCATTGCTAGATATCATGTTCTGTAATTGTAATTAATGACATTGACAGAGGAAGTTACCTAAATGAGTTTGTAAGGTGTATTTCAGTGAGCAATAAGAAATATTCAATCTCTGCTGCTTGTGCTGTTCTGCACAATCTCATGACCTACCTCCAGGGAAGGATCAAACATCTTTTTTTGTTAATACTCATACTGCAGAGGGTCTCCTGGAGAGAAGATTGCTTCCTTCAGTAATAAGAGTAAAGGTAGACGAATAGTCCCTTTCTCCCAGCTGCTTAGTGAGCAGCCAGGTGTCATTCTTCCTCACCTTCACTTCATATATTCCCAGCATTTTAACAGTCCTCAAAGTTTTCCACTAGAAGTGTTTTCTGGATAGCAATGGAAAGCCTCAGTCTCACATGAACCCAATTGAGATAGCCTACTTCAGTCCCTTAGTTCACCTGTTATATTCATAGTTTTGGGATAAAACTGAAAATACCAACAGTCAAGGAAAATTTCAGCAAGAAAATGGAATTTGCAAGTCTATAAATGTCTTCCGAGTGTGTTCTTATAACTTCTAATGCTAATGTTAATTGGGAATAGAGGTTCCTGTATTATCTAAGTCAAGTTTTCCTTTTCTGTTGACTTTTTTGATCTCCTTTCTATTCCCATTTTATGGGGATAATTGACTAAGTTCCAAAAGTGGATTAAAATCATCAGGTGAACATAGACATATCAGTTAAAAAGAGAATGTGAAAAATCTGAAGAGAACTTCTAAACCCCAGGCTCTTTGACTAGTATCCCAGGTGAAAACAGAGAAGGGTAAATCTCTCACTTTGTCAAAAGAAACTTCAATATTCTCAAATATTCTTTCATTGGGAGGCTACATTACTGGTGGCCTTGAATGCAAATATGTGCCTAATCAATGTTTTTCAAAGTTCTAGGCAGAGGCCATTAAAGGTGTGACAAATCTAAGCCTTTTTACAAATGACCCTTTTTGACAGAAACTTGATGTGGATTAATTAAGATCAAAATAACCAAGGCAAATGAGGTTTAGACTACTAATGTTTCTCTTTTTTTTTTTTTTTTCTTCTCATGAGCACACACAGGGACATGCACTTCTAAAATGTCAATTTGTAAGACCCCATTCTTCCATCTTGTTGGAAAAGACTTTGCTATCTTCTGTTGCTAGTTTCATTTAATTGGTGAAAATAAAATGCAGTTTGTCACCTAACTGATACTTATACAGACTTCAGAAGGTGAAGTTACAATTTTAGCTAATTATAAAAAGTTTTAATGTATAATTCTTTCAACAAAATAAAATTTTCTTAGTACTTAGTAGTAAAGAACAAGGGAATTATGGATTCAAAAAACCTGGGTTTTTTTACCATTTTGTTATGGAAAGTATATTCTTATTGAAAAGATTCTATTTACTGTGCTTTTTGAGAGTGAGCTCTCACACAAGTACCGATCACAGCCTAAGATACCGTTATTTAAACATTGTTTTCTTACTGGTATGTCACTGCTAAAGCAAGGCTCATTAACTACTTTATGTAATAGCATAGTAACTTCTGAGGAAGCTGAACTTCAAGCTTGGGAAAGGTTTATATGTGCCTATGCATTCATATTTTCTTATTATTTTGGTATTTTATTTCCTAAGCTCTTTAAGGGACTAGAAAAAGAAAAAGGTTTTAATATTTTTGTATTAGATTTTATTCAATACTGTGATGACACTTTCACATTCATTACAAAGCAATTGATCATTTCGTAGCATACAGTGACAGTATACAATAACTCCAACAGCTTTCTCGCACTTCAGTTCTAGAGTAACTTGCATTTTTATTGACATGATGTAACAGTGACTTAAGACTCATACTACACTTTCCTCACTTTTTTTTTAGTTATTTTTCAAAACAGTTAATGAAGCACAGCAAACATCTTTTAGTATCTCGCTACCTAAATTTCTGCAGCTGTATCTAGTTCTCATCCAGTTACTGTGTTAAGAAACCATGTTCAAATTGAGGATGTCACAGAATATTGATTATTTCAAAAGGCTTAATACCCACTTGTGTATTTTGCAGACAATCCTGAGCTAGTGAGCCACGTTCCAGTTGGTGTTAGAATCCTGGACGTCAATGACAACCCTCCAGAACTCGCCAGAGAGTATGATGTAGTTGTCTGTGAGAATGCAAAGCCTGGTCAGGTAACTGTCACAGTTATCTTTCTCGCAGTGAGAAAGAAGAATTACTTTATTTGTTAATGCCACATAGGTAAGAAGTTTGATTCGGGGAGCACATGTCATAATTCTTTCTGATTTCATTTTTGTATTTCACATTTGATTCAACTTTTTAACTGTATTAGGCTGAAAGGAGAAGATTTGGGAATTTGTTCAATTTATTTTTCTTGTTGCTGCAAAAAAATATCCAGACTATCTTCAGTAAAGACAGGCAAAACTTTAATCTTGTCAGATAAGTGATGGAATTTGACAAGTCACTGTCCTGAACAAAATGGATGAATCAGATTTAACATCTCTTATCTAAGTGCCACATGGTAGCAAGGTTTCAAATACAGCGCAGTGAAATGGCTGGTTAACATGACTGCCATTCTCACTTTTTGCATGTTGATTGCTCTTGTCTGTGCAGGGTCATTATGGAAAACAGGCTGAAAGGGTTTTTCACAACTATGAGCATGGGGAGGGTCAGA
Source organism: Nipponia nippon (assembly GCF_047370975.1). Taxonomy (NCBI): domain Eukaryota; kingdom Metazoa; phylum Chordata; class Aves; order Pelecaniformes; family Threskiornithidae; genus Nipponia; species Nipponia nippon. Next base: position 83,756,737 of record NW_028262290.1, on the reverse strand, counting down.
ACTGAGACTGAATAGCAGAATCACATTCCAGCCACTGCTCCTGTGATTGATGCACTTCATTGCAGTCCATGGTTTGACAGTTTTGCCAAGTGCCTTTGCTTTTTTGCATAGATGGAGCTTTTACCCAGCACTCTATGCTGGTTTTGCATTATCATACAGGTTGTAAGTTGCAATTGTGAGTTCATATCTTTCCTGAGGAATAACAGTTAGTAATAACAGTTTTCTCATCGAATCTTTAAAAGCAGCATGCATAAATGCATAGTGGCATATTTCTGGCTTTGACATTGAGACTATAAAAATACTGCACTTCATCAGACTATAGTCTGACCAAAGTTATCTTGACTCTAACAGTGGCCAAAAGCTAACACCTAAAGAGCAGTATAAGAACACAGCAAGCATGTGTGATACTTACCCCAAGTACTTCCCTGGTCTCAGATCATTTGCAGATCATTTCCTCACCCAAATATGATTTCTGTGTTTATAGTAGTCCTTTAATAACCATCTCATATGAATCTGTTCAGCTTTTCCTACAACAAACAAACTTTTGATATCTGCTCCCTCATGCAGCAAGGAATTTTACAGTTTAATCGCATGTTTCAGGAAGACCTACCACCTTCGGTTTTTTCTTTTTTTTTTTTTTTTAATCTTCCCATGCGGTCTTCAATCGATATTTACCAGTTCTTGGGTTGGAAGAGAGAGAGAGCACACAGTTGATACCTATTTATTATCTCTGTGCCATTCATAAATCTCTAGTACATTGCTCCTCAGCCGTCGCTTGTCCAGACTGAAGAGTCCTACTTAACTTGGACAAGCCATGATAAAGCCCTTCTAGACTTGTGATCATTCATCTTGTCCTCCTCTAAACTTTCTCCAATTCCTCTCTATTCACCTTGAGATAGGGAATGAAGATTCAAGATGCAGTATGCAGTGGTTTATAATTCTTATCATACTTTATGCTTCATAGTATGTGATGATCTCTGCTTTGTTTTCTATTCCCTTCCTAGCAATTTCTAACAGTGTCTTTGCTTTTTAAACACTAGTAGGCATTGAATGCAAAAAACTTCCTGCCGTAACACCAATATCATTAGAAGTAATGGTCAGCTCAGAGATCATTGTCATGTATGTGAAGTTAAGACCTTATGTCTATGTATAATGAATTTCACCTGGTTTTGTATTGCCTGGCTACTGGTCTTTAGTGTCAGCCCTTCCTCTTTTCTGTCTTGGAACAACCCAGTACCATAAGTAGATTTGGTGGGCTGATTAATCATACATCATATATAATCATATAAGACATTTATTGTTACACTGACCAACACGTGGCCCAGCATAAATCTGTGTGGAACAGGAAATCTCTGTGACTGCCTTTCCTTGTGGAACAGACCATTTATAGAAGAGACGCTATTTCCTGTCTTTTGGGCAGTTACTTGTGCAAGGACTTCCCTCTTATGACTGCGTAGTTTTCTTCAGTGGTCTTATTAAGACACCTCACTCAAAGCCTTTGGAAAACTAAGTAGGTCTGTCTATCAACTAAATATCTCTTATTAACATGCTTATTAAAGTAAAAATAATGTTCTGAAAACATCAAATAAAGCCAAATATAAAAAAATTAGAACTTGTAAAAGACTAATTTAAAAAAAAAGATAAAATCTCTTAAGCATTAATTGCAATTACTTTCAACATATTCTGATATTTTTAAATTATGTAATTTAACAATAATTGTTAAATAATTGCTATAATTAATAATAAGCTAAAGCATGCAGTGAAGCTAGCTCAGAAATGCTGTTTGCCGGGGGTCATGTTGGTGGTGAGTAGCTGATGTTTCTTATTCGCATAGTTTTAACTCTCTAATAGTAGCTTTGTGTGGTTGGTCTAATTTTCAAACGAAAATTTATGAGAGGTATTTAAAGAATAAAATACCTTTTACTAGAACAGCATTTGCTCCTGATTTGCGTAAGCATTGTATTTCTGTCTGAGCTACTGTTGCAAGCGTGAATGACTCCTGACATCTGTAGCACTGCAGTTTAACACCCAAGATGAATGCTACCATGAAGGACTCTACAAGCAGTAGTTTAATATGAATGGCTGAATCACCATGCTCTTGTATTCTTAAACTAACAGGACTCCATTACATACACAACATGCACTAATTTTTATTTGCATTGCCAACAAGGCTTCAGAAAAGATTGTGATACCATTCCACTGTACAAAAAAACGAAACCAAAACAAAACACAAAAGTACATGGCTCTTACTCAGAAGATCTTACTGTCTAGTTTAAGAAAGAAAATGACAGCGTTCAACAACTGTTGAGGGACAAATAAAGAAGGATTACAGAACAAGACAAGTGTTCCATATGCTAAAAAGCATGGCCAGCTAGATGGTTTTGAATCACTGAAGAGGCAGTATTTACTCTGAGTTATCCATCATCTTGTGAGAATGATTCATAAGATTTATCACTAAAGAACAAATTCTGTCACGTACTGCCGGGCACTTCTGCTTGACTAGTGCTTTGAGGCTGGGCTCCAGCCCTGCACTGCCCTGTAAGAGTCCTTATTTCTTTCCTCAGTGCATCTATTTTGAATTTATTGTGTACAAGATAAACTAACCAATCATTGGTCATTGGAGACTTTTTGTGTTTGCTTGTTTATTTTCAGAAGAGGCTTCTATGGAGAGAAATCACAGTATCATTTAACTGCACAGCCTCTGTCTTCTGCTTCTTGTTCCCTCCACAGATCAATTTATTCACTTAAAAAAAAAAAGCCAATAAAACTTAAGGACTTAAGCGTTTAAATGACCCCCCCTAAGGCATCACAAACAGAAAATGCTTGTGAGAAGGTGATCATTTCCACACTGAAGTGACAGCTTTACTCTGTTAGCAGTCACCTTGTTGAGAAGATAAACTAAGTATTTCCAACAGCTTCCAGGTGAAGCCTAGTAGATATTATATATTAAAGTAGATAAAGCAGCTGTGATTTGATCTTAGATGGTATCCAGACTTGGAGAACTCTAACTTCTAGAAATAGAGTGATTTTGTGAATGATTGTGAAATTTAGCCAATGTCGGACAATGAAATCTTGCAATCTTCCACTAAGTGAACTTACAATGAAATTTTCCTTTGCTTCAAATGCAATTTGTTTTATTATTTTTAAGACAAAGGGAGCAAATAGTAGTGTAAAAAAAGTTTAAATGTTTTGTTCTGGAAAGTGAAGGAGTGAAGTGTTGACAGTTTTCTGAATGTTTCCAAGTTCAGTGTTTGTCCTGGCAGAGTATGAAGCTGTTAAAATATCTGACTAGATCTACTAGTCATATTCGCTATAGCTTTCCAAAGATTATGTTTTTTCTGGGTGCTTTTCAGAGGAATAATATAAAAAGTTACGACAGTAGCGAAATGTCATTTCCCTGACACTATCCATCACAGTAAATTAACTCACAGGTGGGTGTACGTGCACACACACACACACACACACACACAAAGAACTTTTTCAGAATCGGGGTGTATAAATGTTGCACTGCCAACGTGAGCTACCTTACCCTGGATGCTGTTATTTCTAATAGCCACAGGAAATGAGCGTTAGCTGGCAAGGAATGCCTCTGCTGTAAGTTTGTCATGTGTATATTTACCTGTGTATTGATTCAGTTCTGAAAAAGATCTGAGTAGAATTTAGCACCTGCTTTCTATCCTCTTCAATTAGTTTTCCTCCATTCTTGAAATTCTTTCTTTTCTTGACAACTCTTGCCTTTAAGAAAATAACATAACCGTTCAGTTTCATCGCTTCAGTGCTGTCATGTGAGCTTTACAGCAGCTGAGGTTCTGTGTCTACATTTTTATTTTAATCAGCTTTGGTAAGGTGCATGTCAATGTCTGCTCATAGGCCACTAATTAATTGGCCTATTAATTAGAAAAGGGTTAACAGTACATTTGAGTGTCAAAAGGACACACACTTTTGTTCCTCACCTCTGAATGAATGTTTTAGAAATCTTTTCCTGAGAAAGGAGCCTTTTCTGAAAGGATGTGAAATTTCTGTTTAAAAACAGTTCTGTCAAAAATATTTTGACCTGTCTTGCTACACATACAATATCTATTTTCCACATGGAAAAGCATTATTTCTATACCATCTAGTGCTGTACGTTTTACATACATTGGTGAATTCAGGGGATATTTGAATTACCATGTGTGAAATCAGGGAATGTGGACAGTGTATTTTGTTGAGTTTTAATATTAGTCTTAAAACCAAATAAATTTTATACTAGACTTGTGGCACTGAGGTCTTGATCAAAGGTATTTTTTTTGCAAAATGGCATGTTCTTGAAGCAAGATTCTGTAAAATGTCACTGAACGTTTTATGTAAGAGAGGGCAACAAGACAGAAGTTTATCTACTAGGCTGTCAAATAAAAGCTGAAGCTGCATGGCAAACTGACTTATATTTCACTGATAAACAGCACTGAGGATTTATAAACAATATTTAATAAATTCATATTTTTTTAAGGTCTTCTCTGAATTTTTTACAGCTATGTATGGTATTTAACAGTATTTTTAGTATTTGAGTGATAACAGAAACTGATTCTCTTGAAAATATTCTTCCATCAACTTTTTTTTTTGTCTTGCTTTGCCTCATACCATTTCAACTTTATTAACTAAATATGTCTAAGATAATAATAGTTCTGTTTTTACATGGTGGTTGTTTCAATAACAGATATGCCACCTTTGCAAAATTCAATAGAGAATGATTAGCTTTTGCCAAACTTTTTCACCAATATTGCCATGACTTTGGTAAACTGCATGATTATAGACATTTCAGATTGATCTTAGTCTGCTACAGTTCAGCAAAAAAGTATTGCGACAAACTTTTAAAATATTCTCAGGAATTACTGTCGGTATTGTTAATTGTCTCAGGTGTGTATAGGCAATATAATGTACTATATTGTATATAGTCAGTGGAATAAGCATTGTGCTCTATTGGCTTTAAAATGTATATGTTTTGCTTCTCTTATGTGAATGGAGGTAGAGAACTGTGTGTTGTCTTTTAGTTTCAAAACAGACAAAATCACTTGAGCCCGCACTGTTTATTCTTCAGGTTCAGTCCAGACAGACCACAGCTGAACACTGAACAGAAAAATTCTCATGAAAAGAGCACTTCCCCTCCCCCTTTTACGTTTCCCTCAGGATATCTATCAGCTCTGTGCAGCAGTCTGTGTAGGCTTCAGTGCCTATATCACAAGAACAACTTTTATTAAATTCTACTTTAGCACTTGAGCTTCTAGGCCCAGCATGAAAATGAAAGCAGAGGTAGAAATATTGCTTGGTCACACATTCCAAAAGCTTAGCTCAGTTTTAGTTGAAAGTAAATTTTAAAAACCACCAGGGCTTTCGAAGTCAAAGCTCCTATCTTTCGGAAATACCTCTCCCATACATGGCTACTACATCTAATTCTGTTCCTTTTGGGCAAACCAAACTAAAACCAGGAGTAGCTGCTGTTCTTGTTCTGTTCTCCAGTGATTTAAAACTGATTCTTAACAGGAATTTTAAACAGAGAGTTGGTATTATATACGTGCCATTTTGGTTAAACAATTATTTTTCCTAACCAATATTGAAGTGCATCTAATTATTGGGATGCCAAGCAGATGATGCTCCGCATCGACCATATTGGTTCAGCCTGAATTTTTGCTCCATAAAAACAGATGTTTAGGTGAAACTGTAATTCCGAAAGTCACCAGGATGCAATGCAGATGGTGAAAATCTCTGTACCAGGTCCTGACCATATCAGAATGTCAGAAAGTATAGATGCTTTAGATGCTTTTATCTAGCGCTGAAGTGTGGTTCCTAAAATATTTCATGCTAGAGAAATCAAGCTAATGGCCCAGTCATTTCATCAGTTGAAGTTAGCAGCAGTCAAGTAGAAAATCAAAGTAAGCAAAGTTTGAGCATCCTGCTGAGGTCAGGTACTATTTGGGTCAAATTCAAATTCCAACACATTCACTGTTAATTTTTATTTCAGGTAATTCAGACTATCACTGCAACTGACAAAGATTACTCTGCAAATGGGGCAAGATTCCATTTTTCCCTTGATGAAGGGCTTTCTTTGAATCCCAACTTTACTCTAAGGGACAATGAAGGTAAATCAAACACATAAATCTCAAAGAAATGGATCTCTGTTTTGTCTGCGATATCTCATTGAACAGAACAATGTCCATGTGTTTCTTGACAGAAGGGGAAAACTGTAATCTGTCATCACTGAACTGGCTGATATCAAGGACATGGTGTATACAACATATTGCAAACTATGAAAATCAGATATTGCATTTTATTTTTATATTCCATTTTATTTTAGCATTTATACTTCATACATTCAGGAATGTTTTTAAAAAAAGATGTTGGCAATTTGGTCCATTTCTAGGTGAACAACACTGAGTGGGTACTGTCAAGGTTATTGCCAATTATTGCTTAAAGGAGAAAATAAGAATTTAAGGGGCATAAATGTTGAATTCATGCTTATTTTTACAGATATGATGCCAAGAGCTGGTCCTTCAGTGCTTCCTGGATGAGAGCCTATCACTTTGTGCTCTTCCTAGCAAAGTGTGCCTAAAAAGTATAATCAGAAATTCATAGCAGATAGGCCCTGAAGGAAAAGGGCCTTCAAAGTCACCCAGCCAAGTGTTTCTGAACATTTCTTGAATCAAAGAACCATCCAGCCTTTCAAAACAACCCAAAATCAGCCTTACTATTTGTTGAGTATTGCCTTATGGTTTCCATTTTGCAACCCAATGAAAATGCTAGTAAACTTTAAATGCTTGTCTGTAGCTTTCCTCTTGAGCTTTTGTGTATGTGTCAGTTGTGTGGTTTTGTTTGTGTGGAAGTGTGGCGGGGGTTGGCTTTGTTTTACAGTTATATTTTTGCAGTAGTGCCATGGACTACCTTCTGAAATCTTACTGATCTCTACTCATCTGTAATGACTGAGAAGCATTAACTCCATCATTGGCACATACAGTGATGTTTAAACTATTCTTTACAGATACTTTTTATCTGTTTGTAAAACCTTTCGGGGAAGGAAACTGCAGAATCTTCCTAAATAATCTGTTCCAATGTTTATTTACAGCAGAAAAAAAAAACAAGTCATGCTATTTGTTCGGACTAGATTCATGGCCCTCATATTCTGGTTCCAAAAGAAATCAATCCAATATCTACCAGTATAAAAAAAAAAAAATATTTGAAGGACTAATTCATATATTAAAAATATTCCTTAGGTGATGACTCCAGCCCTTTCCAGATTAATGTATCAATTCCACTCAGATTGTGATGGAGCATTATAGCAAAAGCCAGAGGGCTGTTAAGTGTACTGTTGTGTATTTTTGTATTTGAGTCTAAGATTCAAATAAACTCATTGAGTATTGGACTGTGTTCTCATGTGGGAGACCATGGCCATGTTCATTTCAGTACAAGATACTTTCATCAAGACGTGCTTTTGAATAACTCTTATTAAAATTGTGGTTCATGATGAAGTAGATATTTTAGGGTTTTGAACATATTTTAATTGGGATCTGTATGATATATGTTTATTACCAGTGTTATACTTTAAGGACTGCATGTCAACATAAGTTATTTACCTATACAGATTTATAAGAGGTTGAGAACTTTTCATAAATCTCTAATTCAGCACTGTCATGCTTTGGATATACGTGTGCAGCAGTAAGTATTTGCTGCTTTCTTATTACCTCCCCAAGAGCAGTGAGCAACGACTTTACCACCAACAGCAGAAGCAGTGCTTGGACTATCCTAACGTTGGATTTGGCAAGGGAAAGTAGGGGAGGAACTGGAAAAGGTGTCCTTTAAGGTCTTTACCTGTTGTGCATTTTGTTTGTATTTCACCTAAGGAGATACAAAAAGTAAGTATGCACTTCCTGTAGCACCGCGCATAGAACTTCTACACATACAGACACTCCAGGAATGCAATTTCCAATTTGCCCATATAATTAACACAATGACAGTTTAACTCAAATCATAACAAGAAATTTATCTTAAAAACAAAAGCACTGTCACTATTTTGCTCAGCACATGACCCTTTGATTGTACTGTTTAAACACTCCCTTTATTGGGACCTTTTCTTTGTGATATAATCTGTATGTAAAATATCAGTGAAACACATATAAAGTGCATTCACAATACCAAGTTATCTAGCATTCACAACTTTCATATTTATCACCTATTCCTATTCAGAAATTTAATTTCTGTTGCTTTCTATTCTGCAAAACAGCTGAGAGACGGTGGGCAGAAAAGGCTTTTCTTTTGTCTGTGACAAGTTTTCATTTTTGAAAACTCATGGTTTTGAGCATCAGCTGTTAAAAAGAATCAGAATGCATTTAACATATGATGGCTGCTTTTTTTACCTCTGGATTTAATAATTCTATAAAGGCTGGCATTCTTGGAGGGTTTTGTTTGTTTGTTCTGTTATGTTTTTTAAAGAAAAAAAACTACATCAATTGCCTTAAGAGAGTTTTCAGTAATGATATTGAATTGATTTCAAGAATAAAATAAATATCTGTCACTGCAAAGCTATATTTCTCTTGCAGTCATCTTTGGATCCAGTCATCCTCTCCTTTTATTTCTTCAGGACAAAGGTTTCATTTCACAAAAATCTCAGTAGACGTTTTCTTCCCTTGTTTTCATAACCCTGAACAACAGAGTTCTGCTCTTTGAGCCCCTATACAGTATTGAATGAATCTTCCCCTACTCCATTATCATCAGTAGAGCTACAAGATCAAACGACTACAACCCTGAATTGGATCTTTAAATATTAACGCTTATATCTATGCACTTTGGCTGAAATCTAGAGGACTTGCACAAGCATAAGATTTCAGTTTGTCCCTACCTACCTGTACAGGCTGCAGCAATATACAGTCCCATCATGTGTATGATTCAGGTCAATAACATTCCATGGCTTCAGCAGAGGAAATAGATATTAGCGTGTCAGTCCAGATAATTGATCATATGACCAGTTAAACTTTTATCTCTTGGGCCTGAACTTGTTCCTTTACTCAGTAACAACCCACGTTAAAGCTTCTAGCCTTTGAATATGCACCTTCATAATGCAGAGTTTAAAACCCTCAGGAACATGTAGGTCAGGAGACAGCCACAGGGCTATGCCAAATATACAGTCCAGCAGAACCTAAGAGTTGCTTGGATCACCTTCTGGATTCTGTTGGTGTTTACAATTTTCATTTTAAAGAAAAAAATAGAAAAGACAGAATATGATACCTTTTCCCCTACTGACTGGATTCTTAAGCTACAGTAGATTCTTTGCTGCTATTTAAGGTTTTTTTATTTACTCACAAAGTACTATTCAGAGAGAATAAAGGTTTAAGAGCATGAACAAGAGGACAGCCAACAAAATGATGCAGTATCTGTACACATGTAAGCAAGACAGAACAAGAGCTGCAATAGAATTTCTTTGCTATACAAAGAAAACACATTAAATTGTAATCATTTCCTGCAATTTTAGAAAGCAAACCCGGGGAAGATGCCTTTTTGTTTGTTTGGGAATTGTACTTATGAAGACTTTTTAATGAAAACAGGATTGTTTACAGTTTATTCTGCCCAGAAAAATGTTGCAATTTCTATTAAAACCTGAGCAGCCAAATACTTTTTTTAATCTGGAGGTGCTTTTATGTTGCAGTTCAGATGCTACGTAACTCAGTTCATTGTTTGTGTTCTTCTCACTTTGTTTTTTAGGATGTTATCATAGAAAATTTTGAAATGCTTTTTTCACTTGTGTGCAACGTCTTACATTTACACTTTTTGCCTAATCAGAAATACCTGCTTTTGGATATCCCATTTAAAATTTGCAAGGGCAATATTAGACTAAAAGCACCTTCTTTTGGGGAATCAGAGGAAAGATGAAAAAGCCTTTTCAGAATAGAGCTGTTTCTAAGTATTGAATTTTAAAATCATACTTTTCTTCCTGAAAGAATCATAATATTTTTCCAGATGCTTAAAGAATGGTTGATATGTTAGTCAAAATTTGTTAGTTTGATGGAAAATGCATGTGAGCATATGTCATTGTTATTATAACCCTAACCGTTAGCATATAGACACACACTTGCATAGTCTCTCTCTCTCTGTCTGAGTTTAAAAAATTCATCCTCTCTTTCTGCCTATTTTTTTACCTATTAGAGACCTCTTTCAGAAGTTACACCACACTTTTCAGGAAGCTGGTAAAAGACTGAATCCCCAGAGGACAGTTCAGTTAGGTGCAAGAGAACATTTATGAATTCTATGCACTGTAAAGTGCTGTTTTGCCAGTGGTACTTTTTTTTTCAAAAGATATACAGTCTACCATGGATGCTTCAATGGGTATTGTAAATTTCCTGGATGATAAGGATTCATACAGAAACTGTGCACATTCACCCAGCACCGCCAATAAGATTTGTACATTCTCTTACCTTAATAAATTTGAGACTGCCAACTTCTGAAAGTAAACAAAGTTTACCTTACTTTCAAGGAAGAACAACTCCCTAGAGAATGCTTAGCGTTTGTTCTCTTCTCCTTTTATTTCTTCAGGACAAAGGTTTCATTTCACAAAAATATTTGCAGTTTTATTTTTCCCCTCTGCCCACTTTTCTCAAAGATCTGGCCTTTTGAAAATTGCCCAGTGATGGAGAATATTCTGGAGTTGGAACAAAGGTAGGCCATTTTTCTGATATTATCCCTTTGGAAATTCCTTTTTCTTAATGTTATGCCACAAGATACTTTAATACCCACAGAAGTAGCGTCCTGCTTTTCTATAAAATCTGGAGCACACTGAGTTCAATGGCATCTTTATAAGATGAAATTTGTAATGTGTTCATCCACCCTTGCCGGTGATGCAAATTCACATTTTTCCTGTGTTACAGATCAGGAATAAGGCAAAACAAGATCAGTTTTACTTGGCATTGCTGTTATTTAGGAAGAGAGCAACCTCCAGGGAGTAATTCATCCCATCCCAGTGTGAATTCCCTTGCAGAAGTTTCTGTTTATCTCTCTTCCCTGTTATGTGCAAAATTCTTATCTCCAGCCATATTGCACACAAAGTCTGTGGCAGGCCAGTGAACTGACTTCAGGGCTTTAAAGTTGCAAATAAGCATGCCAGATACCAGACAATGTCTTAGTTGCTCTAGATTGTCTGAAGTGGCGTTAAAAGAGGTCAGGTTGAAACCCTCACTTTGCAACCCAGCATAAGCGGGAAACAGCTACATAGTTCCTTCCTTCATTTGCATCAAAATGGCGTGCTCGCTCTGGTTCTGTAGTATTGCAAGTTACTACTGCCCTTCAGTGAAATATCATCCTGTAAAGGAGACAAGTTGTAACTTCAGAGAAATGATGCCTGAGAAAGTGCAAAGTTAACATTATACATGGTCGCTGTAAGCACAGTCCATAGAAGTGCTGTTACTGTAAACAAGCTGAATGTCTGAGCAGGTATCAACAGAATCAACATATGAAAGTAAAAAAGGAATTCTACCATGAGTACAAAACCAAGACTGGCTACCACAGAGGGAGGCTTTTTTTTTTTCCACAGGCCTGTGAACTTCTTTGATCTTTTTTTGATTTAAAAAAATTGGATCTAAGATTGATCAGGTAGGTAAGTTAGTGCATGGTCTATAGATTCTTTATACATTTGTGTTAATTGCTGCTACCTGCTGGTGTTTCAGAAACCAACCCAGAAGCAAATAACTATGTTTCAGGCCCAAAAACTCTGCTATGTTGCCTTTCATTTTTGCTACCCAGTGAACTAGAAAGGAAGCCCATTGGCAATAGCTTTGAAACCAGCACAAAAGAAAAAAATATTTACAAGAGTTATCAGTAAAGAAATGAAACAGAAATGCCTATCAATATAGTCCCACATAAACAAATTAACTGCTCTAACTTTAGAAATATAACAAATGCAAATCATTCCAATATATTTTGGTTTAGTTTTAATTAGTTATTACTGCTCAGAAAATTTATAGAAGTTGAACTGCTGATATAAGCAGAGCTGAAAATTAAAACACGCCTTAAGCTATAAACAGGTTTTTACTCTATTTTTTTACTTCTATTTCTCTTGTGCGTGCCTGTAATGTATAATGTGTCAAAAGAATTCTCAAATTGTGAGTAATAAGTGAGTATCCTCCAAAGTGCTCCAGTAGTCACCTTCCATGGTGTTATTGTATCTCAGCTTCCTTGATTCTCCTATACCCTCCTTTTTTTTATTAGTTCAGAAGCTCAATGTAAAAAGGCAGAGATGATGGAAAGAGGGATATGATAACAACCTTGTCTACACTGTGCAGTCTGGCTTAATAAACTACCACATCTTCGGAGTGTGAAGAGCTGCTGCATTGGAGCCATGCAGAGTTTCCCATGTGTAATCTCAAACCCACTTGAGATGAATCTTAAGTTCTAATTGCCATGTTTGCAAAGCATAGCCCAAATGCAAGACAGTTAAATGATGAAATGCGGCAATGTGCACCACAAGGAATCAGATAAATCTTTTCGTTACGTTGGAGTCGTTAATTTCCCCAGTAGCCAGACCTTTCATCTCCAGAGAGTCCTGGTTCTCAGGGGTGAAGTTCACGATTTAAATCTGTTGAGATAAAGAAGTCTTTCCTTCCAAGCCTAAAAGAATAAGATCTGTAGTTCTCATCATTCCAGTGCTATTGCTGCTGTCCTGCACACTTGTCTTCCCTGTCTATCTTCTGTATCTGTTTTCAGGTATCAAAGGAATTTCTCAATCCATGATCTTCCCTCCTCCCTTTCAAATTAACTTTGTTGATATAACTTTTTTTTTCCCCTCAGCAAACCTTTTGCCTAAGTCATCAGCATCTGTCTTCATACTTGGATGCCTTTAGCTTTTACAGTTTGTGGGCTTTTTTTGTTTCATGTTAAGATCTTTCTTTTAAAAGTAGCTGTCTTTCTAGTTCCCCTCTCAATGGGTCCTCCAATAGTTTTTGATAAGGAATGTAAACAATTACAACATGGAAGCTTAGAACATCAGAATAGCTGTCAGGATGCAGTTGGTACTGCAGTTTGGCTAAGCTTTTATTATCTATTCATTTTGCTGGCATACCTTTATATACGATTGTCCTCAAGAATAGAGCTCTGACTAGAACATGAGTATTATGCCAATGTCATTAGCTTTGGTCGGTTTTTACTACTCTTGATTCTCAGTGACCTTCAGAAAATCAGTTCTTAGATGCAGTTTCCTTCTCCGCAAAAATGTTAGAGATCTAATTTGTAAAATATTCTAAAAGATTTAATGGGAAAGAATAGTATATGAGAGCTGAGTTATTTTCCAGTATTTTATTTATGTGTACATACAGGCATGCATTAAGAGTTACTATCTGTAACTCTTTGTAATACTGAGAGTAATAGTGAGAATTATCACCTCTTATGATATTGGGAGCAGAAAATTTCCATGCCAGTGACCAAAAGATTACGATCATACTTTTTATTTGTGTTCAAATTTGTGAAATTGCCTTGAAGGAAAAGCTTTACATTGTTTCTTTGAGAATGCTTAGAATTGTGTATGTTGTTACAGAATCTCCTGGGTATATGTCATGTAACATCTGTTTCTACAAAAATCTAGTTATTACTCAAGAGAATACAAATAACATAAATTCACCATGGCAAATTTTTTAAATTAAAAATTTGATTCTGGCTCCTTCTTTGCCTAAAATTGTGTTTTATACTAATATTTAATTCTATGATGTTAACAATACAAAAAAATGAATTTAATGTTGAAAGAACAAATACAACATGAAAAGAAAAAATGTCTTTTTTTTCGATTTGTATTTATCTTGTGCAGTACAAAAATGTCAGTTCCTTGTTTCGCAAGACCTTCCACCCCGGCCAAGCATGGTTTATTTATAGCTCTTTTCAAATTTTTTCACTGTAACATTTGAATTGTCCTGATTGTCCATTTTGTCATTTTGGTATTTTCCTTTTATTTTTCTTACAGTTTTTATTTATTGTCCTTACAATTTTTCCCCCATGTGTCCACAGTTTTCCTTATAGCATACATGTTCACATCTCAATGCTCTTTCCTTTACATTTTTGCCCCTAGTCTCTGTGCTTAAATCCTTTTGTTACTGCTAGATTCCTGCTCAGGAATCCTCAGTTTTTCTTCATTATATTTGGTCTCTGATGCTTTTCTTTCCAGCCTGCATTTTCATCACTGCTTCTGTAGCTGTATAGTGGTACTGGATAATTCACTCTTTTTTAGATTTATGCCAGAGGATAGAAAGAGGCCGTTGTGCTTTCCTGCTCAGATTTGAATACTGGGCCTTCTTTGGGTGTCAGCCCAGGAAGATTCACATTGAGAAAATTTTGTAGGATTTTCTTACTTATATGGACAAGGTAGCTGACCTGCAGTGTTTGGGGCTTGTAGACACCATAACAGAAACAAAGTAGAGTATTAAGCAGAAATGAAAGGCTGTTCTTATTATTGGTAATGACACTTGCTGTCACCTTTTGGATTTAGGAGTATAAGATCTGAGAATTTTTTCTTTTGGGATGAGAGACATGACAGACATTAATATTAATGCTTAGCTCATGGATATGGTGTCACCTAGTACCAATAGGGAATTACATTTCAAGCCGAGTCCTTGAACATATCCTTAGGTTTTTAAGGTATTATTTCTGGATAACTTTGTTGTGTGATTGCTATCTTCTCATTTGTTGTAACTTGAAATGTAAACCTCCTTAGAACTGTCACTTCTTTGAAACTGCTTTCTTTTTCTGTTGTTAAGTACATGATATAAAAGGTACATATGGGAGTGTTGCACTTCTTTAATGACTTCAGTGAGATTTCCAGGTGACCACTCAGACTTTAGTTTATTGTGGCAATAGTGGTGCTGAGGGGGGGGAAAAAAAGAAAAGAACAAAAAAAGAACAACGACCCACAAAGGAAAACAGGACTGTGACTGTTCTCTTGCAATGAAGCTTAATAACACAGGCTGACTGTGTACATTACATACCACTTAGCTTTGCACCTCTTCTGGATCCCGTGTAGTACCCAATGGAACTCAGACTTCATCATTATGTTTTTTTTTCTCTTCTGAGTTTGTGAAATAATGTGGAAGTTGCATTGCAGCCCAGCAGAGCAGTGTTATCATGTCACGAAAGGAAGTTATGTGCTGTAGAGTGTGTAGCAGGAGGCTGTTTAGGGATGCTTGAGGGACCGCAGGCTGTTGGAATAATGTTGAAGCACTGTGTAAAGTGGGAGGAGACAAACCTGGTGCACTCTTGTCCGTACTGCCTGCTGCGAAGGGTCCTGGGTGTATGTTGTTAACTCTGTGGTTGGGTGTTATGGGAGAGAGTCCTAGTTGGCCCAGACCAATGAAATACCAGGGAGAGTGCTAAAATTTAGCAGTATGAACAGCTGGTGTTCCAGGGATCATACTCACTCCCCAGCCTTGTTTTGTTTAACAACCTGCAACTGCAGGAGATAAAAAGAGGAACTGTTAGAAAGGAGCTGTGCTAATAATCTGTAACAAGTTGCATTTCAAGGAAGGGAACCAATTGTAAATTGGATTCTGAACAACAAGAAAGCCACTGGAGTTTTTCATGAACATGGCGGAAATGATGATGAAGCTTTTTTTTGAGTGTAGAAAGGCAGAAGCAGTGGTCATCACCTTATACATATACTGTGAACATTAACTTGGTTTTATGCAAAATATGTATTAATTTGAAATTCCCTACTAATCACAGAGTTTATTTCTGCTCTTGGACTGTATCTAGACCTCAATCTGCCACTGCTTTGGCAGCTGACAGGCAGACCAGCTGAAGGTCATTTTGTATTCTATGGTGGTTTCCCTCTTTGAACCACTGAAGATTTTATCTGTGTCCTCCAGCAGTATTAGGGAAGTTGGGACTGACAGTCTAGCATAAAAAAATGTAGGGAATGACAAACGGGCAAGATATTATTAAAAAAACAAAGCAAGCAAAATTTTTGTATGCAACATTATATAGCAGAAAAGTAAAACAGCTGCTTACTTTACCCCCTGATTATACCGATATGTTTTGAAAAACTAAAAAGACATGCAGGCAATCTACCTCCTTGTAATCTATGTTCCATAAGATTATTTGCTCATTATAGGAGTATTTTAAAATAGATCACTGAGATTGTTCATGTACTGCATTTAATTAAAAGTAGAAGACCATAGATGTATCGAAGAACAAGCTGGTCCAAATTTGTAAAATTAGACTTGATACTTTTCTATATATCGTAGAAAAAAAAAAAATTAGACTGGCAGAGCCTACCAAGACCTTCATGGGTGGGCACAATCTGTAATTATGGCCTTAAGGCCACTGCTTACTCTGCTTTAGGGGAGAGTTTTCTTTATACAATAAATGCAATCTGAATTTCAGTGATACCAAGTTTGAATTTTTTCATTCAGTTGACTCATTTATAACACAGAACACTTTGCTCCCTAGTCTAGTTTCAGAATAATGTGGAAATCATTTATTTCTTAACAAGATAATGAAAAAAATCAGCATTACTGAGAATAGCACAGTATGTTTTTATAAGGTTTCACAAGCCCAGATTAAGCAATATGGAGAAGAGCTAAGTTTTTATAAAAATGAAAGAAATATTTCTGCATGTCATATGCTCTAAGTATATAGGAATCATTTCCACAACCCTATATCAAAAGAAAATACTTTTTTACTCTATATCTTTTAATCACATCTATGTTGGAGTTCTTCTGCAAGTTATTGAAAACACTTTTTTATTTTGGAGGGCGGGGTATGTGTAGTTATCTGGCTGCTTTGTAAGCAAAACAGTATGTTTTATCATAGGCATTTTATAACCTCTGTGAAAGTATTTCCACAACATGATGATCTTACTCTGTGTCAGATTTGTTCAGATGAAAGAATTATCTGTTCATCTCATTCTGGTTTCGGTAAGGTTCTGTAAATGGAATAAATATAAACAGAATTATAGGTGGCTGGTGTCATGCCTCTAAAGAGGAAGCTGGCATGAATTCAGGATTCAGTCATCAAAAGTATACCTTGACATGAACAAGCAGAAGAGGACTTCAAGGCCTACTGCAAATAAATAAATAAATGAAAATCATATTTGCACCCTCTGCAAACAAGAAGAACAAAACTTAATGAGTTTATAACAAACTCACCATGCTGGAGATTACCAAGAAGTACGGGGGGGTGGAGAAGAAAAGATAATGAATTTCAATGCAGTGGAACATGATGCTCACTTCTTGGCTCAGCAGCAAGGGTATTACTTCCCACCTCATATATATTTCTTGTGTGAAACCTGTTACCAAATATATTATGCTATGATTTTATGCTGATGTGGGGCTATACTATCAGTGTTTCTCAGTACCACTGTCGGGTGATATGCAAAAGCAAAATGTTGAGAGAAGTGAGTTAAAATGCATGTTTTAAAATTCGGCACATAACTTGATGTGGCGTGAAGAATAGTCACCTGGTAAACAGTCTGTATCCAGTTTAAACAAAAACTTAATTCCTGCATTCAGATGTGTGTTTGAAAAATAATCAGTCCTACGGGCTAAAATATGCCACACTATTTGTATTGTTGCACTAGATTTTCACAAAGTATCACAGACATCATTTGTCCATAGATTATGATAAACCTATTTAATGCTATAGCTACAGTGGTGAGGAAAGTGGTAAGTAAAAAGAAGTTTTTCTGGTTTCTTTGTAATAGGAAGAGAAACCCAGCAGATGTATTTTTGCACTTATCGTCCCTGTGTTGTTTGTTAAAAAACTCCAAACCCACAACCCTGCCATTTGGAAACTGTGTGACTGTTAATCATGGGCAAGCAGTACAAAAGGAGACCTCTTTTCTTCCAATCTCTATTCCCATTTCTCAGTCCCCGTCTCTCTCTCTCCACAACTGCCCATGTCTCTGATTTCTCACTGTCTCTAATTTTGTTCAGTTTATCTGTGGGCTCTTATTCAGGGGCCAGTACTTTTAAAGTAGTGGCAACAAACTGAAATTAAATTTTAAACATATGAAAATAAGATATAACTATATATTATCATAGCATTTCTTCCCCTGCACTCTCTTATGCCCCTTAATTTCTTGGACTTAAAGGGATATGGGTGGTAGCTTACTATCCTAATTAATGCCTATAAATGCTCTTGCAATGTGTGTGTAATAAGCATTAGTATTCTCATTGACTGTAATATATGTCAGATGGACCTGGAGGTAACATAACGGTGACATAATCTTACATCACTTTCTCTCCCCTTTCCTTACTTACCTTTAACCTCTACCAGTTTAGAATATTTAATATCTGCTCCCTTCCCTTCCCTTCTTCCTCTTGATCTCCCCACAGCATGAGTCTTTGGCCGCTGTCCTTTCAGTTGTTTACTGAAAGCTCATTTGATGTAGAAAACCTATCACAAAGAGTAAAACATGAAAGTTTTATTTTAACTTTTACTAAATACCTTTTAATATTCTTCTGAGAATGAAGAGGATTTTATGTTGTGGATGAATTCCACAACAGATATTCTGAGAATTCCAGGTATTCACATTTACAAGTGTGCACGTACTACTCACAGCATAACATGGGATTACAGCATTTGCAAACTGGGCCCAAAATATGTGTCAACGTTCATTCTAAGACAGACAGGTACATGAGCTTCAACAATCTTATTTATGTAATGCTAATTACTTTCCTCTGCCTCCTCTTTTTCCTCCATTGGCCACAAATGCTTCCTGTCATTTTAATTCTAGATTGTGTGTTTTCTAGGACTGTCTAGTTTTAAGATGCTTCGTGCTTCTATTTGATGGAAAACAGTCATTAACATTTTTAATTTTTTTCTTAATTAAAATGATATTCTGGTTTTGATATTGTAGATAATACAGCCAGTATCCTGACAAGACGAAGGAGATACAGTCGAACCACTCAAGATATCTATTACCTCCCAGTTTTGATTTCTGATGGTGGAGTGCCCCCTCTCAGCAGCAGCAGTACTCTCACAATTAGGGTTTGTGCATGTGAGAGAGATGGACGAGTGAGAACTTGCCATTCTGAAGCTTTCCTCTCTTCAGCTGGCTTGAGCACGGGAGCTTTAATTGCAATCCTGCTCTGTGTTGTCATTCTTCTTGGTAAGCCATTTTCAATATTAAGTAATGCTATCCTTCCACTGGCTCTCTGAATGTGACAGGGCAGAAATTTTTAATATGATATGTTTTTGAACCAGAGGCTGCCTGGTAGTAGGAGGTAATTAGAAACACATAGCTGTGATTAGGGGGGAAAGGTTTTGCTAAAATTAATAGGGAAAAGTGCCTTTAAAGTACATTCATGAATATCTGGAATCCACTAGAAATTATTTTTCAGAGGTTATCACATAATTAGCACTGTAGATCTTTTTTCTGTAATTTGGAAAGATTTCAAAAAGCCACTGACTCTAATTCCATGTATAGAACAGTGTGAAAAATGATAGAAAAGAGATGAGGAAAGCTTTTTGAAATGCATTACCCTGTAAGAAGCACCATTAGCACTGTACAAAAGCCATTTCTTAATTACCTTTGTGGGATAAGCTGATAGCAATGCACAACATAATCCACAGGGGCAAGGGACATATGAGACTATAAGATGACTCCATTAGATAAATGCCCTTGCAAGTGCATTTTCTCTTGACTTTTTTTTTTGCCCAGACCAATTTGAATGTTACCCATTAGCTTATATTCTTTTTTTTTTCCTGGCAGAGGCACAACTTGCTGGGTACATATCCCTGTACAACTCGTGTGCCTTTCTGTGTTCTTACAGAGACAGCAAGAAATACTGAGAATCGCACTATGACCCACATAGGAGATTTTGTGGACTTTTTTTTTCCAAAGGCTCTACATTTTTATAAGACTACTTTTCTCACAGGTTACTTCAGAACTACCTTGTCAGAAAGCTGTTTTAAAATGTATATTAATACATTTAGTTTATAATCTCAGATTTTATCATACAAGATTGAATATTCATAAGCGAAAAAATAAACCTTTTACATTTTAGTTCAATGTATATGCTAAATAACAGTTTTAATGAAGCACTGAAAGCCTTTAACAATGCTTCTGAAAAATGTCAGCCTTAGTTACTCATTTCTCATTTAACTGAAAGTATGTTATCCCCTTTTATCTCCTTTATGAGATCTCTGATAATGTAACTAGTGGATTTCATTATTGTCTCAAGAAACCTCAGCAATCCCCACAAAGAAAATATACAGTAGAAGAGTGCTCTTTACTGACCCTTTGGAAGGTTGTATCGCAAGTTTGTAGTTTCAGTACAGCATTATTAATTTTCCCCTTAATTGTGTGGTCTCCACTTGTTGCACTTTGGCATGTTGCTATGTCAAAGCACAGCTGTATGGATTTCATGGGTGCTTTCCAGGCATACAGCGACCCATCTTCAGGTAACACGTTACACAACAAAGGCATTGCACACTTGGGAATATAAGTACACTCTTTTCCAGGTTGGATAGGTTTGGTGGCCCTTTATTACAGACATGTGCCTGACGTAATGATCCTGAATACCCATATTAGCCTGAAAGTATTACGCTTCTGTGTTCATGACTTAATATCTGCTATTTCTGTAGCATATATGTACTTACTTCAGATGTAAACTTTAAACCTTATCTAATATCTGCAGTTTTCTCTTTAGCAATTGTGGTCCTTTTCATCACTCTAAGACGTAGCAAGAAGGAGCCCTTGATCATTTCAGAAGAAGACGTCCGGGAAAATGTTGTGACATATGATGATGAGGGCGGTGGAGAAGAAGACACAGAAGCATTCGACATCACAGCACTGCGGAATCCATCGGCTGCTGAGGAGCTAAAATACCGGAGGGATGTTCGTCCTGAAGTGAAGCCAGTGCCCAGGCATCACCCCTCCTCAAGCCTTGACAGTATAGATGTTCAGGAGTTCATTAAGCAAAGACTGGCAGAGGCTGATCTGGACCCCAGTGTGCCCCCATATGACTCCCTACAGACATATGCCTATGAGGGTCATAGATCAGAAGCTGGATCTATCAGCTCGCTGGATTCAGCCACAACACACTCTGACCAGGATTATAATTACCTTGGAGACTGGGGACCTGAGTTCAAGAAGCTAGCTGAACTCTATGGAGAAATAGAATCAGAAAGAACAACTTAGTTGTAATTCCCACAACAGAAAAGTTCCTAAACGACTGGAGATATAATAACAGCAGCAGTAACAAAAAATGAATACAGTACTTGGAACTGAGCAAGTTGTATGCAGTTACTGTAGAACAAGTGCCCTTTTCATATTTGAAACTGGGTTCTCAATTGGAAGAAAGTCAAATTTTGAAAAATACAGAAAAAAGAAGCTATTGTCCCTTGTGTATATTTTTTAATTGCACAATAAAGTCTGTGGTACCATATCTGTAACAATACCTAAAGTAAAGCCAAGCAATGACATTTTTATTGCAATATGCTTAACATCTCCAAGCTACAGTAAGTTTATAGTCATGCCTGTTTAGGAAGATAGCTAATGGAGGAGCAAATCTCTTGCAGGTGGTTGTGATGTTGCATTTCTAGCTGTGCTCTGGGCCTTGTGATCCCAATGTGAGGTAGCCAGTGGAGTTTACGCTCCGTGTGAGAAGTGAAGGAAACAGTCTGTTTCCTTTACAGAAGGGATAAGCCACACCTGTCCTCTTAAATAAATGGTCCTTTGATGATTTAATCTTACTGAATTAGCAGGTTGCATTGAGGTAATGTCATTTTGTTATGTCCTTCATAATCTTTCCATCCATAACCAGCTAACAGAGGGAAGGCATCATCAGCTGTCAGCCCAAACATGGCTCTAGCCCGTAACCCCAGACCTGCTCTGTTACTGCGTGCTAGAGGAACTGTTGTTTCCAGTAGCTGCTTTCTCTTTTTGTCTTTTCATGGGAACATCATTCATTTAAATGGAATGGGTCGAAAGTACCCTTTATGCAGCAAAGCAGATGAAGCATAGGCTCTTTCAATAAAAACAACAGTGGCAGCACCATTAAACTATGCAGTTGTTTGGTTCACTGTGCTTCACTTATGTCGATAGATGAACCTTTTCAAGTCTTTTGCTGGTCTGAGTCCAGGAGCTACAACAGTCAGTTTGTAACATGGAGTTCTTAATCATAATGTCTCTCTATTTCCATGTGTGACTAAAAGCAAAACAGAGGTGCTGGTAAGACATTGGAATAGAGAAAATTGAAACTAAAAGAGCAAGATTATGATGCTTTTTTCTTTTTATTTCAATCTACTGATATTTAATTTCTCTATGAGTAATTTCCATCTAGGCAGAGCGAGCTTTTCTCTCCCTATTTCAAGTATCATGGGCACAGGAACATTTTAAGTCAGTGGAGGAAGAAAAAATTAAAATGTACCATTATTTTGATTCCTATGGATTAAATAAATTGATTTCTTATTTTAGTAACTTCTTAGCATTGCAGAACTGCTTAACAGTTCTGTTTAACATTGCAGGCTGCTTAACACCTAAACCAGCAGATTCTTATGTTTTCCTTTGTTTTGTTTGAAACTTTAACCTTCTGTTTCTCTTTCTTGTGATAATATTATGAGAAGACCAGGAGCTCATAATATCCCATGAAAGAGTATGACCTATAAGGCTCACCATCTATTACAGTTTTCTGCTTCTAAGAAAAATTGTAGCCCACTTAGGGAAGTGGACTTCTTGCATTATGCATTTGATAGGGAAACCGTCCAGAGCAGAAACTGTGTACTGTTTTTTTACTCTCTGGGCTGGTGTGGAGAGCGATACAGATCTGTACACTCCACTAGATTCCTCCCTATGCATTTTAGGTGCCACCTACCTTCAGCTTAGTAGAGAAGGAAGTACCTTTTGCTCCTCTAAGCAGGGCCTGTATTTATTGCTGCCCTTCCGTGGGCCACACAGGTGAAGCAGATTATTAAGCCTTCCCTTCTTTACTGTATGGTTGGGTAGGTCCTAGACATGACTGAAACTTCTGATAAGTTCTACTTTGAGGATTTTTTTTTATTTTTAAATGAACTCCTTCCTGAGATGTTATTGACTGCTTTTGGTTTAAACAGACTTCTGGAAAAATTAACAAGTAGCTTTGTAAGAAACTTTCAAACTCTAAAAAGTATTAGTTGCACTGTAGTTCCAGAATTGTTTTTTACTACACTGTTTTGTTTGCAACTTGAAAATTGTAATGTTTTCCTTTCTGTCAACATCTGAACCCACAAGGCAATTTAGAGGGGAAGAAAACCCAAACCCTAAAATGTTCTGCTGATGGTTTGAAAGTAGTTTAATATCTGTTCAGATTTTTAATATTTTTTAAAAATTTTACCAAATACAGAATCTTCTAGAAATGCGTTTAAGGAGACATTCTCATTGTAGAGTAAAGTTAAACGTATGCTTTAATGCAGTAAGGGTTATAATCAAGATGAGAATGGTTTATGTATTGTCTTTTTTGGGACTAGAGTTAGGATATGTTTCAGTTTTGTCCCAAATGAAGTAACTAGTAGTGCAGGATTTTATGAGGATAAATTTTCTTTCTATTTAGATCACACTTGCTTTATGCCAACATCTAAATTGTTATATTGTATGAGTAGAGCGCTCAGAAGAAAATCTTTCAGCTTTAGTAGTACCATGGGCCATAATACTTCGTACCACATCTGCATGAAAACTGCATTCATTGCTGTATTACAGTTTTGAGAGCCAGGTATTATCTTATGTCTGTTCCCTCTGGCCCTACACTAAAGCGGGGAAAATCAACTGTGTTTTGTGCTTTAAGCAGTGTTTCCATCATTGTTTTCTTTTTATTTGCATCATAGAACATTCAGGCTTAAAGCCAACAGAAGTGCAGTGACAAGCAAATAATCGCTCCTTATACTCATGTTCTGCTTAAGTTAATGAGAGAAGGAGGTCATATCTCAGAGGAATAAGAATGCCCTTTTCACCATTCCTGGTGCTCTTTTGGCTGCTGTACAGCACGTGTGTCGTACCCGCAGCCCCAGGAATTCTGAATAATTTTAAAACTCTGCAGGGTTATTGAGACGCTGCTTCAGTGATGCTACAGTGTGTCCCATTTGGTATGTCCTATCCACAGTGATCTCCAAATGTGCTTTTCTATCATGATATGTCTGCATGCTTCTGTGCTTACTGTTTTTTTACTCAAATACACATCACAGTGCTGTGTTGTTTGCATGACAAATAGCAGAATATTAAATCTTCAGGGCCACAGAAAAAGGCCTCACAGTGCAGAAAGAACAGGTTTACAGATTTCTTTTCCCCATCCTACAAATTTTTCCTTTGGTCCTTTGTGTCCTTGAAACAAATTTAAACTATATTTGAGAATTTCTATGTTAACGTTGATTAAACTGGAAGAAAATTAACACTGTATGCCAAGGAGGGCACCATCATTTTGTAGCAGTGCTGATTTAAACAAAGTATACATTCAGTGAAAGTATCGTGGGAAACTCTTTCCTAGTTTATAGTTAAGTGTGATTGTACAGACTTTGCTTAAAGCTTTCATGGATATTTTGTGTACTCATTCACAAGTGTTTTCCTGTTAGCCTAAATAGTATTCCTGTTGCTGCTTAACAACTAACCCCTGAAAACGGCCAGTTTTACTTAAACTGGAAGATACTGAGTAAAGTTAAATGGCACATAAACAGTGATGCTTAAGGGCTTTCCAATTTACAATTTTATTTCTGCAACAGCTATTCAACTAATAGCACATTTAATTAATTAGTCGCATTCCTTCAAACAAACCCTCTCTTGTAATGGTGAGTGCACTCAGTATGCTGTAATCTTGACACGTCTTCTGAGAAAATGGTCTGTGTAAGTATTTTAAAATGTAAAAATATATTGTCAACCTAAAACCAGTCAAAAATGTATTTTAATACACTTTGAAGACAAGGAAGAGCTTGAATTCAACTGGCATTAGATTAAGATTCATACATTGAGAACAAATTTGTTTGTCAGTGTCGCCATTTATTACATACATATAGAACACTGTAAAAGTTGAAAGTAATTTCATTCTGTTATGCACTTTATTTTTTGCATTCTTCTTAGAAAACCAAAATAATTGTAAGCATTTTTGGTTTTGAATTCTAATTGATGCAGTTGTTTAAGTTGTGAATACTGCAAGAAAATGGCTATGTGAAAATATTCTCAATGGTATTTCAAAGGAATTACAAAATTTCTGTGGTCTAAGGCTTTGTAAAATCATCTTTTAGAAAATCTAAATATTGGACCAGCCTGGAGTTAACTAAACTCATAGAATCACACAAAGGGTAACAAAGGAAATGTTCTAAATGCAGAGAAGAGTATGAGATTATGCTGCCTAGGGTTACTTTGTGGATTATAAAGTGCTGAGACCTTGTACTTGCAGTACATATAAATGGCACAGTGCATTCTAAGGAACATTAGGAGCGTGTTGCAAGTATTGGGCCATCCTTATTTTTCCAAAGTCTCCAAATATATATATATATTTTTTAACAAAAGAGTAATGTAAAGTATACCTCCTTATGCAAGTGTTACTGATAGAAATTGTTACATTTTCTTTTAATAAACAAAAGGGACAAAATCTTTTATTCGTATTTTTCAAATAAAATATACTCTTTGCTATGGTGATGGGTTATTGTATTCCTCATCACAACTAGAATGGGTTATTTTCTCTTCACTCATGTATTTTATACTCACCAAAGTAATATAACTATCTAAAGGCATTCTGTCTGTAAGAATCAGATGTGATACAGCAGTATTAATGAGGTCAATGTCAGAAATGGTATGGTAACTTTAACTAGATTTTAATGCTTGGTATAGTCACTCAGTTATGTCACTATTTCAAAGACTGTCTTACATGATTATTGCTACAGATGGGTAGGGAGAGAGAGAGAGACACCAAGAGATACTTTGCAACAGACTGCACTATAACTGCTAAATGGTTCATTACTTTACTTGTGGCAACTATTGCACTCCAACCATCACTGTCCTGAAACTGAAATACAGATTTATAGGATGAATACATTATCCACATGATTGAGTTAGGGTATTGCACATCTATGAATCCACATTGGTGGTAACAGACAGGGTTATTATCCTAAGTTGACACAGAATAGAAGAGAAAAAACAGGCAAGGACATTCACAATGATCAAGCTCAGGCACATGCAATGTAAATGTACAGGAATCACTTATTCTTTCTCAAAGGAGGTAACGGGCTTTACCAACAAATTAATTACATCTTAGAAAATACTGGTACCATGGCTCACAAGGAACTTCTTGCATGCAAGACCTTCTTTCCCAGACTGACATAAATTTCAAAAATAAAGCTAAGGTTGACAGGAAATGAAAATACAATTTTGTTACAGTACCCTACTTGCTCTACTTTATTGCCCATAGGCCAATTTAGATTTTGTACCACCATGCTATGCAGTTCCCACATGTGCCTCAGCACAGACCCAGGAAAAAAAAAATAAAAAATTTGCAAGACAAATATTGTCAGCCTGAATCTGAATGCAAGTTCAGGGAAGGAACTACTGGTTTTATGGGTTTTGTTTTGGTCCTCATTTGAGGTGTCTGAACTTTCTAAAGGATGTTTATAAAGATTTTAGTTCATCTTTCATATGTAAGATCCGTTGAACCTTTTTTTTCCTAGCAAAACTTATTATCCTGTTATATTATTGTTAAATTAAACTTTAGGTTGCTTGAAGTCCATACTACTCCTTCCATATGTGGCAAATGTATTGTTTATATTTGGGTACAGAGAGTCTTCAAAAGCTAGAAAGCTTTGCCTGTGAGTTTAGTAGACTTTTTCTGTGGGCTTCATGATTCTGTGTAGCATTTTTGTGTTGTGTAAATCCTTGCAAATCCATTAACACACTTCAACTTTTAATTAATCAAGAAAGTCCTGAAGATCCAACAAACTCTTTCCACACTAGCTGCCTCTAAATTTGGGTTGTTCTGGAAGTACGTGCAATAGAGCATATTTTGGCTGGTGGGTAGTCAGTACCTGCAGAAACATCCTCATCCTGCAAAGCAACCTTCAAAGGGAAAAAGGACGTTGGGATTAGGACTCTTAGAGGATCATACAGCACACAAAGCTTGAAAAGTGTTAGATTCCTAGCCAAGCCTGAACAAAATTAGGATCCATGGGACCTTCATAGCGGACCTTGTCATTATGCACGTTCATTGGTAGAGTCCAAATAGCTGGTGAGCTCAATGGAAAGCCTAATAAAGGTACACGTAAATAGGTGAAATATTCAAACATCTGAACTGCCACATTTTCTGTTAAGAGTCCTGGATAAGAATGGATCAGTCTTAATGCATTTGCCAGGCTTTTGGTGTGAACACATTTCTGAGGCATGCTGCAGTTCTAACACACACCTTTACCTGCCACGTTAACTATTTTGAAACAAATTAGGTTGCTTTTGACTTTATTATGAAGATAGATTGTACATTGTTTACTTAAAATCTGAATTAATACCCATGTTCCATGTTTAAAAGTAATTCTTTCCTGTATCTTCTGGAATTGGTTTGAGGACAAAGCACCTACAAGTAAAATTCAGCTGTGTTTTGAAGTCACAAGCACAACATATTGTGTGCAACCAGTTTTCGTGACAGGATTTGGGTTGGGCAAAAAACAAATACTAGTTGTGTACAAAAAAAAAGTAAAATTCACTCTTACTAAGCAAATTACTTTTTGTGTAGGCCTATTGATTTGAAACTATGCTTGAAATGTAAAGGTCTATGAAAATATACACATCCTGATTATGTTATGGAGACCACATTTGGATCTCTCAAAAAAGTAAAAATCAGCTCACAATCTGTACTATTTGCAACCTCTTTGAATTTACGCGTAAACTTGTATTTCCCAGTTAGTTTCAATACTTTGTGCTGCATAAATTTTCAACTGGGAAGTGGTAATGTGGAGGAGAATGAATCAGAGATTAAAATCTTTTTAATCTCTAGCTGCTATAACTATTAAAAAAAGACTAAAATTGAAAATGTCTTTCTTTATGAAACTTTGGATTATCAGCTTTGAAAAGCAAGTCACTTGCATATGATGTTGGTAATAATAAAAATAATAATGTTCTTGTTCTTTGTTACTTGTTTTTATCATAAAGCATCAAGTCAGAAATTGTGGTGCCATTTCTTCTATTATATGTCTCTAAAATGCTTCAAACCTGACACATAAGGGGAACATCTCTGCGAACGAGGTCTCTGTTAGTTCTGTTTTCTCTATCTATCTCAAGACTGAGATTTTTTTAAAATAGTTTCGTACAGAGAATTTTTTTAATGTAGGATGCCAAAGTATACTTTAAATGTTAACTAATTGAATTATATAACTGCAAATATAGCATCCAGTTTTCTGAGAGAGAGAGAAGGAAATGAAAGGCAAAGTAAACCTCTCAAATCTGGTACCTGGAACAGAAGCACAGCCTCTTTAAGCAGATCTGAAACCACCACCTCATAAGCATATTCTCTCCTATGCAGTGTTATTTAAAAATTAAAACCAAAAAACCCTCTAGTGCTCACTTCATATTTTGCCCTTACTTTCGAAATGAGCATTTCATGTACCTTTATCATGCTATTTTTTCAATAATATTTACAATAAGACTTACTAAAATGTTTTTGACAAATTTTCTCGTTCTAATTTCCTTAGAACATTAAGAAGTCACTTCTGTTGAATTTGGTGGAAAGTCTGTCAGAAGGACTGTTCTTTGACCAAGCCCAGGATAGAACTTGTCAAAAACTGCAAGGACTAATCAATAACTGACTGGTCAAAGGACTTTATTGTGGATATGGAAGACTGACTTCAGAGCAGGACGTTAGATGGGGATCTCCCAGTTCAACTATTCCTTTCACAATCCCATGTCACAAATTTCAATGAATTTTTACTGATTGCTTAATTAGTACTTTTGGGTAAACAACATTCTTGTTTTCTGTCAAGCTCTGTGCGGCTGAGTGATCCTGCAAACATGAGTTATGTATTGTTCACTTTATATTCTCCTTTATCGTTTCATATTGTCTTCTTTCTTTTTTACCCCCACCAGCCCCCTTTTTGTGCTGGATGCTTAAAGCACTGTAGTATGATAATTTATCTTAAGAATGTCAGGGGAATCTAGGAATAAAACTTCATCTCTCTGAAAAATGGAAATACTTATCAGTGGTATCTGATGCCAAATGTAGTCATCTTCATTTTTTACTCTGGGGCAAACTTTTTAATGGGACTTTATCACAGCTGAATTCCTTACCTTTTTCCCATGCATAATAATACGGAACTCAAATCAGCCACTATGATAACTTAAAGAATCTTGGTGTAATTAAGCACTTATATTGGCCAAGACCCTAGTGTCCTAGGTTACATAGAAAATGACATTATTTGGCTAAAGAATTTCTGACTTAAAAGGCAAGATTTCTGAATCCAAAATTACAAAGCAAAGACTTGTAATGGAGTGATGGGTGTTGTAGGAAGTGTGAAGAGCAATAGAAGGGTAGTAGAGTAGATAGCAAATATCACAGGGCAGATGCAATTACTGGTGAAATGATCAGAGATAAGTCATACAATCAATAAAATGCATAGTGATACAAGACAGATTTTTCAGTAATGTATTATGATTATTATTGTAAATCTTTATGACTTAATACTGCAATATTTTATGACTATTCCCATTACAGGTGATAAAAACATAAGTTCTATGTGATATATAATGGGTATAGACTACGAAATTCAGAAGAAAATTACAGTGGAAAAAACATATTTAAAAGTTATTTATTTATTTGTCTTTGTGTTTCTTTACACTATTCAGCTAATGCTAATTTCTATTGCTGATATTGTAAATACCCCACATTACTGGGTCAGTCATATATATGCAGATTCCCACTGGTATGCTTAGGTTTTTGGCTTGCTGATTTTACATATGGATTTTGAAAATACTTAGTTTGTTCTGCAGGAAGTTTTGGACTGTGCTTTTGTAATGAAAAACTGCTACAATTTTCTCACTTCTGCAGCAGAATTTTAATTTTTCTGATCAAGATTACATATTGCAAAAACAGCAACAATAGCTACGTAGAGGGCTGCAGGTGAAAACAGCCATGTGTCTACTTACAGAAATCTATTACTTTTTGTCTGATTTGTATCCACACAAAATATTGGCAGAGGTCATAAGACATTGGAGAAAGCTTCTGTCATGATGTACATACCAAAACCTCTGCTGACTCTTTTCCAGCTCTTTCATGTCTAACCCAGTTTCAGATTGGGTGAGTTTAATATGATTTCATTGCTCACATTTTGTTTAAATTGTGTGAAAAAAAGAAGTCAAAAGTCTCTAGACATCAGACAAAACACAGAACATAAATGCACAATATGTGTGCCTTATGCTATATTCAGCTTACTATCTAAGCTTTATCCCTACAAGAAGAAAGTGAAAAGGGACAAATTCTTTGGCTAGCTTGAACCTTCAACTTCCACACTGGATTCTCAGCTGTCATGTTAAATAAATAAATAAATAAATGAAATTATAATTTTAATGTGTACAAGTAAGTGACTTTGGACAGCAGTTTAGACTTGAACTTAGGCTGTCTCTTGCCAAGTTATATTTCAGAAGGAAAGAATACCTTGTGAGTAAACGGGTCGGATGATAGACACATCCCAATTTAAGTATGTGGAAGGGGTATTTGGTGTCTTATAGAGTTTTACATGATTCTGACAGCCAATAACATGCTGCTATGATTTGTTCCTGTGGAAAAGAAAACTTTTGCCCTCTGAAAGTGAAAAGCTTTTCCTTGTTTGTAAGGTGTTTTATGTCAGATGTTATCACAACTCGAAAGGATTCATCCTGAATGTGAGACGTTGTGATGGTCAATCTGTCTCTTTGCATCTTGTGCTGTTTGCTGTTGATGGTGCAGTCTGTATGGTTCTTGGTATTGCTAAGGAGGATCCCATTCTGGACAGACTTTTTGATAAAATATGATGGTAAACTTATTTGGTTAAAAAAATTAATATGAAATAGTGAGCATTTCAGTTCAAGGTCACTAGTTCATATTTGAAATGGAAATGAGAAATGAAAACATGATTAGCACCAAATGACTGCTTCTTTACATGAAATGTGTTTGTAAACTCAGTTCAGTGTTAGTACAGAAAACCTGCATGATGGCAGTGCCAAAGAGATAGTCACCGAGTCTGATCACCATATTTCTGTCTGCTCCTAATTATATTCTGAGTTTCTTGTTTGACCTTGAGGATCTGACAAGTGTTCCTGTAAACAGGCCTATCCAATTTTCAAACAATAGCACTGTGACTGTATTCAGCACAGTGTTCCTTCTTCAGCTTCTGTCCTTACTACCTCACTGGTGGTGTTTCCAGATTGGAGTAGGACTCCGTCATGCCTTGGCAGCTGTCAAAATCTGAATAAATCTTTCTACAGAACTCATAAAAGTAAACTTGTTCTGTCTGGGTATAGAATGTAACTGTTTTTGTCTGTTTTGATTTATGTAAAATACAGCTTAAATTCTCACCTCCTCTCATCATGCAATTAAAGTTTAGAAATGTTGCTTCCACTTTTCTAAAGCAGAACCTGCACCAAGACATTTTACAATTAAAAATCAAAGAAAATAGCCAAATAATATAAAGATATGGTGACAATAATATCAGCCATGTAAGGAATAAGGAGCAAATGGTAAAAATGTAAGTAGAGGACCATTCAGTGGCCTCTGAATGGCCACTGGTAATACAGAATGATTATAGATCTGTTGTAGAGAAAACTGAATAAATCATACTATTGGACTCTCAAAATAGAGGACTTTTATGTACTATAACGGCTAGAAATGAGAATGGCTTTGTTAAATGAGAAATTCACAGAAAATTATTTATTTATACTGCAGTATCACCTACAGAATTTCTGGATGATCAGGACCTGAATTTCTTGGTGCTGAATAAACCCCAGCTGAGATTTGCATCTACACGAGGCTGAGAAAAGCTGTCATCCAGCTAATGACAGAAACAATATGAATAGAAATAAAGGATAATCAAGGATTTTTTATAATTGAAGTCCAAGAGACGGCCTAACTAAAGGGAAGATAAGATTGAATCATTTCTGAGAGAAATAGGATAAATAACTTCATGCTTCTGGGTGATTTAATATTTCTAGATATTATGATGGAAAATTTATAGGTGAGCAAAAATCCTTGATAAAGTTTTTTTCGAAACATGATAAGGGATAACTTCACAATACTCACAGGAAAGAGGAAAAAACATAGGGGATCTGGTAATAATGGACATGAAATTGTAGTTCACTTAGTGATAAGGAAATACTTTGTATATATAATGATGTAGAATTAAGGCCAAATATTTTGCTAGTAAGAAGAGTAACAGTAGAAGAAAACTTGTTCCTTGAGCTTAGTATAATAAAAGTGAAATTCTGTGCCATGAAAAAGAAATGTTGATGCATCCATAAACAAATAATCTTTTCCTGTCTCTGCCATTGATTCCCTATCTGTCTTTAAGTAAATACTCTAATACATGCCTGTTAGCAAGTAACCTACTCATATTTCTTCCAGTGTGTAGCTAATTAGTCCCAACTGTTCAAATATGCTTGCCTGAAATCAATTATTTCCATATATCAATACACACTAAACACAAAATGCTAAATTGAAAGGTGCTGAAGCTGCCTGGTGATGATTTCCACTAATAATCTAGAACCTTAAAACTAGGTGATTTAGGAGCTCAACTTTAATGTCCAGCTTTGAAAAACCCCTTTTTGTTAAGTGCTTTAAGAACCTGGGCTGAAAGTGCTAGAAAAATTCAAAACCTGCCTGTTCTATTCTTAAAGCATTCTTAAGTGTCTAGAAACTGTCACAAACAGCAAAATCAAGTGGACACAGCATTGCATAGGACATATGAGGGAAAAGTTAATCTAGTTTATATGGAAGGCTAATCTACTAGAATTTCTTGAAGGTGTCGACAGGCCTTTGAATAAGGATAATTTGATTAGTTTAGTACACTTAGATTTCCAATAAGCTTTTGACAAGGTCCTTCATCAAACCTATTATGGAATGACATGATCTTAAAAACTGATTTAAGAAGAAGAAACAAAGTACAGGAATACTTTGTAAGGCTTCTCAGTGTAAAGAGTACTATTAGGCATTATGCTAGGATGGGGATTTTTTCACAGAGTCAAAGACAATCTAGAGAAGCAAAGTGTGAAGACTTGCAAAGCAATCAATGGATACTTAGTGCATGTACTGAAGTTGTGGAAGGAATTGAAATAAATGCAAGGTAATGAACAAAGGCAAAGCCGACCCAAAATGCACCTGCACCATGAGCACAGAATAAATCACTATTCCTCAGGGAAGATATTTTGAGTTACTGTTTTTATGTAAATATCTGCTAAGCAATCAAAACCAACGTAAATAAATCTGGTGTTAAGAATTATTAGGCAATAATAGAAAACCAATTAGAAAGTGTCATTATGCTACTTTGAAAACCCACAGTGATTCCACATTTCAACTACTCAGTAAAACAGTCTGGCCCCATAGGAAAACTAGAGAAAACACACAGAAATCATGAACAATAGTCAAAGATATGGAATAGCACCCTTCTCAGGAGATTTTAAAAGTTAGGACTCTTCAATATGAAAAAGAATGACTAATGAGAATAATATTTAATAAATTACAGAAATAAATTATAAAATTAGAACTGTCATGCAGAAAATAAACAGAAAATTACTATTACTATTTTTCACAATAGAAGAACTAGGAGCCATAAAATGAGTTTTTAGTTAACAGATTTAAAATAAACAAAAGTAGATACTTTTTCCCATGGTATGCAACTGAGTGGTAAAAGTCATGTTGTGGATACAGAGCTGATATTAGAGCCTTTTTTCCACACCAGGTATGGCTTTGGAAGTCACACAGCTGCAGTTTGTTGTTAGATACAGATATCAGCATTGCTGGCCTACACCATCCTCCTGGGGTTGTTTTTAAAAACTGCTTCAACCCAAAGAAATTTTGCCTGGTCGCAATGAAAAAAATTCAGTTTCTGGCAAAGGGAAGAGATACTAAAAATGAGACCAAATGACTACGAGGTTAAAACTGGTTCCAGTGTGTCCTGGTTTCAGCTGGGATAGGGTTAGTTTTCTTCCTAGTAGCTGGCATAGTGCTGTATTTTGGATTTAGGATGGGGATAACATTGATAACACACTGATGTTTTACTTGTTGCTAAGTAGTGCTCACACTAAATCAAGGACTTTTCAGCTTCTCATGCTCTACCGACTGAGAAGGCTGGACATGCACAAGAGGCTGGGAGGGGGTACAGCCAGGACAGCTGACCCAAACTGGCCAAAGGGCTATGCCATACTGTATGATGTCATGCTCAGTATATAAACTGGGGGAAAGCTGGCCAGGGGCTGCTGCTCAGGGACTGGCTGGGCATTAGTTGGTGGCTGGTGAGCAATTGTACTGTGCATCACTTATTCGGTATATTCTTTTATCATCATCATCATCATCATTATTATTATTATTATTATTAACCCTTCCTTTTCTGTCCTATTAAACTGTCTTTATGTTAACCCACAAATCTTACTTCCCCTCCCAGTTCTTTCCCCCATGCCACTGCAAGGGGGAGTGAGCAAATGGCTGTGTGGTGTTTAGCTGCCTGCCGGCTTAAACCATGACACAGTGTTTCATGCCTAATGGTTTGTAATCTGAAGAAAACATGAAATAATTTCCAGCCCTATAATGCTTACCTTCATCCCCTCCTGTGTCTTTCAAATTTGCCTGTCACCCACTTACAGATGTAGTTCACGAACCTTCTTCAGCTGACTTGGTTCATCTGTAGATAATGCCAGTCAGGAAAACGAACCCACAAGTCCATTTAAAGTCCAATGAATTATGAAACTGAAGTCAAAGAACTGCTGGCCTCTACTCATCGTATACTGTCCACAGGCATCTATTATCCCATTCAAAATGCTCTGAAATGAGTCATTACTTAATTAAATTACAGAGAGCTGAGATTACAGATCAACCACATAAAAGATTCGGAGAATCAGTTTTAAAGAGAAATAAAAATGTGAACCATTATATTTCTCAACTATTAATCACATCACCTCTGACATTCACGGGGTTCTTTTATACTATGCATGAGATTGTAGCTGAAAAAATACCTAGTAAGAAACTGTTAGCTATGTGGTTTATTCACTATCAGGGTAGCTCAAAGAAAACTTTGACATTAAAGTTTCTAACTATATATGTTAAAATTTAAGAAATTCAAAGCAAACCCAACCAACTGTTTAAATCCACCTATTGTTGGAAATGGTAATTAAGGAGAATACATTGAACCATCACATCTTTTGTTACAAATGTGATAATTTGAAAGAAAGGAAATTAATACTTTAAGCATACGAACTTATAAATTTTACATTACCCATGCAATAAGCAAATAAATTATTCATATTATGCATAAGGAAAGGCATGTGTCACCAAAACACATTTACTTCTTACTTGTAAAGTAGTGAGTGGTTTTATTAGAATTACTGGTCTTTTTTCTAGTACCTAAACTTTTTAAAGGAACTACTCTTAAGTGTATTACCTGATAAAGTTTTATACTGTCTGTGTAAAAATAGACTGCTTTTCATAAAAAAAAAAGTCCAAATGCTGCTTACTGAGAAAAAAGTCATACATGTAATTTAACAGAACATGGTATAATCATATTGATTATAATAAAATATATGTATGGGACCTGGATTATAAATGGCTCTGTGAAGGTCTTTCTGTGTGTATACATATGTGCAACTATACATACATATAAAGTAAAAACATTGTAGCTTATATTTCTTATCTTCCTTTTGCAGACTGAAGATTGCATTCTACGCATACTTAGCATTTATTGATAATACACTAAGAGTTAGTGGGGGACTGATTGTGTTGCAGTGAGCTATGTATGCCTTCCTACTTGATAAGCAGAACATTTGTTTCTTGTATTTAAAATTCATCAGGATACACAAGCCTATATCTAACTTACAGCATTTTATTAGTTCTGACAATGTCATTTGCAAATGTGACAGCTACCACCCATGGTTAACAGCTTATTTGTTTATGCTGAACTTGTACCAATATACTGGCCACAGTAGTCATATAATCCAGTTAGGTATGGGCATTTAACGTGCTTCTGCACAAAATGTAAGAGAAAATCTAGCTCATGTAAATAAATAAGTGCCTGTTTTATTTAGAATATTCTAGGAACACGAGAAAAATAAAAGCCTTATATTACAAAGTTCTGTTTATGGATCATATTTTAGTCAGTAAAGCAGATCCACACCTTCCACAGATTCACACCACACATGCACACTCCTGATATACTGTTTCATTTTAAAAATTTTTAATATATGATAAAATTAATAACTTGGTTTGAATAAAGAGTTGAAACTACTGAGAAACAGTATATTAAAGAGAGAAGCAGAAAGTTGCAGAAGAGCAACAAATTCCATACACTTGTGTCAGAACTAGATAGCTTTTATTCTTGAACTGAAAAGCTTCAATACATCATCTTTACTATTATGTTTATTTGATAAAACCAAGGTGTTTCATTGCATCAAACTGAGAAAAAAAAAAAAAAGAAAAGCTTTATGTTTGGTAATATATAGTCTGGTATAGAGAAATCATTAAGGTGGGAAAATTATTGAGAGTGGAGATGAATGAAACAAGACCTCTGGAATCTATACTTACTGACTGGCGTATTCATAGTCAACTGGGGTGGCACTGGAGCTAGATTATTTCTGTATGAAAGTGTAATTAGTTTTGCGTGAATTTAATGGCTCTTTTTTGCTACTTTGTCCATCTCTGTTCAAAAGACCATTATAAATAAAACACGTTTAAAGACAAAAGTAGATTAGAAAGAATTGCTTTGATTATACATCTAGTCCTGTTTAAAAAAAAAAAATGAATTAACCTGCTACAGCAGTTTAAAACTTGTTTGATTCCTTAGGCAGTTTTCCAAACAAAAATCATATCTCAGATTCTGAAAAACATAGCCACTTTCATAGATCCACTGATATAAAGAGTAAAAATAGGTCAAATTCAGGTGATAAAATAATCAATGGTACAGATTTGCACAGCTCAATTTGAGAAAAAATAGCTGTCCTGCTATATTTATCTCTGGTTCTGTGAACTGATTATATATCAGATAGACACACAGAACACTCATGGAAAGTTACAGAAATCATGTTTCTGTGCTGAAACAACATGTAATTTCCTTGCTTTTGCACTAATGTGTTTACTAAAGACAGACGTGGTGGTTTTGCTCATTATGCCAGTAGAGTTGAAACTCTGTGTTTCTGTGCACTTGCTGGCCTCTTGTGCCTTTGAAAGTAGCTGAAAGCTTTAAAATCCTTTAGCTGGCTTGATTAGACAGTGGCCCTTTGCCTGGCATTGATTTCAGGATTTAGAGTTTATTAGCAGGTCACCAGGGTATTTTTTTTACTACATGTTTTTGGCAATTACCCAATTTCTTGAACAGCTAAATACCAAAACCTGTCAGAATTAATGCTAATCTCTTTTAAAAGGTTTCAGTGTTTCTTTTTCCTTTGTATGATTACAGAATTCTCATTTATATACTAGTACTTTAATACATTTTACATGCTTATGTGCTAGTTCTAGAATTGTTATGAATTTTTAATACAGGAATGCCAATGAAAAAGAAATGGTGGCTAAGTGTGGATTTCAGTTAAAGGTTAATCCATATTAAAGGGTTTTAATGAAAAAAAACAGAGCAAAAATCCCAAACACGATATTTACTGAAATAAAAGCTCATACAGTGATTTGCAGTGTGCCATATCACTCCCTCCTGAAGACAGAACCAGAATAGCAGGTTATCTATATGATACTTACAGTGAAAGAACATTCAATGAGTAAAGCACAGAGGAAAAAGAGGGGTTACGGTCTGCAGATTGGTGGCTGTGGCACGGCTGTGTATAAAGCATTGATTGGTGGCATTAGAAGCAGAGTGCTATGCAGAACATCTAACAACAGTGTAAACAACCAAATAAAATGGGTACTGTCCAACACAGCTTGCAATACCTCCTTTTTTGGTGCAGTTTGTATACTTGGTAATTGTACCTGCTATTTCATCATTACGGAGCTTGAAAGTACTGAATAGTAAAATACTGTGGTCCAATTCACACGGAAAAGCACCCAACACACTTTTTTTCAGCTTTGATTGTGATCTTCAGCTGCTATTCACTGAACACAGTTTTCTGACCAGTTCTGCATCCACTTGATTGAGGTTTCATCCAGGTTATGTTCCCCTAACTTGCCCTGGAATGTCACACAAAATAGTATTCCAGCCTTTACTAGTGTCTACAAATGTGACACCTCTTCTTTGTTCATTAGAGGCAATGCATTGCAGAAGGTGGAAGTTTGAGTAGACAGAGAAATATCTTCACCAACTCAGTGTTGGCTGATACTCAACTTTTTTTTCTTTTTAAGGTAATTACAAATAGTTTGTAGGATTGTTTGCTTCAAATATCTTCTGAGAATTGGACCTCAGCTGAATGATACAGCAGGATTTTGAGTCTTTTTTTTTTTTTTTTCTTTCAGACAGGCTAAATATTTCTACTTTTCTGAGATGTTATGAATCCTCCATTAATTTTCAAAATAGAAATTAAGGGGTAGAACTGTTAGACATGGAGGAGCTTTGACCCTTTCTCATAAAAGTAGTCAGTGAATTTCCTAGTGAATTTTCTGGTGAATGTTACTTTGATTTTTGGTCCTAATGCACATGCTATACTTCAGAATTTATTCCTAGTAGATGCCATTATCCACTTTGTCTGTTCCTTGTATTCATCTTAGATTTCTGAAAAACTTATGATACAGCCACATTGGTCCCTCATTAAGGCTCCCATCTTTCTTCCAAAATGGGTATTTTGAATCTGCTTTTAATATAGTTTCTTTTAGAAATTCTTGGGTGTGTCTGATAATTTTTCAGTCTAGACTAGATGCATTCCTTCTGAGGACGGAATGTTATCATGACCCAGAACCTTTCATAAACTCTATTTTCCTCTGTATTCCAAGCCTTCACGCAAAAGGATGCACCCCTGACATACACATTAGTATATGTTTGCTCATGTCTAAGATGTTGAGTGGACCAGTTTACTACCTTTCTTCTTGTTACTCTTCATTGCAGATAGTCCTTGTCCAGGCCACCATTACTTCCTTCTTGTGCACACACTTCTCTGTGCTGTACAATCTTGTACCAGTAAGCCAAGTTTAAAGTTCTTCCTTCTCAGTCTCCAGGGCAATGTGCAATGCTCTGCAAGACACAGTCCATCCTGGTCCAAGAGCTACAGGTGTTTAGGTTCCTTACATATTTCCAGGCACTTTCTCTACCTGTTAGTTTTTTAACCTTGCTGATATGCATTATTCTTTCACAATTTATCGCCTCTTTTTTCCTTTTCTGTCTCTCCATACTTGCCCATATTTTTGGTTTTGTCCATATTTACTCCTTTTATTGTTTGGTTGGGGTTTTTTTGGGTTTTGTTTTTTTTTTTTTTTCACAAATAAAGTTCCTTTTAGAAACTTTCCCTACAAAATGGCAAGTTTAAACCTGTTCAGGGCAAGAAATATGTGGTAAGACCCCGCAAAATAATACCAGTCAAGCTATGCTAGAAGCAGAAGCAGAATAACAGGACATAGTCAATAGATAGGACATAGTCAATTAGTTTTTCTGAGGAGCACAATGCTGGCAATACTCAAATGAGCTCTAACTAAACTTGTGTCTCTACAGACTGTTGTATCATGCAGATGTAACTGTCCACTTAAACCTAGATGGGAAGTATATCTACTATGGGTCAGCTGGACAGGGAAAATACACCTTGGCAGAATCACAGACATTTCTGTCTCCAGATGCCTGGTTTCATGCATGCTGTCTATATGACTAGAAAGCGATCACTTTTGTATGTGAAGGAGTCAAATAGTACTCCTAATTCAGAATAGGCATGTCATCAAATGTGATGCGTACTTATACATTTAATAGCAATTTCTACATTGTGTCCTTGGCAATAGTATACTTCTTGAGTCTTGATCTCAACAAGTACCTTGTTTTTCCTAGAGCTACCTTTAAACTCTTTGGGAATGATAGGCTCCTCTCTCTTTTCTAATTAACTAACTTAGTTATTGTGTCGTTTGTTTTCACAGGCAGTTACTCTCTTGAACATGCTTACAATGCTGTACCTATACAGGTAGGGATTTACTGGCCTCAGGAGTGGCTGCATTTGAAAAGCTGAATGACAACCCTCCCCCCCAAAAAAAAACCCCAAAACAACCAACCCAAAAACATTTATTTAACCATTTTATTCCACCATACTTTAATTTCCACTTATCTTTTTAGCCTGGACATCTGCAGGAGATTGTCTTCAAACTTTTCAGCTGCATTTTTCTTTAATTAAGCGTACACAAGGTTCACTAAATAGATCCTGTACTAAGTATAAGTCCTACTCCATGATTAT
This sequence comes from Nipponia nippon, assembly GCF_047370975.1. Lineage (NCBI taxonomy): Eukaryota > Metazoa > Chordata > Aves > Pelecaniformes > Threskiornithidae > Nipponia > Nipponia nippon. The sequence goes on along the minus strand of NW_028262290.1, from coordinate 83,716,272 downwards.
CCATTTGCAAAAAGCAGAAGGTGTTTGACGGAAATCTCTAAACATTTAAGTAATCCAGCTGCCATAGTCTGAGATTATAGTCTGTATCCACTATGACTGTGGTGGGTTGACCTTGGCTGGCTGCTGGGTGCCCACCAAGCTGCTCTCTCACTCCTCCTCCTTGGTAAGACAAGGAGACAAAATAAAATGGAAAAGCTTGTGGGTCGAGATAAGGACAGGAAGATCGCTCACCAGTTATCATCACAGGCAAAATAGACTCGACTTGGGGAAAATTAATTTGATTTATTGCTAATTAAAAAGTAGGGTAGCAAGAAACAAAAACAAAACCAAAAACATCTTCTCCCCACCCTCTCTCCCTCCCAGGCTCAACTTCGCTCCTTCATTCCCAACTCTTCTACCTCCTCTACGCCTGGGGTGGAGAATGGGCGTTGCGTTCAGTTCAGAACAGCTCCCCTCTACCACTCTTTCCTCCTCATGCTGTTCCCCGCCTCCAGTGTGGGGTCCCTCCCATGGGATACAGTCCTTCATGAACTGCTACAGTGTGGGTCCTTCTCATGGGCTGCAGTTCTTCAAGAACTGCTCCAACTTGGGTAATTTCCATGGGGTACAGTCCTTCAGCAACAGACTGGTCCAGCGTGGGTCCCCTGGAGGGTGACAAGTCCTGCCAGAAAACCTACTCCTGTGTGGGGTCCTCTCCATGGGCTGCAGTTCCTGCCAGAACCCTTCTCCAGCATGGGCTGTCCACAGGCTGCAGCTGCCTCCAGGGCACATCCACCTGCTGCAGTGTGGGGTCCTCCATGAGCTGCAGGGAGACACCCTGCTTCACCAGTCTTCTCCACTGGCTGCAGGGGAATCTCTGCTCTGGCACATGGAGCACCTCCTGTCTGTCTTTCTTCACTGACCTTGTTGTCTGCAGGGTTGTTTCTCTCACATTTTTCTCACTCATCTTTCTCACAGCTGCTGTGGAGTGTTTTTTTGACCTTTTCTTAAGTATGTTATTACAGAGGCGCCACCAGCTTTGTTGATGGGCTCAGCTTTGTCCAGTGGCCGGGCCATCTTGGAGCCAGCTGGAACTGGCTGTGTCTGACATGGCAGCAGCTCCTGGTCTCTTCTCACAGAAGCCATCACCCCTGCAACCCCTCCAGCTACCAAAACCTTGCAACATAAACCCAGTATACTGACTCTTCTCTGTTACTTTTGATGAATAAGCTAACAACAATGGTCTTTGTGATTTTTTTTTTTTTGCTGGTTTATAAGTTTCTGTCTCTAAATGGGAGAAAGAAAGCATCTCATTTTATTGTTGTGAGAATTCATATAATATTTGCATTATGTTTTGCATATTTGTTCTTAGTTTGGGCATCATTAATATAAAAAAATTAACAGTTACATCTTTTCTATATTCTGATTCTGTTTTCCGTTAATACCATAGAGAAATATAGATTGTATTTTCCTCCACTCATTTCTGTAACTCATTTCAAAACAAAAATTCTTTCTCATATATTGGGGGAAAAGTAATAAACTCAGTAATTTTTTTGACACATACTTTAAATTACATGGTAAGAACCGTAATTTTAAAAAATACTTCTTCTTTTCACCACGTAAGTATGTGTTAAATGACCTGAGACAGGGAAGAGAATTAAGTACTTCATCAAGAAAGATTACATTTGTTTATAATTCCTCTAGTGAAAGAGCATTCATCATTCCTCCCCACCCTCCCCCCATCTTTTCATCCTGAACTATAATCCCATCATTTGCTTGACTGACTCTCTTGAACTTTGACATTTGGTTTACTCATGAAGTGTAAAAAGAATTAAATTGGAGCACCCACTCAGGTGGGATCTGTTTGCCTACACAGTCCTGGCTTCTCTGCCTCTCATTTGTCTTAATAATACAGCCAGCAGCATTAATAAGCCTAATCAGGTCACATCAGTTAATGGACTGTCCTTGTCACAGACCAAATTTTCTCATTAGAGGCAGAAGGGAATAATTTCTATGTTAGATTTCTTCTGGACATTATCGATACGTATACTTCCCCCCTCCTCCACAGCTCTCCTCTCTCTAAACCATCACTGGTTTTAATTAAAATCCTCTCTTCCTTTCTTTAACTCAGTGAGCCAGTAATAACCTATGATGTGTCATTTTGTGTTAAGTTATGCCATTTGTATGCCAGTATCTTGAAGATGGCATTAGATCCCATTGTACAGCTGCAGATCTACTGTTTATTTCTGTAGACCATTGCAATAAAAGGCAAAGTATAGCTTTTTAAAGCTTTTTTTCTTACATTTTGCATGTTTTGATGCAGAAAACAGGAACTGAATGATATATAGGCCTATAACATTTATATTAATGCTCAATACATAATACAAAATTATAATACATTTAGACCACACTAACAGGATATGATCCCTGATTTCAATATGAAAAGGTATCAGCTGAATTTTTGCCATTGACTTAGCAGAACAGGGATTCATTCTTTAAATTTATTAAAATGCAGATTAAAATTCAAAGTATCTTGGAAAGAAACACGATCGAAAGAGGATGAGACCTCTGTTCCATCACTGCTCACTCTGTTTTTATAATTTCAATGGTAACTCTGCTATTTGGGGTTTTTTTCCTGTATTTTTCAAAACTCTAAGCCAGTTTCCACCCTTACTTTCCAGAAGAGACAACTTTAAATCTGCAGTATCAGCTTCTTTTACACAGATAGAGGCTGTTCAGAATACCATAAAGTCAACACTTTCTCAGAGACTGAGTATAGGAGACTAAATCTAGGCAATCATTACTGAAAATCTTAACCATGGTTGATTCCAAGACAAATTATAAAAGCTTCTTTAAACTTCAAAAATTGATTAAAATTAAAAGCTGATGTTTACTTGATAAGCTCAAGATAGTTAGCAGACTACCTGGCATGTTGTAAGTCAAATATTTAAATTTTTAATTATTAGTTCTATAGTTCTCTGAGATATAAAATCAAGAATTATGTCTGAACTCTTTGCTGATTGCCAGGTTTATTCCTGGTATATAACTGGTTTTGTTTAGCTATTTCTATTCTTTGCTGTTAAAAAAACATGAAGGTGCCTATGCTACTACAGGGTGCCTTCCTATATCAAATTAAATATCTATGTAAATGCATTTTACAATCATAAATCTACCCAAAATACTAGTGATATTCCATATCTCAGTATGAGGAAAGTGGTATAAGTTCAGAAAACTATGAACTTCTTGATTGAACATAGGCAAACTTTTGAGTGATCTAGTCGCACCATCACCGTATTGTTGGCACTTCCCGTTGCATCCAAAAGAAGAAAAAAAGCAGCTATATAGAAACACATGACCCAATTAGATGGGGCAGATCTCTTTCATAAATCAGTCACACTTCTGAAAATCAGATTATTGTCTGAAGACTGAATTTTGCATGCAGGTAGGCAGAGAATTCTCATTTCACCTTTAAAGCTGAAAAACTAATAGGTCACATTTTTTGTAGATGTAAAGATGATGTGTTTGTGCAGTTAAGCATGGATGAATGAACAGTATATTTTTAAAAAGTGATTTAGATGTTTTACATAAACTTAGTTTTCATATTTAGTAAGCTATAATGCACAGGTAACTGAATGTCTTGTAGGACCAATATGTACTGAATTTGGCTCTTGAAATACCTTACATAGCAGGACCTAGTTAATTTGAAATTTACATAATTGTAGTGCAACAAAAGGAATGCTTGTGACTGACATCATTGCAATATCTCATTCATCCTCTCATCTTTATATTTTATGAAATTAATTGCCAATGTCTTTTTTTTGCTGCTAGTGATGATAGTTGGTAGTTCATTTTGTGTTACAGAAACAATAAAAACTCCTGCAGTTCTTCTTTTCAACTTTAGTGATTTCATGTCTCCACTGGTTAATGGTATTCTTATTAAAACAAAACCAGCTGAAAAGCTAGACTCCATATTACTGCTCTATAAATCCTATTAATCCTATTAATTTCTATTTTAACTATCAGCTAAGGAGGAGCAAAATGATGTGCAAGTGATATTTTGCAAAATATTATGCAAAACAATCATAAACAAATCAAACAAAAGCCCCAGTGGGCAAGCAAACACCCAACAAAACCCCTGCTAGCCCTTCCTTAAAGCAGACCCTCCAGTGGAAAGGGAGAGCATGGGGGAACAGGCATAGGTAGCTCTCTTTCATTTCTCTCACAGCTGGACAATTAATTCACTTAGCTTCCTGGGTATCTGGGTGATCTTGAAGGGTTTGTTGCATGCTGAACATTTGCTTGACGCTGTGGAAAATAATTATAAAAATATCTCTCATCCTTTACTTATTTTCCATCAACAGCTAGCAGCTTCTCTAAATTTTGAATATGATTCTGCTTCTTTTCTTTTTTTTTCCCCCTCAAGGTTTGTGATGAGAAACTAGAGCTGCAGATCACAAGAGAGCAACTGGCCACATCATGATAAAAATCCTTCCAGAGTCTTTAAGAATACTATGAAAAAACAGTGGTTTATGAGATTGGTTGAAGTATTCACTATCTACCTGATGCAAATTCTTCTTCAGTGGGCTAACGCAGGGGTAACATAAATCCAGTGAAATTTCCAGAACAGAAAATAAACTTGACCATGGAGGCACACAATAATTGTTTAGAAACTTGGTGGAAAGTATGATTTCAATGAAAGAAAGGAGAATATTGAGTTATAAAATTTCCTATAGCAACCAGTTTGACTGATTGCTGCATGATAATAAGAAACATTTCCACCCAAATTCATAAAAAGCTCAGGAGGAACAAAGTTGTGGGCAATGGAGGAAGATATACTCTTGCCTATTCCAGATATTTCCTGATGTATCTATAGCTGCTCTCAAAATGATGAGAATTTCACCCCATTCTCTTACGCTTTGAAACTTTATTGACTTATGATCACAGACCTTTTTTATGCTGTGCCCCAATAGGTTATAAAAGACTTGTAATACGTTTGTGAAGGTAAGACAAAATGCATCTGAAACAGCTTCCATAAAGTGGTCTGAATAAAGAGACTATAAGGTTTGGCATCTGTGTTAAATTAAAAAGTCAATAGAAATATTGATCATGATCATATCTCTTTTCAGAAGTGAAGAGCTCTATAACTAATACATAAAACCCACACATTTTGCAGATAAATGTTGTGTCAAAATCTGTGATCCTGTAATCAAACATTTAAAATGCAAAGGTAATGCATAAAACAGCCACTGTTTCTGTGTTTAATTTTCTTTCATTTTAAAAGGAGCAGGACTGGAAAAGGAGACAGAGACATTAATTAGTACTCTAATTATGCCTTTGACCTTATCTGTAGAAGAATAAACAAAACATTGTGTACAATGTCATCTATAACTGTGACTGTATAAATTGAAAAAAAAACCCTAGTTTTCTTACATCCTAACTTCCAGTCTCCTGAGGACCAAACCACATATATGGAGTTTTGTGGTTGGGGTCAAAAGTTGTCTGGATGAAATAGTACAGAGTATCAGCAGAGGATGAGCTCAAGTACTGTCCCTTGTGAATATGTTACCTGCACACTGCAGAGCAGGTGCTCCCAGAAACTGAATGATGAGAATGTGACTATTTAGTAATAGAATTTACATAACCCCTCTTGACACATTGTTTTGTTTTATTACCAGGGCGACAGAGACTTTCAAATTATTTTGAGTGGTGCAAAACAGGAGGCTTTCCTCAAATAATATCAGGTGGTTTTGTCTTGAAAGTTCCTCATAAGCTTCTAAAACATTATCAGGCAAATTTGCTTATTTTATCTACTTCAGCTTTTTAAAATACAGAACAGCAGTATTAAGACTACCCAAAATAATTAAAACTAATGTCCAAAATCAATCAGTTTCCCAAGCGGTAATGTAAAACATATTGTTTATGAGCAATGTTCACAAGAACACATTACATTTTTCACATAACAAAAACATACACTAGCTAACTGATGATGGAATTAAAGTAAACTCTTATGGCTTTTTCCACTGAATTACGTTTACTCATCTGGTTAGACCAAGGTAACGCACTTCAGTAATTTCAACTGAAATTATACAACTGAGATACAGAACCTCTTTGATAGCCAGAACTCAGTCACTGCAATCTCTTCATAGGTTAAGTTGACGTACTCATATTATACACCTTCACCAGAAAGCAGTAGTAATTGCAAAGCACACATGTAATATTTGCAATAGTTGTAATTCTTTTAAAGGGAAATATTGACTGCATTTGTGAGCCAGACTGCAGAGACAGTTTAGGATTCAGTCAAAGCCCTGCATCAATAGAGCTCTTTCTTTTAGTCCATTTCAATCTTTTTTTTTTTTCATCTTTCACATAGTATATTATATAGTCATGAGAGAAATAAAGAGAGCATTCTCAGACAGATATAATGTTATACACAGTACCATATTTATTCAAAATGTCATTCCTTTTCTTCAGTGTGGCCCTGCCAGGGGTCATTGGCCTTTAACTCCTGAGAGAGTACAACAAAATCTGTAGTGTATTTCTTTATAGAAGATCCACATATTTTAAACCTAAATCAAATCCAAGTTCATAAAGAGACCAACACATTATCTACATAAATAGGATATATACTCTTGTCCTTCTGACAAGCCTACATTTTGGTAAGCTTCAGTTTCTAAATTGTCATTGATGATGTTTTGCCCCAATTATCTAAAAAATTGCTTTAGGACTATTTACCAATACGACATAAAGTATTTATGCTGCAGTGATTTGCCATTCAGGACCAGAACAGAACAAAAGATACTTTAAAAAAATGGATCAATTGAACCATTCCTTTCATGCAGCTTCCAGCACATCCACTTAAGCAAAAAGAAATAAAAATAAATTTGAAAGCCTTCTTTTAGAATGAGAACAGTTATTAAATCTCAGACAGAGTCAATGGAAACATTCATTGAAATGGAGGGTGGGGCATAGAGATGGAGAGCAGAAAACAGTACCACAGTACCAAGAGATAGGTGTAGCTGACACAGTATCTCTGTTACACAAGATTGACAAAGACATCTTAAAAGATTTTAGTGGGAAGAAAGCAGTGCTGACGAGCTCCACAGGAAAGATAAGCAATTCTCTCCTCCCTTGGGTGAGGCACCCTCCCCTCCTACTTCTCACCCTACATTGTGCTCTACCAGCTATCTTCCTTCTTCTCTTCCTGGATTACCACAGGCGGATTGATGGCACTTTGATGACTGACCCTTTTGCAGTCTTTAACCTTCCTGACATGACTTCTTTCTGTTTGGTGGACACTTCTGCTGCTTCAGCTGTTACTGGCCATGGATTTGTTTGCTTTCCTCTATTTCCTCAAAATTAATGTTAAATAGTAATTTTGGTTATATATTAAGACCAGTTGTACCTGAGAGAGCTGCCATTTTTTCTGTTTCTTATTTAACATTGCAAACTGAATCTGCTCCACAAGGAGACAGACAGGGACACTGTGACATACCTCTGCAGGGTTTGAATCTGGTCAGACCTGAAGTCTGTGTCAGAGCTGGGAGCTGAGCAGTTGTACTCAGTTGCAGTTCAATATTATAACCTGCCTTTCTCTCTAAACTCAAGAGACTTGCACTGATTTCTAATGAGTAAGTTATTCTGCAACATGCAGACCATGTAATAAGTTTCCTGTACTATGCTAAATGCATTTATTTAAATGTCATTGACTCAAGTGAGGCTGTGCGTGTGGCTGATATACTTCCCCCTTCTTAAATATGTTATCAGAGAGATTCTACCACCGTCGCTGATGGGCTATGCCTTGGCCAGCGGTGGGTCCGTCTTGGAGCCAGGTGGCATTGGCTCTATCGGAGACAGGGGAACCTTCTAGCAGCTTCTCACTGAAGCCACCCCTGTAGCCCCCCCGCTACCAAAACCTTGCCATGCAAACCCAGTACAGAATGGATGAGGTAGTCCTTTTTTTTCTTTAACACACACACTGTTCTTCAACAGCAGCATACAGTGAGGAAGAGTGGGATTTTGGTGTCCAGGGCACACCACTGAAGCTCTTGCTTTGTTTGTTTCAGTACAAGTGCTTTCTGAAAACTCCTTGTGGTATTAGGGAATAAGAAAGATGATAAAATAATACTACATTTTATACTGAGGGATTCACAGACTATGTTTGGGGCAGGGGGAAGGACTACAAATTGATGGTCATAGGATTTTAAAATACGGTTTCACATAGAATTATTCACATTTCATTAGCTTGTTTGAATTCTTTGAAAAAGTTTATAAAAGAGTATTTGAAAGAGGAAGGAGATACAGTTTGCTTAGCTCTATTAAAGGCTTTTGACCAAGTGTTTGATAAGAGTAATGGAAATAGGAAAATACAGAGCAAGTGCACAGGGTTTTATAAGAGATGAAAGGCTGATTTAGAGGAAAGAAATACAGTCATAGTGAATGGCTGTTCCTTTGGGAGTGGAAAAAGCTAAGGCTGAGCTATTTTAAGGACTGGTGTAGGATCTGTCAATTAGAATTCTTTGTAATGATAGCACACAATGATAGGAAGTGATTCAGATTCCCAACTAACCTCCCTAGCTGCTAAGAAGTAAGGCAGATTGAGAGAAACTCATGTAAGAACAGGGTACATTGGAGCATGGAACAGATAAATGAATGGTGAAGTGGACTGAAAATTGTCTTAAATGGCAGGCTCAAAGGGTTGTGATCAGCAGCCCAAAGTGCAGCTGGAGGCCAGTCATTAGTGGAGTACCCCCCGGGGCGGATCCTGGAGGCAGTACTGTTTAATCTCTCCATCAATGACCTGGTTGATGGGACAGAGTTGACTCTCGGCCAGTTTGCAAATGACACAAAACTGGAGTACCGGCTGATACACCAGAGGGTCATGCTGCCATGCAGAGGCATCTCAACAGGCTGGGGAAATGGGTGAACAGGAACCTTGTGAAGTTCAAGAACAGGAAATGCAGAGTCCAGCCCCCGGAGAGCAATAATCCCATGCACCAGTACACATGCAGGGCCAACTGGCTGGAGAGCAGCTTTTCAAAAAAGGATGTGAAGGTCCTGGTGGACGCAAACTGAACATGAGCCAGCCACGTGCCCTTGTGGCAAAGAAGTCCCGCTGTATCCTGCACTGCGTGAGGAAGAGTGTTGCCAGCAGGCTGAGGGAAGTGATCCTTCTCCTCTGCACAGCACTGGTGAGGCCACGTGTGGAATGCTGTGCCCAAATATGGGCTCCCCAGTACAAGAGAGACATGGAGCCACTGGACTAAGTCCAGTGCAGGGGCATGAAATCATTAAGAACTGGAGTATGCGTCTTACGAGGCGAGACTGAAAGAGCTGGGACTGTTCAGCCTGGAGATGAGAAGGCTCGGAAGGAGCTCATCAGTGCGTTTAAATACCTGATAGGAAGAGTACAGAAGATGAGTGAAGATGAGCAAAGACGAGGAAAGACTCATTGGAGTAGTATCCAGTGAAATGACAGGAGGCAACGTGCGCAAATTGAAATGCAGAAAATTCCATTTAAAGATAAGAAGGAAAAAAAATGGTTTTACTGTGGGATTGGTCAAAAATTGGGACAGGTCACCTAGAGACGTTGTGGAATCTCCATTCTTGGAGATATTCAAAACCCAAGTGGACATGGCCCAGAGCAATGTACACTAGTTGACGCAGCTTTGAGCAGGGGAGTTGGACTTGCTGATCTATGGGGTACCTTCCAACCTCAACCATTCTGTGATTTTGTGATATTGGGAACTGTGTGTTGAATGTGGAGAAGAAGGAGAACTCTCAAATTTCTCACCAATGGTGATGTATTCTCAAAGAAAATAGGTGGTTGTAAAAATAATTGTGGGTGATTCAATTAAGGTTTCTCTCTAGCATAACGTAGTGCTGATAACAAAAGCAAAAGCAACAATAACAGCAACCCCCCAAATCACAGCCCCTTGCAAGAGAAAGGTGGCACTCAAATATAAATAGATGGTCTTCTGCCAATTCCAAAGCCAATTTCAGTTAGAAAAATAAACATGTACTTTGAAGTTTTGAAAGCAGTGCTGCAAATAGGACAAATAATACTATCTTTGAAGTCTTTGTTGTCAATAAGAAGGAATAAAAGCTGTGGGGAGAAATAAACACTGATGATTGAAGGAATTGGACAATGTCTTGATTTGAGAATCAAAGTGAGGATTATAACTGTATTTTACCCCTGTATCTCCCCTGCTACCAAAACCTTGCTATGCATCCCAATAAAGTATTATATAAAAGAATTGTTATAAATGCACACTACTTATAATAGTTTCCAAACAAATACAGAAAAAAGAAGTCATTTTTCCTGGAAATTCTCAAAATGTTCACTTGTCTAACCAAATCAAGTCTGAAATTTGTTTCTTCTTTCTAGAGTGATGAGGTGAAGTAGACTGTGGCAGTGATGAATATTGAAAAATGGCTCTGAAGAAACAAACCACCTGAATAGAGGGAGGCTTCGATTCAAAGGTGTTATCCCAGTAGTTCACTTAAGTGTTCATATTTATGAGTGTTTTGCTGTCTGTTCTTCTTGATGATAGTAAAGGGCTTTGCAGACTGTTAGCTAAAGCTATAAATATCACATGTAAAATACATGCACATATATTCATGTGGGCTATACTGGCATGTCAGTCTTTTCACTTTCAAGAACTGCTTGTGAATATAAACATTGTAATTTTATACCCAATGCAGCATACTTCTGAAATGTTAAAGTTCTGAATTTACCAGTCATCGCTTCTTCCCTAGGACTACACTGGTGAGTGAAATATATTAGCTTAAATACTTTGTTGTAGCTCAGTAATCACAATAAAATATACATAAATCCACCAATTTACATGTATTTACTAGAGATTAGTGTTCTAATCTATAAGACCATGCGCATGTTGGTATTATTAACTGAAGTATGACCTGAACCTGTGGGCAACAAGAATCTAGAGATAGAACTGCAGACATTGCTGACACCATTCCTTCCTTAGGAGCTCATTTCAATGTAAAAATAGGTGAAAAGGGTTCTTGAGGATAATCACAGAATAATAGAATTGTTTAGGTTGGAAAAGACCCTTAAGATCATCAAGTCCAACTGTTAGCCTAGCACTGCCAAGTCCACCACTAAACCATGTCCCTAAGCACCACATCTACCCGTCTTTTAAATACCTCCATGGATGGGGACTCAATCACTTCCCTGGGCAGCCTGTTCCAGCGCCTGACTACCTTTTCAGTGAAGAAATTTTTCCTAATGTCCAATCTAAACTTCCCCTGGCACAACTTGAGGCCATTTCCTCTTGTCCTGTCACTTGTTATGTGGGAAAAGAGACTGACACATGCCTTGCTTTAAAAAAAACCTCCTTTCAGTAGTTGTCGAGAGCCACATGGTCTCCCCTCAGCCTTCTCTTCTCTTCTCTTCTCTTCTCTTCTCTTCTCTTCTCTTCTCTTCTCTTCTCTTCTCTTCTCTTCTCTTCTCTTCTCTTCTCTTCTCTTCTCTTCTCTTCTCTTCTCTTCTCTTCTCTTCTCTTCTCTTCTCTTCTCTTCTCTTCTCTTCTCTTCTCTTCTCTTCTCTTCTCTTCTCTTCTCTTCTCTTCCCTTCCCTTCCCTTCCCTTCCCTTCCCTTCCCTTCCCTTCCCTTCCCTTCCCTTCCCTTCCCTTCCCTTCCCTTCTCCTCTCCTCTCCTCTCCTCTCCTCTCCTCTCCTCTCCTCTCCTCTCCTCTCCTCTCCTCTCCTCTCCTCTCCTCTCCTCTCCTCTCCTCTCCTCTCCTCTCCTCTCCTCTCCTCTCCTCTCCTCTCCTCTCCTCTCCTCTCCTCTTCTCCAGACTAAACAACCCCCATTCCCTCAGCTGCTCCTCATAAGACTTGTGCTCTAGACCCTAATCATCCAAGTTCAGGTGGTAGCTCATCAATAGAAAAGTGTTTTTACCCTTTTGTACTTCTCACTCTCATTTGTGCTCCTTCGTTACTCTGCCTTCATTGAACTTGCCTACTGAGCTGCCCTGGATGCCTGGTGTTTCATGGCTTATCAGTGTTCTGTCATCTTGTATTTCACAAACTCTTTTCCAAAAACCCAGATACATTTTGTCACATGAACTGTTGTTACCAAGCTTGTTTGATTTATAACCTCCATAACAAAGCTCAAAGCAGTTAGGCAGCAGCTTAAGATTTTTGGGAATGTTTTTGTCCTCATTTTGTCTTCCATCTTTTGACTGCTTTTTGAACTAAAGATACAGGCGTCAATACTAAAAAAAAAAAAATTGTGGAAATTCCATAAATTTTCAGATTTCTGGAAACAAATTAAAAAAATGCATATTTTCACAATGGCTGCTTTCTATCTAAGATCCAGAAAGACAGAGAAAGAACATATTTCGAAAGTTCAAATTTAAATTATTCCAGAGCTGCAATATGTATAAATAAATCCAAGGCATAGGCAAATTTTCCATTAAGTTCTTTCAGTATTGTCTTGTCTTGGAAATACATCTCATTTTATGAGATTCTCAGATACTATGCTGTGTCTATGTTAGACTGTAAGAAAGATTTCTGGATGTATATGAGCAAAATAATGAGCAAATGGTCTTGGCGCTTTGACTATCTCTATCAATTTTCCTGACACTGTTTGCTTACTGTTGATTATGCATGCACTAGCTAGGATGTTAGGTATGTCAGACAAGGTTTGCTGAAAAGGTAATTAAAGTTGCAACAAACTTAAGGGAAGGAAAACACTGAATAAGTAAAAATTTGTTACTTATAATAGATGGGACTCCTAAAGTGATACTGATTTAGAAGAGGCTCACTTGACAAGAAATATCCCTGTGTTGTTAACCAATATTAATCACCAGATGGTGGTGGCCTTTTTAAAAAATTGTTCATTTGATAGTATTATTACTAACATCCAGACCAGAATACCTCACACCCAAGTGAAATATTTGCAGAAACTTTCCAGATCATTAATGGTTCCTTATAATGTTAATTCCCACCAAAGACAATGGGTAAATCTTGATTTCTTTACATAGTTTCAGCCAGTTGTTTTTAATTTTGAGGACAGAATATAAAGTATTACTAAGGGAACACAAGCCCAAGTGAATTGAGAGTGAACCCTTTTCCTGTCACTCTGCACTTTCACGGGAAAGTGCCAAACATATTCACGTAAAATTGAAGGCTGGATTTTAGATTCTTTTATGCTGCTGCTGTTGCTCCACTGAGTGAATTTATAGCAGTATTGGCATGGAAAGAAGACCCCAGCCATTGTACTTTCCCTTTGTTGTGAACACACTGAGAAACCTTTTTTCTTTCATTTGGTTCCTCCTTTTTGTTGTAGCGCTTGTAGCCCAGAAGGATGTTGATATAGCCCAAGGTCTTGTCTTGATTTGTCTTAAATTGTTTATTGCACTAGCTATGAAGCAGTCAAGTGGCTAAAGTCTACTAGCAAAATCAAATGGTGGTTGTTGCTGAACTACAGGCCTTGTTCACTACTATTAATCTCTGCACTTGATCAAACTTGTTTTACTAAATTGTTTGATCTGATGCTTAACTGTATGAGCTAATGCTTACCAATACCATATATGGCAGTACTTCCCTGTATCATTTATATCTAAGGTCCAGCAAACAATGATAAGAACATCTTTAAAGTATAGAATAGCATACCAAATGGAAAAGAATCATACTGACAAACATCAACATAAATAGAGCCCCAAGCAAATGCAAAAATTTGCAAACATTTGAAGAGGATCTGAAGAAGAAGGTACCACCAAAACCACTGAGTTAACGGATTGCCATAGCTACCATTGCGCTGCACTTGCCTAAAGAAAACAGGCAGGGACGAGGAAACCATGCATGACCAGAACAGTGAGAAAGAAGTTCAGATAAGAGTGGCAGCTGTAAAGTAGAATATTAATGATTCAACTGCATGATTGCTTTTCCTGCCCCTTTTATTTTGGTTGAGCAATTTTGATTATTGGTGTGTTGTATTGATATAATTTTACCTAGAATAGTAATGACTTCTGCAATATATCAATATCAACCATAATAATACCACCAGTATCACTAGTAAATTCACTGTTCTGAATATGAGATATGTTTCCTTTTTGCTCATAACAAACTTCTGTATATAACAGCAGGGAGCATGCAGGTTACACCTAGTGTTTTGAAGATCCAGAGTACCACCAAGGACTAGGATAATGAGGAGGTGAGACACTTTCTCCAAGTTGCCTAGCAGAATTGACCTTAGCCCCCTTAACTGTCTGAACTTCCAGAAATCAGACATGAATATCTTACTTCATATTTTTACCTATGTAGGCTAATACACAACGATATCATTCTGGTCTTTACTGTTGCTATCTTGCTGAGAGAAATATCCAGAGTTTGACACTCCCCACAACCCAAGATACTTGCAGAAGTGATGTTTTCCACATAAAGAAACATACAGTATCTGGGAATGTTCTGCTTAGGCTTTCTGTCAAAAATGGTATTAGGTTTAGAGCCTACTTGAGGCTATGTTTTTCATTTTTGTTTAGCTTTATCTTAAAAACCATCTGTTCCAAGGTTGTGCACTGGTTCTGAGTATATCTAAAAAGTGCTGGAGGATGCTTGCTCATTGCCTTCTTTCCCCTTTCTCTTTCCCTGGTTTATTTTTTCGTCTCTTTTGCTATATTCCTCTGCTTAAAAAATGTGTGTTCTTTATCTTATTAAGGCTCCTCTGAAGAAATGAAACACTTGTCTCCTGTGCTTTCTCTAATTATTAAAAATGGTTCCATGTATTTCTTCCTACATTGTGCTTCTAAGCTTTTACTAACGACTTTGTCTTTTTTCAGATTATTTTACTGCATACATACATACATGCATACATTATATCTACAGATACACACACATACATACATATATGCAAAGAATTGCATATACTTCTAGATAGATAATGTCTAAAAATATACAAACTCATAAGCTGTGGCTGGTAATGAAAAAAATGAATGGGCAGATTTGCTAATGATGGACACTGATGCAGCTCAGAATTTAGCCTTACTCAGTTGTCACAGCTTTATCAGACTTACTTGGACAGAGGGACTTCAGCTGAGAGGTGACTATGTCATCTAGAACAATAACAATGCTCTAGTCAAATGTTTCTGCATTTACTGTTCTATCATTTAATAGGCTTGACTCACACTGAGCATGTGAACAAAACCTTTGTGCTGGCTGGCAGTAGTGCAGTTTATTTTGCCTGCCTTTCTGGCCTGACTTTCTGCTAGACCACAGCCTCTGTTCAGAAGTGTGGTCCTTGCCTTGTAGAAATATTGGAAGTGACACCAATAATGTTCCCATTGCTATTCATATGCACCTAGTGGGTACCTCTCATGGCCTTGCAAGTCCTGGTTCTAAGTAAGAAGATAAAGTGATAAAAGGAACCAACTTGCCTTGATTTCAGTCATACTTAGATGCAGAGGTCCAAAGATAGAAATAAACACGAAGTTCTTATTATTATGCGATACTTAACAGATACATCTGCATCATATAACCACCTGTAAATTAAGGCACTAATAGGAACAGATCAAACATGATCAAAGAAAAAAATATGCTTAAGGGAAAGCGTGACCCTAAAATCCTTTAGTGTTTCAATGTTGTCATGAGTACTGGCTATGGAAATTGAACTTTTCTTTATAAAGAGATAAGGCTTCCTATGAAAGTACTAGATTTGGGAAACTAAATTTCTGTGGTGTCGCACTACATCTAAATTCATACAAAATGCTGTGTTTCAATATTGTGGTGTGGTAAAAAAGCTCCAGAAAGATCAATACCACTGCATAAACCTTAAAAAAAAAAAATCTCTACAGATGTAGCTACAAATACCTGTGTTTCTGTGTCCCAGAATGCAGTTGTACCTTTTACCATGCAGCTCAGTTACATGTCCGAAACTTGACACGTTATATAGATTCTTGAGAAGATTTCCAAATGGAAAAACTCCAATATAATTTGTTTCTTTTCTTTCTGGCAGTTTCATCTGTTGTAGACTGTAAGTCCTTTATTTTGGAAGGCATTTGTAACAAGTATAATAATTATATTCTGTGTTTTTTTTTTTTCCTGGATTCAATTAGATTATTTACCATGAGTAAAACATTAATATATTTTTTCTTACTTAACAAATTAAAACTCAGAAAGATTATGCTCTTTTATATATATATATTCCTTAATTTTAGGTTTCATCCTTCTATGAAAAAATTATAATTCTTTAGAGGTTTATTAAGTATTAATCTGTGTAATATTAGTAATTCATTTTTATCAATCTCTTCTTGTGAAATTCATTTTTATCAATCTCTTCTTGTGAAGCTGAAGAATTTAGTGGGACAGAGAAAGAAATGCAGTTTGTTATTCTATCATGGATGAAAAATTATGATTCTACTTGAAGACATTGAAAAGTTAATTAGTTACAGACTTTAATGGGTCATCTTCTTTTAGTGAGTATGCATATTTCACTTTCAAAATCAGCAGTAAGGTAACACATATGAACATTTTTGATAATTCATAGAGACCATTTTTCCCCTTGGCTAAATTAATGTAATTTCTGTCTACATGTTTCTGTCAGTAACCTTATGGGATCCTGCAGTTAATATAAAAGCCTACCAGTGTCACACCTGTGTGTCCCATTGTTTTTCGCAAAGCGAGAAAATCTGATCTGTTGAACAGAAAAAAATGTGTTCATTTTGTAACACCATTACAACTCTTTCACTTAGGAGAATACGTAAAACCTCAGTGTATAGACTGAAATAATGATGAGAGATAATAGATGGCTATATTACATTCTCTTAATTTTAATGAGTAAATGGCATTCATGCTCGTCCTAATTAGTAGCCAT
Source organism: Nipponia nippon (assembly GCF_047370975.1). Classification (NCBI taxonomy): domain Eukaryota; kingdom Metazoa; phylum Chordata; class Aves; order Pelecaniformes; family Threskiornithidae; genus Nipponia; species Nipponia nippon. The sequence continues at coordinate 83,699,459 of NW_028262290.1, read as the reverse complement.
GACAAAAAATAATCATATAAAAAACTATATCACAGTGCCAGATATGAATTATGCAAAATGCCAGCAATCACGAACAAAACTGCATATTCCTTCTATGTAAGGTAATGAATACAGAGAATTCTTATAAACTATTTACTTTTTAAAGAAATTCAGGTTTTTTTTTAGTATGTCTGTATAAATATATTCAAATATTAATGTCAGAAGGTAAAAAAATTATATATTTTGTAACAGCTCTGCACTTCCACAACTGTTTCTAGGCAGAGAATTTTAAAATATTTAGGGCAAATTACTCAAAACCATGTAATCGACACAGAAGTCTGAGTCTCATTTTCAAATATCTAAGTAGCTGAGAGCACCTAAATATGCGGATGGGGCCTAGCTGGAATTGCAAATATTGACCTGTGACATGTTTATTAATTAATCACTTGGAGTATTCTCCATTAGTTATGCACAGCATAAGAGAGACACTTGAGCTGCATGACATGTTCCTGAAGAGATATCATCCCACTTTACAAATAGGAAAAGTAAATAGTATACAACACATTTTCTGTGAGCTTTCTGTTTTAGGGAAACATTAGCTAAGTTCTGAACTCCTATGGGAAAAACACAGATGCACACATGACAATATATTCTTCAGAAATCAGTGAAAAGACACAAAAAGTCTCATTTCCTTCCTTAAAAATGAACCATACAATCTTAATATTCTCTGAATGGACTTTCCATGGAAATTACTTCTATATGCAAGTTATATCTAAATTCTGGCCTGATGTTATCTAGAAAAACTACAGGAGAAATATGTCCAACAGTTTTTCTTGGCTAACTCAATGGATTTCTGCAAGGATAAAGATAACATGTAGTAGACAAAATTTAGGCTGGCTGATCCAGTCAGCCTAAAAGATTGTAAATCTTAATTTTTGAGACACATTTGCCTGTGGAGCATTAAATGTGAGCAGTAGAAGCAAAACTTTTCAGTAGCCAGAGAATTAAAATGCATTTTTCTCTTCTTTCTCCCCACCTTTCTTTTCCTCTTCTTCTTATCCCCAGCATCCCTGAGCAGGACACATGATACTCTTGGTTAGTACTAAAGGCAGTAGGAAAAAACAAGAAAGCAAAAGACTTTTAGCATTTTAGAAAGAAAACAACAAAAATAAGAATGCATATAAACTGAGAAGCAGGAAATGAGGATGCCCTTGGAATTACATGATACCATAAAATCAATTATTCAGAAGAACCAGGAGATCAGGTTAAAAGCATAGATAGAAAACAACGACAGCAACAACAAGAAGAAAAGCAGATGGGTAAAAAAAAATGATCAGCATTTCCCTGGCTTATGTAAATACTTCTATGGACCTTCTCATTTTCTGTATGAGGCCACAGTATGACCATAGTACATCAAGGAAGAAGGCAGCATTTCTCTGTCACTACTCAAAACAGTTCTCCAGTAATTAAATAGCCATGACCTGAAGCTCATCAGGCATTTAGAGCATTAGAAGTAGCTCTGGTAATGATAGGTTAAATGTCTGTGGGTGAGTGGAGATCTCACAGAAACAGGTTAAATGCAGTTCTGCTTCAGAATTGATTCTTTAGATATTGACAACAGAAATGCAGGGTTTGCTACTAGAGGTTTTATGCAAAATTTAACATGAAGGTAATACTAATGATAGCTTTTGGCTACCATCAGGCCTAGCGGTGTTACTTAACCACCAGGCCACACTACAGCAGTTGCTGTACAAAATTCCCCAAAACATCTCCCCTGCCCCATTCTTAAACCTAGGAAGTCACTAATCAAAACTCAGAAAATCTAGTTTTGGAATTGAAATGCAGAGTTAAGATTGCAGAAGATTTCCGCTTCATGCATTGCTTTAAAACATGGGGGAGTATCATACCCCCTAGCTTTAATCAGTGAGATTGGAGGCTAGTATGCATATATGACTGAAAGGCAGAGAGGTTCCTCCAGGGAGTAATTTCAGATAGGAGCCAAGTTATGTGTCCCAAATCATTTACTGGATGATTCTCTTTCTCCTGTTTATACATAGGTCCTAGACAGACTAGCCACTAGGCATATTAATTGGTTGGGTTGTTATGCTTCCCTGATGGCTTAATTTATGCAGTAGCATGAACTACTGTTACAAAGCAAGCAGAAAATCTGTTAATACAAAGAAAAAGGGAACAGGTTCGCTGCACCAGGGAATGAACACAGAAGAAATTCAAACAAAAAATCAGTAGATCTTCTTAATATTGCTAGCATTTTTAATGGAAGTATAAAAGATTTTTATAGTGTTGTTTATGTATTATCTTTGATCAATTGATATTGATGGGCCATAGACAAAAGAGTCCAGGTATTCTTAAACAAGACATCTTGAAGACAGCTGATCCTCAAACCAACCCTTATGACCCAGATGTACATAAGTTAGGTTTCCTGAACTTGATCTTTCATATGCCTGGTTCCACATGCTGAATTCTTCTTCACTCAAAGGCAACTATGCTCTGTGCTGTGTAGTAGTGTTGGTTTTCCTGTGTTCACCTTTTCAGCTCCAGGCGGATGAGTAATAACAGCCCAGGTTCTGGTTGCTACTCTGCAGGAATCATGGTCAGGTAAAAAGGAGCAAGATAAGAATGTGAATACTAGCCAAGGAGAATTGCAATCTGTAGATTTTTAGAACTGTATACATGTCTGCCTTGGGACATACGGTATCTCAAATGAGAAAGCAGCAAAAACATACCACTTACTTTTTACTATAACTGGACAGAGAGGAAGATACAGGGCTATGCCACACCTCTTGGAGACATATAAATGAAGAAATCTTTCTTCTGTGATCTAAAAGGCTCTAGAATTATTTTATTCAGTATAGCTAGCTCAGTGGGAAACCTCCAGCAGCAGCTGCGCTATGGTTGGAAAGATAGGTTAAAGTAAATAATATTCATTTAAGCAAACTTATTGCTACCATTAACCTTTTCCTACAGTCAGAATTCACATTTTTTCATTTTTCTCAATCAGTCTCTATGCTGACCTATATAGTCAGAAGGAAAGGCTGGCAAGGGCATAAGGGAGGAATTAGTTATCTTCAAAGTAAGCAAACTTTAAAAAATCAGCTTGATGAAATATTCTCATTTTTTTGCTGTGAAATATTATTCTTTATGGATTTTTTCATCATGGTATTTTATTTTATCCAGCCCCTGGATCTTGAAATTCTACCCTTCGTGCAGCAGATTGCTTAGTCTGCACAGAAAATGTCATGTAGCTGTATTACAAAAGGAGCTTTCTTTCTCCAAGAAAGGTGAATTATTATATATTTAGAAGATATTCAAAGATGGTAAAGGTTCAGACTACAGAGAAAAATCTTCAGTTTAATGTGAATGTGACTCTTTGCTTTGCTGGGATTTCACTTTATTGATCTTTCAGGATGTTCCTGTCAAATGCTATTTTGCACAGTCTGTAAGGAGTAGAGGTAGCCCATTAGCAGGTGTGTTGCAGATCTTTTCTGTGTGGCTCACAGAGGATGACAGTTGGTTACAACCTGCAGCTGACAAAGTCTCCAAGTTGAAGCGTCTTACATGATTAGGGCTCTAATACTTGGGAAGGTGGAACGGAAAGTGGCGATAAGACATGAGTTTAATTCATGGAAAATAAAACTATTAAGTAGATATGATCTTTTTATATTATTTTTGCAACTGATGCTAAAATATGCAGCAATGTTATCTTGACTGGGTTCATCTCATTCTTGTCAGCTGCAGCAAATACAGTCTTCCAGAGGGGGAAACCAGAATACTTTCTGCAGTCAATGAGCATATAGACCACCCACTTTTTCCGATTTCTGTGTTGGGTCTAAAGCTTAATTTCCCAACTAGCACAGACAGCTTACTATTTTACACTTCCCCGTGGAAGCTGGAATCCCCGGGTAGACTCTCTCCAGTGGCTCTGCTGTAAAAAAAGTAGCTAGGAGTAGGTGATGTATTTTCTATTTCTCTCTCATTAGATAAATAAGCGCATAGTTCAGGGGACTATTAAAAAAAAAGTTTGCTTGATTAGAAAGTGTTTTCTCATCCCAGATTTTTGTTAGTTATGCAGACCTAAATTAACCTTCTGGGACTGTGACTTTATCTGACAAATCAGTTCTTCATCTGCAATTCCTGTTTTAGCTTTGTTTTGCTGCATGATCTTGCTTGTAAAACATTTCTCAAAAAAGCCACTAGGGGAAATGTTAGATAAATTAATTAATCTTTTAAAATGAAACTATGCAATCAAGAACTGTCCTTCTGCTACAAATAATTCTGACAAGCAATGGTCTCGATTCTCAATTTTGTGTCTCTGCTTTATGTCAGCGTTATCCTATTGAATTAAAGATAGATAGAGTAATGGTAAAATTCTTAAGTATGGTACAAGAAGGTAAAGAACCCAATTGTAATACTTTTTGTAGGTTCTGTAAAGAGACGTCTTCACTAAATACATGTATAATGAAAAACAACACATACAGTTTTGGTAGGTGATTTGTGGACTGAGAATAAAAAGAGTAAGGAAGTCTGCTTTAACTGTAGATGGATCACACAGTAGTCAGCAGTCAGTGCTCTAGTGGGAACACATTAAAGCTGCTTTCTGTCTGAACTAGCCATTGCTTAAGGGATGATTGTTGAAACCTGAAACCAGTGACATAACAATCACTGAAAATCATAATATTCCTCTTCCATTTAATGCTTTCAAACCTGAATTCACAGTAGCTAAGGACTGCACCTCTGGAGGTGAAAGAAAGAATTTATGTATTTCAAACCTGTTGCTGTTTTAAAGTGTAATAACCTAAAAGAACAACCAGAAATTCTGCACAGTTGTTGAAACCAAGAATCTTATGTTTTTTTACTGCTAGTAAACATAACTGAACTGTGAAATCACTTACAAAGGCAATTGCTATTAATGAATGTGCTTATACTAGTGGTACTATGCATGTAATGTAAAAAAGGTGCTATTCTCTCATGTTTGTTTCTTGGGTTTTTTTGTTTTGTTTTGTTTTGTTTTGTTTTTTTAACTCTTGTAACTCATATGACCATTGAAAGACAGAAAGATGCAGCTTTGTCAAAAAAGGGAAAACTGTATTCTGCTACTGCTAAGGCCAGAAGTCTGAAGGTATTATGAGATAAAAGTTGCAGAAGAAAGTAGGAAGAATGGAGATTTACTATTTACTACTAATTTACCAGGAAGGTCAATCAGTTATTTTGACATAGAATGAGGTTAGCGCAAAATACTGAAATGCTATCATGCATCACTCAATGAAATCCTAAATAATTGCAGAAGATCTTAATATTGTGTCTTACTAATGGAAAATATCTTGTAGTATAGGAATAACATGCTTTTTGGTAATTTTTATTGGTAAAATATTAAGCAGTATATGAAATATCTAAACATGAAAAACTTTGTAGCATTCCACTATATATATAAATATGTACAACTCCAGAATTTTTTTCCAGACTTTTGAAATTTTGTACTCATTCCTTTATTCTTCATGTTAATGTGGGACAAACATGATTAGTAGCTGAAAGAAAGTCTTCTCCGAATAATATGATGCTATGTATGCCTTTTAACACTGATGTTGTTCTTCCTGGGATTTCAAAGAGGGGTGCTCAGCTGTAATTAAAGAAAATAGAAAGGGTGCTTCTCTCCTGTGATGATTCTGTTTCACTATAAGCATGAATATTAGTGAAGAAAGTTCACAAATAAGATGTCATCAGCTAGAAATAGGCAAATTCAATCTGTTTGGTCATAATGTTAAGATTGGGGGAAAAAAGAAGAAAAAAGTCTATTATCATTGCTATCATTATTTACTTAATTCCCTCATCTTGCAGTGCTTAGAGGCCCAGGGTTAACACTAGTAGGAGCAGAAAAGATAGACACATTAAAGAATGAAACGTTTTACACTACATATTTCAAATTAAGTGGTAAAACTGCAATGTGCTGTTGAAACACTCTTTTGGAAGGCTTTGGTAAATATTGGTGGTACACAAAGCTATAGAACATATGAAATAGTAGATGGAGGCTTGCTTTTATGATGCAATTTAAACAAAAAACAGAAGTCTCATTCAAACCCCTAGTTCTGCTCAAAAGATTCAGCAACAACAGAGTAAATATGGCTTTACAATCCTCTACATTTTTCTGGTAGAGGAGACAACCTCTAGAGCATGGATTAGCTATTCTTAATTTAACACATGGGCAGGCAACACAGTAAATAAGGCATCAGTATTGACACCACAAATGTAAACTTGCCTGTTCTTCTGTCAGTAGCTCTTGGTTCATTTGTCTGAAGCTAATGTCTTCCAAATACCTCTATGTTCCCTCATAAGCTGGAAACTTAGGCCAAACTCATTGTCTTCACTCCAGCTGAGGAACAAAGAGTTCAGAGATGTTCTGAGTGGTCCTATTGCTCTCTATCTTTCCTGTTCTATCAATATTTTTCCCCATAATATTTCTAAAACCCCTCATAGTGCACCTTCCCACTGCATGACGTTGTATTTTGGCTAGTGTAGTGAAGCTATTTCTAACTCTGTAGGAAGAGCTGGGATGCAATTAGGCCCCTTCTGTGCTGCTTTCATGTATAAATCTATACATTTTCTTATAATTTGAATTTTAAGGAGGGACTTGGATGCAATGACTAATAAAAATAATAAGATGGAATAGGAGAATGCCCTAGTGGTATATAGTGTATAGCATAGAATAGGTAAGAAGGCAAGAGTGAGAAAACCCTCCCACACTTTTTAAACTGAGAAAAGCAGGGAAGATTCCAAAATTTCATATTTACTATGCTATATTATATTTGTTTTGAAAGAATAGCCTAAAAAAGATAAGCATGGAATTCCTTCTTAATCTTAGGGTCTTTCTATTGCAGCATAATAGCAAAGCAACAATTTCAGGTTAAGTTTTACTCATCACACTACATCCTGAAGGACTAGTTGACCTCTTTCACTGGAAACTCTTTAAAGGTCTCTGGTTTGGTCTGCTCTGGCAGGTGGTATGAAGCCAGTTCTTTGACAGATTTCCAAAAGCAAAATTGAAAAATGAAATAGAATTGAAATTCTTTTCTGGAGGTGTTAAAGTGACATGGTGATGACTATTAACAGGTGCTGGAGAAATACTTTCTCTTGTCTACTTAGGTAAGTCATAATCCCCTCTTGCAAACCCAGAACTGTAGCTATTTCATTCAAAATAAATTATTGTTATGTTTCTGATAGAAACATGGTGATTCCCTTTTACAATGAAATAAGAAAAGACCTTACTATGCATAAAAGTATTTTAGTTTGACTAATAGATCCAATTTATGAAATTGGTGTTGGGATCAGAAGATAATAATTATTAGATGGCATTTACTTATTTAAATTCATCAAGGCTTCATATAACAGCTTAAAACATAACACAATATAAATTATGAATGCTTCCAGTCTTTCACACACAGTAAAATCATAGCTGTAGCATTCATACATACACACTGGTCATGCTTCCTACTTAGTAGGAAAAAGAACAACCATACCTAGTTATGTTTAGACATATTTACAGAACTTATAAAATCACACAGGAATGTTATTTTCTACATTCTTTTTCTTTGAAGTCTGGGCTCCCTACATTATATGATAAATATAAAAAATACTGACTGAACAGTTTTTATATTGCAGGGTCCAGTATGGAGTCCTATAGCCTTCACATGGCCAGAGGTAGAAACAAATTCAATCTGAGCAAGCACACAGAAGAGAGGAAGGGGTGCAGCTTAGTTATCACTGATGTCTGTTGTCCTTAACAGTCTTAGGCACCAAGGCAGAAAGTCCCAAGAGATGCTTGATGAGGGAAGCTGGAAATAAAGTGGAGTGCCTTCCTTCTTCCCCTTTTTTTCTTTCATTCATCATCGGTATTTTATGTTCCTCACCCTCCTTAAAAGAAAAGGGGATGATCACATCTGCTTCTGATGTATTTTCAAGATGACGACTTGCTCTGGTTTCACCAAGCATGTCTCTTACTTATGCTGAAGGTTTAGTCTTGTTCCATCAGCCTCCTTTTCTGCCTGCTTTGTAGGCTTATTTTGATGTAAAGAGACATTTCTCAAGCTTGTTCTATATCCTCAGGTCTTATCCTGCAGATTTTCTTTGCCCATATTTGCTCTCACCTTGTTTGTGCAACTATACCGGAAGTTCTCATTTGCTCCTTTGCAGCAATGGCTATTTTTTCTATATTTAAGCTTAGCATTGTTACAGAATCCTATTAGTGGTTCTACAATGTTACAAAATGCTAATATACTACCGCCAATTACAATATTTTAGTGTGCTTGTCTGGGTTTGAGGTGAGCAAATATTGATTTCCACTTGCTTTGGGTGCAACAGGCCTTTGCTTTGACAAAATATGTGTCAAGGGGGTCTTGGTTCAAGACAGGAGAGAGGGATATAGGATCATGTTTGGGAAGGAAGGAGCTATATAACACTAGATCCCTGTAAAAGATACTCAATAGGCATTGCAACAGTAACACCATTTCTCCTACCAGGCACCTTCCACACTTTCTACGGCAGAGAAACTAAAGATGTGTCCACATTGTTACCAGTAATATTGCAGATCAGAGTGCCACCTACCAATACCATAGATTATAGAATCATAGAATAATAGAATTGTTTAGGTTGGAAAAGACCCTTAAGATCATCAAGTCCAACTGTTAGCCTAGCACTGCCAAGTCCACCACTAAACCATGTCCCTAAGCACCACATCTACCCGTCTTTTAAATACCTCCACGGATGGGGACTCAATCACTTCCCTGGGCAGCCTGTTCCAGTGCCTGACTGCCCCTTTAGTGAAGAAAATTTTCCTAATGTCCAATCTAAACCTCCTCTGGCGCAACTTGAGGCCATTTCCTCTTGTCCTGTCACTTGTTACATGAGAAAAGAGACTGACACCCATCTTGCTACAACCTCCGTTCAGGTAGTTGTAGAGAGCAATAAGGTCTCCCCTCAGCCTTCCCTTCCCTTCCCTTCCCTTCCCTTCCCTTCCCTTCCCTTCCCTTCCCTTCCCTTCCCTTCCCTTCCCTTCCCTTCCCTTCCCTTCCCTTCCCTTCCCTTCCCTTCCCTTCCCTTCCCTTCCCTTCCCTTCCCTTCCCTTCCCTTCCCTTCCCTTCCCTTCCCTTCCCTTCCCTTCCCTTCCCTTCCCTTCCCTTCCCTTCCCTTCCCTTCCCTTCCCTTCCCTTCCCTTCCCTTCTTTCTCTTTTCTCTTCTCCAGACTAAACAACCCCCATTCCCTCAGCCGCTCCTCATAAGACTTGTGCTCTAGACCCTTCACCAGCTTCGTTGCCCTTCTTTGGACACAATCCAGCACCCCAATGTCCTTCTTGTAGTGAGGGGCCCAAAACTGAACGCAGGATTTGAGGTGCGGTCTCACCAGTGCTCAGTACAGGGGGACTGTTTAACTCATTACAGTGACTATACCCTCTGAACAAGAACGGCCTTGGTGCACAATGATATATGTACGATTCCTGAAGATCCTGTGTGCATAAGGTAAAGAACATTGGGTGAACTCCAAATATGGTACTGTGAACTTCAGCACAACAAACTGTGATGTTCTGGTGCACTTTTGGTACCCATAAACTGCAACCAGGACAAGTGGACTTTAATGGCCTTTCATACTATTACTAGCATTAAGCAGTCATTCCAATAACATCACATTCTGCAATTTTTTTGCCATCCTTTTTTGTGTAATTTTTCCACCTGGCTGCAGCAGTCACTCCTTCACCACATGCAACAAAATCTCTTCTCTCCCAAAGTACTACTACTAGCTCTCTTCCCAGGCCATCATTGGCCTACTCTGTGTACAACAGAAGCACAGCACAACTGACACATTGAGGGGAAGGGGAAAAGGCTTATGCAGGAGCGAGCACACAGAAGAGATGTGCACTGCTCATCTCTTGACATAGGGCTGTGCCAGAATCCAGGGACGAGAGCAAGGTTTTACATCCCAGGGGAAGATCCTCTCTGCTTCTCCCTGTCTGATTGTATGACAGGAATGACTTCCAGGGGTGTATTCCTTCACCAGACATAGTAAAATTTTTAACAAATTTCCAAATGTTAACAAAAAGAACCACACAGGCCTTGTAAGCTGAGACTTTACCATTAGCAAATGGGGGAAGCTCTCTTTGTGGGCAAGTTGTCCTCTAGCTGCCTACCTACAAGTGTATTGTCCATTTTTCTCTGCGCCATTAACTGCTCTCCCCTACTGGAAACAGAATCCCAGTGTAATCCCATTAGAGACTTTTCTGTGTTGTATCTGGCATTTCGTCATCACTTATCAAGAATGTTACATTCATTAGCTTTTTCTTCCCTTTTGATTGTTTACCATAGCCCTCCACTTGCTAACACTGCTCCTCCTTTTGCTTTGCAGCTTACTTTGAAGAAGGATATTAAGAATATGTCCAAATGCTGTATTACAAAAATGTCTGAACAAACTCTGTGTGAGTTTCAAAAGCCATATAGAATGGCATTAAATCTCAGACAATCTTAGTGAGAGGCAAGGTATGTTAGCATGAGTGCCTTATATTCAGAATCTGAATGAGTTTGTGTCCCATCATTTTGAATGTGAGCAGAAAGAGTTCAAGTTGCCTGCAGTATCTTTCACTGATATATTTTCAGTGTAGCATCCTAAAAGATGTAGTCTTTGTTGAAAACATTACATTTATCAACACTTCCATTCCCAGTCTGAATTGGCAGTTTCTCTTGACTTTTTTTATCTTTTTTTTGTCTACACAGGAGCCTCTAGCAACTTTTATCCTTTGAGATAGTTGTTATTCTCATTATGCCATACTATCTCTCTGCATAAAGTATTTTACAGTCTTAGTTTTCTGTGTTTTTACACATAGTGTTGATCTGCTGATATCCTGTATGTCCCTTAAAGGTTTGTTTTGTCACAGGTTGAAGCAGCAGCTAGAATGTGCTGAACGACTTCAAGAGTGTCTGGCATTTTAGCCTTTTTTGGACAGCTGAGTATAAAAGTTATCCAAAATCACAACCATAAACTGAAATGAAAGAAAACTGTTCTTTAATCTGTTTATACAAAGACCAGATCTGAAAGATTTTCTTTCCCATATTTATTTGGTTTGTGTAGATACATTCCTAGTCCTCCTGTGCAGAGATTCTGTACCCTATATCTGCTAGGTTATTTCTTTGTAAAAGCAGTCTAGTGTTAAGAGAAAACTATTTTGGTGGAGAGACAACACATGATAGTCCTCTTATATCTCACGTACAGCTATGCAGATGTAGTTTTCCAAATTTATGCACTCTTACTCATTCAGAGCAGAGTTCTGGCAAGTGTTTAACTAAATTAACAACTTCCTGACTTATTTGGGAAATGCTGGCAAAATTTTCTGGCAAATGCAGGTTTGGCAGAACAGTTGTCTTCTCCTGTAGGCTCACAAAACAATTTAGCTTGGAAGTGACATCTCTGTTTGAAACTCCCATTCAAAGCAGGGTCAGCTTTAAAGTTGAGCAACCATTTAACAATTTTCTAGTGAGCAAACGATACATCCCTTAATGTATGTTCTTATGAAGTGTTTCTATTCATTGAATTAATACATAGGTTATCATTCCACAAGTTGAGAAAGAGATGTCATACAAACAGCTAAAAAAGACAAATGACTGTAGCTTATTCTGATCCTTGAGACCAGACACAATAATCATCAGCTACGTTGGATATCTTTGGGACAATCCATAACATTTTTAAAGACTTTTGTTTCTACAGCACCATTGCACTTTCCTACGTACCACCCAGTAGACAAGAAGAAACCCTCCCTGGCAGATACAATGTCTCTGAGCCAGCTTTTTGTCTTCTTCCATTTGCTCACTAGTATACCTTTCTGCTGACATGATGCTCACACAACACAAAAGCATTTAAGAAGCAATTGTGTTTTCTAACATTTCTTTATGCTGATCACAACTATAATTTTCTCCTAGCTAATTTATTCTGTTGTTGCCTTTCATTTTCTTGTAAACTCTTTGTGGAAGGACAGTCTTCCTCATCCAAGGACAACTCTTGTCACATTTCTGGTGCTACTACTGTACCAATATTAAATGCAATTTAAATTCAATTTAAAGCTCTAGAAGACCCTAAACTTGAAGTCAGGAGGGTAAAGCAGGAGGAGGCTCTTTCTTTAACCAACAGTAATTGTCCACTTTCACAGACAGAAAATTAGCCTAGATTCAACTTTCGGTCTGATCATGCAGAGCTTTTCATCTTTTTCATCAACATACTTACTGTACAGGTGAGACCAAATACCTTCTTTGTGTAATACATACTCAGTAAACATAAAGTTAAAAAAAGATGGAAAAAGATACTTGTGTTCTTCTCTTTTTATTTTAGCACTTTCGTCTACATTTACAGTGTCACTGACAGCAAAAGGTTGCAGTTAAACAAGCAGAGAACTTATTTCAGATACAACTAAAAAACTATTTTCACAAATCAGAAAGTTTTGGTAAAGTACCCCCAAATTATCTGTTGAAATGAAACTGAAGCATTTAACATTTTGTAAGAGTACATTTTGTTAGGTGAGTGACTGCATAGTAGAAAGCAATATTAACTCAACAGTTTGCAATTATTACTTGAAATAAAATAACTTAAGATCTTGTTAAATTTGGCTTCGTAGCTTTCCTGAGGAAATACAGATTAGAACAGACATAATATATCAAAAATCAAATAACTCTTAAGCCTTATTTCAGATTTATCTAGGAAATTAAGTGTAATTTTCATAATACTTTATAAGCAAATAATTTAAAATAAATTCTAGCATTCTGAAGAATTCTGCATTGGTATTTACAAGAATAATAATGATACTAATTAGACCAATAAGTCTGAAACACTAAACCAGCTTTATTAGGGAATCATGTGGAAGGGGAAATATAAGTTTTAGGAAAATGCACCCAACCTTTGTTTCTCCCCTCACTTTTCATTTCTCACCCTCTCCCCACATAAAAATTCCACACACCCCACTCCCCCACCCCCCTTAAGAGATGGCAATTTACCCATTTTCCTCATGAGTGTAGCTAGTCCATTTCAGGATAAATTTATATTCCTGAACTTGACAACATCTTTTGTTACGAGGCAAAACTGGTTAAGGGACATATTCTTGCTCTTGACAACTTATTGGATAGAATGGGAAGAAGAGCTTTTATGCATTTGCAGAAGAGTATTGCCAAAAATGTTAATTGGCCAAATAGCTTAATGTTTCAAAAAACAGCTTGCTTATTCTGCCTCTGGAAGAGGTACTGTCATGTGAATTGCTTATTCCCCAATCTAATGTTTTTATTATGCTCTGCCACAATAAAATTTAAGATTGTGTTTTACAACATTTCTTTTGGGATGTACTATTTTTCAGAAAAGGTTAAGTTCCAGTTCTTCAGAAAAGCTGTTTGCACACTCTCCACTAAGGAAAGACTGAGAAGCTTTTGAAAAGAAAGTAAGCTGAGGATGTGAAATTATCTTGTCTTCCATTGTAAAAGAAATCATTTAAAGAACTGAGGATAATTGCTGACATTCATCCAGAGAACTGCTTACAAGCAAAAAAACCACAGAACCCAAGAACAGCATATAAAGAAAAAAACCCAAAGAAATAGGGATTTAAATGAATTGTCCCTTCTGCAGAAAACTCTTGAGTAATAACAATATTCAAAGCAAGTTAGTCACAGGAGTATTGGAAATACTCCTGTATTGGAATTGGAATTTCCAGTTCTAAATTAGAACCTTTTTTTAAAAATCTGTTGTATTTTTATTTTGTTTTGTTTGTAATTTAGGGCCAGAAGCTGTCAGAGCAATACGTACTGCCTAGTCAGATATATATTTCTTAGAATTGTTGATGTAACATATTTGATTGCAATTTTTATTTCTTAGAGAAGATGAGAAGTTGGGGATATAGGACTTGAGGTTGATTTATTTGTATCAAATAGTACCTCACAAATTCTTCTCACGAAATGAGTGGGACTTACAGTGTAAGCCAATGTTCTACATAAGGGTATTAGAATCTGCATTTTGCATAGTGAGATATCTGGATAGCTTGGACAAAAAATGACAGCTAAGATCTGGCATACTAACAATGAAGAACAATCTAAACAGACAGCAACAGCTAGCTCTGAACATTTGCTTGAAAAATTGATAACAACGTTTCCTTCTTCATTTTCTGTCTCTGAGAGTGTCTTGCAGATGAAATGCTGTTAAGTGCATATACACTGCAAAAATTCTAGTTAAATTTGTAATTAAGTTAGAGAGATTGACGAAAGTGTCTCTGTGTTCTATTTCATTATTCAGCTGAAAAACAATATTTTGCAATATAATAGCAGGTATAGAAATGAGCTTCAGGAGAATGAATACAATTGCTTTTTCTTCTGAATGCCACAATAATGAAGTTAGATCTTAGATTGTTGGATCTGACATTTAGTATTAATTTGGCTTAATAAGTTACTGCAATATTACTAGATTGGTTTAACAGTGCAAAAATCTTTGACTCAGAGATTTGGAGGATTCATTATTCCTTTCTTCAGGTCCAGGAAAGCTTTGGGCAAGACCTCAAAAGATGCAAGATAAAGCAGTATATATTTTAAAAAATTGACTTTACTGGTAGGGAAAGGTTTGAAGATTATTCTAGAAAGGTAATATTTGTACATCCCGTTAGGTGCTTTGTCACTGCTAGATAGTGAAAGCCAGAGTCTCATTCCAGTGAAGCAGGATGTAAAAAGCTCAAAACTTTAGGCTGAAGACAATATTAAAAATAGAAGGGGGAGGGGGGGGAAGAGATAAAATAAGAAAAAAGAAACATGGTGTAAGAAGCAATAAAGGTTTTTTTGTTTTTTGTTTATTCCTTTTTCCTTTTTTTTTTATATTAAAGAACAAGATAATGAATGTTAATCAAAACAGAGTGATGTTTTGATTAGTTTTTTCCTGATTCTGAGAGACATCACTACAGATTCTGTGATGTAACAGTGAACAATTATACTAGACAGAGAAGAAGCTGGACTTATCAGAGTGAATAACAAAACTAAGATGCTTTGGAAGATTCTTCAGAATCAGGATGATTTATTCTCCATTGAGAAAGCAATTTACAGTTAGATGTTCACTCAAAGTCATGTGTGTGTCCTGTTCTCGGGTAACCTGCCCACATATTACACATGTAGTTTCAGTAGTTTCAAGCAAAGTCATGGCCTGCCTGGGGACTTCGCTACTCCCCACAAAAACTGCCTGTGCTGCCAGACACAGAAGAGCAAGGAGGAAACTAGAGCTTCAGACAGTTAACAGCTTTTGTATAAAGAGCAGGCAAAACAAGAAGTACTCAGAGCCCTCTTATCCTGGCTTCTTCAGAAAGGAAGACTAGTGAGACTATACTGCTTGTATGTGATACGTGTTTATGTATCTTTCCCTGTCTCACAATGACTTTCACGCCAGCTGTCAGAGGACTGAGATGATAGCTTTTACCCAAATTTGACAAATGAATAAACAGGGTTAGAAATTCCTTTATCAAACCAGATGCCTGGATACAAGAGGGGACCCTATCAGAGCTAAGGTCTCCCCACACAGGAAATAATTCCTCCCTCCTCACCCAAGAGTAATGCTGCAGCATAAGGCCATTTCATGATAGACAGTAGAGGCTCTGTATCAGAGAGATGTTGAAAATGCAGGAGAATCCTTTGAACCATAATTCTAAATGACAGCCCGGCAGTCTGACCAAGGGAAACAGTCAAGCCTGATAATACTCTGGCACATATTGCTTCTTCCCTGGAGCAAAAGAAAAAAGCCAAGAAGTTGAATTTTGACATGCCGCTTCCTTCAAACTTAAAATAATTTTGCAGCTCTGAGGCAAATATATTTATGATAAGGAGGCTGTTACTAGGGTCTCCCTTATTAATGGGCATGAATTTTTAAGCCCAATTAAAAAAGGGGGGGGGGGGGGCAGGAGTAAAGGATTATTTCCTTGTCCTGCAATTTGTGGTTTACAAGGACTGTTAACACTTCCTCTTTCAGTAACTGAGCATTGACATTAGGCCAGACCCTATTTAAGAGTAATTTGGCCAAATAATATCATTAGCAAAACGACTTGTTGTGCATGCTTACAGGACTGAATCCAAAGCCCAATAAAGTTGCAACATTTTTACTAAAACATACTACTTGGATTTCTTGCTCCCATTTTATTGTCATTTCTGATGGAAGAAGTTTTTAAAAGCAAATTTATTGACGAACACTGAGGGAGTACGCAGTCAAAGAGAAGGCAGTAGTGTCCAGTCAGGCTTCTAAATTAGGATGGTCTGTCTTTTGCAGCATATATTATTTTAATTGATTATGTCTTGTACTATTAAAACAATTCTGTCTCTCCCTGTCTTTTGACTAAAAAAAAAATTTGGTTTATTCTACAAAAACAAAGTGCTGGTGCTTCATAGCACTACTGGAATTTTCTGAAGAGAGTTGAAAGGAGAATTGTAGCACGGAAGTTTTTCTTACAGTTGATCTTGTGAATCTAGCCAACAGGAGTCCTCCTTTTACACTCCTATATTTATACTGTCATTTCTTCCCCGGTTTTGGAAATCAGGAACTCCCAAACAGTGGTACAACTCCAGCTTCAAATGTGTACCTAGAAAGGATTTAGATGATGTAAAGCTAAATCTAATGTGAAGCAACCAGTAGCAGGCTGGATTTTGATTCAATAATTTTAAGACTGAAAAACTTATGGTTCTTGTAAGACACCCAAACATGTTAGCTGACACCTGCATTCAACAAATTCATTAAGTATGTCTTGGACAGGCAATGCTGTGGATCTGGAAATATATTTTGTACTCCAATAACTCCCAACGATTCTCATGCAGATATGGCAGAGTGCCCTGCTTGCTTCATGACACCCCAAGAATATCAAGTTATTTATTTTGCATCTGTGCAGAGGAGGAAATCCACAATGGGACCCCAGCATTGGGAAGCTCCACAGCCCATGTCAGCTGAAACCTAAATGAAATAAGAACTTTGAAAATGAATTTAAAAACCTCCAACTTTTAAGTGGACTGTTTCTTTTTTTTTTAACAGCATTTTCATCTTGATATACTGTGATAATAGTATGCTGCAGCTTCTAAATAATCTGATTCACTAAGAATTTATTTGCACGTAAGTTGGTGAAATGAATATATTCCCTGGGTCCCAGATACTTTTCATAAAATTGAGATTTTTTTATCATTAAGCTAAATGTAATAGCGTATTGTGCAGAAGATTGACAAAAGCTAAATTATTAAGTATCTTCTGTTTCACTGGAATTCAGTCAGATCCAATATGTGCAATTCCACCAGGACACAGAGAGAACTATGTACATCATGTAATTTCTATAAATTGTTACAAGAAAAACAGCTTTTTTGCAGTATTGATTCCTTTCATATTTGTCATTGTATATTAAACTTTAATTAAGGAGGGAGCTTTGTCAGTCACTCTGTTTCTCAAATTTAGATCAGAGACTGTACTATCGCTTTCAGTTAGGTTTGCTATATCCACTGTATATGATATCTCAGATGGAATAAACTTGCTGTTCTAATTTCTTTTTGGAGGGTACTTCTGAAGTGGCAACAGCATGACTGCAGCCTCCTGTCAGTGTCAACATGAGTAGGACACAGGCTTTGGGGTCATTATGCGTTTTGAAAAACTTGGTAAACAAAAGTTGGCAATGTTTATCCCTGTTCTGGTATTTCACCAAAGTTTTGACTTAGACTGCTGAATTGGGTAAATCCTCAACATTCCTGTGATCATCTTAAGCTGTCATGGATTGTCATTAGTAAAACATTATTAATAACATCATTTGTAGATAAGCTCTTTCAGGAAAGCAAGGATAATGTTGGGAAGAGCTAGTGGAGTGTAGACTTCATTTTAAAAAAATGTTTTATATGACATCATTCCAACATCTCCTTTCATTTGTCATTATAGATATTAATGCTTTTTTTTTTTTAACAGATACTAAGATGTTTTATAGAGCTTACATTTTACCAAATACCACATAACATTAACTTACTTATTAACTATAATGTTTTTGCATCTTTGTAATGCAATGTATTAGAAGTGTTCATTGAAATCTGCTTCATAAAGACAAATAAAACACCAAGAATAACTTTCAATTTTCAGTAATGGAGGGATAGAAACATAATTCTAAACATGTACCAACCCTTCAAGAAAAGCAAAAAGTATCAGAAATATCAACCTATGTATATGTTTTGTTGTAATGTATTAATTGAAACCTAACTTGATACACTTTGATACACGCATAGATAAATCAGTCTTTTAAAATTTTTTGTTTCTTTCAGGACCCAAAACAATAAACCACCAAGAACTCTCCTAATTGTGTATCTGACAATAAAAATAGTGAATTCACTGAAAATTATAATGGCTAGGGTTCCGGAAAGATTCACAGACTGACGTTTTGGTCAATGCCATTCTAACAGCTTTGTTTAAGCTGTGGGAGTCTGCACTGCTTGAATTGTTCTGATTTTTCTAATGTTTTGAAGTCTACTCATTACTTTTATAAAGATAGGGAAGTAAAAGTATCTTTTGCCTCACAACATTGTGCAGAGGAGCAGTGAGATATGGGGATTATATTTCTGATTTTAGACACTTAACTGGTATACCCAAATTAAACTCTTTTCACTGTAAACTCTTAACATATGTGCTTCTGTCTATTTTCTGAAGAAGTCCATGGTGTCTAAAAACCTAACTTAAGTATTTGAATTACATAAAGTTAAGCAGTTAAATCTGGCCTTTGGTGCTATTCGCTTACAGCTCTTACTGTCATCTCCCATGGTCAGGCATAGTAAAATTTACACTGTTGCTGGTGGCTGACCTTACAAGATAGCAGTTCTGAAGCACACAGTAAGATTTTGAACATGGGGTAAAGTGCATCTTACTGTGATAAGCTGTCCAAGTCCTCTGCAGCACAGGAAACTGGACAGAGATCTGATCTGAAGGTCCCAGCAGTAACAGCCTGGATGTTTGATGATAAAAAAGCCCCTGGTTTGTATCCCTCTGAAAAAGTCTTGGTCGGAAATAGTCAAGGTTTCTATTGTAAAAAAAAAAAAAAAAAGCAAAGCAAAACCAATCTATACAAGAATAGACTTGTTCCAATGTGCAGAATGAAATTGATGGAGGTGAGTGAGAGAGACACACAGAATATGTTAAGCATAAAGATATGCTAGTCAATGTGGTTGTTGAAGACCTAAGTTCTGCTGCAGAATTTCTCAGATGACAGATGTTACTTTCATTATTTTGTTTTTCTAGTAGGAGAGATTGAGAATGACCTACTTCTGATTGACCAATAAGAAAGAGTCTCAGCTGAAATGTGGGAAAACTGCAGAACATGATCTACCCCCAGGGTCTTCCACATCCCACCTAGGAGTCCTTGTCATAGGAATATTGTCCTTCTACCTCTAGGAAAAAAACAAAAACAAACACCCCCCCCCCCAAAAAAAAAACCCAAAAAAACCCCAAACAAACAAACAAAAAACCCCAAAAAACAACCAACTAAATAATTAGAACAGCTTTGTGTTATCAATTTTTTTTTTTTATCTGGACTGGGGAAAAATCTTCTAAGAGTGCAAGAGAATGATCCACAGTGAAAAACCAGTCTGGTGTTGCTGCAAGCTGAGTAGAGAGTTTATAGCTGCTGTTCAAGCCTGAAGATGAGATACTTGGAGGGTACTGCCTGAGCCCACTGTAGACTCTGGGGTGTGCTTCCCCAGCAATGCTGCTGCTGTCAGTTACTACAGACCTCGTGGCTTTGTGTAGCATTGAACTTTTCTCTAGAAAAGGCACAGGAATGGGTCACCTGTCAGTCAGGACCTCATTGAAGTCCTGTGAAATAAGTGAAAAGACTCCACTGACTGTAGCATGAACTAAAAGTTAACCGCATGATGTCAGAGGAAATTCAGTCTCCTGGCAAGAGCTGAATGGTGCCTGAACTGTTTAATGAAATAATTTGGCATTTTATGGAGTCTTAAGCAGCAATTAAAATATTTATGAAAACAAAAATGTTCTTGTACAGGTCTTAAAAAAACAAGTTTGGAAATGTCTAAAATAGACTGGTAAAATGTTTAATTCTCTAGGTACAGCAAGATGTAAATTCTTGCAATACAGCTTCTTCTTTTTAATCTCTGTGTACTGACATTTCAAGAGCCTGAGCTATGGGAAACATTATTGAAGACCCTATTGTTTTTACCAGTGTACAGAGTGAAAACAACAAAGCCGAGGACATAGTTTACATTCTTCATTTAAACAACAGTTGATTAGGTGATAACAGTATTAATTACTCACTGGCAGGTGAACAGGCTTGGTAATCAAAAATGTATTTGCTGCAGTGAGATTTGTATTGTCATGAGAAAATAGATGGCAGACACAGCACTTTGCATAGGGAATCTGGACAAACTAGGACTCCTATCTATCTAGGTGCAGCAGCAGTATTGCCAGATGGTAGATTGATTTCATTACCACATCACCACTGAGTGCCCGGCTTAGGCTGCACCAAAGTAGTGTCTACATACCCTCCTACTAGAGGAAATAGCAAGGCTAATATTATTGTGTAAGTATTAATAAAACATTTGCACAGAAAATGGTGAAATAATAGAGATTCCTTCCTAGAAAATTAGAAATGGAATTTTATATTGATGCTACTGTTGAACTATGTATTTCTATCATTTCTGGGGGGGAAGATTATGGTTTGCTGTTTTCTTTTGGGCATATAAGATGTAGTTTGTGGCATTGATGCTATTTGAAAATAAAGCAAAATCTTACAATGAAACAAATCAAGCACCAAAATAAAATTACAGATGAATATCACAAACATTTTTTATGAAATCCATGACAAATGGTACTTAATATTTTTATGAATTAACTGCAGTTAAGGTGTTATTTGTGGAAGGAAGCTCCAGCTCATTCACTTCCACTGATACTGTATTTGCATTTCATTGAAGTCCTCTTTTTTTGTGTATTAAAAAAATACAGTCCCAATTATGATGAAGTCACAGAAATTTATTCATTTAGAAGCACAATCTGAAAATCAGATAATATATATTTATTAAGAGTATGTACAGTTAATTTTACTTATAATTCAGTTACTACTTTCAGAATTTTCATTCAAAATAACCTGAAGTCTCATTATAGCAATGCTGTCAAGAAAATAGATAGTGAAAATAAGAATGTTCTCAAAGTTAGCTACAAAGTACATTTTGTAGCAAGAAGCTATTGATCTCCTCTCCATTTAGATGAGTGAGGTTAGGTGAACCCACGTAACTACCACTTGACTCAGCCTCTTCTGAGAACGGTCCCAGAAGCTAGAGTTCTTCTACTTATGATTTTCAGTTTTTGCCAGAAATATAACACCGAGGAATACATTTTCTCATTCAAAAATACAGGAGGGAGCTCTGAATCTTGGAAGACAGGAGGAAGAAAGGTCTAATCTTTTAGGATGCTGCTAGCAGAAACTTGCTTTTTTTATGGTACCATGCATGTAGTACTTTTCTTTTGTTCAGTGTGTTATTTAATTGCAGGTTTTGTTTCATTTTGTCCTGCCAGAGATAACTCCTCATTTTTGTTTCATTTTTGTGTCCAGTTATTAGTATCATTACATTAATGCCAGGGTCTTGTCACAATTTCAATTACAACAGCTGTTGCATACAAACAGTTAGACATCTATGCAGCAGCATCTTCATTGCGGATTGCCATTTACCATTCTGTTGTTGCAATTAGACTAATAATTTACACGTGTACTGTGCCTTGCATGCATGGGATCTTGAACAATTAAGTGTTCGTAACCTCTTCCAAGGCAGATAAAATGCCAGCTTATTCACTGTCCCATGTGGAACAGCTGGCAGAGTCTGCCTGGAGCCTGATTTGCCTGCAGAAGGACAAAGGACAGAAGTAGTCGAGACCAGTCACACCAAATCTTGTTTTAAATTGAAAAGAATAGAGGTGTAAAGAAAGCCACTCTGAAATAGATTTTTGCTAATCAAGATGGCAGAAAAAGTAGTTGAGAGGAAGATGAAAGAACTTTACTCATGCAACAAGGTGTTGTGGGATCCTGAGGCCTCTGGGTTTGTAGTCAGAAAGCTGAATTGTGACACAAATAAGCAGTAGAGTCTTCTCTTTCCCTGCATGGATATGGTGATGTAGAAAAACTTTGTACTGGTATTTTTATTCTGTACAGAAGTAAAGAAAGCAATCTCTCTGTAAATAATGGTTACATGGCATTACTGTATACGCATGTGGTTTTATTAGTGCAGATGTTTGGTTGAAAAGAAATCATGGATCAGACTGAAGTAGCTCTTCTTAAACTATCAAACTACTTAGATGAATGTTGTTTAAGATGGAATGAGGGAAATGAAGCATTCTCTCCTCCCACAAAATTCAAATTAGTCTAAATGTTTTACTATATAATCCCCTTTTCTCTCTGATTTGTGCCATCAGTCACTGCAGGACAGGATGAACAGGTGTGTTACACGACCATACTGTGAACTACACTGAATTTCAACAGTGTTTCCCTGGTTCAGAACTTCACAAAGTGCAGTACAAGCATCCCAGGACTCTTGTCTCCAGGTGCAGTTTGATGAGACATGGGCCTTGGCAGTAACACCAACTAAAGAAATTCTTGCCACTTTTCATTCCTGTCTCTGTGTTGCAGTTTGCCTGCCCTCTACCCTTTCTCAGCAGAGGCCAAACAGATATCCAGGGAACAGTAAGATTACAGTGAGCATGCCACAGTGATATTAACCACCCCCACCCTTTGTTCTTCAGAGTTTATTTTTTAACTAAGATCAGTTCAGTGGTCTGGATTACAGGTGAGCCCTTGAAACAGTGGTTTTGACAAAATGCAGGGCGCTTTAACAATAGGCATAAGCAGGCACAGGAAGAAAGACAAACTCTTAAGGTGGATGTGCTCCCAAACCCAGAGTCTCATTGAACTACATCTTCAAGTACAATGACACGGAAAGAACTGAGATGATAACCAGTTATCCTTCTGATGGCTTGGGATCTGTGCTGCCTGCTTTGTACTGTACATAAATGGTTGTACAACGTACAAAATAACAGATTAAAATGTTTCATTTTTAATATGTATGTCACCTTTAGGCCAGTTCAGATCTTATTTATAGACTCATTTACCTGCATGTAATATTTACTTTTCATTATTCCATTATATTTCACTATACGTTATACTGAAACCCATATTTTACGAAGCATTGAATGTTACCAGCATGATGACCAAAACCTGGGAAGATAGTCTTTAATCCTTAATAATTAAAAGCATTAAACCTCTTGTAATGTCATTCAATTGAAAATCATCTCTATTTAATGATCCATTGGCATTGTCTGACTGTAAGTCCCTTTCACAGAAAATTTGGAGTGTTTGAGAAGCTTGTCTTTAGCTTTGCAGAGATGAAGTACCTGGATGTCTTAGCATACTTCCTGCTGGTCATTTTTAAAAAGGAATAGTCAATATGTAATTTTAAAATGTTTCTCTTCTGAGTTTTGAGTGGTGCATGCAAAAATTCAGTAGCAGTTAACATAAAATACTTTTTCTTACATTTTGATGCATGTTACATAGTTACGACATTTGAGCTGAATAAAAAGCCACGGTATTAAAGTCACCTACTACAAATTACTGTCAGATATCTTACTTGCTTTGATAATGAACTGGAGCAATGAATTGGACACTTGTCTTCTCTAGCAGACAGGGACGCTATTCCAGCATAGCAAAATTAATTATTCCTGGTGCACTTACGCGATAGCAACAAGATTAACATTTGCACCCACTCTTTTCTTTGAGGAAGAAATGATTTTGATAATCTTATCATTTAGTCTCCTAAACGTGTCAGGGATAGGTCTCTATTGACGTTTATGGTTGTGAAAGTGTGCTAGAATTTTGAAGAAAATTTTCATACACGTCTGGAAACTGAATGCTCCACAAACGTTACATCTCCAGAGTTAAAGATTTATTAAAATGAACTAGAAGGATTTCACTTTTGTAAACAGACAGACTTAGATCAATTGGTGGGAAGACTAACTGTAAATTGAGTTGAGAATACATATTCAGCCTAGTCACTACATTCTTGATAGGAAGGTCCTTTTTCCTAGTGCTACATTCAGTTCAGCAATTTTTCTGAGTTTCAGCAAGTGCCACACACTTTTTCTAGATCTCTAACAGTTTTTTTTCCTTCTGTCACTTCTGAAATTAGTCTATTTGTTTGTTCCACTGTTCTCCATAATCTTTCTTGTGCTTTTACACTTTCTTATGCCCTTTTTCAGTTGTTGCCTGTTCCCCTGTATGTCAGGAAAGTCACCCACCTGAGCAGTCTCAGGCGTGCTCTGCAGAGGCGTTTCCCCCTGCTGCTCCCTAGAGGCTTCCTGCTGGCTGCAGAGGTTAGCAGGCAGAACAAGGAAAACAGGAGTGCTCTTCTGCCCAGCCGTGCTCTTTTAATGGAAAGAATTAACTGTGAGTGAAACAGGTATCATACACCACAAAAAGCAACATTTTCAATTGGCTTTTGAAGGGAAATTAAATGTGTTATTTCCAAAATCTTACTTGTCCTGTGCATTTAACATTGTGATGATTCACTGAGATAGCTTTTTTCTGTGGTGTTCTGTTTTTGAGGAGTAGGAGGAAAATGCATTTATCTTCAGCAGATTTAAAACGACAGAACAATCTGATTACAGTAATTTTGACTCCAAATATATGATTTCTATGGCAGCAGCCTGTGGAAGGTTCATTATATGAATAGTATAATCATGTTTAACATTGGAGATGCTTATGCTGCTTAGTAGGCAAAGTTTCAGAGTAAAGAAAGTTTAGAAAAGAAAAAAAAGCATCAGGAAACAAAAGCTTTTATAGGGCTTCTTCACTTTGTGCAGAGTTGATGGGAAGAAGGAGCTTCATCACATCATGTGATGGTTCATTACTTGCTAAATGAGTCATAACTGTGCCCACTTGGACAGCCAGCTCAAAATGCTCTCAAAATCGCAGCAAGATTTTCTCTTGATGAGCCTCACAGGCAGTTATTTTATCCTTCTTGCCTTAACACTGGTTCTATGCACTGTGGGATTTTTCTCACAGCATATTTTGTGATAAAAAATGGGAGCCAGCTGGAAGTAATAGCAGTTCTGGCACCAGAGGTCAAACACCAGGATTCTCTTTTCCAAATATCCTGTTGTTCCTCTTGTTTTGGCCAAGTGGGTCCATTTATAACTATTACCATATAGAAAGAACAAAATATTGTTCTGTGCTATGGAGTAGATAACTTCAAATATACAGTGCTTTGCAGAGGTACATGCAAAAAAATCTCGATGCCAGGCTTGCTATGCTTTGGATGCTGGTCCTTCACCCTCCTGAGCAGCAAGCATTTGCAGCAGTTTTGCTCTCAGTATTGACAGATACCCTGTCTGTAGTTGTAATGACAGAAGGACAATGCATGCCAGATGCTTTGGAAAGAACTCTTCCAGTACACAGCAGCATTCCTAGATATGCAGGTATCTAGAATGTGATATCTATATGCTAATATTTGGTGTGGGTTTTTTTTTACAGCATCTGCAAAACAGAAAAATAGCATAATCAGTGCTCATGAGACAGTCTTTCAGAGGTTTTCAGAATGCTATGAGCAGGACATTGTCCTTAAAATGCCAATGCCCATAGTGATGGACGTTGAATGCCTTGTGTTCCTGCGTCAAAGATGACAGCCCTTACTACTTTTCTTAACTCACATGATATGGAATATATAGTTATATTTCATACAATTGTATGAGAACTTCAAAAAATATATCAAGACTATTGATGTACAATTTTAAAGAACGGTAAGTCCTAGATTTCTTCTGTTAGTATGGTGTAGATATATACAATTTAATTCTAAGCTTACCTGCTTAAAAATGCCTATAATTCATTGGGTCTGTACTTTCTTTGAAAATACATTTTAATGTATTGGATTTTATATCTTTATACATTTTTATGACAGCTGAATAAGCCTATTTCTTAGCTTCCCCCCCCCCCGCAATCCAAGTGTGAATGGATATAAATATTGTTTTAATGGAAAATGTATAAATATTAAACTAAAATTCAAAACTAGGGTAGACAAATATGGAACAACTGAAACATACAATTTCAGATCATATTCTGTAGGAAGCCTGGTACCTCCCATGTACCAGAAAGCAAAAAAAGACCCGAACTGTACTTTTTAGGAGGAACAGTGTAGTTTCTTAGAAGCAAAAGCAAAACTACCTGTTGTGGAAGCTGTTGCATGACAATTTTCTGCCTGTAACTTCAAAAAATGATGATGACATTAAGTACCTAAAATTCCATTTATACTTTCTTCAATGTACCCATCAAAATGAAATGAGTAGATATTTTCAATTATTTACAGTTACTGGTGCTTAACTGGGCTCTCATGATAGTTAATACTGGGGACAATAAAAGAGATACTTTTGCTGTTTCTTTTTCTCACATTTTTCTCCCTTTAGCAAATGCTTCCAATACCTGTGTTGTGAAGAGTGGAATTTTTTTGTTTGTTTGTTGTTTTTTTCTTTTTTTCTCTCCCCCCTTCCCCAGTGATCTCCTAGACTGACCAGGAGATTCACAATTCTTCAACAGCTTCAGTAGAGGATGTATTTGTTCTGGTATAGCATCACAGTGTATCATATGGATATGAACTATGGATGAGTACAACAGTCAAACAAACTTGACTGAGACCAGCATCTGAATGAGGAGGTGACATCTAGACAACATGACTTCACATCACTAAAGAGCACTTAGACCAAAGGCCTGGTTAAATGCTTCTTTAAATATGTGCAGTGTGCAAAGAAGCATGGGATGGCAGCTAAGCAACTGGTCAAGAAGCATCCTTCCATCTGTTGCTAAACCAGCACTAGTGTACTAATCACTGAAGAGGGAGTCCAGAATCTGCATTACCTTCTCAGGGAATATCAGTGCAAGTCATTTCAATGTGTAGAAAATACACATTTGTGCTTGGCGTAAACTGACTCTTGCAAGTCAAATGCAAGACCATCCAGAGCAAAGGAAAGAAGCATATGAAAATTAGAAGAGGCTTTTTAAAATGCTTTAAGAAACACTACTCTTTTTCTTGAGTAGTAATAACAGCCTAACAGTATCAGCTCTGCTTGCAAACTTTCAACCTGCAGTGGAATTTCCTGGGGGATAATTGGGGGATAATACTATTAAATTCTAAAACTTGCTATTAAAAGTTAGAGGCCTGTTTCCTTAGCCTGTTTACTCTAGGTCCTTGAAAGCGATATGATGTCTTTAGTGCTACTATTGCGTTTTCCTTCCAGTTCTGTCATTGCAATACTGAGCAGAGGAAGAATTGTTCCCTGGGACTCAGTCTCTTATGCTTTACTTAGAAATCTTACAAAATCATACAAACATGTTAATATATCATAACCATATTCAAACACAATTATCATTTGCAACTTAATGGAGAGGCAGAAAGTCATGCACATCATTTAGAGTAATTTACTTTTCATCTGTCAGTATTGCTGTAGATACTAATTAATCTTTTTGTCATTCACTCGGCATACATGGTGAAGATGTTACAGTTTTGTTCTACTAATTCAGTTATCTTTACAATGAAGTTGCAAGGGAATATTTAGAACTCAGGACTGCCACTAAAATTGCCCAGAGGTCATACATCTCATCTGCCAGTGAGGGCTTCCTTGTCTAACATTCCCTAATGGTCCTCTCCTTCATAAGATTTCAAGCAGGTATTGAATTATACTGCTTCGCCGCAACTTCCCTTTCTGGTACTTTTTTCCAGAGAGTTTCTATTCTTTTGTCCTTCAGAAGTGAAACTTTAATTAAAAAAATAATTTAAAATTATTTTAGATTCACTGGAAATACAAGTACAACTTATTTACGTAGCTATAATTACCTTGATGTGAAACACTATTGGAAACATATCTGGTTTTAGCTCCCTAGAGATAGTTAATTGTGTTTCCTTCCGTGTTTTAATCTCATCTAGTGTTTTCTTCATCTAGCCACGTCAAGGTAAAAAAATCCATGCTCCATGCCTTCAAGAATATTTCATGAAGAGTGATAATGAGTTAGCTTATCTCAGTCCAAAAAGACATCTATAAATGCAGCAAAGACATAAATTATGTCTGCACCAGAAAAGACACCCACCTAAGTGAGTGCTTCCCTTGCCCACAAACCAAATGAAATGGAGAAGTTTGTGTCCATGCAGTTCAGATCTCGCTCTCTTCTAGAGCCAGTACCTAGTATAGTACCTGTCCCGTGTGCATGACTAGGATGCCTCATCATAGAACAGATCATGCGAGCTGTCCACATTCATCCTTGACTCTTCTCTGGCACTTGACTACGTACTCTGCTAAGAGAGTATTCAGGACATCTAAAATTAGAGCATTTACTATAGAGTGACAACACATCCCTCCACAGGGTACTAGGGTTGCCAAGGTCTATTGGAAATGGATCAATGAAGAAAAAAGGCAGAATTATGAGCATGCTTTAGTATCTCATTCAGTAAACATCTGTTTTTGTTTGGGTTTTTGTCGTGTTTTTTTATTTTTCCTGGTTGTTATTTTATTCTACTTAGGATGGCCTTTATTGTTATTATCTTTAAGAAAATGTGCTCTGATACTGTTCTGAGGGAGTTAAGCAAGACTGAAAGCCTTAGGTAAGCATGCTAAAAGTATATTGTGTAAGAGTTCACTGGGTAGCAATAACAAGTAAACTACACCAGTGTGAATTTCCTAATGCAGACAGGGCTTGAATTCAGCACAGAAGTATTCCTGACAGGCTCGCTGAGGAATGTTTGAGAATAGGACAATTATGTGTCGTGGCTTAACCCCAGCCAGCAACCAAGCACCACACAGCTGCTTGCTCACTTCCCGCCACTGGTGGGACAGGGGAGAGAATCAGAATGGTAAAATGGAGAAAACCCATGGGCTGAGATAAGAACAGTTTAATAGTTGAAGTAAAATAAAATAGAACAGTAATAATAATAGTAGTAGTAATAATAGTAATATTACAATAATAATATACAAAGCAAGTGATAACAATACAATTGCTCACCACCCGCCGATCAATGCCCAGCCTGTCCCTGAGCAGCGATTGCTGCCCACTGGCCAACTCCCCCAGTTTATATACAGGGCATGACATCATGTGGTATGGCATAGCCCTTTGGCCAGTCTGGGTCAGCTGTCCTGGCTGTGCCCCCTCCCAGCTTCTTGTGCACCGGGCAGAGCATGGGAAGCTGAAAAGTCCTTGACTGGTGTAAGCACTACTTAGCAACAACTAAAACATCAGTGTATTATCAACATTATTCTCATCCTAAATCCAAAACACAGCACTATGCCAGCTACTAGGAAGAAAATTAACTCTATTCCAGCTGAAACCAGGGCAGTATGCTTCTGAGGTTGCCTCATATTAGGAAATTTCCCCTGACATTTTACACACTGACAATTCTGCACCAGCTCAGTGGAGAGGAGCTTTAAATTAAATCCTGTGGTCCATTATGCTATCTGAATATATCTCCTACCCTTTCACATAGGCTGCCTCAAACTTCAGTTTTGAGAACTAATTCAAACCAGTAAAAGTTCAGTTTTGAGATGGAAGAAGCTGGGAACATTTTAATGAAAGACAACCAAGTATTCTGTTGTTTCAGACTATGTTCCTATCTGTTGCTTCATTGCAAGTATTTTATTATCATAAGTAGTGGTGGCCTCATCAGCTAACATGATATGAAATATCTTGGGGCAGGGGTAGAAGGGCAAGCCCTGCAGTATTTAATTAAGAACTGGCCTTGGCATTTATTTTGAAACATAACTTTAAGGAATAGAGGACCTCCCTTCTGCTTTCCTCCTTCAAAGTCCCTGATTCCATCTTGCTCATTTTACTGGTCCCCAGGCCTTTCTGAAAACATCTGCTACTCCCATCTTGATAGCTGCAGTGTTTCTAACGTGGAATAATAAGAATGCTTCATTATGGGTTCATGGCAAGGGTAGGCATTTGCCAGAATGAAGGTGCAGATGCAGCTTTAACCCTGCAATTGCCCACTGGACCAAGAATGATGGTTGAAAAACAATGGATGAATCTCCTCATGAACAATAATTAAATTAGCAGGGACTAAAGCTACTGGAATTGGCAGAGCTTAAAGACTTCTGTGGCTTTCTTGAATCAAGCCGTCCTTTCATTTCATTCGAAAAAGTATCTGATATTTGCGATTAGTTTTCGTAGCTGCTAGGTCATATTTAGTAGACCATAACCAGGAAAGTATGCTCTCTTCAGAGCAAAGAATTTGAACATGTAAAGCAAAATGATGCATGCCAAGGATTAAAAGAACCATGTTGCTGTGTGCTGTAAAAATAAGAACTGGTTTTGGAACTCTGACTTTTTTTTTTTTTTTTGGAGGCTTTTATTTCTAAGAGTGACACCTCTTAAAAGGTGCCAGCTCTTCTTTCATAAATCATCATTTCAGTCTCTTAAGTGGAAAAATAATATGGCTAAATCAAATATCCTTCACTCCAAAGATTTCCATTAGAAGAGGCTGGCAGAGGTGATACTAGCTTATTCGAAAGTCAGTGACAATTTCCCAAAGTTAGTGCCATTTTAATTTCATAATTACTGCCACTTTCATTTTACACAATTTTATTATACTGAGACCCCATAGCTATGTCAATGATTTCTTCTTCCAGCAAGTTTTCCAATGTTGGGATCCTTCAGTCACCACATATTTCCAGTTTGTTCTGTTTTATTCCATGGGGCAAGTGTTAGGATGCATACCCAGACACACGACAATGTTTTTGTATTGCTTCTTTGTGGACAGGAGAGAATGCTTTGTTTCTGTTTTACCAGTTACTTTTATATCCTCTAAGTTTAGGATGTGTTGGTTCTTATCTTTGCTTTGTGCTCCAGATTTTCAAACTTCAAACTCCAAGGTATTTTATGAGGAGCAGAACTAGTTAAGGCCAGTTTCATGTGGATTTATTCTACATCCTTTCTAGCCAACTCCCAAACTCTTACTACTTCATCTCCAACCTTGCCTGCTTACACCTTAGCTTTCATCCTTACCTCTTTTTCTCCTCCTGGTAAGCTTTTATCTTCTATGTCCGTGGCAACACTGCTGAGGTGAAACTGAACTTTTTTCATGTAGTACTGGCAACCACCTCTCTAGTCCTGTGCCTTTTTTCATGAAACTTGCTGGAACTTAATAGCTGTGAGACCTCTACTTCTATGCTAAATGTGGTAGAAATAGGAAAATTGCTTCAAAGTTACCAGGGAAAGCATTTGCAGACCACATAATCTATATCTCACAGAAATAAAATGGGTTCTTTATAAGGAGAACTATCATGAGGACATCAAGAACAATAACTCTCATAATTTTGTTTTGGTCAGGTGCTGAAGAAAAATCACATTGGTAATTACAGAAACTAAAAAGATCATCATGAGTAAAATTTTCTTTTGTGAAGGTTTGTTAGCTTGTGTCACTGACATTCAACCCTAAGCTTCTAAGGGCTTTCTCAATAACAGCCCTACTTTCAAGCATATCATCCACTGTCCCCAATTTGGATTCACCTTTATTTTTACTGAAGTTGCATTCTTTTCCATTAGGCCATTAATACAGATGGTAAACAGTATCAGTTCCAGTATCAACCCCTGATGAATACCACGAATAACCATCTGCCAACTGCTAGTCACAACTTTTTGAGCCCAGTGGTCCAGCCAATTTTCCTCAAAGCTCAACTTTCCAGTCAGTATCTTACTAAACTGGTGGTAAAGATAATATAAGAGATTGTGTCAAAATCCTTCTTAAAGTTAAGGTGACCAACATTCACTGCTCTCCCCTTACACACGCAACCAGTCATCTCATCTTAGAACACACTCAGCTTGATCAGGCATGACTTGCCCTTGGTATATCTATGCTGACTGTTTCCAGTCACTTTCTTGTCAGCTGTGTGCTTGGGAAGGGCTTCCAGGAGAATTTGCACCACAATTTTCCAGGACACCAGGATAAGACTCACCAATCTGTAGTTCCCCAGATACTCTACCTTTCCCTCCCTGAAGACGGGCATTGTTTCTGTCATCAGGAACCTCCCACAGTCACCAGGATCTTTCAAAGACAAGATAGAGCAGCTTCACAGGACAATGGCCAACTTCCTCAACACCCTCAGCTACAGCCCACCTGGTCTCATGGACTTAGGTATCGTCTGTTGACTTAAGTACTATCTAACTCTGTCTTCCCCTGTGGTGAGAGATGCCTGATACCCCCAGAATCTGCTACTAGGCTCAAGGACATGGAAGAACTAAGAACAGACCCTAGTACTAAAAAGCAAGACAAAGAAAAGGTACTGAGGACCTCAGCCTTTTTTCATGTATCAGTATAACATTTGGTCAGCCCTGAAGTGATCAGGCAGTTGGACTAGATGATCACTGTAGGTCCCTTCCAACTGAACTATTCTATTCTATTCTATTCTATTCTATTCTATTCTATTCTATTCTATTCTATTCTATTCTATCCTATCCTATCCTATCCTATCCTATCCTATCCTATCCTATCCTATCCTATCCTACTCTATAAATGAGTTTAGTAAATAGGCATATAAAGAAGAAAAAATAAGTGATAGAGGATGATTAGCATGTGACCAAATGAGACTAGGAATGTGTAAAAAAAATATAAGGCGTAGATGGAAAATAAAGAAATTGGAAAAGTGCATAAGAAGGTAGATAAGGCATCTTTCAGTGAGATAAGTAGCAAAAGTCATAGGGGACAAAGAAGACTGAAGGATAAAGTCCAAAAATGAAATAATTTTTTCACATCAGTTATTTCAAATAAAAAAGGTGAACATATATATAAGAATGAATTTTTTTAGGAGGGAAAAGACATACTAAAATAGAATGGGATTACAGTGTGGGCATGTGATGAAAACTGAAGCATGTGTAGAGGATGGATGCAGGAACAGAATGAATACCAGCAAGTCTGATTTTGAAGTGTGGTCTGTGCTTTAAGGAGGTCAGCTCTCCTGGCTCTATTGTACTCCAGGATCTCTCCCATTGGTTTCCCCAAGTAGATCCCTGGACAAGCCTGAGTCTGCTCTCCTGAAGTCCAAGACCGTGGCTTTACTATTTGTCTTGCTCACTTCCCTCAGCATCTTAAACTCTACTATCTCATAGATACTGCTATCAAGGCTGCCATTGACCTTTACAACATTCTTCTTCATTTATGAATAACCAGTCTAACTACGTGCACCTCCCTTTGTTGACCCAGAAATCAACAATTCATCGGTTCATTAATCATCATCAATTGTCTTTGACAGTCTCCAGCAATCTCCTGGATTGCTTGTGCCATGTTATATTGCCCCTCCAGTAGATGCTGAGGTGGTAAGTCATGGGATTAATTGTGTAAAACAATTAGGTATTTTTACTGAATTCTGACACTGATCTTTTCCTTTTAAGAACACTCCATTGGAAAATATGCAGCAGAATACTAAGTACATTGAGTGAAAATCACTCTGGGCAATGACATATGTAAACCTACTTAGGCATGTACTATTACCTGAAAGATGATTATACTGAAAGTCAATTATGTCCATCAACAGTACAGTAAAAGTAAAGGACAAGAAGCAGGGTTTGCGTTACAATTGTTTGGTCCACTAGTAGTGTCTGACAGAGGAATTTTTCTGTATTCATGAACATGAGTTAAACACTTATAACTTATTGGCTGGCTACATATACCATTACTTTGCAAAATCTTTAAAAGACTTATGCTGAATTTGTGAGCCAAATGCCAAAATGAAGATAGCGAGTTTTTTTATCTTTTCTTGACAGCATAATATGTTTGCTTAAACCACAAATTAAAAGTTCATACTGATAAAACAAGAGTTCCCCAAACGCGATACTGAAAGTGGACTAAAAATGTGTTATAAAAATTATCTGTTTGTGCCACGCTACTCCAGTAAAAGTAATATTAAAACTACTAGCCAGGTCATTCTCATACAAATGACCTGTAATGAATGCATCTGTTTTACGTCAGATTGTTCTGTGAATGCAATGAGTACACAAAAGGAGCCTAAACATGGTGACTGACATACAGTTCTGGTAACTAAGTTTGTCTAGCCTGCATACAAGTAGTCATATGGAAATCCATGGTTTTGCTGAGCTGTGAGATATATCTGCTGCTGGGATTGTGTGAATATATCCTATGGTACTCTGCCCTGTAGTAAGCTGAGACACTTTATATGTTGTCTTTTCCAATCCAAGTGTGAGAACTTTCTTCTAGTATCACGGAGAACTGTGAGAAATTGCTGCAGGACTGTGAGACTCATGGTGATTGGCCTGTGTTCCCATTGCAACATTAGCAAGGGGTCAGCATAAATGAGTGGTTTTGTCCTACTGGGAAAGACCACATGGGAGCCATCAGATCTGTAGAGGAATCTGCCTATCCCTGAGGGCATGAAGCAGTAAACACACTTCTCTGTGACAAAAGTGGTAGACTGTATCTTTGAGCTAGAATAACTCCCTGTATGCTTTCTGTGACTGGAGTTGAAATTTCACTGATGACACGAGTCTATCAGTGTGGAGCTACAAAATATAAAATTTAAGAAGGTAACAATACAGTTCTGCTCCTGAGAAGACGAGAAAATAGCTCATCTTTCAGGAATTATAGGCACTACTGTTGTTTACCTTGAACATTGTCAAAAGGTTTTCTTGGAAAGATGGACAAAATTATTTTTTTAAGTATCATATCTCAAGAACAAGTGTAACTAAGACCTTACGGTTCCAACTGAAATACCTGTTTATAGTGATAAAACAAGTCCTGCAAAGAGAAGTTGTATTAAAATGAAAGTATAGAAACGGCAGCAAGATTTTTTGTTTCCTACCAAAATTATACTACATCTTTGCTGCCTAACTGCAGTTGCATTGCAACAGATGCATTTTCCCATATCCAAACCCTGCAGGAGAGGATTGAGCATTTGGAACATCTGTCGTTTGATGAAAATAGGATAATTGCTACATTCTCCTGGTATTCTTAGTTGAGTTAGTACATAACAATTTAGAAAAAAATATGAAGGAAATGTAAGAGACAGGTGGATGTTCAGCAAGGAAAAATCCCCCTAGACCTTTAATAAATGCCAGAAGTGTGTACATATATATTTCTGTAAATGCATAGGAAATTCAGTTTCCTTTGGGTATGAATAATTTGGACTCGTCTTACAAAATAAATTCATTAGCTCTAGGGGTGATTATGAGAGAGACAAAGAAAAAAGACTCATGTTCTGTCTTGGAAAAAATATGTTCTAATCAAGAAAATAAGAAAATGATCCATACTTTAGCCAAAAAAAATTTACCACGGATAGGAGAATGACTCATGCTGTTTTGTTGTATTAACAAGGAGAATATGAACAGACAGCAAAACAAAACCAATTGAATAAAAAACATTTTCAGGAAAATGAAAATCATTAAGGTTCTCTCTTTCTTTCTCTCTCCATGGCAATAAATCATCTGTGTGGATCATTGTTTGAGTGTCTTGGGAATTTTGTTTCTACAGAAGGAATAAAAAATTATCAGAAAAAAGCAGTTTCTATTGGACTGCTTAGGATTTTGAAATAGAGAAGCTCTAACTCTGTAAGAACTGCATGTGCAAATGACATACATGAACATTGATGCCAGTGCTTATTCATTATTTTTTCTAAGATGCCTAGCATGATGCAAATTATTTATTTATTTATTTTAAATTTGTTGACATTTGGGGGTTTATAGGAACACAGTAAACATCTGCTGAAACAATTGCTTCTCGCAACCTTGAATACAGCATGTCTGATCACTGAAGTTTTGGTGGAAACTTCCTTAGGAGTATGGCACAGTGTTCAGGACACATCAGCTGGTCTCCACAAACCATCTCACTTATCCTTATCCCTGAGGAGGTCTCAGAACATGGACATGTATCTGACGTCTTTAATACCTTTTTCCACAATTTTTTAAAGATGCAACAAGGATGTTTTACTGGAATTTAGGGACTGTGACTGTCTCTATATAAATCTTTTTGCATATTATTTTCTTTATTGGTGCCCTCAAAAAATAATTTTATTTACAGAAGGAAACATGTTAGGTCTAGTTCTTGATGCCATTGTATTCTTTGTATCCATTTTCCAACATTTTGGCTCACGAAGCAACAGCACTTAATGAACATCACCAGAATATTGGTTCTGCCTTTCTCAATGTCCTGCTTCTACCTGTACATCTCCAACCGATACTTCAAGAGAAAGAGAAAAGCCCCTCCCCTTTTACCTGCTCAGTTAAGATTCTGTGGATAAAAACATTTCTTTTTCAACTTTTTCAGAAAAGCACTTGGAGGTCTGAAGTGTGAGATTTGATTGTTCACCCTCAGATTCAGGACCTCAGGAAGAACTTCAGTCTTTACTTCTCTGTAAGGGAGGAATATGAAGGTGCTGCTTTTTCTATCTCACTCACTCTATATTTTCACCTGCTCTCCATCTTATTCTTTCAAGATACTGACTGAATAGTTTATAGATTGCAGAGACCTATGGAAACTAATGTTATCATCAGACCAAATCATTCACTTCTAGCTTGCTCACAGCTGTACTGGCACTCCTCTTCTCCTGCTATGAGTCTTAAGATGAAGGGATAGAGGAGAAGAGTAGGAAATTACTGTCCTCACTGTGAGTTGCAGTGATGTTCTCCCTCTGAACTGCAGCGCAATGGTAGAACTGATGCTTTAGGGAGTTGCATAGACCCTTCCTCCTTTAATTCCTCATTTGGTGACTATTTGTAGCTTCAAGAGATCAAATACATTTTATGTCAATCCCAACCAAAATATGACTTTAACTGGATGAGCTGAATAACATCCTGAAGTCTTTTCCTTGTCCTATAGAAAGAGAGGTAACTTCACCCTTAGGAAATGATTGGGAAATGCATTCCACTCCTTTCTGAGCACCTTCAGAAAAGTCACTGGACTTACCGGAAAGTGTCTGAATGAAGGACACCTGTCATATGATATTATACAGTTTATTATGAGTACCTACAAAAAAATTCAGGATCTTGTAGAGAAGGAATGGGATCCACACCAGGTTCCAACATCTTTAGCTTGCATCCAGTTATGGCAGTCACAGTGACCACCTGTGTAGCTGACAGAGTTTGTAGAGCATCTGCTTCTCCTTCTGCCAATTTTGGACACAGAAAGGCTGGGACATGTCCTGACAGAACAAAGTGGGGAGATCATGGCACTGCAATACAACCAATCAATCAGGTCTCAGCGTCAGTAAGAGTCACAGCCTCCCTTCCTGCAAACACCTCATCTCAGTAAGGATCATGCTGCTTTTTCAACCCATTTTTTGAACAGCATCCTTAGGTAGTGTGGTGCGTTATCTAGATTCACAGTTTTTATTATACATCCAGCTGCTCCTCTGTTCTTCTGCGAGAATCAAGTTATCTCCCACTGTCTGGTTCACTACTCAAAAAGTCATTAGAAAAAGGTCAGAACTGAAGTGTTTGTGAAAAGTATTGAATGTGGTTTTCTTGTAAAGCTCAGTGCCACTTCCACAGGCAGCACTGTCTTAGTGCTTCTGCTAGTAAAGATTTATACTGTAAGTGGTATACAAGCAGCTGTGTCTTTATATGCAGTAAAAGATGCTGAAAGTCTTATTACTAGAGCCCTTCTGTGGACCCACCAGTAAACATCTTAAATGTTTAGCTATGGATTTAAAAAAAAAATATACACTATACACTGTATTAATGTAATGATGCAGGTCTAGCATAGTCCCCTCTGCATTTCTTAGCATATCATGTATAGGACAATTGAGCAACAGAACCAAACAATGGTGATGATTCTCAATCTGTAACTTCTTTCTATACAAACTTAATGTGGATACCTCAGTGGTAGGAATGTCATTGTCAAGAACCTATAGAGTACAGTGTGTAACAACTGAAGATGTCGCTATAAAATTTTTAACATGTTTGTATCAGCAGCTAAGACATTGGAAGAAATTAAAGAAAGGAATAAGTGCATGCCACACCCCATGAGAGAGAACAGTCTGAAATAGACACAGGGTGAGAATTTGGTAGAAACAAATGCTGTCTACTCCTTTTTTTTTCATTCCCCTGCTGAAAATTCAGTCGTTTCCCTCTTTTCATCAAAAAAGGAATATGGATTGGAATGGTGCTTTTAAGCTACTTTTCAAGATAATACTGACTATTTTGAGTTATAATATTTTAAATTTATAACAAAAATTCATAAAGAAGTTTTTATAACTGGTGGGGTTTTTTTGAAAAAAAAGATGTGTCTAAGTCATTGAAAATTCCCTCAGTCTAATTTCCCATCAAGAAGCAGCTAATGTGAATGTGATTTCCACCATTCATCCTTCTGTGTTTGGTAGTTATTTCTCAGTACTCATGAGCCCACTTATCAATTTAACACAGATTTGACAAATAGTTAGAAATCATAAAGATCTGAAGTTCCTGTATCTTTTTTGAAAATAACAGGTTGGTATAAAGGAAAGATCCAATTTAAGGTTTAAACAGCTGCCCGTTCAGCTTTTCCTGCCAGGTGCCTAGTCAAGATGGGTGTAGTAGCTGTCTAAGCAGATTATGATTTC
This sequence comes from Nipponia nippon, assembly GCF_047370975.1. Lineage (NCBI taxonomy): Eukaryota > Metazoa > Chordata > Aves > Pelecaniformes > Threskiornithidae > Nipponia > Nipponia nippon. Next base: position 83,660,854 of record NW_028262290.1, on the reverse strand, counting down.
CGTACCACTCAAAACTAACTGCAATACTCACCATTTCTTTTCTCCCTCATAACTAGAAGACACAGAAAAGAGTTAAGAGATATTAGCAAGATCTGAGAGGCAGGAGCCCAAAAAAGATTTTTCATCTGGAGTTAATACGGTGCTCTAGCTAATATGGCTAACAATTTCATAATTCATTGAAAACCAGACTTTGCTATTTCTAGAGCTCATGAAACATGACATTAGTTTTCTTAAAAAAATCGACATGTCAAAAGTTATGTAACTTCAGTTATGTCACGTGTGTATTTCAAGTTCTGGGACTTATAGAATTCCCTCAGACTTTTAAAAATATCCCAATAATGCCACAGGAATTTCTTGCAGTACTGTTAGGGGAGGTGAAGCTACTAGGTCTAATGGAGTAAGCAGCTTCAACTAAGTTTTGTCTGTATTTATCAATGAATAAGATTTCTCTGGTCAATTAATACTAGTCTTGGAAAAAAATTTCCAGCTGGAAACTTGAAAAATTGCATTTTGAATCTATCTTTCTTTTTTAAATACTGAATTTTCACAGCCTCTTTTACAGCTTTCCAAGTTTTATCGCAGTTGATATACTGACCTTGAAGTTAAGAATTAATTTATTTACTTTGCTGATTTGGGGGCATTTATAAACTCAAGGTCTGGGAAGATTTTGATATGATGGTAAATAAAATAAAAAAGAATTTATTTAATTTCATGAAAACCATAATATATTATACATTTTCTCAATTTTTTACCTAGATCTGCTACTCTATGAATCTAAAATCTTTTGGAAATCAGGGAGATGTTTCCTTGTAAAAGACTGCATGAGATATACAGTAAGATTGAATTTGTGAGATTAGGAAGATGTCTCTAGTAAAACTGAGTGTTTAGGTAAAATTCTAGTAATAATGCTAGTGAACTACATTAACACAACATACAGCACTTCTTCTGATTTTCAATTCCATTTGCTGCTCAAGCTGGTAAATAAATGAGCATAATTTAGAGTAAATTCAAGGAACAGAGAGACTTAGATTAGAAGTTAACTTTAATGGTAGAAATTTTATGTCCTACATATAACATCAGCGAAAGTGAGCTCATACAGAAAAGAAAATATATGCTTCGCTTGGAGTGTTGTTATCTGTGACTTTCTCCATACTTTGTGGCTGCAAAGTTCAACAATCTCATGTCTGGGATGAGCAAAACAATCTAGATGACTAAGCCACAAAGTGTAATAAGTATTATTTTTGATATTTAATGATTAAGCAATATCCTGGGACAACTGGTTGTAAGAAATATCAAGTGTTTTGCTCTATTGAAAAAGAGCAGCTTCTAGAACAAGAAAAAGTTGGTCCTGGGTGTGCATTCTGTACCTAGAAGACTGATAGTCTCGCAACACTTGCCAACTTAACAGTTAGTAATCCAGAAACAGCCAATCTGAGAAATCCAATCTTTTTTAAAGGAAACAACCTTCATACCATTGGAGAAAATGCAGCTGCTATCTTGCTTTCTGTGCTAGACACTCATAGAATCATAGAAAGGTTTGGATTGGAAGGGACTTTAAAGATCATCTAGTTCCAACTCCCCTGCCATGGGGACACCTTCCACTAGACTAGGTTGCTTAAAGCCCCATCCAGCCTTGCCTTGAACACTTCCAGGGATGGAGCATCCACAGCTTCTCTGGGCAACCTGTTCCAGTGCCTTACTATTCATCAGTGACCTGTTTTATCTTTTGGGTGGATATTTTGAACGCAAGTAGTTTCTCATTAACGTTATCCATTCACTCTTGGAAAAATATTTCACTGCTATAGAGCATTTTATTACCAAAATAGTAGTCCTCATTATCCCGTTCAGACAATTGTTTTGAACATTTAAGCATAGATAAATGGCAGAGTTGATGGTATTAAGTTGAGAACCTTGGAGTCTGCATCAACACAGGCTTTTCTAAGACAGTTTTAGGAGCTCAGTGCATCAAAAAGAATTGCAGCATACAGTATACTGTGCTCAGTTTTTCCATGATGATAAGAACTCTAGGAACTGCTTGATACACACACATATTTTTGTTTATGGAAAAACATCCTCTGTGTTCTCTTATAATGTGACCACTGTGGTCATCAATACTTTTCTATGTCCTCCATACCCAAAAAGTGATTCCTTGTTTTCAGCCCTCTCAGGAATGAAGGATCTGGAAGATAACACACGTTTGTCTGACAACTTAGGCATCGGACCACCTTAAAATAAAATGTTCTCAGGGACTTAGGACATAACGGTTTACTTGAAGAAAAGTTTGTGTTAGGTATTACTGAGTTATTTACTCTTGTCTTATGATTATTATCTTAATATATGCATACTCATTTTGTGGTAGGTCATTAAGAACTAAAATTGGAGGACTAAATTTCAGCTCTGATATGAATAAGTGTTTGCTCTCCAAACTCATTATATTTGTAAGTCTTTTTACTGAAAAGCAATTTTTGTTTGCATACTTAAAAAATACACATTCCTTATAATTCCTTCCATAACATATACTACATATACCTCACTGTACCACTGTTTATATTGACATTTATCTATTATCTAAAAGCAAAGTGAAAATCTGAATTGGAATTCTATATATTTTAACTGTGTACTTCCAATAATCTTCCTCAGATCAGACTGGGCAGAGAAAAGAACACAATTTCATGTGTTTTCTTCATACTTGGAAGAAACAAAGGTTTAATACACATAAAATTCCTTTGATACTACATGATACTGCCTCATTAGCACAGTCATTGTCATGCAGGTATCCCGATACCAATCTTTAGAGAAGCCACATTTCTAAAAGGTAACGCCTGTTTTTCCTGTCAGTTTTCATTTTGGAGCAATTACCTTTTTTTGTATCTCTGACAGAAACTTGATTATTGACCTTGAAATGACAAAGCTACACGTATGTTCTGAATCAGAGGAAAAAAGGACTTTTCCTTTTTATCTCTTCAGTGACATTCATTAGTGCATGCAGCTTTTCGTGTCCTTTGTAAAAAGTTAATGGATTGCTGCAAAGGAAATCCTTTACTTTGTTAAAATCCACTTCTCAGCATTATTTGTGAGAGAAAGACCTAACACAGTACAGACCTTAAATGAAGGTCAGCATTAGATGATGGATATAAAGGAGACAACAGAAAGATGAAGAAGAAAAGAAAAGATAAACTATACAAAAGAGTGAGATTTGTTAGGAAGTTAAGCCACTGAACAGCAGCAAAAAATAAACAAGAAGGATTTTTAACTGCTAAGAAAAGAAAACTAAGAATGTGATCTCAGTGAGTTCTAAGACAGGAGTTTGTATCATTAGCATTGCATTAACAATTATGTGCTCTTCCTCTAGTCCTTGTAAATATAGCTACTATGATGTATCCACTGTAATAAGAAAAGTACTGCACAAAAGTAGAGGAGTGATGTGGATTTCTACACCCACATGAAAGACATACCCGAGATACAGGGAAAGTTTTCCTTCTCATCCCTGAAATCAGTGTAAGAAAGAGAACTATCTGAAATAAGAATATGAGAGAAAAAGAAGCCTGTATTTAGCATTCTCCCATGCTTTTAACTTCACTGGATGGAAACCTTTTATAACAGTGCTTGTTACTACTGCTGTTATTCCTGGCCTGTTGTTGTTGACCTGGATTTTCTTGGAGTTCTTTCTCCACCGCAATAAATTCTTTAATTTCATTCATTTAGAAGCTACCAGACCTGACAAATGACTGATAATGTTACTTCTTGTCTGTACGGGTACTGTATGTATGTGCATGGAAGAGAACATCTGCTTCTTAGATCCTAGAAGTAGGATGCTTCTCACCCTAGAAGTACAGCCTCTATATTCAATAATGATATTACTGCATTACAAATAAGAAGAGTTATCTGGAAAGTCAAAGCATGATATTACAGTTGTAACCAGTAATATTGTAGGCATACAGCCAATTTGCTTCTCACAACTTCACTTAAAATGCTTGGCTATATTTGTTCATATTTGTTCATATTGCTCATATACATTTGTATATACTAGGCATTGGAGGCTGTTCCATCAATGGTGCTCCCTAATACATGGATGGATGGCTTTACATGGTGTTTCTTCCTTTAAAAAGAATGGATGAAGGTCTTGATTTGCTATCTCTCTGTAGCCAACACAGGAAAAACATACTTGTTCTAGAGTATCACCAGGTCCTTGTGATAAGTGAGCAGACTGGCACTCAGGTCCACATTTTAGTCCTTGGCCAGCAAGGAATTGGAGCAGGAGGCTTAGCACAGGTCAGCACTGCTGCCCTCTTCTTACCTCACTGCAGGTGCTCCAAATGTAGATGTCATTCTTGGATTTATAGCCTACGATCTTCTCTATTCTGATGCAAATTCCATTTCTTTAGGTAAATGAGTGAAATATTTCTCTGGCTAGATGCTGTGGCTTTAAGTATAACTGCAACGTGTGTAAGAGGAAAATTTCTAGTGAGATTATATTGTCATACATGTGTAAGAGAAAGAAATTGTGAGCTGACACCTTAAATTTGTTATCACTCCAAGTGGTCGATTGCTGTCAAGTCTCATCTAAGTCAAGAATTGTAGTAATGTACATACAACTAGAAAGTGTTGTTGCTTGTATTAGCTCTCGCTTTAATATACAGAATAGCATAAAATGATCAGCAAAAGATCCATTTCTGACTAAAACATGCTAAACAGGCACCAAAGAGAGAACGAGAGTTTTAAACTTCATTGAAGCAAATAATTCTTTGCTAGCTATTAAAGTGCAAAAGATGACTTCTAATGTAACAAAAAGACTTCATGTAGCTATTGAAGGGAAACGACTTCAAACTAGTTAGGTGCGTGATCAGACTGTCCCTTAGGTACAGAAAGAATGAAGTGTGTTAGAGTTTGGATGAATAAACTAACGATGTGGAAGGAGAAATTAACTGTTAAATCTGTCATGTTCCACAGACAAGAAAAGACTTTAAATATATGACCCTATTTTAAGTAGATTAGGTATAACTTTTCAGTCACTTGTACCTGTCTTTCCAAACATTTAGAACTGTATTCCCTGTTTTGGATGCTATTAATAAAATTTTTCATTTGTATATTTACATTAACTTGTGTTAAGTGAAGGGAACTGGAAAACACCAATGCCCTCCTCACCTACGAGTGCTGACCCGATACTGGAACACCCCATGAAATGCCCCAAGTGCTTTTCTGCACATTTCTAAACTTCCAAAAGGTAGCAGAAGAGCTCTCCATTTTAGCTGCATCAGCTGGGGGCAAAGGCAGCACCAAGAGCATCACGTAAAGTAGAAATGTCTTTCAGTGACTGCTGGTGACATGTAACCCTCTCTGACGTACATTGGAGTATGTGCTTGAACCATGTGTGTCACTTGTTCAATGTCACAAATTGTACAGAATGAATAAAAGCAACCACAAACAGCCAGTGTCTGTATTTTTAAAAGGTTTTTAAAATTAGATTATATTCAATATATAATAAAAACACAGGATGATGCAGTGGCTGATATTAAATAAATGAAAAAGGGGAACAGAAGAAAAAGCCACAGAGGGAAACAAAGTCTTAATAAAATAATGTACATGGAGATGACTGTATAATTATAAGGATTTTAAAATAAGCAATGCCCAAACCAAGTAATCAGCCAGACATACTACCAGAACTGTAACTACAACCTTGTTATCTAGTATTTGCACATTTTGAGATGAAAATGAGAAAATACATGCTCTGTCACTAACATAAGTCTGACAGTATGAAATATCAAAACTGGAGACTTGATAGAAAGCTTCAAGAGAGAACAATGGGCTGTACAATGTGCTGCTTAGCAATCAGAATGAACCACTTGGCTAAAATGGAAAAAGATTGAACAATTCCCATTTTCTAGCAAAGATAATGGATTTTCTTGTTTCCCTTAGGGATAGGAAGTCAATTTTTCCTATTGGAGATTGAAATGCAAACCTTGTGGACCGATAGAACTTAAAGGGAAAAGTAATTTTCCTTCTTTTTAATACCTTTTTTCCCCCACCTCATTTGTACAGTTCATGTTATTTAAATCTACCACATGGAGAATATAGAATAGTAGTTAACGTTTTATTAAGAAAATAAATCATGGCAGAAAAGTACCAGTTGCACAGAATAATCAGCTGATTTTATGGAAGTTTTATATAGTTAACTTGCACAAGTGAAGGCAGATTTGTTGAAGTTTGTCTCCATTTTCACCTCTTTAGCACACAAACCAAACCTGAATTCTAATACTTAAGAAACTGTAGGCTAACACTGCAGGGTGCAAAATAAAGATCATTTATGCACTCAGATTTTCTTCTACCACTTGGACTTTCACATAATTAAGTTTTTGAAAACTCTGCATGATTTCATTCTCAAGGTACATTTATCTTGTAATCATACACTTTTGGAAAAAATGTTTTAATTTTCTCTATTTTTTGTACTGTTGTATTTTAAATCATAGATTTTCCTTCTCAATAGTAGCAATGAAACTTGTATACTAATCACAGACTAAAGTGCTGAGTCCTAAGTCCTTTGAACTAGAATGCAATAATATTCTATTATTTGCTAGAGCATATTTGTAATCAGGGATTAAATTATAAATCAGACCTTGGTGAACTTCTAAGGATTTGGTATTCCACAGATAAGCAGCTAGAGTATTATTTAATTATTCCAGTCACAGAGGTCTGCAGAACTAGGCTGACCAGTTCACAATGAGTTCATTGATAAAGGTGGAACATCCAAGAGCAGAGCATGTTTTATCTAACCAGCTTCTGCACACTTAGAATAAATTGCTTTCAGATTGTAAATTTTCTATCTGTTAACTGAACCTACCTGCACTGAAGTAGCCCTGGCCTGAGAAAAATATTTCAAAGGACAAATCTGAACTTGGCCTTCCCACTGAATGCTTTTGAGTCTTTAGCATGCTCCAGAGTCTTTCAGGTTGAGATGTCCTGGAGCACCATGACACCTTTTCCAAAGACGACCTTTGCCATATTTTCCCTCTTGCAGCAATGCCTGCCTGCCACTCAGCCCAACCCTGTGGATGTCACATGGAGTACTATATACAGGACACTGTGTGACTCAAGCTGTTACCTCCCAGAATGCTGCAGCAAAAGGCAGGGAAAAGGAGGCAATTTTGACTAGGGAGGAACTTCATAAAAGCTTTCAATGGTGAGCTATAAGACCTCTTTGCTCTAGGTCTTATCAGTCCCCATAGGTTGAAACTGATATCACTGGGATCCAAAGACTTGACCTGCCTAAATGGAAAGCAGAACTGGCTACCCTTCCCTCACATTGCAAAACTTAAGGTTCAGGTATATGTCATAGGCTCTATCCATCGTCTCTTTGGATTTGATGCTGTTTGTTTGGATGCTAGCAACAAAAATGAGTTCATGCAGTTTGGGGAATACTTTTTAGGCAGACAATACTACTTCTGTCTGGGTTTTCTGCTTGTTTGTATATGTGCTGATGGTGCTTGTACATTTTCCTGTCCAAAAATGGCATAGTTGGTTGAGATGGCCTCTCTGCTTGGTAGAGGAGCAGGGGGGGTGGGTGTGAGAAAGTCATGCAGAGCAAGAGCTGTGAGCAGTGAGTGCTGAAGCATAAAATTACATCAGGCATATGCATATGTGCAAACTTGTCATATAGGTGTAACTGGGTGCTGTTGTTCCAGTCTGCAAAGTGTTTGGCTGCTGGGAAGACTTGGGTCTACTAACAAATCTGGTACTGGCTGGCAATGTTATTAAAAATTTACAAACCACATTAGAAATGGAAAATCTAAATTATGTCTGCCAGCTCATTCATGTGTTTACGGTGGCAAGGCAGTAGATGGTTCATGTTGCAGGTTTCCCTAATAATAGAAGCTGAAGACAGGGTGCTCACTTACAAGGAAAGAGCTCTGTTCTGGCAAGTATCAGATGACAGCAGGAGATACACAATCTTGCTTATGCACTCACTCCACAGCCAGAATGTGATTCTGCCATCCTGTGGGCTTAAGAGCAGGATGACACGAAGACTACGGCATAAATAGGTGCTGTGAAGATGGTAAACTGGAGAGTATCTCAACAGATGGGTATCCACAAGATTTTTTCTCTACCTTTCAACTGCAGGGTTCTTAGATTGCTGCTCAGGGGCTTGAAAACAGAGATTGTACCTGGGCAGAAGACTTGGCAAGTGCACCCAGAGGAGGTTGTTGAAAGGTAATATAGATGCAGACTGAAGATTCATTGTTTTGTTTCATTTCCCTTGGCATCTACTGTTTTCAGCTGAGAGTCATGATCTTGATGTTCAGAACAGGTGAACAAAGACAGAGCTGCAGCAGTAATGCTTCACTGCTGCCCATGAGAAAAGTTGTGCTCCTCTGGATCTGCACATCCTGACCCTTACTTGCTGACTTAGGTTCCCATCTTGACCTCGAAGATACCTCATTGTGATGAACATGCCTGGTCATCCAGACTCTTGGATGAACCTGACTACTACAAGCAGACAATTCTGCTCACCCTGCTCTAGAACTATGAGATAGCCCCTTGTGTTCACCAGCCTTGTGTTGAAGCTCAGCTCCTGGTTCCTTTTTCTTTGCTGAGCAGGCTGCCATGGCTGCTCCCTACAGGGATAAAAAAAGGCTCCAAAAACAGAGGACTCCAGAGCTACTGGACAGAAACAGGAGTTAAAAATCCACCCTTTTTCTTCATCATGTGATTTCTGTGAAATACTTGGTCACATGGTCACATTCAGCTAAAAAAAAGAACTGGAAAAGAACTGTCACAATTTATTCTTATATTAAGAAGGAGGTGATTTGGGGTAGAGTTAAACTGGTTGGCAAATATGGTCAGGTTTATCTCTGTCCCAAATCACCTTTTTCTTAAGATAATATACATGGTGTATACATATGCATGCACACACACAAACACTCATATGCTTGGTTTTGAATGATTAGGTCAATATAATACCTCATGAAAAACCTTTATCATTATTCTTATGACTGCTTTTTTTCCTCTCTATGTGTTCTACCGGCTGAAATAAGATCAGCGTGAATCTGTGCAACCACCATTTGGCTGCAGATCACTCTGTGAGGAATTGGTCCTATACCAACCATATTCCTATTTAAATTGTGACTACATTCCCTACAATAATGGCTCTAGAGTGGACAGTCCTTATGCAAAATGTGAGCAGAAGTGAAGACCTTTATGGCAAGCAAACATTACTGCAAAAATATTCATTCAGTTTTGAGACCTCAGGAAGTCTCTGCCTACTGCTGTAACTAGTTTCTTTCACAATCCGCTTGCCTATGCTTGGATCAATACTACTCCCTGAGGACAATGTAGTGAATTGTCTAACTCAGTTAATGCCAGTCTGACTTTGTCAGCAGATTTCTCATTGGCTTGGGGAATGCATGTAGCAATAGTCCATGTTTGTGCTATTTCAATTATATTGGATACACTCCAGTGATATTTCCACAATAAAAGGCTTAAGACAGGTTATTTTGTCAAAAGTGTCACTGAAGGTGGGCACATGCTGTCAGACCAATATCATGCAGCTTTTTTCATAATCACCAATGTAGCATTCACACATTGGCAACATCAGCAATACTATTACCAGTAAACTATGTCATATATCTCTAAAAGTGTCAACAAATAATCTTCAATTGAATGCTAAAAATGGGGAAACCATAGAAACTATTCCAGGTTCTCTCAAAAATAAATTTGTTTTTAACATAAATAAAAGAGAATTTCAATCAACATCAAAGTCACATCACCTTTATGTGAATAATAACTATTAAAAAGTTTATTTCAATTACTCATATCTGAAGTATCTGTGTAAATGAATAGTTAATAACAACACATATTTGCTCAATAATTAAACACTCTGGTCTGGTCTGAATAGAATAATTAAACACTCTGGTCATGGTCTGAATAGAAAACAAAAAAATAAACAGAAACTTGTCTAGTAGCAGTCTTAGCATGCTTAATTTTCTTTAATTTAAAAGTTTAGTGAGCAAATAGATTGAGAAGGAATATCTTTTTGGACAAAAATTGCACATCCTAAGTTTCATTGATTCAGCAGTAGGAATTTCTGCTACTATAGAGCTGTTTTCTGTAGATCAGTCTTCCTGCCTTTTGGAGATGTCATCACCTCTATAGGTTCACAGCATTTTTTTTACAGATAGGCTAGACGACATGCTCAGTGCAACCCAGGAGCTGTGCAGAAAAGTCTTGCAACCTGTGGCACTTTAGTAACTATCTAATCGTGTTTTGACTGTGTCAGAGGACTTTTTTTAATTTTTATTTTTTTTTATTTAAGATATCAATTCAGGCTCACTTGAATCAGTAAAACCCTGTGTTGCATCTGGGTTTCCTAATCTTTCTAGCCCTTGTAAAATCTAACTAATGAAGTTTTTCTAATTAATGTATGATTACAACATGACTTGTAAGGATTCTTCTTCCCAGTGTTGTATGTGCTCAGCTGTGGATACTATTAGACCTTATGTGTTTTAAGTCTTATGGTAGCAACAAAAGGCATGATAACTTTATGGAATGTTAAAGCAGATTCTTTCCTTCTTTCTGCCTCTATGGTACAGTTACTGTTACTTTTTGCAAATGGTTAAAGCAATACCAAACACTTTAATGTAAATACTTGAGTATAGTATATAGAACAGCTATAAATTGGACAGTGCTTTCCTATGATCTGTCTGTTATTGCTTTAAATTTTATAGCAAGTTGTCTATGCAGCACCAAGTTATGCACACAATTAAACATATAAAAATAATTAAACCTTTGAGTGAAACAAGTCAGTTCTATCATCAACAGAGAAGGAAATAAGAGAGTTTCAGGTGTGATGCCATATCTTAATCCTGAGCTGCAGCTAAACTGGTATAATGATAGGATCATAAAAGAGACAGAAATTCAGATAGAGACTTCACTTAATCAGGACACATATTAGCATGAAAGCCATTTAACTGAGAGATCTTTCAGGGAACAGATTTAAACCTAATAATACTGAAAATCAATAATGGCTGTTTAATGTGGGACATGTTACTACCTGGTAGGTTGTCCAAGGGCATAATAGTGAACATTACATCTTTTGGCAGTCTCATGTTTGTTTTCACCTGCTTGCTAATTTATTAACTCTGAAACCTTCCTTTGAAAGCACATGCTATGTGTAGGGTTTATATTCCAGTTGCTGAGTCTGAACTGGAAAACCAGCTGTTATCAATATGTGTGGCCAGACCTAAACTAAACTATATCAAGGTGTTAAAAAAGGTGACCAAAGCATAGGTTAAAGCAACACTTGCTTGGCATTTCCTACACATGATTAATATACAAACTTCAAAATGGCTTAAAATATTGTTTCTAAAAATGTTGAGTACGCTTTCCATTTGTCAGCACTGGTGGTAGAATTTGCCAGGGCATTGGTAAATGCACACATCACTAACATGCATTATTAATAACAGAAATATTTTTGGCACCGAGCAGGCTTTAGTTCCATGCCAGCTGCTGAACATGTTTCATCACACTTTCACAGCTGCCTTTCTTTCTGTGAAGAGGCAAAGAACAGGCTCTGTCTCTGTTCAAGTGCATACCCTTGCCTACTCTGCTAGTATGTTTATGTTGTGAGGCTGCCCAGATGATCAGACTTGCAGCTATCCAAGCTTTGAGACTGTGAGCCCAGCCCCAGGTACAGCCTATATATACCTTCCAGGTCATGCAGGCCATAATATGCAGAAGCACGTCCAATGGGTTCGCTTACTCTAAAAAATGCCCTCCTATATTGTGACCAGCAGTACACATACTGTTCACATGCAGCTCCGCAGATGAATCACAAATACCAGGTAGGAGACTCCAGACACTCTTTTATCAGGGTATAAAATCCTCACCATTGAAGTCTCCACAGCTTCTCAGCAAGTCACATTACCCCTTAAGTATTTTATTACTACTGGTAAAAGGTAATTTGGGTTGCAGAGCGTAGAATGGAGTTACAGAGCTCTCTAATTCAGAAATTTCTAGAGAATGGAAATAGTTGAGAGTGGATGCTCTTTTGTGCTATGCTTTATGCAATAACTGACATGAATGCAGAATGTTTGTAAGGTGCTCATTAAAACTGGTTAATTTTGATTCACTCTCAACTTGCTCAGCAGCACAGGCTATTAAAAAGGGCAAAGCAGTAGTGAATAAAGCTCTTTGTTGTATAGTTTTGCTGGTTGACTGAATCCTTGCATGTTAGATTATTTAAATCTGATACCATCACATTTCAAAGTATGAATATATTTCTTTAATGAATATTAAATATGTATTTAATAATTTATTGTTATAATCTCTGCCTTTTATCAATTGAGAAGTATCAAGTCACAGTAGTGTCTGTCATTCTCAAACTGGCTATAGGTAGCTGCAAACAAGGAAAAGAAAAGAACTGAACGGCTAAACAATGAATATATGTATGCGATATAAAACGCTCTATCCCATTTCAGTAAATGCTCCTCCTTATTCACCTCTTTGTTGGCCTGAGTTTTTATGATCCTACTATATTTAGAGTTTCTTAATAAAAAGAACACATAAGAGAATGACAAGGTAAGAAAATTAATGAACTTAAAAAAATGCTGGAGGCTGATAGATAAATCCAGTTTTCATACAGCTAGGTGTCATGGTTTAACCCCAGTCAGCAACTAAGCACCACACAGCCACTCGCTCATCCTCCCCACCCTCCCAGTGGGATGAGGGAGAGAATCGGGGGAAAAAAAAGGAAAATCCGTGCATTGAGATAAAGACAGTTTAATAAGACAGCAGAGGAAGAGATAATAATAATAATAATAACAACAACAACAACAACAATGATAAAACAATATACAAAGTAAGTGATGCCCAATATAATTGCTCACCACCCGCTGACTGATGCCCAGCACGTCCCTGAGCAGCAATCACTGCCCCCCGGCCAACTCCCCCCAGTTTATATACTGAGCATGACGTCATATGGTATGTCATAGCCTTTTGGCCAGTCTGGGTCAGCTGTCCTGGCTGTGCTCCCTCCCAGCTTCTTGTGCACCTGGCAGAACATGGGAAGATGAAAAGTCCTTGACAGGTATAAGCACTACTTAGCAACAAGTAAAACATCAGTGTGTTATCAACATCATTCTCATCCTAAATCCAAAATACAGCACTATGTCAGCTACTAGGAAGAAAATTAACTCTATCCCAACCAAAACCAGGACACTAGGTAATTAACATGTCAACTATAGTCTTTGTGATGTAGAATTTGAAGTATTCTTAAAAAGGTTGGAAGTATATATTTGCCTTCAGTACTTACTGTAATGATCTGACACTGCCATTAATATAGATGCTCTTACAGCAAACTACAATAGAAACAGATATTTCTGGAACTCAGAGATCTACTTTTGTGGCAATTTGCATAGTGAATATGCTTTTATGAAAATTTCACCAGTTGAACAATTTATCTCACAGATATATTTAAAGGCTGGGACATTGGTCTAAACAAAGAAGGCAAGTCATTGTGTCTCACTTTATCCATTTGCAAATTGGGGATAAAAATGTTTATCATCTCTTTAGTAAATAAGTACAGATCTACTAAAGAAAAGATTATACATATCTAAGTATACATGTAAATGTATTTCTTATAAAGGGGCGCAAGTCAGTTATTTGCTGAGATGCTATAAAACTACTTGCTCTCAGAGTGAAAAAAATATTTCAAGAGTATTCAATAAAAATGTCCACTTTTGAATTTTTTATTATTTTTATTTCCATTTTAAACTGAACTATTTCTAGCTGACAGTTCTTTTTTATGTTCCTTCAGTTGCAGACAGTATTGTGTTTTCTGAAATTCTGAACAGCTTCAATGTGACTGGGTTCAAAGTGGTTAATTTTATGTTAATTAGGGTTAGTAAAATATTCAGAAAATATTAAGTTTTGAAAGTTAATGTATTTTCCAAAATGTGATGATGACAGTTGTCTGAAAATGCAATGCCTGCCATGCATCAAGAAATATTAGGCTTCTTTAGTTTGCTAGTGTCAGGAATGCGCTGAGACTCAGATGTTGCAACGTCTGCTTAATATTTGGTATGCATATAGTTCCACTGAAGTGTCATCTCTTGACATGTGAAAACCACAGAGCTGTGTGACTACAGGGTATATGTAGAGAAAGCGTATGGGCTGTACTGTCACATCAAATACACTAGGACTGTTTCATCATGGAATACACTTTCTGCAGTCATATACACTTGTGAAAAGGGACAATAAAACACCATATTCTTTTGGCAGGCTTTTGCAATCCGCACAAGTGTAAGTAAGTGACACACACAGAAGTAAACCTATGGAGACTAGAACATCTGAATTTAAAACTTTTTCTGGTCCGTAAAAAACTACCAGAAAAAAAAAAATACCTGGAGTGCAACAAAACCAGTTTTATACATCCTATAAAACCCATGAACAGCACCACATTATTTCTGAATGTGCTGGAATCTTATCCTTTATCTATGTAGAACAATTTCATCTTTTCAAACTTGCAGAATATTTATGATAGCAAAATTTGTTTTGATTTTGTCTTGAGACGGGATGGCTATTTATGGCACTGATCCTTCAAGAAATGGAGTAGAACTAAACACACACAATCACATGCTAAACTTGAATTACCAGCAATATTCTACCAATTTCATGATTACAATTACAATGTTTGTCTAACATGCAGTCACTTCAAGGGCTAAACTCAGGTGCTGGCCATATTGTCAGCATTTAACAACAGTAAATATCTAACTGTGAATGTTTATTTGCCTGAAGTTTGCTAATGTTATGTAACAAAGTAAAATACATATTTTTTAAATAGTTTTTATATCCTCAAAACTCTGTTGCTGTTGTTTTCTCTCATGCAAGTGACAAATGTATATCCAACTTCGTGACTTTTTTTAGGGCTGATTGCCTTACTTGATCAATTACATATTTTTATATTTTCAGAGACTACAGTGAGCTGACAAAGGTACTGAGTATGTAACACAGTGCAATACAATCCATTCAATTTGCTTTGTACTTTGGTGGGGATGGAAAAATATGCATAAATAGAAATTGAATAGGAAGTGGTCTAGAAAGTATCAGAAGGAAAATCTGAGGTAACAAAAGATAGTGGGCTAAATATACATTTACTTAGATGAGACGTTGTTTAGAGAAACAAAAACGTCTACTCCTATATATCTAATGAAAGGTTTGAATGCATGAAATGAATTACACTTCCTCATAGGTTTAAGCATGAGTAATATCACATGATTTTAGAGACCCCTAACTCAAGAATGCTAAGGCACAAATGAAGGAGAAGGGTAACAAAAGTGACACAAAGGTGGGAGGGTAAGATATATGACTAAATGAGATCTGCATATATTAACAAAACACAAAACAAAACAAGAGGACTTCGATATACATCCTGAATGTGAAGACAGGATTACATGTTGATAAAGTGAAAGAAATGATGCTATCGATCCTTGTAGGGATTGCAACCCTGGTGTTGGTTCAAGTTGTAGTACATGAAAATTGCTGCCACCTAATTTGCCGGTTAACGTGAGGGCTATGATAGGAGCAAGGTTAATAGCTCCATTCTCCAATACTTTTCTTCCTGTGGATAAACTCATCTCTCAGTGAAGTTTTCTGCTTGAAACTGCAGGAGTAGATCTATGTTAACTTTATTTTTCATGAAATGGACTGCATAATTCTATAAAGTACACAACTATAACTCAGATTATATTCTGAGGTTAGGCATTATCCATAACAATGCATACATACATACATACATACATATATATATTTTTTTTTTTATATGAGCTCCTAATAAAGTGAATCTGATAGATTAACATCATGGTGTAGTCATCTGCTGCCACACATGTGCAGCAGCTACCTATCTATATATTAGACTGAGAAGAAATAAAACATTGTACTTACTTAGTTTTTATTACATTTTGATCATTATGCCCTCATTTAAACTTTGCTATGATTTACTGCTGGTTACACTTGTAAACCTGTTTTTCTATTGGGTAATCCCATTTAACCATTCTTTGGGGAGTTTTTGGCTGTCTATTTTTTTTTTTATTGAACTGCTAATTATCAGCTTGTTTTCTTTTCCAAATGTAAGCCTGTCTTCTGATTTCTTATCATGTATTTCTTAAATTAGCTGGCATTTTGTGTTCCCTGATATTTCTTTTGTTTGCTCAGCTATCCTTTAAGTCTCAACTGGATGAAATCAAGGAGCAAGACACCTTTCTTGAAAGGCCTGTAAACATAAGCCTCTGTGTCTTGACTAACTAAATGAGGAGAAAATCTGGAACAGAATTCAAACCCTTTCAAGTTGTACTTGGTGTGTAGTACTTAGCTTTAGATGTAAGGAGGTGAAAGCCTTCATGCTGTCTAGACTAGTAATACCAAAGAGTTTAATCAGCCATTGGATCAGGAAGCAAATTATATGTTTTTATGATTTTTAATAATCATCAGTAGAGAAAATGAAGCATCCTTTTTAATCTTCCAACAAGATCACATACAGTGCTGATCATACTTTATCACAAATTATTAATGTACTAAGAATTTATTGAAAAAACAAGAATTTTTTTATTGGCATGAAGGCTGGCACTTTGGGGAAATGCGCTCGAGCAGACATGAATGGCATCTTCACCATTCTGATCTACTGTAACATCTTCCATATTTTAGCAAGGTGATTCATTCAGTGGCATGCTTACATGTAATTCTTATAAGTTGTCTCCTTTCCTGCCTCCTAGTGGAGAAAGGACGTGAGATCAGTCACAAAAACATGAACTTCCAAGCTGTCACTAACAAAACAAAGATGGCTTTCACTGAGATATATGAATGACCTCTTTCTTTATGTCTTTGTTTCTGGAGAAGAGTATTCATTCCTGACAACAACTGGAGACACAAAGTGCTTACTTTATCAGCATATGGATAGAACTGCAAAAGCAGCAGGAGGAAATTTCTACACAAGCTGCATAAAATTGGCCTATCACCTGGATAAGAACTTGAGATCCTCACGCTACCATTTTTCTATTCTCTATTTCTCTTCTGTGTGTTCTTAAATCACCTTAGGAAACTATTAAATACTGTTAAAGTACTTTTAAAGGCCTGTCAAAGATTCTCTCCTTGCTATTTTTTGCTTTACTCTCTGTCATCTTTGTCTTCTCCCTCCAAAACTTGTGTCTGTTTTTTCTTTTATTATGCCTTGGCACCTATGTGACCTTGGCTGTCCTCCTTTCCTCTCCCAGGTTAACTCATGGAGAGTAAGTTTTGCCCTAAGCAAGAACATTGTATTTACATATAACTCCCTAGGGTGGAATAACGTTGCTTGACTAACCTTTCCCAAGATATACCTTCTTGTCATAAGACTAGAGTGAGACAAGAGATGTCAGGGAGAATACTGTGGATGGATTCCTTATCTGAGGGGCCTGGGAGCTAGGGACGGCAAGCAACTGGGGGTAACTCCTGTAGGAGTTAATCTACTGAAGGGATCAGCAGTGTTGCATGGGTGGACAGATCTGGGAGATCTGCTCCAAATACAAGAGAGCCAGAGTGCCTCTACAAGGTTGCCCTTCATCACTAAAATTTTCCTGAGCATTGGGGAGCAGTGATGGTCCCCTTACTTCTTTCACAGGTGATTGCAACCCTGTGTCCAGTCTTTCATCTCCATGCAGGCAGGTGTGCTCACTGGAAAAATCCATAATTTGAAATTCATATACTGAATTCATTGAGCAATATCCCCTGTGAGTCGTTTCTAAGGAGTGGAATTTGCCTTTTAACTTTCAAATCTTTCATCGGTTAGATGATATGAACTCATCCATAACAGAACAAGTCAGTTTCTCCAGCTTGAAATTGGTCCTTTTTGTTTCTACCTAAAATATCTATCTGCATCTTTCTACATATAGGGATATGTAAAATATGAGTAGATATCACATACACAAACTAAAATAAAATAATACAAATGCAAGATTTTAAGCACCTAAATGAGCACCCGAATCCATAATTTCATGAATTAAAATTATTCCTACAGCTACAATTTAACCTCATCCACTGCCCCAGCCCCCCACCCCCTAGTGAGATGATGAGGGAGTGTTTTACTCGCTGTACAGAATCAAATTCTCTGGAGACAAATATGGATCCGTGTAATGAAAGGACATTTTCAGAAGGTGAGCTCATGTAATAAGTGAGAAGTAGCTTATTGCAAGATAAGTTTGTTAAGGTATCTTGCCCTAAGAAACTAGATTGTTTCCCTAACACTGGCATAGGATTCCTTGCATTCCTGAGCAATCTACTTGAAATATTTTTTATCACAGGACAAGAGTCCTCATTTCTAAACGCCTGACTTGAATTTCATAAAAATGCCTAGAACTCCCAACTGAAGTCAGTGGGGGTGTGCTTTGAATGTGTAAAGTGCTATAAAAAGGAAGAGTACTTTGGGAGATCATGTGCAAAGTGTCTCACAGAGGTCTCCAGGAACAAGTAGATGTTTTTATCTTAAATTATCTGTCCCCATCCGTAACAATGAGATAATAAATACTATCCCTTCATCTCACAGGGATGTAGTGGAAATGCTTAATAAATGTGAAGCACTTAAATCCTGTGTAATGATGAGTGCTATACAAAACCCCGGAAGTAAATAAATAACTCTGAGTTCATAGAGGGATTGAAAAGTGTGCAGTAAATACAGTATAGAACACACTGCACAAGGCCAAAACAAAATATTGAACAGCTGTTTGCTAACTAAACATCATCCTGCCAGTGCACAGAATTAAACACAGGGGAACAGACTGTTGCAATCATATAAATAAGACTGAATCAAGATGCATATGTACTAAGCGTCTGAATTAAGATTACATAAGAGATTAAATCTTGCATTTCTTAACTTCCGAGTGCTTAATGTTACAGTATTAACAATTTCTGTCCTAGGCTTTTTCTAAAAACTCACACTGAGAAAAAAAGTTTTCATTTTGCAATATTACATTGATACTTAACACGTTATTAGCAGTGCTATAACCTTTTGCTCCATGCAGAATGTTGCTACTTGGCCTAATAAGGTACCTGATAACAGAAGTATTTGGTCCATTTGGCCCTAAGGGCTGGGCAAGTGCAGCAGATGGCCACAGGTGGTGGGAACATGCCCTTCCCTTCCCTGGTGGGGTGCAGTCTCAGCATGCTCCAAACAGACAAGCAGGGCTGAGGCCAAAGCCAGGGCCCAGGGTTCGGGTCCCAGGGACAGCCATGGGCCAAATCAGGAAAACCCTAACAAAGCCCTGCCCAACCAATCCTTATCTCACTCCTGTAGTTGTTGAAGAGTAGCCAGTACTGGATATTTAGAAAGAGTACAACAAAAGGGCTTATAAAAGTGATCCTTCATATTTTCTATATTTCTGGCAGTCAGCTCTTTAGGGATTTCCTGAGTTACAGAAAGCATGTTTTACAGATGTTGCTAGCTAAAGTCCCCATGAAACACTCCTACCCTGCCTTGCTCTTCAAACCCATACCCACATCCAAAACTACTTTTTATTTCTCTGCTTCTTTCCTCTCTAATACTGTGTTTGTTCTGCTTTAGCCCCCAAAGTTGTCCTTAGCAGTACAAGAAAGATGGATGCCTCATCTCAGATTTACATCCTGGAACTACTGTAAACTATAGCACCAACTCACAATGACATTAAAAAAAAAATAAATCCCAGGCTCTGAGTGGAAGTAGGCCCAAGACAGAGAGGAAAATTTAAGTTTCTAGCTTCAAGACTCCTTTTTTATGTTTACTGAGGTTGTGAATTTTAATTTGAACAGATATCAATAAGGTTTTCCCAAAAAAGTTTTGAAAAAAATTACTAACTCAGGCAAAACATTGTCATTTCTTCTGATTTCCCTTAGTATTGTTCTCTGAAATGACTGAACCATTTTCACTAAAATTTTGCGAGAAAATTAACCTGTTGACCTGTAGCCCTAAACAATTAAAATTTGCTAGGCTTTTTATGTACTGTTTTTCAGCCTTTCTGACATGGTCATGAGGAGTAACAAATCTTCAGGTGAAGGATCCACTCTGAGGAAGCAGAGTCCTTAGGAGAAGTCCCTGCTGAATGTTCCAGCATGCTTTGGACATTTTCATCACATGAACCCTAATGCATATGCATGTCTTCTCTATGGTAAGATGTCTCTTACCTGGCCCAAAATGCAAGTCAAATGAGTGAAGTTCTTCTAACTTTCTAGGTCCACTTACAATACAAGATAAATTAAATGTAAGACGGGATTTTCTGGGATGTTCAGCACAACTTAAAAAAATACATGTCACTCAGGCTTAATTTAAAAAAAAAAACAATATTTAATTAATGATAAACAACTGATGAGGATTTATCCTGTATTATAGTGAACGCATATTCTTCTACAGGAGACACTTGAATTTCTAAGAAAGCAATGAGAACAAGACAGAATGATCCTGCAAGATTTACTTCTGTTCAGTTGAAACGCTATCTGACATAAATCAGATGTCACCCTTTTGCCTCTTAGGAATGCCGTAGTTAACAGATGTATGAACATTCAGAGAAAGACCATCTTACAAAGGTGAAAGGAAACGCTACAACCTGCATAATGTCTTCTCTGGAGATTTCTGTAGTAATTTAGTAGCCTAAATAATCAAGGGTGATATAGAGCAGGAATGACTAAATCAAAGTTCTCCTGACTTTCAGAAGAATTTATGGTTTAAAGTTTGAGTTGTATAATTGTGTATGGTCTGAACCTTACAAGTCAAATTATTATCTTCTTATTGAAAACTCTAAGGAAAATGCATTATTGAAATAAACCAATGATTTCTATGACCTAATTAAAAATAATAAATATTAAACAAATGGAACTGACACGCATTTTACCTCCAAGTTTATAAAAAGAACTGAAATAGCAAAAATAATGTAACAATACAAAGCACTGCTGTTGAACTAATCTCACATTAAAAAGCTTTCAGGAACATGATAACTGGCCCAGATTTGCATGAACTATTTTAACACACAGATGCATTTTGCACATATTATTTTAACTAGGAGTCTCAAAATTTTTCTGTTTTTCAAAACTTCTGTATTTTTAACAGCACTTTATTTCCCCCCCCCCCCCCCCCCCCGACTTCTTTAACCTTATGCTTTCTTTGTTCTGCCAGGAGTCTTCTTTGGTGCCTAACTCCAAAGGAAAAGAAAACAACAAAAAAAAAGTGGTTTTGTGTTAAAAAGTGTTACTTTCATGTTCTCAGCTGCTTGAACAAATATTTCCACGATACAATGTTTTAGGTTATATGATAAAGCTCATCTCTCTGGGTGTTAGAGCACCTGTGTGTCTCTAGGGCTGAGAGCAGAGGGGGGTTGGCTGTGGGACCAGAGGAGTTCCCGCCAGGTCTAGGTGGGTGTGTATGTGTGTGTGCGCACACAACAGTCTGTACCAGCAAGTGGAGTGGGGCTTTGTACGCCCAGGTGCCAGCACAGCTGGGAGACTGGGATCCAGGAGCCAGCAACTGGACAGACTGAGGGAGCCCAGCTGTTGGAGGGATCCACCTTCTACATATGCACATATATGTTCTCACCAGTGGACTTCCACCCTGTCCAGCCAGAGAGGGGAACAGGATGAGACCGTTCGTGCTGTCCATGTTCATGCAAGTGCTCTGAGTGCCTGTCTGTGGTCTATGTGGCTGGCCATGGATATATGTATGTATGTGGTGTAATATGTGTGCTCTGTGTGTGTGCCTACTGGGAATACATCTTCAGCCTCGCTACTGTTTGGACCTGGGGACATGGAGCTGCAGCAGCCTCACCTCTCTTAGACTGTTGTATCTGGCATGATAAGTTTTCCTCTAAGAATACGGGCTATGTACCTGTTTTACCTTTGTCACAAATGAGATATAGCATATATGTATTATATACATGTGCTTTGTGTGTACGTGCCTCCTGGGAATACATCTTCAGCGTCACTACTGGTTGGATCTGGGGACATGGAGTTGCAGCAGCCTCACCTTTCTCATGGTGTTAGATGAGGCATGATATGTCTTTTTCTAACAGAATGATTCTCTCCCTCTTTGGTCGAATACAGTTTAAAAGCAAGCCACTTGTGGTGATGTCTGACATTTTCACTAGCAGGTGTCTTCCATTTTTCTTTCCCTCCCCACAGTCATATTCTATCAGAAATACAAAGCAAATATAGGAACTAGGTGTTAAAAATGCACAACAGTTTTGTCTTGCTTTACACATCTCTCCTGTCTGAATGTATTTTTTTCTAGATCCCTGATTGAGGCAATGGTCTCATCTGTGTTTGTTTAAACAAAGCGTGTTACACTGTGTCTTAATTTGTATTTTTGCTCCGGGGGTTTTGCTATTTTATCTGCTTAAGGTACAGTTAGCTTTTTGCCTCAAGTGAAATTATCACTCTTCTTCTGTTATAGTGCTCTTCAAAGGAACAGTGGTGACTTTTGTTCATGAGTTTTGACTAGAGACTGCTTATCTAGTCTTCTACAACTTACATGATGCCTGATCAGTAATAATACTTAAACTGCACTTAGTTTTGAGGTGAAAAGATGCAGTTTACACTTTGAAAAGTAATTGTTTCAGAATCCATGCTATCATTAATCACTTCACTATCCACAGCTTCCACAATATCATGACACATTTCAATACTCAGGTTTTCAAAACAATCATGTATGTGCTAAAAGGCAGTGAAAAGTCTTGTGGGAGAGTTTTAGTTCTGGTATTGGCACCTCTGAGGATGTGACTATCTCTTGCTTGTGCAGGGGCCATCCTCAGTAGGGTTCTACTGCTGCTGCTCTTAGTCATCCTTACATAACAAAGACAGAAAGGGGAGAAAGGGAGATAGGCTTGAGGATGGACATGGACAGACTAGGGGTGGGTTTTGGTGGATGACAGTGAACGACAAAATACTTCATGTGGGAGAAAGAATAGGGAACAGAAGGAGACAAAGTGAACACAGAAAGTAGAGTAGAAAGAAGTTTTTTAAATGCCTTCTTTCAGATACTGAGGAATATGTACATGCAGCTAAAGTGATATATACACTCTGCATTTTGACTTTCACAAGTCCAACTACCAGCCAGAAAAGATACACACTTTATTCCAGCATGCATTTCTCTTATTGGCCTTATTCTTCATGGTACTGATCAGCTAATACTGCTAATAATAACTGTGGCAGTTAGAAAAGAGTGTCTTGCAGAGCAAACCCTTCTGGGGAGAGCTTTTCTGTTAGTGAAGCAAATACTCTGTAGCATGTGTGGAAACATATTCACATTCTTTATATTCCCATACTACTGCAGAAGTATTGATTAAAATGCTACATTCAGCAATGTAAAGTGCATATTTTGGTTGGGCTAAGCTGTGATCCTGATCTACTTGGTGTTTGGTTAACCTGGTTGTAAATAAAGAACTAAAGTATTGCAATATTTACGCAAGTAATCCATCAGTTTGGTTGCATGAACAGCTTTACAGCGCTTTCCAATACTTTCTAAATCACACTAGCTAGTGCTGAAGAACAAGCAACAGATTGTTCCACATGCCCAAAAGTGAAATGATTAGGACTGAAAATCCAAACAATTAAATTTTTTCCTATATGACTGAATCAATTGTTGTCTTTTTGTTTCTTTTGGGACAACAAACATTTTGAAACAGCTGCCATGGAGAAAGGGAGCTATATATTCTCAAAAGACTTCCAAGATCTGAGTTTTCAAAATAAACTAGAAGATATTTATGTGTATTCTGAATGTTTTATAAGAGCTGTGGACTTTTAGAGAATTGTAATCTTTTGCTGATGGATGGGATACAAGAGGGTTCATTGGTCTCTCAAATTAAACATACATGTCAAAGTCCAAAAAAATTCCATTTGCCTTTGATAACTTGAAAAGCTGAGTGTTGTAAATAATGCAGTTAGTTATTTCCTGTGGTAAGCACTACTATCAGAAAACATGAAAAGAATGCTCTGGATATAATTATCTCAAAAAAAAAATTGTAAGATTTTCTATGTTATCATTCCAATCACCTATAATTAGTAGCTTGGTAAACTATTCAGCTATAAACTATTCAACTATTCTTTATATAATATTAAAGAGATGGTGTCAGTATCTCTTGGCAATAATAGTGGGGCCCACTGAAAAAAGAAACAAGACAACTGTAGTACTACCACTGACTGGAAATGGACATAAGTCTTTGGATCAGTTGGTGGAAAGAAGTAGACAGGCCAGTCCAGGTGACTTGATAACTGTCTTTTTCAGTCTTAGGGAGAGATTATAAGTGAGACAGACTTGCCAGTCATTTTTATTTGGATTAGGAAAAGGAAACAGTAAGATTACCCCAGCAAAGGCCATAAGTAACAAAAAGATCTGTATGCAGAAGTGGCTGGCAGGCTCCTCTCCTCATCAGCAGGTATCTAGGTGAAGCAGAGGAAGAGTTGGGAAGACAAGTATGGCTTCCTTCAGTTGGCTGAATACAGGGGGGAGGGGGAAGAGAGAGAAAATTATTTCCTTTGTTCTAGAGAACAAAGAAATCAACCATTTAGTTAATAGACCTATAAGGTTGTCTTCATGGAGAATGACTTGGTATCGCTTGGTATTGGAAGAAATAGTATGTGATAATGGAGTGAATGGTACAGTTACTTGAGAAATCATATTGCCCAGAAAAGTGGATTTGTTCATAATATATTTTAAGACTTTTTTTTCTACTGTTTCACTGCATTTTTTTTAAATCTAGCAATCCAAGAGACAAAAATCCCAGTTGAAAGATTACATGAATGCACAGTATGATAATGTCCTTTAGATTTCAATCATATTTTTAGTCATGTGGCTTTCTTTATCTTGCAAGAAGGTGTCTGAGAAATAAACTTTCGCTATTATTTATCTTCTAGTAAATAAAGAAGTACAAAACTATTTTTGAGAAGACCTATGTTGTCCTGTACAATCATTTCCTTTCTGACTGCACTAGAGGTTCTAAGCCATTTTCCAAACAGTCTCAGGCGTGTTCTGACCTCAGCAGAGTTGGTTCAGCATTCAGGAACAGTGTTTGATATTTTGTCTGAACTCAGGGATCTGTCAAGGCTCCTGTAAAGAAAGAATATAACCTTGCCAGAGGCTCAATCATTAATGTCCAGACAGATTTGTGTGTTTTGAATTGCTAGTTGACAAACCTTTGAAGTTACAGTGAAAAAAGTAAGCAGAGAACATATCCTTTAGAAATATTTCACTCTGTCAGGACAGATACATTATAATTAATGTTGGATAGCTTTCCAGAGCCTGGCAAGCAACATGGGAAACTAGTACATGAACAAGAGTAAATTTCATTGCAGAAATCAATAAATCATATTCTGTGTTTCTACGATTCTCCATACATGTTTATGAATAAGACCATGAGATAAAAATGTTCCCCAAATATAGAAAAATCCTGCTCCAGATCAGGTCAGATCAACAGTCTAATTTTGATTTCTGAAATAAACTTTGTTTATTAGTGTATTATTAATCATAATCTCATATTCTGCTATTCCATATAAGATACTAAATGAAATCTCATTAGTGATAAACAGGGATAGTTACAGTGTAGTCATTGGATTGCTTTGAACTGCTCAGTGTCTACAGAACAGAAAATGAGGCAATAATTTTTCAGCACCAATCATTTTCAAAGAAGGCACTAAGCCATCAAAAAAAAATTCATAAAATCACTCCTCATGAAATCAAGAAAATTTAGAATAGAAGGAAACATATTACATGAAGAAAATATATTTGAAGCTGAGCTATGTTATAAACATTTAAGTATGTACTAGATCTGCTGATTCTGTCCTATAGGTTAAATCTAAATTATATTCCAATACTAACTGTGAAGGGATAACTTCTACAATGTTTATTGGTATATGGTGGCATAAAGACCACATAACAAGCTTGTAAGGAGTAAAATAAGTTAATATGCAAGTAATGGTATGGCAGAACATCAAAATGCCTGAACAATTAGTATCCATATTCACAAAATAGCATGTATTATGACTTCCAAGAATTGAGTTTTTAAGGTGTGCATTAATAATAATGATATTATATGGTTTAAAAGGGAAACAAGTTAATTGCATTACTGACGGTGAGAAGTTTCTACTTTTTATATGGGCCTGTGTTATATGGGTCTGATTTGACTGTTCATGAAAGGATGGCTACAAGATCCTAGAATTGCTGGTTAGACCTAGTTCCAAGAGCAGTTGCGGGCACAGTCAAGAAATGCTTGAGGAAACAGAACAGGCACAAAGTGTCCCATTATTTTCAGAAACAAGCAGGTGCAGGCAGGTAGAACCATGCTCAGTGCAGCATGTATGGCAGAGGGAAGTACTACAGAAAAAAGCATTGTATTCTTTTAATCTTTTTGAAATGAGAGGAAAACAGGGGGGGATCATTCCTGCTATGCTTTCATGGGCAAGCAGCCATGTTCTGGTTCTTGCTGAATAAAAGCTGGGATTTACAAAATGTAAGGACTGCCGCACTAAATCAGATCATCTCCCCATTATCCTGCTCCCTACAGGGGCCATTAGGGAGAGAAGCATCAGCCTTACTCACTCCCGGAAACTCTCTGGACAAAGTGTGCTGAAAAAAGTGCTGCACTGAAAAAGGCAGTGAAGAATAATTCCTGATTCATACAACAGCTGAATAGCTTCCTATGTAAAATGAATTGTGGCATACAGTATTTGTTCAACTCAGCTCTTATACCAGTGCTACAATTGTGATGAATACCCCAACAAAACCAGTTAAAAGCTGACAGCATTAACTTGAACAGTAGTAGTTAAACTGTGTTAAAAGCATGTTAACAAGTAGAAAGATACATTTATACATTTCTAGGTTCAACCATTTCAGAAGAAAAGAATTATTTCAGAAAAAAAAATCACTTTTCTTTGCAAGGTGAATTTGATTTATACCTGATCTTTACTCTGAGGCATTTCAGCCAGCATATTAGGATAGCAACTACCAGTGGATGTTACTCAAAATTGTCAACATCCATTTTCAGGGTTCTGCATTGAGCATCTCAGGAAGAATTATATGAAGACAGAACCACATTCTCAGGAAATAATATCCTCTCAGGCAAATTACAAGCAAGCCCTTTGACAGGTTCATTATAAGCCTTTTTGTACTTTAGATTTATTAAACTCTTTTAACTCATACTGTGAAAGTTATATGAGAAAAAGGAAGAACAAAGTAGTCTAGGAGAATTCTATTACTGATCTAACAAACAAGTAACTCAATTTTTAGAAATAGATCTTGATCTAGGTGTCTTGGCCTCCAGTAAAGGAGCTTCCATTTATTTCTTCACAAGAATTAGCACTGATTTCTTTCTGATAAAGAGATAAAAGGCAAAAATTTGTCACAATTTTTGTGTAATGAAAAGTGATTTGAAAAAAACATGCAATTGAAGTAACAGGACATTGAGACTTCTGGGCGTGTTACTTGACAAATCTCCAACACTGCAAAGACCTAGGAAAAGTGATGCCTTTGGCTTTACCTGTGATCTGTTGCTGCTTTGTGGCTTATGGTATTTGACCATATCTAGGTTTCTTTTGGAAATGTCCTGGTACATTATTCAGAATAGTCCAAGTTTAACCCAAGGAAACACAAATCATTGTCTTCAGCTAATGCTAAACTAGAATTTAAAACATGTATCATATAGGTCATCTGGACTATCATATATGGATACATTGATACTGTGTTGCAATGTATAGTGGAGGATGTCTGTAGCTCTACCATTTCCTTTCTTCCTCCTCTCCTCCCTTGTCCAATAAATGAGCACCAGTGATTATCAATAAGGTTTTAGAAAAATCCCCTTCTCTCCCACTGAAACATGTAACATTTATTTTATAAAAATCATTTTGTTCTGAAGAACCAAATAACAGCTACTGTTACAGAAAAGAAAAAAAAAAAGTATGTCAATACCTCATGTAACATGGTGGTATCTTTATTTTCAGTAAGTCTGTGTAATTCTATCAGATGTCTGAATGTTCAAAAATGCCAAAGCTTAACTGAAGAAAATAATATCCCAGTTACTTCAATTAGTTTCTTTATTTATTAAATTATTGGGTTGTTTTATTTTTTTACACCCATGCACATACATACTTATACATGTTTATATGCATATGAGATGACCAGGGGCAGTCTTATGGCCTAGTCCAAAATTTGTTTTGTCTGCCTACATATTTTTGCAGGCAGACTTTATGCACCTAATCTAGTGAAGCTATTGGAAGGCAACATTTGTAACATAGCTGGAGGAAGGAGTTTCAATTACATGTTCATAAATGAGTCTTACAGGAAACAAATATCATTATAATGTACAGATTAATATCTGGGATGATACATATTTGTGCACAGAGTGTTAGTATTGATCAAGAGGACAAAAGCATCAATCTATTAATAAAAGTTTTTCGTGAAAATGATTCAGAACAAAGATACTGCTGAAGGTCACGTGCCTACCATAGCCATTCTGTCACTCCCCTTCTCAGCTGGACAGGGAGAGAAAATATAACAAAAGGCTTGTGGGTCAAGATAAGGACAGGGAGAGATCACTCAGCAATCACTGTCACAGGCAAAACAGACTCAGCTTGGGGAAATTAGTTTATTACCAATGCTATCAGAGTAAGGTAATGAGAAAATAAAAGCTAAATCTTAAAATACCTTCCCTCCACCCCTCCCTTCTTCCCAGGCTCAACTTCACTCCCGAGTTCTCTGTCTACTCCCCTGCCAAGCGGTGCAGGGGGACGGGGAATGGGGGTTGCTCTCAGTTCATCACACATTGTTTCTGCTGCTCCTTCCTCCTCAGGGGGAGGACTCCTCACACTCTTCCCCTGCTCCACACTCTACCCTGCCCCTGGTCCCTCCCACGGGAGACAGGCCTCTACAAACTTCTCCATCGTGAGTCCTTCCCATGGGCTACAGTTCTTCATGAACTGCTCCAGCGTGGATCTCTTCCATGGGGTGCAGTCCTTCAGGAACAGACTGATTCAGCGTGGCTCCCCCACAGGTTCACAAGTCCTGCCAGCAAACCTGCTCCAGCGTGGGCTTCTCTCTCCGCAGGTGTGCAGGTCCTGCCAGGAGCCTGCTTCAGTGTGGGCTTCCCATGGGGTCACAGCCTCCTTTGGACATCCACCTGCTCTGGTGTGGGGTCCTCCATGGGATGCACGTGGATATCTGCTCCACCGTTAACCCCCATGGGCTGCAGGGGGACAGCCTGCCTCACCATGGTCTTCACCATGGGCTGCAGGGGAATCTCTGCTCTGGCGTCTGGAGCACCTCCTCCCCTCCTTCTTCACTGACCTTCATGTCTGCAGGGTTGTTCCTACTCCTCTCTCTGGTTTCAATTACACAGGGTTTCTTGCCCCCCCCCCCCCACTATGTTATCGCAGAGGTGCTACCACTGCTGCTGATGGCCTTGGCCTTGGCTGTCTTGGAGCCAGGTGGCATTGGCTCTATTGGACATAGGGAAAGCTTCTAGCAGCTTCTCGCAGAAGCCACCCCTGTAGTCCCCCCACTACCAAAACCTTCATGCAAAACTAATACAACACAATAATGCAACTTAAAGAATGGAAGAAAAATTAAAACCCTGGACTTCTTAGTGTCTGAGCAAAGGCGATTTTTTTTATTACTGTTTTTCTGTACAATTAGCACATAGTGCTAATAGATTGACTTTTTCCACTTTTTATGCAAATAAAGTACAATCTCCTTTTGTGTATAAGAAGATAATATTTAATATTTAAACTCTGGAGAATACAGTAGCTTTATAGTGCTATATCCTTTGTTTAAACCATTAATTTTAATACATTGCTTTCTGATAATTATTTGATCCATGGTAATCCTAAAAAATCCTTGACAGGACTTTAAGAATGACGTTCCCAGTGTGCTAGGGACTGTGTAGAGAAAGACTTTCTGATGTAGGCAACAAATGACTTAAGGGCAGTACCCATTGGTAAATGAATCACACAATATACCACAGAAAGTTTAATATAATAAATACGCAAGATAAATGGGTGGGATATTAAACAAACACTTCTGAAATCAATGGAGCATTTACTGCAGTATTTTGCAGGCATGATATGAGCTGAATTTTCAGGCAAGATCTGAAGAAAGGTAATGTTGTTGCTTTGTAATATTTTTTGTGCACTCCTGAAATCAGCAGTACCACTGAAAAACATTTGAAGACACTTGACTCCTTACTAGTGAGAGCAAGTAGAATTTTACAAAATATTTTTACAAAAAATATCATGCATATGTATTTTAAGAAAATGTTACCTATAGAAAGGCCACAGAAAGTTTATCTGTAACTACAAGGCTGCAATATTTGAAGGATTTGAGATTTTAATCCAGGTTTTAGTACAAGTCCAAAAATGAGACAATAATATGTGTGCGCATTCACATGTGACTTAAATGCTGACTGTATTACATTATCTGTAGAAATAAAGAGTTAGTTTTAGCACATAAGTTCCTTTTTGTTCTTACCCAAAGTCTGGTATACCAGACGTGTCTAGTAGTCTTCAAGGTAAATACTCTACTTTTTATTATCTCAAAAATACATATGCTCTGGCTAATTATGTTTTTGTATGTCGATAAGGTGCTTGATTTTGTGAACCTTGCTAGATGCTTTTGTGAACTGTTTTACTTGAGCGCTGCTGAGACCATCCAGAAAGACCATGTCAATACTGCATCCTGCATCCTCTCTTGCTGATCATAAAGACCATAAAATGTGGCACATTGCTATGGTAGTATTTTCTAATAAGACTGAAATGTTATCATCTCCAGTGAGAACTATGGATAGAAATAAAATACTTTTTTTTTTTTGAAACCTTAAGTTCACATGAGAATACCTCCTGAAAGTAGATAGGATAAAATTTTCAAGAATCTGATTCTGAGATATGTGGTGCAACCTGATTTATGTTCATCATCTCTTTACATTGAAGCACAGGAAGGGAAATACTATGCATGATTCTTAATGGTTTTGATGGTAAACCTTAGATCTTCTGCATATTCCCAGATTCCCCTCAGTGACAGATGAAGCTTGAAGAAACAATCAGGTAAACTAAGAAGAAAGCAAAGCTTTCTCTTTAGCAATTTCTGTACTTTTATCAGGGTATCAGAGTATTTGCAAAATTCAAGCTTATTGAGTTGCTGTCAGGATATCTTAAATTTACTATTTGAATAGCACAGAAAGCAATATATAAGGAATATATGTTGCAGACAACACCAAGTTGGGTGGAAGTGTTGATCTGCTGGAGGGTAGGAAGGCTCTACAGAGGGACCTGGACAGGCTGGATCGATGGGCTGAAGCCAACTGTATGAGATTCAACAAGGCTAAGTGCCAGGTCCTGCACTTGGGTCACAACAACCCCATGCGATGCTACAGGCTTGGGAAGGAGCGGCTGGAGAGCTGCCTGGCAGAAAAGGACCTGGGGGTGTTGGTTGACAGCCACCTGAACATGAGCTAGCAGTGTGCTCAGGTGGCCAAGAGGGCCAATGGCATCCTGGCTTGCATCAGGAATAGTGTGGCCAGCAGGGCCAGGGAGGTGATCATTCCCCTGTACTCAGCACTGGTGAGGCTGCACCTTGAGTACTGTGTTCAGTTTTGGGCCCCTCACTACAAGGACATCGAGGTGCTGGAGTGTGTCCAAAGAAGGGCAACAAAGTTGGTGAAGGGTCTAGAGCACAAGTCTCACAAGGAGCAGCTGAGGGAGCTCTTTACAACTACCTTAAAGGAGGTTGTAGTGAGGTGGGGGTCGGTCTCTTCTCCCAAGTAACAAGTGATAGGACAAGAGGAAAAGGCCTCAGGCTGCGCCAGGGGAGGTTTAGGTTGAATATTAGGAAAAATTTCTTCACCGAAAGGGTAGTCAGGCATTGGAACAGGCTGCCCAGGGAAGGGGTTGAGTCTCCATCCCTGAAGGTATTTAAAAGACAGGTAGACGTGGTGCTTAAGGACATGGTTTAGTGGTGGACTTGGCAGTGATAGGTTGACGGTTGGACTCGATGATCTTAAGGGTCTTTTCCAACCTTAATGATTCTATGATTCTATGAATACATTTCTAGGTCTATTGGGCAAATTTTCCTAAAAAATCTGATACATTATTAGCTGACCTATGCCTACTAAAATTCTTACTAAGTGATTTATATTTAGAATTCAAATGCATGCTTTCTGGCATACATTTTATTTTCTATAGCATTCTCTTTTCTTTCTACAGACAATTATAACCAAATTTTATTAACTATATTTGTAAGGAAACACTAAAAATCATTTGCTCATGTGTTGGATTTCTGCATGTGACTGTAGTAATTTAATTTAATGCATTTTTGTATTTATTTATTCAGCATGTAGGTGCTTTCAAAAAATAAAGATAAATTGTGCGTTGCTATGACCTGCAATGGCAGCATCCAGATCTATGTCTCTGGTAGGACTGCTCCCAGAAATAGGGAAGCAAAACTATAGCTAAATCAAATAAATGTGGCTTGTCACAACACTGTACAAGTTCATAAACCTAGGTGACTATGAAATGTAAGCAGTCAATTCCTCTGGTCATTGAGAGAAGCCACAAGAAAAAAAAACAAACAAAAACCAAACTATAGCATTGACAGACTTATTTTCAGGGTACTTGCTTAGGTCATAGGAAGATCAAGAGTTAAATCCCTGTTCTGAGCCTGTGGCTCACAAAGTGTAAGGCAGGGCTCACATTTAGAGACGAGGCTCTCTATGTACCTATAGGTGGTTGCAGAAGAAAATACAGAGCTGTTGCTTTGATTCCATGTCTCAAGGAGGACTGGGAAAAACATGCAAGAGTGAAAAGAAGCTGTGCTGATAAAGTGGTAAAAAAAGTGGCAAGAAGTGATGCAAGAGGCCAGAAAGAAATCTTTAGTTAGCGATCACATTTAAACAGAAAGGCTGGGTTGTTTCATGAGCAGTAGAGGGGAAGATGGGGCAGGCAGCTGTAAATGCAGTTGTTACCTCTGAGAGGGCTCCCAAGTGCTATGCTGGCCAGTGGTGGTGCTCTGTCTTGGCATCGTTTCAGAATGACTTCCATGGCTGCTCTTCAGCTGCCCTACAGCTGTCACCCTTAAGTACAGTTGTCTGCATAGGTCAATGTCCCCCCTGCCACAATCATACTGGGGGGCAACAAAGAACTAAAGCAGTGTATGGGGATCTGCACAGGTTTGGTTCATGCACACAGCGTAAGTTCTCATGCATGAATTGTTTCTTTAATGTACTGAGTACAGTTTCAGTCAACAGGAAAAGAAGGCAACTAAGAGAGGAAGGGAACCGTAAAATCTGAATGAGGACCCAGGAAAGCAAAGCAAGCCGCAGTCGTAATTTTCAACCTTTCTCTCAGTCTGAAAGGGGTCTTATTATTTTCTTAACCTACTTTGTAAGATCAGGCTTTGCAACGCTGGAAACAGGAGAATTGCTATCACAGACCATTGTATTAAGTTGACCATCCTCCATTAACAACTTTAAGTAATTTACTGTGGCTGTCAGTATACAATGTTGACCTATTTCCATCCAAATCTCTGGAAACCTCTCGTGCATTAAACTTTACATATGGCTTATCCCATTGTCCATGTTTTTATTTATTTTTAGCTTGTTATTTTTAAAAGAAAATGCTATGAGTGAGGGTATAAATAGATGAGATAAATTTCCAAAGTCAGACATTGCAGTTTGGTCAAGTTATGTCTCCTTGGTGCTGAGGTATAGAGGTCACAATCATTATTAAACAGAAGCATATATGTAAATGAATATGGGTATCATATGTTAAACAGTAAAGAATTACAGTATATAATATGTTATACAGAGATCATGCTTAAAGTTCAGATTTAAACTTATGTAAACGTATTTAAACTTGCCCATGGGCAAGATTTTAATGTTATGACTTGAAAAAAATGAGGCTCTAAGTACTGCATATCTCTTAACAAGAACATTTATAGCAGAAATAGAATGTTCCTTAGAACAGTCATGCTGCTTACTTCTTATTAAATATACATGTTAAGGAATATGTTTTAATCCTTTTATCTGTGAGTTTCAGAAAGCTGTTCTAAGTTATCTGGCAATATTCTTCACTTTTAAGTTCTGTGAAGAACAAGCATGCAATAGCTTTTGACACAAAACACCATGCAGCATGTGTTGTCAACTGAGCTTTCTGGAGAAATTATTTTCTAAAACTAACAGGTTGAATGTTGTGGATTGTTCTAATGATGTCAAAAAGTACAATAATAGAATTCCAAATTTAGCATTTCAATTACAAGTGACTGCCAAAAAATCCCCATGATCTAGCCCAACATGTCTTGCTTTCTACATGATTTTTTTTGCTTTCTTATTATGGGGTTTCTCCAAGGAGGAGTTCTGCCATTCAAAACTGACTAGAGGCAGTGGGTGAAATTCAAAACTCAC
Organism: Nipponia nippon; assembly: GCF_047370975.1. NCBI lineage: Eukaryota > Metazoa > Chordata > Aves > Pelecaniformes > Threskiornithidae > Nipponia > Nipponia nippon. The sequence goes on along the minus strand of NW_028262290.1, from coordinate 83,626,442 downwards.
TTTAAAATTATGAAAATATTGGTGAATCCTAGTCTTATCAAAAAGTTAGCATAAAGTATAATCAGAACTGATGAGTGGTATGATATTTGATATAAAAAAAAATTACCAAAATCCTGACTGTCTTTCTTATGATTTAAAAAAAATCTTTCCTTTTTTTTTCCCCTTCAGGCTACCTCTTCTACCTTCCAAATGCTTTATGGTCTTAGGTTTTTCAAATTTTATCTCAGAACAGTTTAGAATAAAGGTATTCTATCATTCAAAATTCTTTGCAAATAATCTATTTCTAATATTTGCCATTTCAGGTGAATTAATTGATTTTTAGACAAAGCTTTCTTTTGAAAAATGGTAATAACCTGGCACATTTCAAGGTGTGCTCCAACAAAGGCTAAAGTTTAGATGTAGGAGAGGTTTTCACTGCTTGTTTTATCAGCTTTTAAAATTTTCTAAAATTATTTTATTATTATTGTTGTTATTATTATTATTATTATTATTATTATTATTATTATTATTATTATTATTATTATTATTCTAATATTTTATTTTTTATATCAGTAATCTCTTTTGCTGTGGTGTGTTGTGGTTTAACCCCAGCCAGCACCTAAGCACCACGCAGCTCCTCTCTCCCCCTCCCTCTACTGGTGGGATAGGGGAGAGAATCAGAAGGGCAGAAGTAAGAAAAACTCATGTGCTGAGATAAGCACAGTTAAATAATTGAAATGTAATAGTAATAATAATAACAATAGTAATAATAATAGTAATAGTAGTAGCAGTAGTAATAGTAGTAGTAGTAGCAGCAGCAGCAGCAGCAGCAGCAGCAGTAGTGAAAAAGAAAAAAAAAAGCCAAGAAAGATAGGAACAAAACCCAGGAAAAACAAGTGATGCAATTGCTCACCACCCGTCGACAGAGGCCAAGACAGTCCCTGAGCAGTGATTGATGCCCCCCGGCTAACTCCCTCCAGTTTATATACTGAGCATGATGCCATACAGTATGGCATAGCCTTTTGGCCAGTCTGGGTCAGCTGTCCTGACTGTGCCCCCTCCCAGCTTCTTGTGCACCTGGCAGAGCATGGGAAGCTGAAAAGTCCTTGACTGGTGTAAGCACTACTTCGCAACAACTAAAACATCCGTGCGTTATCAACATTATTCTCATCCTAAATCCAAAACACAGCACTGTATCAGCTACTAGGAAAAAAATCAACTCTATCCCAGCTGAAACCAGGACATGGTGCAATCTCTTAGAAACATCACGTCCATGTTCTTTCCAGTGCCCAAAAGAAAAATATAAAAACCTTAGTTAGTACTGAATCAGTATTAATAACAGAGATTTGAATACCAAATATATACTTTTGGTACTTTAGAAGGGAGGTAGCGATGCTGTTATGCCACTTACAAAACTAGGAATGTAAACAGTGAAAATGTCTACATCCTGTGCCAAGGTAGGAAAATACAAATCTTGAATAATATATATTAACTTGCATTTTAGAAACAGAATAGACATCCAGATAAACAGTTTATGTACAGTTTATTTGCAACTTTTTTTTTTTTTTATAGCTTTAATATTTCCCTCTATATGTTAGAGGTAGTTTGAGCTAGAAAACCTAGAAGAATATGTATTAGGAAAACAGTCTTGAAATGTAATACAGATAAGAATAATCAGAAATATATGACATTACTCCTTTATTCCTTCATGACTTAGGTTTTGTTCACTTTTTTCAAGATTACTAATGTGTTAACGATATGTACAAGATGATCATCAGTTAGACAAGATGACAAAGATGCTGTCTTTCTGTAATATTCTGTCTGATTAAAAAAACAGATTTCTTTTCCAAAGAAAGTAGGTAGGAAGCTGATACAAGGTTGGAAGCTACAGCTGCTTGGAGAAGGGAGATACTCCTTCACTTTCAAATTATTCACCTAAGTACATGCTTTCATTTCATACCTTAGAAACTAGTGTGCTTCTTTAAGGAAGGGGAAAAATATTGGAGGACCCACAAGAAAATGTGTGAAATGAGTCACCAAAGTGTTGTTTTGATGTAAGAGAAATATGAAAAATCCTTCTAATGTTCACTCAACATAGGTGAAAAAACAAATAGAAAACAATAAAGTACCGTTTGTATACTTCTTCATTTTAAATGTTGGGTATTGATTAATTTTCTTCATATATATTTAGGATTATTTAATGAAAAATGTGTGTGACAAGGTCATGGTGGTAATAAATAGTGTTGACTAATTATATATGGCACAATAACTCCCCTAATAGATAATCCTTGCTGCCTCTTTAGCATGAAGAGCCATGGCTAGATAAGAAAACCATTAATTTTTAACAGTTAAGACAGACATATTGGTCCTATTAAAATCCATCTTCAGCATCATTATAAAGTTATATCTTTAATGAACGCCATTGTAAAATATTTGAGAAGATACCAGATTAAAATGGAGATGATACTTCAAAGATAAGATCTCTCTTTTATTAATGAAACATATTTTTGATATAGCAGTGTACATTCCCTTCAGATGCTTTGAAGATAAAAATAATCATATACAGAGATAACTCTTGTAATTATAGAATTTGATGCCCAGTGGTATAAAGTGCAGATTTTGGATTTCTTTTGTAACTCAGATTACTGATATTATTAGAAATGAGTGTTGTAGATTAAGAAGTTATAGAAGAGTAGATACTGATTTCAGAGTTACAGCAAAGACCTTGTAATGGATCAGAGTACAGAAGATTAAAGTTCTGTTAAAAGCATTAATTTCCTTCAAGTAGTTTCCCTCTCAGCAGAAATGCGAATGCTGACATTAAAAAATGCAAGGTTGCTCTATATGCCAGTGTTACAAAGCAGATATTAAAGAATGTATTTGATGGCATACTTGAGGTCTATTATAAAAATATGCAAAATGCTTAAGATAATGTGTGATTGCTATGTACTCTTTGCAACTAGCGTACAAATGAGAATGAGAAATTTCATTTCTGTAGGGGGTACTCTCAGGAGAACAAACTTTAAATAAATACTATAAATGAAGAAAATTGCCTGTCAATTAGTAAAAAGAATTTTGTAGATAAAACAATTGTCTGTATCAGTATCATGTCATCTGATGATCTTGATGTGTCAGAATATGTTTTATCTAATAGGAAGTAAGAAATTTAAATTTTTTGAGTGAATGGATTTGATTTCCACAATCCTTATTCACTATCTTGCTTTAGCTGTTGAATATTATAGGAAGAGAAAGGATAGGGGAAACTCAGATAAAATCCTGTTAAAATGCAAATGACATGATTTTCTAGATAATGAAGTATGCATTAAGCTTGGAACACTAATGACAATAGTAGTAAAAAATATATGGCATATTTTATGTAACTCTACCTCTTCTTCTTTGTACTTACTTGGATGAAAGTATTGAGATAATTATAGAGGCTTTATATTCCTTTTGCCACAAAAACAATTAAGAGCTTTAGAACCCCATTTTCATAACTGTGTTCTTTGTTTTATTTTTCTGCTTGTATAAACAAAAGATTTCAGTTCAACAAGTAACATTCTCAGATATCAGCAGCCACTTTTGGAAAGTGAATTTGGGGAATCCTAAAAAATATATTTTTTTACAGAGTTGAATGCAAATATCTTAATTATTCCATTTGTACTAAACACATAACTTGACTCTGTATTTGACTCATGTTTCAAGTGATCACTGCTGTTACTTTTTTCTAAAAAAAGGAGGCAACCACTAAGACACTACAAAGACATCTTTTTCTCTCCGGCAGCCCTAGCCACTTCCTCAGTAATAAGCCTGTTCTTTACAGAAGAGACTTTTTTTACTTTGGTCCCTTAGTAAAGAGTTAACCAAGGCAGAAATGTTCTTTGACAAGCTGGTCAAAATTTCTGAAATGGGAGTATAAAGTTACTTTGAGAAATGTATATTTAGAAACCTGCAAAACTCTCTTCATATAGCATTTCTGACAGACCTCACATGGATCACATTAAAAAAAAAAAAAATCAAATCAGTGTAAACATAATGGATTTGGACTGTGGAGTGTCTACTAATAACAGAGTTAAAACCTTGCATAGCAATTACCTGCAGGGGCATTTTGTCAAGCTAAAACTAGAACATCCAGTCCTGGGGATCTATTAGGCATATGTGAGAGCAGGATCAGGGCAGAAACATCCTGATCATACCTGTTGTGGGGTCATCCTGAGGCAGAGGAGGATCTGTCAAGCAGAGCAGAGGTGGGAGAGTAGCATGAGGATTTAGTTTACCAAATACCATTTCTAATAGGAAATTGGCTGTATTTTGAGCTGTCAATTCTTCTGAATTTCATTGAATCAATTTTGGCAGAGTCCTATGTATCTCTAGGCACTCATATTTTAAAAATTTAAATAACTTTGAAGCTTTCAGATTGGCTATGTCATAGCGATTTCCACAAGTCACTAAAACTACCTTGAAATATTTTGTGACTACTTTCTTCTTTTTATTTGACATAATTTATAACTAAAATTTAGAGCAATATGAAGATACTCAACTATACCTTTATGCACCCTGCTTAGGATAATTCACAGATACAACAGATTGCTATCATCAATAATGTATAGTTGGGAAGCACTGTGTACTTCAGTGATAGAGCACATTCTTCCCAAAATTGCACTAAATCAGAAAAATTATTGCAACATTGATTTGATGTAAGTAACTAGCTCTTGGAAAATCTAGACAAAGAATAGCCATAGGAGACCTGCCTACATTTTAAAAATAGATCAAAAACGTCATCTAATTTGGTCTTTGACTTTCTGAAATTAAACTCTCTTGAAGGTTGTTTGGTAAACAACCAAACTATTTTTGGTTGTTGCTATTTGTTGCTATTTTTTAGTTATATAATTGATTTTAGCATGTGGATGTTTTTATTTTTATGAAAAGTAAGGTATTGATTATCTAAATCAAATTCTCTTTACAAAAGAAAAAAAAAAACAAAACACATGGATTTTGAAATGTTCAGGTTTTGTTCCAGTTTGGAATGAAGACTAATTTTAGAGCAGAGAAATTCTTCCACTTGAAGTACAGTTTCTGTCCCCTGCCCAGTTTTTATTTCCAGTGCATTGAATAGGAAAGGTATGAGTAATAGTAAAATGAAAACACAGTAACAACCACAAAAAACCCCAACAAAAATCAAGGAGATTTAAACCGCAAATTATATAAAATAAATTTGAGTTAAAATATAAGACATTGAAGGAAAAGAAGAATGTATGTTTCTCTCCTCAGACCTTTTCCTCTAGTTTTAAAGAGGAGAGTAACTCTTGTAGGCTTCCAGCTATAACAGTAATTCATATTGTACTAAGTTTCTCCCACTTGCTGGAAACATGCTATTTTTTAAAGGAGAGTGAGGGAATCAGCAGGCAAAAAATAGAACTGGGGACATTAACTTGTTTAGTAGGTAGGAATGGTACTTTATTAATAAACTAGAGAAGTGCTTGGTCTTAACTGCACTTTGAAAATAATGTGGTTTTATTTAACTAACTTGATTCTCAGGATCCAATAGGAGTAACTGTGAAGTAAAAATTCCAAGCAATTAAAGAATTTTAAAGCTATTACATGTGACCAATTGGTAAAAACAACCTTAAAAATATAAAATAAATATTAAGACAACAAATATGCATGTAAACATATGCTAACCAGTGCTGTCTTTGCAGACAACTGTACCCATATATCAAAAGCTATCAATTTTTCTAGTAGCCTGGTTCCTTATGTTAAGTTATTCCATGCTGTAACTTAAAGCACAGTAATGCAGAATTGGTCTACTACATCTGTTAAATTGATCTTTTATTATTGAATTAGTGATTTGTTGAGTCAAATATTCCTTGCTAACTAAAAATGATTTTGCTTGTCTTTTCATTAAATGCTTTTCCTGTTCAGGGTTTATGTTCGTAAGTTCTGTGTAAAAGGTATTTAGACGTACAAGCAGATCTCAATCATTGCATTTAAGATTCCATTGCTTTTTTTAAAAGGTCATTAGAGAGTAGAAATTAAACAATTAATTCCTAACAAGTGACAACTAACTCCTTATTTTAAAAGATTTACTGTTTTTTATCAAATAAACAAAGGGAAAGTCGAATCAAGGTATCAAACTTATTTTGCAGTGTTAGGCAGCAACCTTCGATTAACTTCTTTTTTCTACATACATTTCAGCACAGTTGTTTAAAGAAAAAGAAAAACACAAAACAAGCAGCATAAAACTTAAAAAGAGTGGGATCACTGTCTTTTCATGTTATCCCAGCATCACCCCTGAAGCAAAACCCATTGATACAGCTACATATGTGTGACTTTGCATTTTAAAGATAAGATTCTCCAGGTGAAGTATAGAAATGACAAACATAGACTAAAACTTGCAAGAAAACTGGTTAATGTCTATGCAAACAGAAAAATACTTGTCACCTTGGGCATTACTATGTCCTATTGCAAATGTCCAGAGAAGTCTGCATACAGGTTAGGTCTTTGAAACAAGATAACAATCCAGCACCTACTGTGAGCATCTGGCCTTTTTTAGATAGGGGGCATGACTGGAGTTTGTCAGAAATTTGTCTCAGCTACTTATAAACAGAAAAAGTTTCCATCCCCTAATAGGTTACATTATGATGTGCTGTGAGTATGTACTGAGCTACTGGGGAGACTGAAGGAGATTTTAAAAGTTATTTGGTAGAAATTGGAAAGATAAATTGAGTTTAGGACAAAAATGGGGTTGAGAAATTCAGAGAGAAACTCTGAAGTATGACTTCCTAAGAAAACTGGGGCAGGGATTCTCTGAGTCACTTGCTCCATATGTCAGGTTGCTGAAACTTGTATATCTAATTTGATAGCAATCTCTCATATTTAATTGTGTTGATTTTTTTCTGGAAGCCGGAGAATCAGAAACTATTTAGCCAAAGAGTGCTTAGGGCAGATGTTTATGATGACAACAGGGACAGGAAAATATTTATTAGAAAATACTAATCAAGACTAAACCCCGTAAGAGGTGTTTAATCCTCTGACTACTGTTATCAAAGCTTTCTCCATTAATCTTTACACCAGAAATACTGAAGGCTTAAATGTGAAGGGTGAAATATGTAACTTGAAGAAGAACCAGGGAAAAAGGAAGACATTCACTTCATAACCTTTCAGATCAGCAGTTCCCTAAACGACGTAGCACAAAGAGAAACTGACTGAATTTCTGCAAAATATTCTCAAGTTATGGGGTTCTGGGATTAAAGCTGGCAAAATAATTCCTTTTATTTATTTTGAGATTTCTTTTAAATGCGCTTCTATTGTTTTTTATTTGCAGCGCTTATGAACTAGTTAAATAGTCTGAGAATCTTTTTATCAAAATTATTTAGTGTGTTGCAAAATGCAAATACAGCTTTCAAATGTGCCTTTGTTGTCTCTATTATTAAGTCAATTTTCAAGGATCCATTTTAATTGTATGATGAAGTATATGGTTTTCACACTAGCCAGGAAAATATGAAGTAGTTCTGTGGATCCTAAACATCCCTGTCCTGCTATTCTTACTATCACAGTCAGGTACTGAAAGAGTGTAAACGGGAACAGAAAATCATTTGGGACTACCTTGGGTGAAGAGAAGGTTCACAATTTCTGTTCTGTATGCAAACGTTGGAAGGTAGTACAAGCTGAATGAATGCCACTGTCTTTCAGAGTCTTCTTGCAGGACAGGAGGCTTAAGACATTTAAATTAGTTTTTTCTTTTTTATTAGGGACCTTCTGGTGATAGTAAGTCAAGATGCTGTCATGAGAGTCTACCTTGAATGAATAGAGAGTGGTGACTGAGCTTGTGGAAGCTGATGATCCTTTTGGTTGCATTTTAGCTTGTCCTCTGAGCTGTTCTCTCTGGCAATGAACATTTCCTCTTAGGGACTTGGAAAAAAGATCATTCCAGGACAGAGACTATAGAAGACTAGAGATCCCTTGGGGAAGGTGAGATGGAGTTTCTTCTGCATTCAGGGGATTTAAACAGGACAGAATGGCATGTCTGCTCCAGGTCCTATTGCCAAATTAGAAAGCAAATGTGATTTTCATCTCTGAATTCATATCGGAATATGAATGCCTCAGAAATTCATGCATGTTCAAATGTGGGCTTGTAATCTTGTCAACTACTTTTCTCCTCTCAGAGTCACTGAAACCACACAAAGTCATTCTTAACCCATGAAGTTATATGATAATAGGCAAATATGTCCTTTCATTCCTTCTTACAGGGTTACAGCAATCTTTGGATACAAATGCTTCAGATTCCTTAGTTTGGAGAGAAATTAAGGGGCTATAAATGGGATTCCACAGCAATTAAGCAGTTAACATGAGCTTCATACTCCAAATGATCAGGTTTTCTTATGTGCATAGATATAGTTTTATATGCAAATAGCTTACATTATTTATCTGTGTACAAAATATGCAGAAAATATACTTTCTTAGGCAAGATGTATAAACTTGACTTTCACTGCTTCTTTTGAAGCACTTTTGTCTTATAGATGTCCAGATGCATAAAGTAACTTCAGTTTTATCTACTAAAGCATTATTATAATTTGATTTTTTAAGATTCATAATAGAAAGGATGGTCACAGGTGTAACTACCTCACAGGAAGTATGCAGAAATGCAAAAGCTCCCATCTAGCCCAATGATCATCATTTTGTTTACTGAATGAGATTCGTGACTGTCTTTCATGACATTAAAACTTACTTAAACCTAGCCTTATGCATGAACAGTCAGGACTAGAAAGTCATTTTTTTTCTAAAATTCTTCCTGTTCTCTTGAAAACAGGTTCAAGGAAAAATAACTTTTTCAAAGTGCTGTGGAGGCTTGACCAAATTATTTTGGTGGATAAGGGAGTGAGCCAAAGCAAAAATTGAGATTGGTGATAAAATTCTCAGTTGACAACTGATGCTCTCCATTGTCACTGAGGTGTTTTTTTTTTTCTCCTTTCTGTTCTGTGAATTGCCTATATTTCCACTGACTCACAGACAAGAGTGAAAAGTACATTTTGATGTGATGGTGAGAAGTATATATTGGTGTGAAATATGAGATTTAAACCATTTTATATCTTTTAATATCAAATGCATTTATTCTGTTGTAAGCAGAGATGAACTGAAGCATTGACATTTGGATTTAGATGACATTTAGATTTCTGATTTTAGCTCTGACCCATAACTGAAAGCACAAAAAGGATTTATACTGAGAAATTTGAACTCAACCTCCGCCTAAAATTCTGAGTATTTGAATTTAGTGTCCTGGATTTGTGCTTTTTCTAGTTCTGAATTATATAATATTTTAATAACTATCATGTCAGTAAATCTGATAAGCAGATGCCATCATATCTTAGTCACTCTGGCATGAAAAGGTAAAAAAAAAAATGACACATCTATAATCTTGATTTGATTGTGCTTTGTGTAATGTACCTGGGTTTAACTCTTGTGACAGTTTACTTTCTTGTAGATATGGTTTTTGTTACTGGAAAAAAACATTACAGTAAATGGTCCCAGCGATGGTCCCAGCTATGGTTATACTTGAAACTGATCTGCAGCTTTTACTGAAGCTATGGACATGGATGATACTGTTGTCCCCCCAAACCAGGGTTGTTTTACCTGGTATGCAAAAAGCCGAATAACACACAGAGTCAAGATATTTGTTTATTTCATGTCTGCGCAGAGATGAGTGCTAGGTGGTAACTCCACAAAGCTAGCACACTTTGGTTAACATGCAGTGACATTTTATACATTCTGAGTAGCTGTTATCAATATTTTCAGTTCCACTTATTCATCCTTGCTTCTATTTGTTCTCACAAGCCTCGTCTCCACTTAAAGGTACAGTGTCTTTTATATTTACGGAGCATGCTCAGTGGGTAGGGGTCTTTGCTTAGGCCAGGGACTTCATTGCTGGAGATGTGTTTTTTACTATGTTAATTAGGATAGTTCACTCATTGTTCAAGTGATTCTCATTTCGGCTTTATCAGTGGCCTTGTTTTTTCGTGTTTATCTTGGTATTTTCTTGCTAGACTGTTTTGTGGTGTCCTTCTGTTTCTTCTCTCAGGTCAGGTCTTGTTAACTGTTTATAGAGGTTGATTAACGTCCTCTGCCTTAACATCCTTTATCTTATTTCTTGCATATCTCCAACAATACTGAAACTGGATTTTCTACTTGAAAATAAAAATTAGTTATAATACTCTGGCTAATCTTACAACCACATCTATTTCTATATGCAAACCTCAATGATATATCACAACTTCTGCAAAACAGTAGTCTCTTTTTAAATGGCCGCCTGGTAGCAGGCAGGATGGAGCTTCCCCAGGTAACCTCAGCTGTGGTAAATCATTGCACGGCCCCAGCAGGTGTGCACTGAAACCCGTTTTACTCACCTCCGAACAAATTCAGCTTTCTTAGCACGGGGGGTAGAGGATGGTTTGGTTTTGTTTCTGTAGAACAAAGGGTAACCTGTTTGCCCAGCTGTGACAGTCTCAGGAGTTTATGAAGTAATGAAAAGATTCAGCAGGTTAAAAATCTGTGTCAGCAAGGTCCTTCCCATGTGGATTTGCATGTACGACAAAAACATGCCAACAGAGAGGGAAAGAAATGCTAATGCAGAAATAAAGGTGGTGGTTTTCCTTGCCCTCACCAAAAGCCCACCCGTACAACCACCATCTCTCAAGTACCTGCTAATGAACCGCTCCCACTATTCTCTGCAAAAAGAGGCAGTGTAGCTATAAACTGGCCTTACTTCTTTCTTAATAATGATCATAAAACTCTCCCCTGCCTCACAGGGTTGGGTTTTGCAACAACAGTCATCTCTAGAGCCATTGTCTGCACATGGAGGTTAAAAAAATTTTGGTTGCCACTAAAGAAGGGGAGAGAAGTGACTTCCTTTCATGCAGTAGTGTAATGCTAATAAAATAGTGGATAAACGCGTGAAATTGATTAAAAAGCAAAACATGAATAAAGTTAACCTGATTTCTTGTTCCAGGCCAGGTAACAGGAAATGAGATTTTCTTTTGAGGACTGGCTGAGGGAACTGGGGTTGTTTAGCCTGGAGAAAAGGAGGCTCAGGGGAGACCTTATCACTCTCTACAACTATCTGAAAGGAGGTTGTAGTGAGGTGGGGGTCGGTCTCTTCTCCCAAGTAACAAGTGACAGGACAAGAGAAAATGGGCTCAAGCTGCGCCAGGGGAGGTTTAGGTTGAATATTAGGAAAAATTTTTTCACTGAAAGGGTAGTCAGGCATTGGAACAGGCTGCCCAGGGAAGCGGTTGAATCCTTATCCCTGGAGGTATTTAAAACGTGTAGATGTGGTGCTTAAGGACATGGTTTAGTGATGGACTTGGCAGTGCTAGGTTAACAGTTGGACTTGATGACCTTAAGGGTCTTTTCCAACCTTAACGATTCTATGATTCTGACTAAGTGAAAGCACAAAGAACTGTAGAACTGGAAGCCATCAAAAGGATCTTCTTGTATGCATTAGTATTTTAAACTAGACCTGGAGCTAGAATATCCTGCTTAGGGTGTATATTGAATAAAGTGAGATTGTTGTATTATTTCAAGGAGGTCAGAAAGGCTTTTCCTTCTGCAGTTAAGGATTCTGAGTGTTCATCTAAGTCATTCTAAGTGGGAGTTGCCAAGGACCTTTGTGAGAAAGTGAATCAAGCTGGAAGGCATAGCTAAATGTGATGTCAATCGTTTCAAGGCAGGTTATCTGATGATTGCCCCTGTGCTGCTCTTGATTCATCCAGTCCTGACATGAGAGTATACTTTTTCTGTATAGTCAAACTTGTCATGTGGCTCTCCACTAAGTACTGTTTCAAGCTTATCTGTGGCACCTGATACAAGGTTTTGTCTGTAGAAGCATATTGTCATGTTTTGGCTCAGTTACTTTGCTCTTACTCTAGCGGGTATGATTTTCGACTTTCTCTTTCTGGTTCGTATTAAAATGTCCTGCATTTCCTACACCTCAGAAAGTAGCTTTTCTTCTTTTAGCCAGTTGTCTTACTGTGAAGCAACATCTTTTCTCCATGGATCTTCTTGACACTGTTAACCATTTTTGGTGATACACAGAGTACAAGACATATTTATTCCTGTTGGTCTGTCTTTTTTATTAAGGGTTTCCTCTCAGCCATGAAAATCCAATCACTGATCTGTCATACCTTTTTATTCTGTTCAGTCTCAGTTTGGGGACACTTTCTGTTCCATAGAGAACAAATGCTGCACAGAGGAGGTTTGCTGTGGAGGGTTTGCTGTGCACGTCCAGTAACAAGGTTGTGGTGCAGACCGTCCAAAGTACCATATTCATCCTTGTGCACGTCAACAGCCCATACTTAACACTCTCTGGTCATGCTGGACTCACAGGCCATGCCCTGGAAGGAGCCATTTTGTACAACACTTCATCCTGTTAGTGGCCTAGTTGCTGGGCGTATACAAATTCTGAACAAGTGTCTAAAGTCCTTTTTGACCCCCCCTCTCAGAAAGCTTCCCTTACTCAAAGACTTCCAGGCTAAAAACCCCATAGATGGATGTAGGTTGGCACGGTGCCTGTGGGCCCATTGAATTTTTAAGTGTGACTTTGAGTGTATGCAGGATGTGTGCATATATAAACATTACTACTTAAGTGAGTGTCATGGCCCTAAGGGCACTGCCAGCCCTGACTATCCCTGACCACTCCATGGGGTTCTCCCAACCCTACCCATGGCCCAGGACCCCATGTCAGCCCCCCAGGCCTCTCCTTGCCCTGCCCACAGCGCAGAACCCCATTGCAACCCCCTGGAGCTGTCAGCCCCGTGCACCAGCAATGCTGCAGCAGGGCCAGTCTCCAGCTCCCCACAGCCCTGCCATGCCTGGCCATGGGCTCTGCTGAGCCAGGCCCGCCCATAGGCTCACATCCTCAGGGAGGTGCCCAATGCCCAGGGCTGGGGCTGCCCTGGTGCCCCCATGGCTGCCCTGCTCCTGGCTGGAGCGGGGATGGGCCCTGGCTGCCAGGCCCTGCCATCACCCACCCAAGTTGCTCCCGGCACCTTGACATTAAGCAGAAAGGAAGCATGATCTTGAGAGGCTTTGCTGATTAGGATCCTTATCTATTTCTTATTTGGAAATAAATACAATGAAATGTTTTACCTCAAAGAGAAAGCATTATTTCATGACAGGGATAATAAAATCATGCGCTTTTTAACGTGTTAAACTCTTAGACTGAAAAGTTCATACAGTGGGCAATGCAAACATTTTACCATGACATGCCTTAGAAAATATTTGTAAAGATGGGCTGAATTCACACCACGTGCTTTGAGATAGCTGTAAGTTCAAACTGATATATCAAGTAACTGAAGTGCTTCCACTAATGTTGATAGGATATGAATATGTTCAAAGTTTAGGTGCATATGTGACCATGAGTGAAAATACAAATTAGAGAGCTGAGCTGGTTTCAAATGGTGCTTTTTTTTTCCTGATGATGAGATCTTTGGTATTGCTTCTGTTTCATGTTCATTCCAAACCAAAGAAGTTGTGAATATAAAACATTGCTGGGGGATTTGCTTTGCTGGTTTATTTGTTTTTAGGAATAGTGTATTAAATATTGGGGGTTTTTTCACTTTTTTTCTTTTTTTCCACTTTTTTCTTTTTTTTTTTTTCCCTTGCAGAGCAAGCATCCCCCGTAGTTAATTAATTTTAGCTGTTTAAGAGGGAAGAATGTAATAAAAAGATAGGTTATAGCACTGTCTTCTTTTTATCTAATAGAATTTTAGTCTAAAAAGGTTATATTAACCAGTAGATTGCTTGATATCCCTGCTGCCTTTCTCCTTGTTTTTCCATCATTGTCATTGCACTTGACATAGATGTTTTACGAGCATGCTCTCTACCAACTGACCCATTACTGTACTTCTTGTAAAGCTGTTCATACAATCACTGGTGTACATGAATGCAGGTTTTTTAGAATTGTTAAATAATCATTTGGCGATTGTTTAGATTGAGAAAAGAGTTCACTTAGTTTGCTGGTAAATAACCATCTCTATATCAGGTCCTGGTCCTGAGAAGTAAGTCCTGTGAAGTAAGAAAGAGCATTTTGTCTCCATAGTGTTTAACTACATAGGTATGTGAGTACATTGGACTTGGCAACTAGCAGAAGAATGAGAACATTCACAATTTGGACACCATTGATTAACTGATCCATCTCCAGCAGTTGTGAAGCAGGATCTGTGATAAGTCTGTCAATGCTGAACAATTTCACAAGGAAGAAACAAATTATTCCACATTGCAAAGCTATTCAAATGCTAATTTTCCCAATAATATCTGACAGTGAAGTTGGTATCCATGAAGATTTGCAGTTCTTTATTTTCTCTAGGCTAGAACAGCACTTCAGATTTTTTCACTTAAAATATTTCTTTTGAAAAAAATCCTGTACAAAGTTTTTTTGTATAATAACTGTCACAGATGACTCTAAAAGGAAACAGGAAAAAAACATTTTCCAGAATTCAAAGCTATTTCACTTGCTTGTATGGTTGCTTATGTACTGGCCCAAGGAAAACAACAGATGACTTTAATGTCTTGTCCATCAGTTATAAAACAAATATATGTTCCATGTATTCTAATGTGTATGTGGCAGTAGACATGGATGGGGAAAGGTAGTCTTTTTAATGAAGACCAGAAATGAACAAGTTTTGATATTAAAATTATTGTCAGTGGGAATGAAAGATTTGGAAAGAAAATGGAAAATTTCTACTTAGTATTTATACAGTATAGGTGTCAAGATAGATTGTATGATTTAAGCAATTCAGTCTTTACATGAACAATAATTGCTTGTTATTTTTTTGTGATGAGAAGGATATGTTTAAGGTACTGCACCGAAATTCAGCACATCAGTTCTGCTCTGCTTTTGCCATAGATTTTCCATCTTATATCTACAGCTGTTTGAGGTATGACTTCCAAAGCATTGTCTACCTGTCTCTGAGGTTTTGTGAGGGTAAATGTATTAGTGTCTGCATCATCAAGATGATCTGATGGTAAGATGCAAAGTAACTGTGAAGGTAAAATGAACATGCTTTTGCTTCTTTCTTGTACACAGAGCTTGCCTTTGTTTCCTACTGAATTAATCTGATATTAATCAGTCATATCTTTACTTCTGTACATTGATCTACGGCTTTCCGCTTCCTCTGCACAATCTCCTTATAGGACTCTACAACATAGGTGCATTTTGAGGGAAGATCACTATGAAAGTGCTTATGTATTTTCATTTTTCTTTCATGATAATATTTTGCATAAGTTTAGTCTAAGAAAACAACAGTACCAACAACACTGTCTTTTCTTTATTGCAGGTGTTTGTTCTTAGTGGCATGTGAAAATGTTCTTGATTTAAGGGGACTTCTTATGGATTGAGTGGGACTACTGTTCTTCATTTATGACAGCTGTAAGAAACTAATAGAGCCTGATGACCCTGTTCCAAAGAGAAGAGCAGGTCATCATCTAACAGTGAATCTAAAGGAAGAAAAAATCTTTTGATGGCCAGTATTTATGTAACTATTCCATGAAATGGAAAGACAAAACATCTTGGAAAGTATCAGGGAAATGCTTGAATTGCCAGCCACATGACTGAGAAAAGAATAAAGTTAGACATGAAAAATCTGTCAAGTGCAAGTTGAAAGGAGCTTGGACTTGTTAGCAAAGATATAGTTTCCTCTTGCTAGGTTCCAGAGGATTTTAGATATTCTTTTTTAAAAGGGGATTATACCAGAGATGCCAGAATCTTTCATTTTCTCTACAGAAAAATAACCTGTGGGGCTTTGAATTTTGGGTAACTGCTTGTTTTAGAAGACAGTCATAGATACCTCTGAAGCACACTGATTTTCTTCACCAGCACTAACTTCAAATATTTGTTTTCAATTTTATCATGCTGACCTTGTATGTGTCTGTTGGATGATTAGTACGGTGTTAATCACTTCAAAAAAAGTTTTAAATAATTCCATTTCTAGTGATAGAACAGAATAATACCCACTTACATGCTATTCTCTGGCAACTCTACACTCTTTAACACAGTCAGTTCTGTAGGGTTAGACATATTCTTCTAAACCTGGGCACTATGATGCCTGAAGTTCAGAAAGGGTCACATGTTTTAGAAAAAGCAGAATTAAATATGGACAACTTAGTTCCCATACAGCAAGAATTAAGAGGAACAATTGCCGTTATAATAATTTTTCTTAGCCAAGAAAATACCACCTGCCTTGTTGGTAGTGGTTCAGTTTCCTCAGAACGCAGATACACTTCTGTGGACTGAGCTCATGCTGACAGAGTTTTGAAAAACTGAAAAGAAAAATAAGGTAATATTCTCAGAAATTTGAAGATCCACTCCTTAATGAAAATACAGCACACTAGTCTATGTCAATCCTGATACCACAGTTAGTTACACATTCTGCCAGTTCTGTTGCAAATTTACAAATCATATCCCATTTCCAAATATTCATGTGACATAGCCAGTTATGGCTGGTGAAATGAGTAGAGTATATCCTTCTGACAGAAATTTTATGTGGGCATTTACCCTGGGAGGTCTGAGCATAAAATGTAACCTAAATATTAATAAGGACAAATGTTCAGAACCCAGAACAGGTGTTAAGGCATGTACCTTGCAGATAAAGCCAGTAGTAGTTGCTAAGCTAAATCCTCTTAACATCTCTGAAATGTTACCTGTTAGCTGTTATGTTTGACTGCTCAAAAGGATGCCAAGAATTTAGTGCCAGTTTTCTGTGACTACTGTAGAGTTTCCTTGAAAAGAGCAAGCAAATCATGTTGGACTACTGCTAAATTGTACTGGAAAATAAGGCTGAGTTTTATAATATTAATAGTGAAAAAAATACTGGAAATTAATAGTAGCAGTAGTTCTTTGATTCAATGTCAGGGTGCTGCAAGAGCTGGCTGTTCCCTACAGTCTGGGAACCACAAGGGATCCCCAGGCTGGCAGAGCAGGGGTCTTGTCAGGCAGGGCCTGTCCCATTGTCCCCAGCGAGGTCATTTATTCAGATATAAAACTGATGGTTGAAACTGCTAATATCTGCATAATTTTCAAATACTTCTGTGTCAGACTTTGAACTAACAATCAATCTCTTTGAAGAAGGTCTTTATTATACTTAAAATCTGGACCTAAGTACTCTGAGGAGGATTTTCTAGTCACAGAAACAATGATCTTCTTTGGGGTTGAAATAAAAGCACTGAGTTTGTCAAGTCAATTTATGTTAATCACTGGTAAAAAAAATAAACTATTTCTCTCCTTCCTTGTATACCTCCAGGAAAATAAGAAAATCTTTCTATATTGACAGATGTAGTTTCTCATAAGCACTGATTTATTTATGAGATGATTACAACTGGGAGCACCAGCAATCAATCCTATGTCAACAGCAGGTAAGTCTTCACAACAAACTCTGTCTTTCAAGATCTTTGGAATCTGGAAAAGCACACTGCAAACCTGAGTGGAGAAAAAAGAAGAGAAGAGAAGAGAAGAGAAGAGAAGAGAAGAGAAGAGAAGAGAAGAGAAGAGAAGAGAAGAGAGAAGAGAAGAGAAGAGAAGAGAAGAGAAGAGAAGAGAAGAGAAGAGAGGAGAAGAGAAGAGAAGAGAAGAGAAGAGAAGAGAAGAGAAGAGAAGAGAAGAGAAGAGAAGAGAAGAGAAGAGAAGAGAAGAGAAGAGAAGAGAAGAGAACAAAATTTGGACTACATGCCTAGTTTGAATGTCATTAAAAATGTGAACCATAAGAGAGTTGTCATAAGTCCTTTTCTCTCTTTCCAGCATGTTACATAGTCAATTGTGCTTTTGCTGCTAGTATTTGTAGATGACTAATCAGCCAAAAGAGCCTTCTGAAATCTGTGTGGACTCAGCGCTGTCTTTGAGCTCAACTGCTGTAGCGCAGAGGCTTGATTAGTATTGCTTCCGCTAACAGCACCATGAAATAAAAGATTATGTCACCACGAAAGATGCTGCAGTCTAAAATATAATGGTACGTTGGTTTATTTTGCATTTTTGGAACTGTATAACCGCAAACCAGAAGCCAATCATGTCTACAGTAACTCTAGGCCATTATCTAGAAGTGATAATCATCTGTATGTAGGGGACTGCCAGCAGAAGAGCTATAAAACCACAGGAACTGATACTAATTTTTTACTTTCTGCAAATAAGCTATTAGTCATGTGCAAAGTACTAGCAGTCAAACAATATTTTTTTTTTTTTTTTGCTAAAGGCTGTATAGTTTGCTCCAATGAAACATTGCTGGGGCTCCAGTTAAATTGTGTTAGTTATTTTTTGTTGGAATTGATACATAGAGGGCTTGACAATATTATACCACACCTTAATATCAATCAAGTCCTAATTTTTATAGATGTCGTAGTTGTAGAAAACCAAACAAAATGCTGACAAGGCAATACAATGTTAAACTTGCAAGAAGTTGATAAATATAATTCAACAATATGAAATACTAATCATACATTTTCCTGAAGCTGTTAGCAAGACAAGCATTTTAAACCTGACTTTCCCATGTGTTAAAGACAGATAGCAAAATCTTGTCCTGATGTCCCTAATTCAATCCCAGCTCTATACACAGAACATGTACTCCTTTCCAGTTCTACTTCCTCTATTCCACTTGAAACCATGTACAAAAACACAGTAGTATTGCACACTGGAGGAAAAAGATCTTTCAATGTTCATAACAAACCCAGAAATAACCGTAGAGTAGAACAACACTGATTTCTGAAAAGACACTAAGTGATTGCAGTCAATAACTCATCTTAAAGGCATAAGCAAAATTGTCAGCCAGTTTACAGGTGGATAAATAGGCTGACATAACAGCAAGGTACATAAGCTTGTGCCGTACTGGACGCTGAAGTCACTGAGAATACTTATTCAAGTAGTTCTTTGAAAGCTCTGGTGCAGACGCAGTGAGGAATAAAAATCAGTCTGTTTAAATAGTTACCACTCATATATGCTCTCTCCTCTGCTTTGTGGCATTGACTAGGCAAAACCTTGTAATAGTTCCTGAATGAACACAGTTTTTAGCTTGGTGCACTATTGCTAATGGATCCTTATTTGAATCTCATAATGTACAATAAAACTGTGATGATTCAGGAGCTGTTTCATGAGCCATTCAGCCTTCCTTTTATGAACAGCCATGAGACATGGGTGGCAGCTGGCCTGGGTGAGTAACCCCTTCAGTGATACAATTTTAAGATGGCACTGCAGGTGAAGCAGAACCTGCTGTTGTAGCTTTAGTGCTCAGACAGTCAGTCATTCTTTCACACACAGGTGGACATAGCAGTCTAGGCAATTAGGCTTTCAGACCATATTTGTGAAAGTGAGATGGAAGAAGGCAATGGAGGTCCTCTGTAAACAATAATCATCCACACAGTACAACAAGAGTGACAATTAATGCACTGTCTTCTCAGCATCATTGTGTGAGCTGCCTCTTTACAGTCAGCATGCTCAAAACCTGTAGCCAGTTAATGTTCTCTCTTTTTACAAGATATTGCTGAGAAGTATTTTTATTTTATGAAACAATTTTTGGAGTTTAACATAAAATCCAAGTTATATCTTCTAGTATGTTTCTACCAGCATTCTAAGAAATGTACATTTTGCTTTTTAATCTCTCAGCTTGCTCGTGTTTCTAGATGCTTCTTACTGCCTGGCATATCAGTTGCTATAACAATACTATTATATAAATCTTTCAACAAAAATATAAGAAGTCCCTGATGATGTATCATGCTGGAAAGTCCTGAAATTTCTTTCTTTGAAATAATTCCAGTGTTCTCTTGGTACACAAGAATATGTCTTTATCTTGAAAATTCTTCCGGGTTTGCACTTTCAAAGTCTATTTTCATTATCCTTCTCTGCCTCCTGTCTTTCACAGAAACTTCTTCCTTTTTCTGGTAAAGGTCCATAGCGCAATCACCTGTAAGGATGCAACATGCTACCTTTAGTACAGTTTCCTTGTCATTGTGACAGTAGCTCACTGTAGGCAATTATGTAAAAAATAATAATAAAAAAAGTATTAACAAGACGTTTAAAGATTTGAGGACTGCAGTTTTACCTATAGCATTTCCTACTTTGAGCACCGTTTCTTGATAATCTCACACTTGCAATGAACACTTTTTTTCCTGCAGAAGTTTTCTCTTATCAAAGCTAAGATCTTTTCACTAAAACTTCAGCAGGAAAATTGAATGTTATGATTTGGAAGTGGTTTTTATGTCTCAAAGGAATTGTCAAGCAGATATGCTCCCATTTTTCTTCTTTTGTGTCGTGGTTTAACCCCAGCTGGCAACTAAGCACCACACAGCCACTCGCTCACCACCCCCTGGTGGGATGGGGGAGAGAATCAGAAAAGTGAGAAAACTCATGGGTTGAGATAAAGACAGTTTAAGAGGTAAAGCAAAAGCCGTGCATGCAAACAAAGCAAAGCAAGGAATTCATTCACTACTTCCCATCAGCAAGCAGGTGTTCAGCCGTCCTCAGGAGAGCAGGGCTCCATCACGCGTAACGGTTACTTGGGAAGACAAACGGCATCACTCCAAATGTCCCCCCCTTCTTTCTTCTTCCCCCAGTTTATATGCTGAGCATGACATCATATGGTATGGAATAGCCTTCTGGCCAGTCTGGGTCAGCTGTCCTGGCTGTGCTCTCTCCCAGCTTCTTGTGCACCTGGCAGAGCCTGGGAAGCTGAAAAGTCCTTGACCGGTGTAAGCACTACTTAGCAACAAGTAAAACATCAGTGTGTTATCAACATTATTCTCAACCTAAATCTAAAACATAGCACTATACCAGCCACTAAGAAGAAAATTAACTCTATCCCAGCTGAAACCAGGACATTTTTGGCTGAGGTCTTTATTGAAATCATACTGAAGCAACATCACCTCTTCCTTTGATAGGAGAAAGAGTTTGTTATGGCAGTCATCACACACAGTGTTTCATGGACTCTCAGAAAAGAAATTACAACCATAAGATATCCTGGGAGCATTTTAAATTGCAAAGAGTTGACTTTGCACTGGGAAAGCTAAACTTTCATCAAAAAGTGGATTTTTTTTTTGTGAAAATTTTGTTTAGTTGAAAACTCAGGTTTCCATTAAAAATAGGTTTGGTACATTTTTTCCATCTGTTTTATTCTCCATTATTTTTCACCTTGTCGCTCCTCTTCTAAAATATATTCCTTCTTATAAAGGTCCAGTAGTTGATGTCTGTCTGATAGTATCCTGTCTTCATGTCCCTTTCCATTTTTTTGTGTTTCCTTTTCTGGCTTCTTTCAGTTTGCTCTTCACAAGTGCTGTATTTAAAAGGAAGGATATGGAAGAAAGGTGGATGGAAGGGAAGAAGCAATAGGAAATCTTACCCCTTTTTCCTTTAAAATTGTTTTGAAAATGCCACATAATTGATTGAATTCCCAGCTAGGGTATGTGATGATATAACATTGTTGCAAGTGCTGTCAGTTCAGTCTGTTGAACTTTTACAATGGCTCTCCGAGACCTCTACTGAATTGCTTTCATTAACCACAGATAGAATATGTGTAATGCTTCTTTCTTCTCATCCTCCTTCACTTAACAAGTAGCAATTAAGTATATTCTTCTCAGCTTCTCATAAGAATATGACCAACCTGTGGGATGTCTATTCCAGTCTGTGCATTTTACATCAGTAAAATGTTCATAAATAGCATTTGTATTCCTAAAACATTTCTATTTCTAAAAAAATAAGGACAGAGTGTTTCTTTCTCCATTTGCATCCCTGCGATGACACAGGTTTAGGTATGCCCCAGGTTCATTGTTCCTTTCTGGCTTGAAGAAATCAGTTTTACAGTTACTCTGTATCATTAATATAAATTAAAGTAACTGAAGTAGTGTCTTGGTAAAACTGGACATCATTTGGGGGTGTGTGTGTTATTATGCATGTAGAACATATAAAGGACCTGAGGTTTGAACTTTTAGTATTTTAATGTATTGCCATTAATGTTTTGAAATGTGGAGATAATTCTGACAGGTAATGTAAACACCAAAGCAACTCTGATGACTTTTTTCATGTGTGCCTGTCTTTAAGGTCAAGCAGCAAAAGTGTACTTTCAAAAGAATGAAGATTTCCATGGCAACAAAAGGGAGTCAGGGAAAGAAGACATTGTTAATTCACGTGTCTTTTTAGCCAAGAGTGTTCCTGAGATGCTTTTATTTGATTTGTTTACATGAGAAGCAAACAAACAAACAAAAAATCAAAGATATTTTTGGACCAAATTTTCTTCATTTATTGATAGGAATGAATGTGTCTTACTCTGTGAATAAAATTTGCCAAAATCAATAAGGTTACATGAATAAATGAGGAAAAATAATGTTTCCTAAGACCACTCTACCATACCCTTTATTTCTTGATGGTGGCTGCTTATCCTTACTAACAATCCTGTGGTTTAATCAAGTGAAGGTTATGGAGAAGTGAACTAGAAGAATTCCGGTGTATTCCTAATTTACTTCTAAAATATATTTGTAGCAGAGTTCATTTTCAGGATATGTTTTGATCTCTGGTGGTAGTTGTTGTTTTCTGTTTAAATAGGAAGCTTTTACAGGTATGCATAGCAATTAGCACTGGGACTGCTATCCTTCATGATGATCTATCAAAGTTTTAAGACCCTGTATATGTGGGATACAGGGTCAAAAGTCTGCAGTTTTAGACTGCAAGTGCCTAGTGAAGTACTGTCACAACCCTTGATGCCAAAAACAAGAGTTCTGTATCATGGGGGCATATCATCAGTCATCTTAGCAGATAAATGACAAAAGCAAAATATTAAAAAAGCTTGGCTAAAATGTTTTGTTTGAGAAGATTCTTTACAGCAAGTCACATTTTTAATTTATGTGCTGGGTAGAATTGTTAGCATACCTATGATATCACTGCAGATTTAGTTTTTCTGATGTTTTCCTTTAAATTCCATCTCAGCTGAGAAATAACGAGCATGAGAAATGCAGGAAAACAGTATGTTTCAGAATGCTTCAAACAGAACTTTCAGTTCTTTTGGGGGGTCTAAATTCTTCAGGTAAGCAACTCTCTCCACCCATCATGCATGTACACATCCCTTTATAGGATATAATTTAAATTCTTTTAGATTGGGAAGGATAAATGCATCTCATTAATGACATTTTAGAACTGATATTTCTGTAAGCTGGTGCTTAGGCATATATGCATATTTCATGTATATTTCACATAATTAATTGTACTTCCTTTGTCAATAAGCTCCATTTACTAACATAAACTTCCGTTAAAAATTGTATTGTGGCCCTTGGTCACAACTTGGCATCACATCTTTAAACCTAGATACTTAAAATAGTTCAGAAAATGTTGTATGCCACACAGTACTGGATAAACTGTTTAATGAATTAAGGCATGACACCTCCATTATATATATCCAAAGATGCACATGGCTTTGACTTCCTTCTCAGCATATCTTGTAGAACCCACAAATAATTTTTTTCTGTTAGAGCAGCTCTAACAATGTAAACATTTGATCCACCTATTCATGGTTATTTGTCTTTAAAGAACTGTTGCATTTGAAGATATGGTAGTTACCCAAACCACACTTACTTGAAGTGCTGAATTTCCTCTGTTGCAAATAATTAGAAGCTCAGACATTAGGAGCAGTTGTCCAAGTGTCAGAAAAAAGAAAAGGGAAAACCAATTATCTCCTTGAAGTCCTGTTTGCTGATCTTGCCATTTTTTCATGATGAGAGAGCATCCAAGATGCCTACTTGTCTATTCAGTATAAAATGTAATGAAATAAGTCAAGACCTTCTTCGTAGCTCCTTTTGTTACAGCTTAAATAGACTACAGATTAAGTGTGGTTCTTCTTCCATTTGCCATATCCTTGTTTGCACAGGAAGCCTTTGTCCATCTTTACTCTTTGACCTACATCCAACTTCTGTTGCTTTCATGTCAGAAGTGAGATCATGTTTAAACCTAAAGGCAAAATTGGATCCTGTCATTTGAGGGTTATGATTAGAATAAATGAACACAGTAAGATCTTTTTCATTTACTGAAGTGATCATGCTTATCATCTCCTCCACGTAACAAAACCTGTTGGAAATATATGTATGAATCACACAAACTCCAGATCTTATAAAAACCTAGATAACCTTTCCAGTGCAAAGAGATGTTTAAAGCTTTGCAGAAGTAGACTTGTGAAAAGAGTTCAAAATTCACCACAAAGGATTCACACATATAGAAAACATGCTTTTTTCCCCCACTTTATCTATTTATTGACAGTATTGCTGAGATTGTAGGAATCAACTATTTTTTTTTTCCTCTGAAGAAAACAGGAAAAGTGAAAGAAAAGTCATTATCCATGTATTTCACCCCCCCGTGATAACTGGACCTGAAAAAAGAGAGGCTTAAAAATTGAGGTTTAGTTACAGAACATGGATGTGTAGTCCAAACTCTTTTTTGATCTGAAAAATGTAGTTTATGCAATTTTAATTGCTTAGCAACTTCACTATCAAAAAGATACTGTATTTTTAAAGCTTGCATGTGCCATGTAGTCCTATATCTAATTTTGTAACAGAAATTCCAGCAGATAAAATTAGAAAGTAAATAAATACACATCTGCCACTAAAGAAAAATGTTTATACTAACATTAGACTTATGTTTTCATGCTGATATAGTCTCTATTTCTTTAAGCATGACAACAAGTATTTTCTATTTACATGCCCAATATATTACACTATGTATAAACAAAAAATGAATCCTCCTTTGGTTTTTGAATTAAACTTATTGGTGAATTATTTTCCTATTTGTGTCAACATAAATAATTGCTCTAGGCATGGGGAAAAGAGGAACAGAATTACATGGCTTTATTAACATGACTGAAAACTGGATTATCAAACTAGAAAGGTGGCATTGCTAACACAAGCACCTTTAAATAATGATTTAAAAATAGAGATATGAAATAATGCTTCAATGGTAAATTGATTTCCCACATTTCTCTTCCTGCAGATTTCGTGTTAAGATGTTGTTCTCGCTGATGCTAAAAAATGTGACTTGACTAAGAATGACTATTTAAATAACATATTACTGCCATCTTTTCCCTGGGCATCTTCTCTTCTGATAGCTTTCTATGTGCTAATCATGTACAGGCAGGTGAGGTGTAGTGGTGTCTGCATGTGTAGCATCTGTACAGAATATGACCAACCAGCCATTTGAATGATAATCTTTATCTGAGGTTATGTGACTGAGGGAAGGGAACAAGTTTTAGAATTTTCAGAGTGTGTTTAGTGTCAGTCCATCCACTAAAACTAATTGTAATTTTTCCACTGCCTGAAGTGAAAACATAGATAAACCAATAGATATGTCTAGAAATTGCATTGTTTTGTCATATAAGCATCTTTTATACACTCTGCCAAAAAATACAGTGATTTTTTGTTCTGCTGGAGGTAATATATCTCTCATTAAAATATCTATGGATTTGTATTGCTTATCTCTTGCATTTTGTCCTCTGTAAAGACACTACGCTATCATGACTCTTTTGGATACGAGTCTGGCATAGAGACAGGCAGAGGCACTGGAAACACTGCAGAAACGTGCCAGGGTGGAACCACCCCCAACCTTTCTGTTTCCTGCTCCCATCCTGGGTCTGTGCAAAGTGACAGAGAAGGCCCTGCTAGGTTGCTGGTGTGGCTCTGCTGGGCAGAAATAAACTGAACACAGGGTTGCATAGCATCTCAATGTCCACTGCCACAATTTGTCACCTACCTCCTTAGAGTGATATTTTTCTGGATATCCCTTTGCACAATTCTTTGAAGACAATGAACAAGTAATAACAAAAGAGAAATCATAGCATTTGAGCAGACATCTCTTGAACACTCATCATACTAGTAACAGTAGACTCTTTCAGTACACTTGTACTGGAGATTAGTGGAGCTTTTTTATCCTGTAGGTTCAGCCTTCCCTGCTCCCATCATGCTAGATAAAAACTACAAAAAAAGTATGCCAACAGTTAGAGAGAGCAAGTGCGGGACGAGTGGGGTGGGAGGGAGGGAAGAAAAAGAAAGCATCTATCTTCACCCTGAAGCAATCCTATTCAATAGAATAACTACAGTGCAACTGCCTAAGCTTCTACAGTAAACATTATATTTTGCCAAGAAAGCCTCAGCAAACAAATCTTAATTATGTTGTAAAGTACCTAAAATTGTATGTATATGTCGCAAATGAGCAGTTAGGTTGCTTAAATAATCACCGCCACAGATATTTGCAAATAGTGATTTTAATAGAAATTCATAAAAGGGTGATTTAACAAAGTTTGATGGCAAGGTTCACTCTATTACTTATGAAATGAATGGAATATATGGACAGACAGAGAGAGAGGAAGATTGAGGTAGAAGAGAATAAAAGGAGGAAGTAAATGAGGCCCTCCTGTTGAGTCATGAGGTTTGGAATGGACTCCCTTGCTTTCTAAACTCCTTCTCAGAGTTCTCAGAGTTCTCAGTCTTCTCAGAGTTCTTCTCACCTGCCTAGGTGCAGCTGGATTCAATCCTAGTCTCAGACCCGGTCAATGGTTTATTTCTAAGGATTATATGCATTTAGCAGCAACTTAGGTTTTATTCACAGTAAGGAGAGAATCACAAGAATTTAGCAGTAACTAATCATTGGTTACTCTAGCATCTACAAAGTGATTAAATAAAGCTTACTACAATGTTTGTATAATACACACACACAATCACACGATAGGCCTAATAAAGGTATCTCTTAAAATCCCTCGCGAGTTTGTAATGCACAGATAAAGATACTCATCAAAAATTTCCCTTGATTTCAGTGAAATACTCACTTCAATGATTGTCTCAACGGGCAAAGTGTTGAACCTCAAGCAGTGGGCACTGGAGGTCAGTCCAGGTCCTGTTGCAAGGCCTCCGTATGCAAACTTAAGAGTTTGCAGCTCTGAGGGGCATCCCACTCAAAGGGAGATAATGGCGCAGCCCGCTGCAGCCCAGAAGAGCTCAAGGGGTCTCCTGTGGTACCGCTGTTTATAGGGTTGTGAGATGATTGACTTTAGGCATCAGTAAATTTCCATTCTGGCCACAGTTCCGGTTGGTAATTGCTGAGTTCTCATTAATCTCGGCAAGGAAGGTATGATCCTCCCATACTGATCCGCCTGAGTTATGATCCACAATGATCCCAAGCTGTCAGGGGGTGACTGATGACGCCAGATGGGATCAAGGCATTCTTGCTCCCCAGCACAGCCATGCAAGAATGACTCATATGACCAAAGGGCACTCAACTGCCAGACTCATTGCTCAGAGGCCAAGCCTTGACAGGAGTCCCTGTGATCGTAAGGTGGTCCAGAGGAAGGGGCAGGGAGGATGCACCACCACAGTACACATGTAACTGTATAAAAGTAAGTAAATTCAATAAATGTTTAAATGGATCCAAATAATTCTATGATGATTGAAGTAAATCACAAAAAGGCAGGTAAAACATCATTGAACAAAAAGTGTGTGTTTACTGCAGAGAGAGAGGAATGCAAGTGCACACTTGTGTGCATTTTTTCTTAACTAGGGACACAGTACATTCTTGAATTATATTCCCAATGTTTTCCATCAAGTTTCTCAGTCCCCGAATTCCTGTGGAGATAGATATACAGATGAATATACATATGCATATATATACACGCCATGCAGAATAAACACTCTCTATTTAATCCTGTAATATATTTAGAAAGAAAGAATTATTAAAGGCTTGATTCTGTTGTCCATATTCATAATAAGTAGTTTATGAGACCACAAAGTTTCTTACTTCAACTGACAGGACTGTTTCTAGTGGAAACATGTAGAACTTTGGTGATATCTGGTGACAAATATTAATGGCAGATTCATAAAGATTTTACTTATTTAGATATTCAGCTCATGAACACTGGTCTGAATATATTACATACTGTCCCCAAAGTTCATTTCCTGTGCATTGTTATTGCTCTGTACATTGGGTACACTGGCCCAAAATCCAGATCATCATTTCCTTGTTGAATCATTTTAATGTAACACACGGCTGCTAACAGCAAGGGATAGGCTGAAGGAGGGAAATCCACCAAATATATTTCAGTTTTCCACCCTCTCTCTCTAAGGTACTGCTATGCATATGCTGAGTCCAGCATGCATTTTTTTCATCCCTTAACTCAGTGAAGATAAACTGTACATCAGTTAAGGAAGAAAAAAGTCCCTGCTGAAATGCTGAACTTGTGTTCACTTTATGTAGAACAAATTACTTCCTGGGTTGCCATAAACATAAAAAAGGTTTTTTAAACTAGAGCAAGTTTAATACAGGCACTAGCTGTTTCTTCTTGCAAGCTTTCATCATCTGTGGCAATGTAATTTCTGGGTCATAAATGTGCTTGCTAACCAAGGTGTTGCAGGAAATTGTGGTCTCTGTGAAAGAGACAGGAGATAGTCAATTGCAACATGTAAATGTATGGGCTGAGTATTAATTCATTACAGGAAAATGTTAAGAATAGAGAACAAAATAAATAATTTTTAATAGTTGTGTTGGTTTTTTTTTCTCCTTAATGGAAAATAAAGCAAAACAAAAGCCAATCAAGCTCCATACCCTTTAAAAACCGTTGGGCAACAGAAAACTAATTTCCCTAGAAAATTATAATAAATAATCATATAAAACATAATAATCTGCTACAAACCTTTGAAAGATTTCTTTAACTTTGTAAGGCTAGTACCAAATCTAGCAGTGGCTAGGGATAAGAGCAGAACCAAGAAGTTTCTGATAGGAAGACATCTCATTGAAAGAAGGACTCAGGTAAGACCACTGAAGCAAAATTTCTGATAAATCAGAACAGCCACAAGAGATGGTTATGTTTACCATGCTTTTTAACAAAATCGTTTTAAAGATATTAAGTAGGCATCAGCAAATAGACTAATAAATGCCAGTTGGTATTGCTACTCTGATGTGATTTACCTAACTATAGGCTATTTGTTAAGTATTAATTAAATGAACTAAAAACTCACCGCAAGTTTAAGGCCCTAATAAGAGAGCTGAATTAGTTTATTTATTGCATTAATTGCCTGCAGGTAGGCAAAATGTCATCAAAGTTTATTATGTGCTTCTATTTTGTGCTTTAACAAGCACACTGCTGAATATTAAATATATAATGATATTCCCGTCTACCTCATTTAGCAAATTGTTTCTCTCAGCTCCATTGCTGTCAAGTACATACCAACATGTCTCAGAAATAATTCAAATCTGTATCTATTTCTTTTGCCATATCAGATGCAGTCTGTGATTCACACTGGAAAACAGAGCATTAAGAAAGGGGAAGGTCCATCAGCATGGAGTTACAGCTAGGAGGAGACTGTAGCCCTGTTTCCTACTTTTCTGTAGGAGCAGTGCTGGTACTTGTGTCTCTGCCTCACCACTTCCATTTCTCTTCAGCTCTCCAAGGCATGTGACACAGAGGAGCAGAGGATCCAAAATGCTGCTTTGAGAGTGCAAGGAGGAGATTTCAGTGAAAAGGGAGGTTACACTAAACCCCCTTGGCCAAATTTTGTGCACATGAAAGAAGGAGCAGAAATGCACTACAGACATTTATTTGCAGCACAGTCTATCAGTGGGGATACAAGAAAGAACACATTAATGGTTCCAATGGGTGCTTTCAAGACTCAGCTGCCAGCAGCAATGCCATGTTTTCCAACACAGAGGAGTCAGAATTAAGAATGTATCTGGTATCTCTCTCCTATTCTCCATTTCTTAAAGGAAGTTTAATTCAAGTTTACTTCAGACAGGTACAATTCCCCCTTACTGAGTATTTACATCTCGTCTGAGGTCTGCGACTCTTCATGTTTCAGAAGTGGGTATTCATGGCTGTGGTGTGGAAATGCTAGTGGATCATGTGCCAAAGGAGAGCAGAGGGAACAGCCATAATGCTGGATCACTTGGCAGACCTTAGTAAGTAGTGGGTGCACCTACAGTAGCATTACGATTAGGACTGGGAGAACTAAATATCCCAGTTACCCCTGTGAACCATGCTTTGGGCACAATCATGAAATAGACTTTAAGAGCATGGCCTTCATTCCCTTTGGGTGAAACTAACCTGGCAGATGAGTCCCAGGAATGCACCTCGTGCACTCCTACTTCAATGGGACATTTTGTCCACAGGTCTAGTCTGGTGTTAAGTAGGTTTTAATCATTTAAGGCATGCACAGTGTCAATGTCAAATCCTCAGTGCCAGCTGTTCAGGTCACAGATGCACATTTATTGCTCCATATTACTTCATAATGTAGACACGATAAGAGTCCCCTTACGCATATGTCCTTCACCGGGGGCGGGGTGGGGTAAGATGTCAGGTTTCTGTATAATTGTTATGATTTACTAGCAATGATGAGTTCTTTTTGATTCATATCTGGTTTAGATTAAAAAATACCTCAAAATAATAGCTCACAATCGGATGTGTTTTAAGAAAAGAAAAAGCCCTTCTCAAACTGTTTTTCAGTTCAGATTTAGTTCAACTAATCTGTCTAGCTTTTGTAACTAAAATATACCTCATCCAACTCAGCCAGCTAATGCTGCAATACAGAAAAGTATTGCCTTTGATCAAAGTAAGTTATTCTTATCTTCAGATAATGGATCTTTCTTGTAGAAGGTACTGCATGATTAGGCAGTTTAAGTTCAAAATAACGTTTTAAGTTCCACTATTAGTCTAGGAAGAAAAGGTCAAAATTGTTTTTTGTTTGAGTTCCAGCTGACTTCCTGATTCAGTGTAGGGGCTCTTCTGTCAAAAGCCCCAGAGAGAGGAAAGCAGTGGAGTGCCTTTGGCTTTTGTAAGGAGACAATGCTCTTCACAAAAACATAACAAAAAAACCCCAAACAACTCACACTGTCAGCTAGTTTGCAGTATTAGGTCCCTCCTTCAAGTAGGCTATGGTTTCAGTGGCTTTCATGACTCAGTCAGCCTGTCACTGCTAAAGAACTGCTGCAGCAGTTGAGAACGCCTGTTATCTTCACATAGTCCTGATGAGTCACACTGTGACAACCTGTGAACCTGATATGCAAAATTCTGCAGTCCTACATCCTAAGAGTCCATGCAAATCCTTTGTCAATTTTGATCTACATGAACTTGCAAACTGAGAGTTCTGCTTTGAATTTGGAATATAATCATATGCTTACAGGCAAAACAGACCTCTAAACAACAGTGTTCTTTTTGTTTCATGTGTAAGCCATGCAAAGTTGTGAATTGTTGATATTTTTGATGTTAACGTATAAAGAGGATCACATTTGATTCTGGGTTCTTTTGAAAGGTCAATGAGTCATAAAAAATTCTGCTTTAAACAGGAGTCTTAACTGAGATTTTCAACAATATATCTGAGCCCTAGTGAATGGGGCTGAGGTTTTGTACTGAAAATTTGTTAGAACTGGTTTGAAGCTAAGAGAAAGAGTTACTTGGTTTTTACTGCTTTTAACAAAAATCTTGAAAGCAGTGTCGCTTTAGTCTCAGAAGGAATTGTTAGTCAAGTCAAGGCATCTTATGGGTGTCTCTGTTTTGAAACCAGAGCCTGAAGCTCATGGTACTGATAGCTTCAATAATGACCACAGGTAGAAAACAGTGAGAATATGTTTAATATTTCCCTGTAAAGGAAGGAAAAAAAAATGAAAAGTCTCATGGCTGGATGAACGCCTACCCCAGTCCCTTGGAAGAAAAGGTTCGTAGGTCTAAAAGCAGTGCTATGAAACAGGAGGGACTTAAACTTGTTGGCTGTCTTTAGCCTATTCTGTAATACAGAAGTCTCAGTAGTTGAGCTATAACATAAATCAGCATTGAAATATGTGACATGAAACTATCACATGTATTAAAGAATGTTTGGTGTATTTGTATTGCTAGAAAGGCTCTTGCAAGAACTAGAACTTGGGGCCAGATTTGTCATGCATGCACAAATTAAACTGACTTCTGCTTTAGTACTCCTGATAGCACCTCAGCCTAACCCTCTTGCAGGACAAGGTGCAAGATGAGAGTCAGGCTTGAAAGCTGAAAAAGGGTGTGGGTAGCTACTGCTTCTGAGGGGGCTTCTGAGTCATACATATTGACTGTATGCATATTTGTGCTTAGTCAAACAGATGCTCTTCAACAACTAGAGGGCTCTGCACTGTGGCAGTCTGATGGAGAAGAGCTTGTGCTATTTTCATTTGGGACGTGGCAACAAGGATCACTGTTTTACAGCTAACTCTGGTGTGTGCCACCCCCAGGGGAGCAACATGCCTGACTTGAACTTATTTTTACAGATCAGCAGTAGCCCACAAGCTTATTAGCCAAGGTAAAGTCTCAGGCTAAGCACAGATATGCGGTGAAACCATACATACTTGGAACCAGGTGGCTCTATGAAAGGTCTTTTGGAAAATATTAGAAATGTCTGAAATAATTAGACTTTAGATATGAATACAATGAAGTCTAAAGGTGTAACTGAAGCTTATATAGATATGTCTGATTTAATGTTAAGCTAAGTACATCAAGGAATTTTAATAGTAATTTATGGCAGTAGGGGATTCCAAGTAATATGTGAAATCTGTCCAATGTCCTGGATAAACCCTCAGGAAGCTATACTATACTCTAATACTCCCTTTGCTGAATTGTTAACAGGACCCAAGACAGCTATATTAAATTTAGCTGAGGCAAATCACTTTTATCTTTTTTAATGTTGACATAACCACAGTAGGTTTTCTTTTCTGTTTTTTTCTTATTCAACTTGTTATAATTTACAAACTATTAATGATGACAATTTGTTTTTTCTAAAGTTTTTTAGCTTACTGGATATTATTTTATAATAGGACAAACGTTTTTTTCCCCTCTTTCTTTTAAAAAGTAAATCTCCACATGGCATTTTCTTCAATTTGGTCAAAGACTAATAATAATGCATAATATCATTACCTTACCTATAGTGAAACATGCAATTATTCAGATCCTGGATCAAGTCTGAATACATGAAAAATTAAAAAAAGCAGGGAACAGAGTAATATAGATGACATGACATTACTAAAATGTCATTTTAAGTCAAAAGTCATGCTCAGGACAGAATTAGTTTTCACTGTGATATTCAAGCAGAATATTTTCTCTTTATCATGGACTTACTGCTTTTAAATATATAATGCCAATCAAATTAAATGTCATGTAAGGTCAGAAATTATTTAATCTGTATAAATTATAAAAGGAATAATTATTATTGTTTATATTTCCATGGTCATTCACAGGCTAGCAATATTTGCCTTATTTTTTAGAGTGTAAAACAGAACATTTTAACACCAGGTTTATAGAAGTGATACAGTGCCATATTTTGCTCATTTAGGTTGTGTAAGAACTGCCAGGAGTGTTTGGACATTTTGGTGACCAAATGCACTGATTCCTGGAATTAACAGTGGTCTCAGTCTAGAGTAATGGCACGTGCTTTCCCTGTCATAATTTGTTCAAAGGAGAATGAATCACTTTCCTTGAAAGCACCTAAGTAGATATGCAAGGAAAGTAAAACCATGATTTGCATTTATGGCCCCTTACCTTCTCCTCTCTCTCTTCCCCTTTTTGCTGTGAAACCACAAAAAAGATGGACCTATGAATAAAACAGCTAATGATGTCTGATTTGGCATTCCTTTTTTTAGTCTATAAGTTACTTCTTTAATATGTCATGTTTGATTGAACTTCTAGGATAATTGTAATTAATGTAATTTGAGTTCCTTTTCCAAATTGGTGGAAACCTGATATCATGATGCCATTGACATAGTATGTGGGGTATATGAGCTAACCGATTCTCTGATTTAGAGGCATGCGGGTAGTACAATGATTTCTGCAAGAATGCCTGGCATAGACCTTTACCCCAGACTTGGAATAGCTTAATCTGATAATTGTCAAGGCATGGTTCTCAGCACACCTGTTTGACTACTGAAGGCATTGTAAAGGTTGGGTTTGAATTGGAAAACTGTGAAAGGAACTTTGAGAGCTGGTGACAATTTAGTTTCATTTCTCTTGTAATAGGTGGCAGGTGTCTTTTTAAAATTGGTATATTAAAAACATATAAATGTATTGCTGAAATACAGCAATTCTGCATTTGGTCATCAGTTTTTCAAATAAATCTCTGCATTAACCACATTTTATGAGATACCATTATGGTGCTCAAGGTTGGTGTTAACCTTACTGCTTGTGACTTCTGTATTTACAAATGTGTTGAAAATAGAAACATTTCTACTAATTAACTTTAGTGTACTGCAGAAATAAGCAATATAACACTTGATTTATGTCCGCTGGTGTGTTGAGTTGGTTTTACTGCTGATTCAGTTTAGCTTGTTTAGTCTTTTATTGAAACATGTTGTTTGGTACACTTTGCTACCATTTAATCATTAAAAGCAATTTAAGTATTAATCTTAATAATTTAGTAGACAGGTTGCATTATTTGTTCATTTCCTTTAATTCATGTTGTCTTAGCAGATCAACAAATATTAGTTCTTAATGAGAGTTACTGTGTGATTTCAGGAGAGAAAATTGCCTCCTTCAGTCTGCTAGAAAAGCAAGTACATTCTCATACTTGCAGAAACCTTCAGCACCCTCTCTCTCTCTCATCTCTCCTCTCTCTCTCTTTTTTGTAGTTGCTAAATTGCACAATAAAAAACTCTGTATATGAAGAGTAAACTATATACTACATTGCCTAAGATCATTTTATTGGTGTATGTTTATTTACCAGAGAGAAATTAACAATGAATTAAAAATTATCATCAGTATATATCTTTGTTTTAATTTCTATGGAAGATTGCAATGTATTACAGATGACTGACATGCTTCTTAAGTACTTATTCCAGCTATTTAAGTTATAATAGTTAGTCATGACTGGCCAAATGAAATCACCATATTATTGTTTCTTATCCCATGCTAAACAGGTATGAGATTTTTTTAATACAAGTTTAAAATTGGATGTTTACCAAAACTTTAAAATTAACCTTCCACAAACATTCCAGATGCTTTGAACTCAAAAATTGACCAAAAAAAGGGGAAATTAGATTGTCAAGGGAATTATTTTAAAATATTATAATTAGAAAATCATGATTGAAAATATTTGTCAATCTCTAACTGAAATTGGAAAGCCATACTAGTGTTTTAGATTTACTTGGAAGAAAACTGATAGTGTTTGTGCAGACAAAGTCAAACGAACAAAGAAAAAAACCTGTGATTCTGTTTTTATTTCAGTTTGCGGAAAAAAATGTAAAAAAACCCTGTTACTCTACTGAGAGATATTTAGTGGGCTTGAGACCCATTCTTAAAGATGGCAGTTACTTCTGCAACTGAACTATGTTTTCCATCATCTTTTACGCTCCTTAAGCTCTGTTGAGTGGTCTCTAACAAATGTGACCTCCAGAATACTGTAATCAATGAAGTATCTGGACTCCATCCAAGAGACTTCTCTATTTGTATACTTTTACACAAAACAAAGCACAGTAGTGCATTTGAACCCATGAATACTGTATGACTGATAGCACTAGGATTAGTTTTTTTAAATTTACAAAGATAAATGCAGACTGTAGAGTTCAACATGAAAGCCTAGTCACATTCCTACATTCTACTCATTTATTGTAACAGCAGAAAACTGGTGCTAATAATTCTCATTCTTCCTATACTTTCGTTAGAATATGTGTATCATGCCTTAGTAGAAGATACTTTCATACCTAGGGGAAAAATCCAGAATATGGTTTCTTTGTTTAAAATGATAGCAGTTATAATTCCAATTTACTGGAGAATAACAGCTTTCTCATCTATATTCAGTCATTCACTGTTGGTTTACATCAAACTAACAAACAAATCAGTGAACAAGGGGTTGCTATGACAAAGTCATTGCCATAACTAAGAGAAACAAGAGAACCTTCACTCAAGTTAGACTATTTTCCAGTGAAATGTTGCAGTAACAAAATCAATGTTTGAAAACCTTTTTAAATGCTCAATTTCCAAAGTTTAAGTTAAAAGAATGCTTATGTTTAAAGCTGCCACAAAATAACTGTTCAGAAATGCATCTTGTAATGAAACATGTTTAAAACTATCATAAAAATATCCACAACAGTCCTGCATGAGGGTGTTTATGGTAGGTGTTTCTGTTCGATGTGATGTTCTCTGTATTAAGTTCCTCAGCTCACAACCAGTTTGAATAAAACACTTAGGATTATGGGGGTACATTTACAGCTTGTGCCAGTTAATTAAAAAAATCTTTACTGATTTTTTTTACCACTCACCATCTTTCCTCTCCCAGCAACGAGAAAGTCCCCTCAAAAAGATACAATTTTAAAAAAATAGTTTTGGGCTGACAGCTTCTCATCTTCACTGATATGTAATACAAGAGAGAAAATATGTTGAAGCATTTGTCAATCTACAGTCATGTATTTGATAAAACTCAAACTTTTTTGAAGACAAGTATATTTTGTTAATATGCTTCTACTTTCTTTATGCTGTGCATGGCACTAGAGCCTATCCAGCAATAAAGGCTAGAAACCCTCTGGACCAAGATCAGTAATTCTTCACTATATTTTCTAATTTATATTTTCTATATTGCTAGAATTCTGTTTCTTTACCAGTCTAAATGTGGCTGAAATGTGTGAAAGATGGGTGTGTTTGTCTAAGAGGCCTTTTAGACTTCAAAATTCTAAAATTGTCAACTCTCAGCAGCTGGGTTATAAACATTTTTTTTTCTGTGGTAAAAATGACGATTCCTAAATGGTATGTGACTTTACTGTTGTAAAGTGACATAAATTCATACAGTAAAAATAAACGAAGAAAATTATTTTCATTTAAAATAAATTATAAAAAATGGACAAATTAGTACTGATGAATTCCAAGGAAAAGTGTATCTTTGCATTGATGTCAATTCTACCCCCAGGAAAATTCTATCATGTCTCCAACATTAATTGTAGACTTCTGAAATGTGACACTTTCATATCAAAGGGAGTCTCCATAATTATGTGTTTTGTGAATGTTTTTAATGACTTCAGTCAGAAATAATGATAATAAAACCCACTGCCCTGGTCATTAGCTATTGTACTTTTGTGTAACAACACTTAAACCAATCAAAATTGTAAGAGAAGGCATCACTGCCTGTGGGATGCGTGTCAGGTTATTTTCCCATTGAACTCTGACTTCAACACGTGTAGGACTTGGTCTGAGATGTTGACATCATACTAAAAATGCCATCATGATTGACATTTCTTGGCTTCTCAACAAGAAAAAAAATATTTGAGTCTTTCTGAAAGGTGAACTCTTATATCATTGCCAGAGTACTGGTGCCTCCAAGTTAAGACAAAGGAACAATAGTTTGGCAGAGAACTGAACAGCTGTGGATTAGCATGGCACATTAAAAAAACCAATAAACCAAACAGAAATAAGTTAAAATTAGTACATATGTAAAGACTGTATGTGTTAGATCAACCATGACACTAAACACTCTGTCCATGGGGTCACAGGTCCTGCTGGGAGCCTGCTCCAGTGCGGGCTTCCCACGGGGTCACAGCCTCCTTCAGGCACATCCACCTGCTCTGGCATGGGGTCCTCCATGGGCTGCAGGTGGATATCTGCTCCACTGTTAACCTCCATGGGCTGCAGGGGGACAGCCTGCCTCACCATGGTCTTCACCACGGGCTGCAGGGGAATCTCTGCTCTGGTGCCTGGAGCACCTCCTCCCCTCCTTCTTCACTGACCTTGGTGTCTGCAGAGTTGTTACTCTCACATATTCTCACTCCTCTCTCTGGCTGCAATTGCTGTTGCACAGAAACTCTTTTCCCCCTTCTTAAATATGTTATCCCAGAGGCGTTACCACTATCACTGATGGGTTCAGCCTTGGCCAGCGGCGGGTCAGTCTTGGAGCCAGCTGACATTGGATGTATTGGACACAGGAGAAGCTTCTAGCAGCTTCTCGCAGAAGCCACCCCTGTAGCCCCCCTGCTACCAAAACCTTGCCATGCAAACCCAATAAAATTATGAAAATATACTCGGAGAAAATATTATGAGTGCTGAAAATGAGGATCAGGTTCAGATACTGGAGCATTTCTTTTCCTAAGGAGTGATAAATTACTTTTATCCACATTAATTTTGTCTCTGGAGGCAAAATCAATGCTATTTTAAACAGAAACACAATATGGGCTATTACAATTTGACTCGTTTTGGGATTCGAAGGGACTGAACCATTGCTTTTGATTTCTGAGGCCCAGGTTTTTGCTGAGGTACTATGTGTATAAGTGACTGGGGCAGTTATTTTCTGAGTCTGTTAGGGCAATACAGCATATATGCTGTTCTAAGAGCAATTAAGATACTGAAACCCTTTTGTGTGACTGGGTTATCGGAATCCTAGATTAAAATGGATCTATAGTTCGGCTGATTATTTTTAAGCTTTTTAGTTCAAATCATACTTGAATTATCAGAAATAACTCCATAACCAGATGATAACAGAGAACCCCTTTGTTAACACTAACAAAGGATTTCTATTTGATTGTCACTGTGTAGCACAGCAGTTTTTGCACTGCATGAGAGTACCGCAGCCTTTAAAGACACAGTTCCCAACAATTGTATAGATATTCCAGGAGAGGTTTTGATGGATATTCCAGGTATTTCAGGAGACCTTTTGATAAATAGTTTGAATTATACAGCATTAAGCAAGGATGACTGAAATGCTCCCATCGCAGATGGTTTTAGCTTTTTAGTTGCTTCCTCCTTGGAAACTGGATGAAGTTGAAGAGTGGGGGATGGGGGGGGAGTGAACAAGTACTCATAGGGCCAACTTCAGTTTTCTAACAAACACAGGTGCTCTGAATCTTCCCTAGGAGCATGTGTTTCCACTGAAAACTTAAAAAAATCAGGCCATAACCTTTATACTCTGAATCATATTCTAAGGTGACTGCGTAATGAATACCTTCTCTCCACTGAAAATAAATAGGCCACCTTAGTCTTTACCTTCTCTCTCAAATAAAAATATTCATCATTTTGCTCCTCTCATGATCCTTTCTGTGACTCATATATGAAAAAGGAGGGCTATCGATTCAGAATGCAACCCTCATCCGTAACAGATTTTTTAACCCATGCTACTGATCTTGTATAGTGAAAATTAAGTGAATTTGATTGTGGTTTTATAGCACGTAGAGTCCTTAATTTTGTACTCTAAAGAAGACAGATTTTTAGTTAATTACCTGGTATATATTTGATGTGCAGTAGCTCAGTGATGGGCACTTTGTTTCTCCTTTTAATGTTAAAAAACAGATGGATTTTCAGAGGTGCTGCATGCTTGCAGCTCCTACTGAAACTGTAAATCATTTTCATAATATCATGCTGGCATGGAAGCATATGTTATTAAGATCACAGAATGGATTTTGTTGTTCAGAAATACCTTCTGTTGCCAAAAAGGGAAGAATTTGGAAGAGGGAAATGAAACTGTTATTGCTTTGTGGCTTATTGCATGGTATGTCTTCCTAGCAAAACAGCAGTTCATAAAGAATGAGGTGAAGAATTGTAGAGAGATGGTTTGTTTTTCTAGCTTTCCTAAGCTTTATAATTTATATAAATTTATTTATCTTTTCTAGGCTAAATCATAAAAATTGAAATGTACCTCACATGAACATTATTTTCTCATTCTGCCCCCAACAGGAGGCATGAATGAATATTAATACCTTACTCCCAAAAGCTGCCAGTCCAAATTGTGCTCAGAAACCTGCATCGTTAGAAATTCAGATACCTTCCTGAGATACCTTAGCTTCAAGAGAGCTAAGCACTTCATAAACATTCCTCTCTGACTTGAAAACAAAGGTGTGCCCTTGATCTATTTTCAAGAACAATGACAAAATCCAGGAGTCTGCAATTCAGCACAAGAGACCCACGTGGGCACTAGGTGTACAGCTTATTAGAAAGAGCTAAGCTTTGCTGTGCACCCTACTGACAACATTATCTCTGTGCCTGCTGTTCCTTCTGCCACGTCACTCTCTTTACTCTGTGTAGAGGGTACTTGGGCAACCATCTGGAAGCATATTTCCTCACTGGTTCCCCTGAGCCTTAATGATGAGGACAGCTACTCTCAAGGGTACAATTTCTCCAACTTTTTGATGCTATAATCAGTGGCTTTGTTGCACTTTGTTTCCTACCTGCAAGATGGTGAGATAGCCTTGTGAAAACAGGTATATATAAGACTGCAAAGCACCCAGGTGCTATGGGGGATGTAACTTGTCCACGTGGTGTTGAAGAGAAGACCAAGGGGAAGCCTCAGAACAGCAATTACAAAGAGCAGAAGCTACAATAGAGGACAATGCTTCCACAGTAGCTCTCCAGCCTCTTCTCTTATTACAACAAATTCTGAGATCCAAGCAGGCTTGTCACATTTGTTGTCATTAGGGACAGTATCATAATTATTCTTTACATATTGATTACTTCTTTCTTTTACACTTTCCTTTTCTCTCCCCCATAGCTTCCTGACTTTCAAAATGTTTTCTGCTTGGTATTCATATTGCCCTACTTTTCTTCTATTATCCCAGCTTTTATTTTTTTATCAATTTTGTTTCAACTTCGGTGGAAATAAACAGTTGGAAGTAAATTCTCTGAGAAAATCATTGTCCTTTCTACTTGTGTAAAATGCCTAGCATTTACTATGTTTTATGTAACTTAGTAAGATTGATTTACTGGAAGTGAAAGTGAAGGGTAGGGTGAATTGTATTAAGGAAGCAATGGCAATCTTCCTTCCCTGACTATTACTGCATCACATGACAAAAACAAAATGATGCAGTTAGTTACACAGCTCTTCTTTCTCCCATTCCCTCCACTTCCTGCACCCACCGAAAATGGAGTTGACATTGCAAATAGTATTGTGAATTGTTATTATACCTATTTTTGCCACCAAGACTACCTTCAGATATGAAATACTAATGCATTTTTAAAAATGCAATGAACTCATATTCAAGGAATCCTCAATGCATGCAATGTAAATATGACTCCCTCCTCTGATCCAAATACTTTCATGGAAGAATAAAAGTACATTATATGTAGGTAATGATATTTAGCTAAGGAATTGTGGATGAGCAATACCAAAAAGACTTCTTAAGCTACCCACTATCAGTTATCAAGCTTACATCAAAAGAGCAAAACAGAATCTGAGTATTGGAAATATTCATTCCAAGTGTAATTAACAACACTGATCCATGCTCAGCTGTAAGAGATCATGAAGATTCCTGTTCTTCAAGGCTAATCTCATAATAACCTCTTTCTCTGAGATAAAATTTCTTAACACTAATGTTGGTGTCATTCAGAAGAGTTGAACTTCTGGAACCTTAAGCCAGTATTTTGAAATATTCATACAAATCCTGTCAAAGTCAATAGGTATTTTTCTGTTTGCTTCAGTGATGTGGAACCTGGGCCCTGTTTTTCTGATAAGACAGATCTTCAGGTGCTAGAAAAAGCCTGAGAATTTCATGGGCTTATAACTGACTTTATGAGACTAACATAATACACTGAACAGTTGTTTTAATGTACTAGATTCTGCATTATCTTAATCTGTATTGTTTTCTTAATGTTGAATATAATGTACATCTATATTTAAATGTGTTAAATAGCATCATATAGTGTTAAGAATAACTTGAAAATGTGTATTGTTGCTGGAATTAAGCCATCTCAGTAATAAGACCCTGTTGTTTTAACACTCCACATGATCACACATTGTTTCTATTTCTGACTTATTTTTCATAGTCGTCCTTCAACATCTTTAAAAAATAGATGTGTATGATATCTCTTTGGGGCTGCTGTTACAATTAGTTACAATGAAAGCTGTGTAAGCAGTATCCTGAATAACTGCCCCAATGTCTAGCAAAGTCTAACTTTCCGTAAGAGTTCAGCTATATGAATCACACTGCATTATATGGCCACCCATTGTAATAGACCAAAAATCATAGCCCTTTTCATATTTGCCGTCATCTTCTGGTTAATATAATTTAAGCAGTATGCAGTAAACTGTAGTGACAAGAACTGATGCATATTTTGTCCCCTTAATTTTGAAACAGTAAATAGAGAAAGATGTTATAGTGTAACCTACAGAGACTTCCACAACTTCGGGAAACTTGGTAGAGCCAAGTATAGGGAAGAACTGTATTTAGTCACCTTGGCCTCCAAGAAGACAGGAAGGCAGAACCACCAGGCTGAATAAATACTTTATTACTTTTCTCTGATGTTGTCTTAGTCTTGAGGGACTTTGCAGATGCAATGCAACAAATGTCTCTCCTCCTACTCTATGTAGGTTGCTCATGAGAAAATGAGGCTATGTTTCTATTTCTAGAAGTCTGTCTGTGAAATGTTTCTTTTCTTGAGACAGGGCATTGTCAAGGATCTTTTGCTATCTGTCTGTATCATAAATGAGGATGATGGATGATACATGGTCTTCATAAAATGTTTTTTAAAAACCTGAATGATGGATATTTTTATTGGTTTTACGTGGCAAGGTTTTAGTAGTGAGAGGGCTGCAGCGATCGCTTCTGTGAGCAAAGCAAGCTGCCCCCAGTTCCAGCCGGCTGCCAGTTCCAGCTGGCTCCAAAACGGACCTGCTGCTGACCAAAGCAAAGCTGGTAGAGCCTCTATAATAACATATTTAAGAAAGGGTAAAAAACTCTGTGCAGCAGTTGTGAGAGAGAGGAGTGAGAAAAGTGTGAGAGAAACATCCCTGTAGACACCAAGGTCAGTGAATAAGAAGGAGGAGGAGGTGCTCCATGTGCCAAAGCAGAGATTCTCCTGCAGCCTGTGGAGAAGACCATGGTGATATAGGCTGATCCCCTGCAGCCCATGGAGGACCACAATGGAGCAGATATCCACACTGCAGTCCATGGAGGACCCCACACTGCAGAAGGTGGATGTGCCCTGAGGGAAGCTGCAGCCCATAGAGAGGAACTGATGCAGGAGCAGGCTTTCTGGCATGAGCTGTTACCCCTGGTGGACCCATGATGGAGCAGTCCATTCCCGAAGGACTACGTCCTGTTTTCATAGGACTTGTTTTTCATGCCGTGTTTTTCAGGTGTGTTTTTCATACCCTGTCCTTGTCAGGACCCATGCTGGAGCAGTTCTTGAAGAACTGCTGACCATGGGAGGGACTCCACACTGGAGTGGAGGGAAAGTGTGAGGAGGAAGGAGTGGCAGAGATGAAATGTTATGAACTGACCATAACCGCCCTTCCCTCCTGCCCTCTTCTGCTCAGGGAGAGGAAGAGGTAGAAGAGTCAGGAGTGACGCTGAGCCTGGGAAGGAGAGGGAACTGAGAAGGCGGCATTTTTAGTTTTTGTTTCTCATGATCCTCCTCTATTTTTAATTTGCAATAAATTAAAATACTCTTCCCCAAGTCGAGTCTGGTTTGCCCATGGCAGTAATTGGTGAGTGATCTCCTGGTCCTTCTCTTAATCCACGAGATTTTTCATCTTTTTTTCTCTCCCTGTCCTTCTCAGGAGTGCGAGTGTAGCTTGGTGGACACCTGGCAGCCAGCAGGTTAACCCACCACAATAGTCCATAATCTTCCTAGCCAGTCCAGTTTAAGATTATGATGGAATCTGTCTGTGCCATTTTAATTCACACTCCATACATAGGTATGATTATGCCTCATTGCTTCATTCAGTGAATTAATTCAATATTGCTTTCATCTTCCTTATTCAGTGTGCAGTCTAAGTGTTTGTTTATCATCACCAAAATATAACATAATTAATCTCTTCCTTAGCAATTTTAATATACTCTAACTCAAATAGTAGAGTGAATCACAAACATTATTAGTGATGATTATCAGACTGGGTGGCTGAATTATCCACATTTTGCATAGAAGACAGCAAGACACAAAAGATGTCAGCCTCTGCAAGTGTTATCTAATTTGAGTGCTCAGCTTCAAAATCTTGGCTTGATTTTTCAGAAGACTGATTTTTCTATGTTGTTCCAATTTCAAGTCAATTTGTTTGCCCTTCAGTATTGACTGTCCCTGTGAAACTAACTTTGGGTATTACAACTTGGACATGAAGAAACTGAGAACAAACAGTTAAAGGCCACCTGTGATAGCTCATATTTAAAATATTTTCCCAGCAGGAGATGCCACTTTCACTTATTTTAAAAGAGCTAGTCACAATGACTTAATCTATTTGGTTCATCCATCTAATATCTT
This sequence comes from Nipponia nippon, assembly GCF_047370975.1. Taxonomy (NCBI): domain Eukaryota; kingdom Metazoa; phylum Chordata; class Aves; order Pelecaniformes; family Threskiornithidae; genus Nipponia; species Nipponia nippon. The sequence goes on along the minus strand of NW_028262290.1, from coordinate 83,582,319 downwards.
ATTTTGACATGGACAGTACTGAATCCATTTAGAAAGTATGATATCCTTATTGTATCCTGACAGTCACAGAATATTCTGACACTGAGGAAATACCCATGTAATCCCAGTTTTCTGGCATTCATACTGCAGGTTGATTTGATTTACAAATATCTATATGTCTTAATTTTCATCATTTCTAGTAGTTCTATGAGTATTTTCCATAGGTTTCTAATCCTTCTTGATGATCTAGGCTAAGATTATAGCTTTTAAAATTTCTTGTGACAGTGACTTCTACGGAATTACTATGAATTAAATGAAAAAGTAATTCCTCTTTCAAAACTTATGTTGTAATGAAAAGATGAAAATCACATGATATTTTGATCTAGATTTTTTTTTCAGCAACAGATCAACCTCCAAGTTACACATAAATATGTTTATTTAACAAGTGTTAAGTAAATTTTGAAAAAAGTTTATTTTTTTTTTTTTGTGAGACCTATCACTTCTGAAGGAAAATATAGCTGGAAGGCAGTAACATTTAGTTCCAGGGTCCATTAATATTACTATTATTGCCTATGTATTTGCCTACATAATTAGTAGAAATATGTGTCTGACTCAGACATCTCCAGAATTACTTTCGGGACAGCTAGTGTACTTGCTTTAATTTAACTGATATTATTTACATTGGAACACAGTGTCAAAATTGCTATTTTTCCAAAATTCTCCATCTTATAAGTCATTTCAGTCACATACAATCTTTTTGTTATTCATTTTGGGCAATCACTACAACATTTGGCTAATTTTATTCTTCATGTCTGAATCCATGCCAAACTGTTTATTAGACTGCAACCATTAAAATTTCATTTGCAAATGTGTCAGTTTTGATACTGTGTCAGATCCAATCATTCACTCTTGCTCCAGGATGTGTGCAAACCCCTATGCCTTTTATTTACCTAAGACAATATGTTTTTGATGTTGAGAAATTTTTGCAAAATTTTTAGCATTCTGCAAATCAAACTTTACTGACAGTAATTGTTGTGTCTTTTGGTACTTATGTAGCTATTTCCAAAAGCTTTCCAATTGCTTTATTGATTCTCCTGAGTATGCCTAGAATTTCACTCATTTGACTCAAGTATCAGCAAGAAAAAAATAGTTTGGGATACAGACAAAGGTTTTCGTTTAATTTTCTTGGATCAGCACTGTTAAATTAATTTTATTGATGTATAGACTACACTTTACAAATTAAAACTATGATGTTTACAGTTGGCTGTCTTTTCTCCGTCTGGCATGCCTGCTTTCAGGAAGATGTTCAGAAAATGCTGAGATTTCAAGAGTAAATTCTAGTTATCATGAACCTCACTATCAAAATGAAAAGAGCTCTGCACAGCACGGAAGTAATAAACCATTACCCTAACAGTCCAAACTAGTCCTGTGAGAATCAAATTTCTTGGTTTTTGGATAACTTGGGATATCTCTGTCTGAAAGTTTGCTAGTACTGGGATGGTCCTGGAACTATATTTTCTTTGAGTGAGATTTTCACAAGGACTCCACATTTGTCATAATTTTCCTTGTACTACATCAATGTCACTAACTTCACTGGGAGGAGATCTGGGTACCAAGAAGTTGGGGAAAAAACTTTTCTTTTCCTTCTTTGTCTCTCTCTCTCCCCCGCCCCCCTTTCTCTCACTCTTTCTCTTTTCCGTTCTCTCTTTCTCTTTTCTCTCTTTCTTTCTTTCTTGCCTCCCTCCCTCTCTTCCTTTCTTTTTCTTTCATTATACAACCTTATTTTTTGAACATATGTAATAAAATGCTGTTCCACAGCATCTATCATTTAGCAACATCAGAGGAGCTAAATACAAAACCAAGAAAATCCTGCTACAGTTACGAAATAGCTAACATCAAAAGATAAAATAGGTTTAGATTTATGTTGTGCTTTAGTGAGCATTTCAGCCTAAAGCCAGAAATCAGTGCTTTTGTCAGTATACACGGCAAAGACAAGTGTGTGCTCCTTTAATTTAGAATGGCCAACTATTCTCAAACAGCAGCACAGAATTTGAGTGCAGAGACAGAACCGAAGATAAATATACGCAGAAGATCTCAAATTGAGCAATGCTTTCATAAGTCATAAAAGCAATTTTAAAATCAATTTGGCATTTGATCAAATTCCACTTTAGGTTTTAGAAGATGGAATTGAAATGCTGAGGCTCACTTGGTGAGTTAAAATCCTGGTAACAACAGCTTTGCAGTTTGAATCCTATACTACTTTTTTCCTCAGAACACATAAACATAACTCATATGGCTCCGACATACAGGCTGTGCACCACAGTGCTTTGGCTGAGCTTGCCAAATAATTTGTGATGATTACCTTTCTGAATTTCTCTGGTGGTTCTGGTTTTGTTTGTTTGTTTGGTTGGTTGGTTTGTGTTTTGTATATGAATTGATTGATTATGGCTTCAGCTATTTAGATGTGGTATACAGCCTGTGATAAAAAATGGGTGAATACATACCATTATTGCCAGAATTGTGACTGTGAATACCAGCTGTGGGTGCTGGTCCTGGTTTTGGCTGTTTAGATTCCCCACATCGTATCCTTGCTGAAGTGACACATGTAATGAGGTATATCAAAACTCATTCTGCATATTGTCCATCCTTTATATAAGAGGAGGGGTCACCATAGGTTACTAATGGTTACCCTGTTACACTGGAGATGTAACCTCTGTGGGGCATTGAAGTTCTACTGTATGTTTCCCTGTGCAGTTTCCTGGTACATAGGGCAAATGCCACCCTGGTCTCAGATGGTATTTAGCACCATGCAGTTCTGTCAGGGAGAGCTGAGGCTCTGTTTAGGAGTAAAAATGTAATGAAAATGGTGAGTAAACAGACAGAGACACAGCAGAGCATAATAAGACTCACTCTGTCAGGAGGCAGGAATAAATGTAGGGCTCTTTAGAGTTAGTTCCCTACAGTTCAGAGTTCCCAGTTTGTGGAGTTTGGAGGCTAGAGTCTTATTACACATATCTCCAAACTTATGCTTTGAATCAAGGATACTAGTTCAGATCCAGCCTCTCAATTACAGCCATTTATTCTGGACTCTTTGGATTATAGAGCTATACCTTAAAGGACACCATAGGAGAATTTCAGTGGATCGTTATGTAATCTGAAGGGGAAGATCCTCCTCTTTCCCTGTTTCCACATGGAAAGGTAGTTTGGTTTACTGTGTGGAATGGGAGCTTCTCAGTAAAATTTAAATACTTTTCTTGCATAGGTACACAAATTGGCTCAGCCTCAGAGACAATACAGGTTTATTTTCAATAAAACTATGTTGAATTTCACCCCTGATGATTTGGTCCCTGTTGCATGCATGTATAAATATTTCAAGACAACAAAGTAGGAAACTGACAAGCATGAATATTGCTGAAAGTTACTGCACTGCAGTATTTCTCATTCTACTCAATTAATAATGTATTTCTTTAACATTGTTGAGAAAAGAATAATTTTTTCATCCATTCTGGAACTGAACTTTATTTTTTATATTTAGCATAGAGGAAAAAGAAATTATGCATATACACATTAAAGGAATATGCTCTCAGTGAATAAAATTAAGAAGTTTACAGTAAATGCCTGTTTCAATGAACACTGTTAAAATTATTAGAATAATACAATTTATTGCTAAATCAAGATATTCCACAAATACTACAATCTAAATATCCTTAACATTACTTATTTTTTTGTATTTACTGTAATGGTACGTGAATAACCAACAGATTTTTCAGTATCTGGCAATTATGTAATATATCCCTACTCATCTGACTTTCTTGTTATTACTATGTCCAGAGATTAAAGGGCACTTTTTAAAACAGAAAAAAGTGTCTGAATGCATGTTTCATTATATGTTAAATACTTTAGGAAATATCTTCTAGTTCCTAAGGCTGTTTCTCTGTTTATAAAACAATATGCCAAGGAGTGTTCTATGAGCATGACACCAGGTGGCACATCAAAATTTGTGTCCATATGCCTACAGTTCTTATTTTTTTCTTTTAAATGGGGTGGCTACACCTAAACCTGACCTTTGGGGACATGCTCTTCCTGGCACACATTATAACCTGAGCTGTGTCTGCTCCCACTCACGTTTTATGTATTATATGGATATGATCTATATGATATTATATAGATGATATCTGAAATACTAATAAAGACATAAAACAATAAATCTTCATTCCACAGATTTTCATTAACAAATGGCACACAAAATAACACTTTTCTGGATTCTAAATCCAGAAAAATCTAAATCTAAAAAAAAGCACTTCTGATTTGCCTAATGACCCAGAATTGAACCTGGAAGAAAAGTGAAAATGCTGGAGAAAGGATAGATTCAAATTAAAAGTATGTAGCTTTCCATCAAAAATACATTGCTATTGACCTGGTGAACCCAATCTCTCTCCAACTGCTGGACCCACAGAAGATGAAGGTGGGGTATGCACATCCTTGTGGGGTAGGTAAATTGCACTCATTCTTCTCTCTAGCAGAAGAGGAAAACAATGACTTCATCTCTCACTGCAATAACTGCAGCTCTGCTCACTGACTAATGTTTATAATCACAGAATTCTAATTATATTTGAAATGGCTTTTCCTCTTGCCAAGTTTGGTTGAATCTGGGCAATAAATTAAACAAAGAGTAGGTAGCAGGGATAGGGTGATAGATGGATGAATAAACCATGCAAATGCATAAGCTTCATTTCCTCAGAAAACCAGAGTAAAAGAATGTCTACAGATATTTGTTTAAGGGGCATACTAGCCAATAGTTTTAGTAGAAGGATGAGCATTAGTTCATGTTAAGAGAGTACCTGTGTCTGCAGAATAAACTACTTGACAAGGACCATTAAATTTATTTCTGTGAAATGTTATTCTGAACTAGTATCACCCAGGGGACACATGAAACAGGTACAAAAAATGAGAAAAAGCCCAGTGCTGGAAAAAATGACAAGGCATGCGGGAAAAGCACAAAGGCTCCCACCTGAACTTACGCTGAATTTACTAATGTCTGCTTTGGAATAGTAGAACAACAGGATTAAATGTTCAAAGCTTGAATTTTCAGAGACAGAAATCACTAGCAGTTCCCAATAACTTCAGACGAAATTGTGTATTAGGGAAATCAGGCTCTAGGTACATCCTTTACTCTTTTTTTGTTAGAATATCAAGTTCTCATTTGCAAAATAAATTCCATGCAAATAGACCCCAAGATCTTTTCCAAACTTTACCAGCTATTCTACATATGCAACATATATAATAATTCTCTCAACCTGACACCTTCAAAGATGTGTACAGATATTAAGTCAAAACATTCATTTAAGGCTGGAAAATATTTTTGTGTCATATTAATAGGGTGAAGGATATTAGACAGGTTGACTGAAGTTCAATATCACCATTTACTTATTGGTACTTAAATTTATCTCCTCATTGAACAAAAGGATTGTAAAAGGAGACAGAGCTGCCTTTCTGTTTCAGTCAAAGAGATCAGACAATTAGGATAAAGTGCCTTCTTTAAAAGCCTAGCTTCATGCATACCAGGTTAAAAACTCTCTTTGGTGTGAGTTGTCCAGGGACACAGACAAGATCTGAGCAGAACATCTGTGGTTAGTAGTCTCCCACTGCATAGTTACAAAATGATAGTGAAGACCACTAAATGTGTAGCTCCTGATGGCATACAATTATTGTTGGTAAACTGTGACACTTCCAGAGCAAGAAGTAGAGAACTGCATACTCAAATGAGGTTGAGGGATGATCGAAAGAACTATGTAAATTGGCCTCGGACCAGGACACAAGAGTTCACATCTATAAAGTCAGAGTAACTATATCACTAGTCAGCTAAGACAATAATTCTATGTCTTGTCTTGGTTATCCTCAAACACCTGGCATGGGTACTACTTCATTAGCAGCTCAGTGGGAATGCTATCTGCTGAATTTCTACCTGAGTGTTCCCTAAAGGGCTCTCATCTGAGCACTGAGTCGGACTGATGCCATGTATCTTTTGAGATCTGAACTCACAGCATGATATGACAAAAGTACAAGCTTAACAGTCGTGGTTAGGATGTTCTTTCCATTTTAAGTGCTTAATTTCTGCTGCTTACAACTTTCCAAGCCATTAACTTCTGGAAGGAAATTTCTCAGACTTGTGCTCAATCCAGAGGTGAAGTGCTTGAAAAGTTTGATAAAAATCCATTTGGTTGTTACTGAGGTATCTGAACATAAGGCTAAAGGGGAGTGAGGAAGCACTTCCCATTACACAGGCTATGTATTCCAGATACTTCCTTTGTTTCTGGAAATTATCAGTGTAATTAATTTTCATGCTGACACAGTTCAAGCTGTAACAAAGCTGCCATTTGTCTATCAGGTGATATTCACCCCATACACATTTTGGCTTATCATAAGAGGCACATTTTTTGTTGTCTCGTATTACCTTTGTGTTTATTTATAGGGCTCAGTGGAAAGAACAGAGAACATCTACTTTGGTAGAGGAGATGAAAATAGTCTTAGAAACCACAAAGGTACTCTGAAAAAAGACAACTGGGAAGAGATTTTAGTCCTTCCTTTAGAGAAATGGTAAAATCTATTTTACACTAAGTTTTGGCATTTTCTTGCATTCTATCAGCAGGAGAACATGAACTCAACACATTCTGGAGTTTCAAACTGAATATCCAGAAATTCCAGGATTTTCCTTAAGCTGTTCTGAAATCAAAATGAATGTGTAAAATCTTACTTTTACTTCAAAATTTCTGAAAGCAAGCTATTCACACAAAACTAGACACAGCAGACCAAATCCAGGTTTGAAAAAATGAGTTGTTTCCCAGGCTGCTTGAAGAGGCAAATACTTCTTATGCACTACTTCTGTATCTGATGCCCTCTCCCATATAATTCACTGTATAGTCTGCAAACCATCCTGCCCCTGTTTTTCTGCATCTCCTTGTTCTGCATATGGCTCTCGTGCTCCTTTCAGAGGTGTTTTTCTGTCCATCTCATTGCACTGTAAACTGACAATTGTTTTGCTTGTGGGCAAAGTGATGGTACCTTTAAAACACCCAGGAAGTAATGGCACCTTTGTTATTAGCAGCTGCAGTTCCACATGAAAATATTTGAAATGGCAGTTATCCAGTTAGCTTCAATCGTATCGATATAAATAGAACAGGAAAACAATTTTGAATAAGGGAAAATTCTCACACACCTAGCCTTTAACCATGTTTCCATGTAGCAGGTACCTAAGACTCATTAGAAATGCAATATAAAATCATTATATTTGACAACACTGCAGGTGTATTGCTGGATCTGAAGAATTAAGTTATATAAAAGCTCCTGCAGCTTAGGTTTTTGTTCATTGCAAAACAAACACAATTCTGTTGGGTTTCTAACTATTTCTTGCACTGGCAACACAAGACTATGGATTTTGAAACCCAGTCGCTTATAAGGTACAAATTAACTGGACCTTCTGGTGTGCTGGTGTCTGTATCTCTTGAAAGGCCACAGTTATATACATAAAAATGTATATAGAGGAATCACAACATCCTACTTCTTAGGAAGGTACTTTGAAAGGTACAGGCTGCATTTAAAAGTGTTCTGGGAAGGAGAAGCTCACAATTTTATCACAGATTGATACGATGGAGAAGCTCTTTGTCAGGCTACCATGCTCCAGAGTAGCAGGCAGAAGGGAAGAAAAGGTGAGAGGAGTCAAAGAGGTAACTTCTACTACTGTGAGGGAGAAGAGTACAGAAGCAAATTGGAGACCCAGAGGAATATGAATCCCCTCCCTGGATCACGTGTGTACACCCCATTTCTTCGTTATGACTAGGCTTCTTGAAGTGCAATGGAGGGAGAAAACAAATCATAGAAGATGCTAAAGAATTGGTGCAGAAAGAGTTCCTGGCAACTCCCAAGAGAAAACACAGTGGGAGGCATCAGCTAAGGAAAAAAAGCTGTGAAAAGTCCTGGGTTTAGTGGTAGTGTGCATGGGAGGAACCCTTGTTAATTATGTTCCCCGTGAGGTAGAAATGAAAGATGTGATATCCTCACCTCATGCATGGAGGAAAATTTTCATCTGAAATACATGAAGATTTATGTATGGAACAACTTTCCCCAAGATTTAAAAACTGGAAAACAGATCCCACAAAGCCACTGGCTGCAAAATCAGAAAATGTTTTCATGTTGTGAGATTTCAAAACTACTTATATAGGATTACTATGACTAGTTTCTTATCCTGCTGCATAGAGAAAAGGGAAAATTATACTTACTATGACTCGTAATCCTTCCATAAATTTAGCAGCAGACTGAATGAAAATTTCAAGGATTTTTTTCTGAACTACAGAATTTGTTAATCCTTCTAATGTTAGAACCAATCTTGAGACACACCCTCAACCATGACTAACGTACAGACTGAGAAATAATGTTTATACTTGCCTTGTTATCCAGTTTCTTCTATATGTAGATTTGGGTGGTTAGGTGAAGAAGTGAAACAGATACTCCCTTCCCATACTCACTTGTAGCTTAGCATGGTAATCCCTTCTTGGCTCTTGGTTGAGTCTATGCATAACCCTTTGCTGCAATACAAGTAAGTCTTGGAGAGAAAACTAGTAAGTCATTCAAAACTGAACTCTGCTTATTATGCCCAGTTGTCTACTGTAGCTACCATATATGCAAGAATACATTTGCAGTCTTTTAACAGGCAGGAAGTTTCATATTTTGGCAACGAGGCTGGCCCACAGAGGTTGCTTACTCAGACTTTAGGTATCTAAATTCAAATAGATTTATTCTCCTGTGGTTTTGGTTTGATTTTGTTCTTCTGTCGCCACTGGTTGCTTCACTGACAAACCAAAATGAGAAACTAGAAGTTTTCTTTCTGTTCAGGGAGAAGTGCCAGCACTTAGTAAGTTTTTTGTCAGCAGGCATGTAGCCTAGTTCCCTCTGTTCAGCCTTATCTACATGAATAGTTTCTGTTTTCTTTTTTCTCAACTTCCCTCTCTGCAACATCTAGGAAACAAAAATGTTCTGAGAGTTTTCTTTGAAGAATATTCTTTCCTATTTTTAAACTCACGTTTATGATTTCTTTTCTATTCTTATTCCTTTGTAATCTAAACATATCATTAAACATAAAAGAAACAAAGCATGCAGCTTTCTAATGTTTTTGAAAAATTAAAGTTTATACAAGGCATTTGTGAAACAATGACTTACTCAACAAGGAAAGCAGAAAAAAATTTTGCTCTTCTGTTCTTTCACAAGTCTCTAATTTGCACCCATAAACAGATGATTGAATGTTATCCTATTACCACTGATGCACATGATTACCCCCATGTGTCTTTAAAACCCAAGGGAAAAAGCAGACATACCAATTTATTGTTTTCTTAAGTTCTTGATTATGTTAATTGGAATTACTTCTATAAAAAAACAGGCAATGAATCGACTAGTCCCAGCATAATTTTTGCTTTTGTGATTAAAACTGAAAGGGGAATATATATGTTGTCAATAAAACTTTACAATATGTTTTAGTTCATTCATTCATGGGAAGGAGTAAAAAGTTCTTTATAAATAGTGAAGAATGAAGATATTCAGAACACATGACCATTGGCAAATTGCAGAGTTTTCCATTTCCATAAAATACCCTAAAATGCTGTACTCAGTCTAACAGTGGTACATTCAGAATCAACATGCTGTGAAATGTGGGCTGCAAGCCTCAGGTCCTTTCTGCTAAAGGGAGGATATTACCATAAATATCATTATAGGGTCATAGATGTATCATTTTTAGAATTTGATTATCAGTTCCACAGCAATTTGAATGGGACACTGTATTTAAAGCTTTTCTTTAAAATTTGCATTCTCTTTTTTTATTACTATTTTTTATTTTGTGTGGTAGGATGCCCTATGTGTGGCCTGAAGACTAGATACTTCCTTCTAAAGGAATGCAATTAGGCGTTGGTTATTCCTGATGTCTCTTGCCTCATGATCCCCCAGATGGGGTTGCAAGCTCCTCTCTTCCTGAAGTCTTGTGATTCCCACTCAGCATGTAACAGAAAATATAGTTATCACATGAGTGAGTGCTGCCACCATACTATATGGTGGGACCACACATGTCATTTGAGTCCCTTACCTTGCCTTTTTACTTGCCTTTATTTCCCTTCTTTTCCTTGCCTTTTTATTTGCCTTTATTTCCTTTCTTTTCCTTTATTACCTAACTTAGCCTCCCTGGACATACATAAAGGGTCACCCTTTTTTTACTAGACAGTGAAGTCAAGAGGAGTCCATAGTTACAAAAGTGCATAGCAGTGAGTAGATAGAGCAGGTCTATGTTTTTGAAGAAAATTATGATGTCCTATGCCCATAGGATCTGCATGATAAACTGTCTTAAGTTAGATTATCCTGATCTTATACAGGTGACTCAGAGTAAGTAGTGATTACGGTCGCATAAGGATTGAGTAGAAAATTAATTTTATTTATATTTCCAATTCTTACATCAGTTGCTATTTCCACATGTAGATAGCACGGTTTTTTGGAGAAAGAATTGAAGAAATAAGCCCAGAATGAACATTTTAGAATCTGGAAGACATTCACGGTGAATAGTTATAGTGAGAAACATCTCTGGGATAACCACTGATTTTGAAATGTTGATTGTTAAGTGCCCTGTTCCTGAGATTTAGGGAGAAGAGTTAAGATTTTTCTGGCTCTGGATAACATCTAGCAAAGAGTTAAGTTTCCTTCTCAAATGCAGTAACTATTTTTTTTCTGATGGAAATATTTCAAGCTTTGAATTGTGGTACATATCATGTAATAGCTTTATTTGGCTTTTTGAAGGTGGCAGGACACAGTTACACACCAGAAAGGTGTTAAAATATAATAGTACTGAAAATGAGAAAAGAAAAAGGCTTTTTTGAATAGTGTCAAACACTTAAAACCAGCTTGAGCTTCATCAAAGTCTCTGTTTCCCCTTGACACTTTTTGAGGTATCACTTCTTGCTGTTAATTGCCAGTGAAAAGCATGCTGGCAGTGTGACGCTTTGGAAACTGTGGAGCATCTCTCTTTGTGTATTAATTGCTGCTTACAGATACATATCATATATACATATGTACGTAGAGTTTTTTTGTGTGTGCCACAGGGAATTTTCAATATGGCATTAAAAATTGGCTTGTTCTTCTGTTTGTATTTTTGATCAAAACTGCAAAGTTCTCTCTTGCTTTACTTACAGAGATGCATAGAAGGAATCCCCAATGTGTAGTCAGTGTGAGACTAAAACTCTTACAAACACAGAACTCTTGGGTGTCTGTAGTAATGATAATAGTCATTAAAGTTTATACTTATGTCTAAAGGGTATTTATATATGTTGCTTGAAGTACTTAACTAAAGCTGTGTACAATTTGCTTTGGTTTGTACGAAAGTATTTTTGGAAAGATAGCTACCCCAAGGTTACTGAGAAATTACTGTTAAACAAGAGAATTATATTTTCTCCCTTGGTCTTTCTATGGTATTAATAAATGGTGACACAAAATGGAGTTAAAACTCTAATGGAAAGCTTAAGAAATGACTGCAATAACAGGCTAATATTAATTAAAATTAAAATAATGGTCCTCAGCCACCAGGCATATTCTAAATATTATGTTCATTTTAAGACCAGATTCCAACACTATTTTCAAGTTCCAGTTACTTTTCCAGCTGCCCTCTGGGAAAAAAAAAAAAAAAAAAAAAAAAAAGAAAGAAATTATTTCATCTTCTTCAATAGGCTTGCTGTACCATCGGCATATATGTTACCACTTGCTAGTGGGAATTTTGTATGTTTAGGAGAGTGGCTGGAGCCTATGTGATACAATATTCTCTGGGAGGTTTTTGCTGGTTATTTGGTGGGTTGCATACATTCCTGATCACTTCCCAATGGTCTTGAACAAACCAGTTTCCCTAGCTTCCAGTTTCCTTTGTAAACTAAGTGATAGTCTGTATTTTAGAGGCTGGTTGGTATTCCTGTCATCAGATCCTGGAAATTACTTTTCTAGAAATGGTGAACACCATCTTCTGCTATGTGGCAATTATAATTCTTTTGACCACAGAAAAGCTGATATAACACGCTGCCAAACTGGATGATAGTTATTTTTTTCATCTACTTGGCAACTACTCTTCGTTTGTGGAAATGCTATGCAAAATGCTGGGCAATGAAGAGTAAAGCCCACTAGGTTTCACCTAATTCAAATTAATTTGGGGAAGGGGAAGGGTTAGCTAGAACATGAATAAGTTCCGAACAAGCTTGTTCTAAGATTAGAATGTACATGAAGTAGATTGACTAGAAATTAACTGCATTCATTGACAGCTGAATTCCTAAAAGTGGCAAAATACAGACAGCATCCATCTAGCATTTATCTAAAAAACACCTTTTCTATAAAACTGGCTTAGCCTGATTGGTTGAGTGAGCTGAAATGCTATGATTTAGAGCATACTGAAAAACTCTGTGTTTAAATGTATCTTTACTTTTTGGATAAGACTAAAATGGGAGTTAAGTTGTAGCAGCCTCTTTGTTGCACTGAAACACGAGGTTGGGAAAAAAGATGAAAAATTATTTTCCTGCTGCAGGATATTATCTCTCTCAGTCACAATGCTGGTTTTTAGGAGATGGATTTAAGGCAAACTGTTTTATGACACTTCTCTTCTGCTTCTTCCTTTTCTCTTGCATCCTACTCTAACACCAGTCCTGTAGTAGAAAATCAATTTATTCTATTCCACTAGATTACAAACTTCCCCATGTACAAGGTGCATCCTCAGTGGTAAAATAAGTTTTCAAATTGAATATGAGGTTCCCATTTACCACATTAATAGATGCCTTTCTAAAGTAATTAAATAAACAAATACAAATAAGTGATATGCATGAATATTTAATAGGCACAAAGTTATGTTTCATTTCAAGTTAAAGCTAATTAAATGGCTTGCAGTCAGTGTTCTTAGGATGACATAACTCTGGAGGAAAAGTTATATTAATCATTCAGCAGTAACTTCTGTTATAAAGTAATTCATTTGTTTTCTATTTTTCTGCAATTGGTAAAAGCACCTAGAAACGACAATCTTTACTATAAACACTCAGAGCTTAAATCTCCTAAGACAGTCTGTGGAAAGAGAAATTTTGTTCTCTTTTTAATAGAAATAAAACTTTTAGCTAGACAAAGGTAAAATAATTAATTTAGCCAAATAAAAGATTAATAAAAAATCTTGTACCAGCTAAAAACTAAATCTGTGCAACTTTGTATGGCTGTTTTGAGCCACCTGTAATAACCTCTTTATATGTGGGTGGAGCATGACTAATCAGTTTCTGGGATTTCAATTTTGCTTTAGGATTTAATTTAATTTTAGGATTTCAATTTACTTTTAGGATTTCAGTCAGTGCAGTGCCTAGCAAGATTATGGGATCCAACACTCGGCCTATTGTTCAATGGGAAAACACTCGTTGACTTCATCAGTATATATCTGTATCCATTAATATTTCATATTTATATAATTTATCATAAGGGTAATAGTACATTACCCTGGCAGAAATACTGGGCTCTGATCCTGAAAGGTCTTACATGGTGTAGGTTCCTGATGCCTGGACTGGATCCATTAATCAACTGAGGGCTAAAACTAATGATTATTAATATAAAATTGCTTTCTTAGAGACTTTATATACAGAGACTGTAAACAGAGTCCCCGTAACTTCAACAAGCAGAGTTAGAGTATGTAGAAGCACTGGTAAATAGCAGATGAAAATCCCTTGTTGAATAGTTGAAATAATTGAAATCTCTTGTTTAAAATTTCATATTCAAATGTTGTGATAAACACAGAAGCATTTAAGAAATAACTTGGAATCTTATATACCATGCACGTGTTATATTTAAAAACAAAAAATCCACTAATATGTGAGAAGTCATAAAGGGACCGTTTTTAACGTGGTGTACTCTCCATGCAGGGTATGAAAGATAGCTTTCAGCTGTTTATAGTGACAACACTAATCCAGCCATCCTTTTTAATTTTTTTGTTTGTTTATATACAAAAATAGAGAAACGTATGTTTCTATAAACTCCTTTTATCAGATAAAGCAATTGCAATGTACTTCTCCCAATATTTGTTGTACTTACAAGCACCCAGCGTAACACTGACAATAGTAACTCACTCAAATCCCTGAGAATGGAGGATGGTGCTCTCAGTCTGGATTTCCATGCCCAGATGGCTATAATGAGGGTTAACAAGCCAACTGATTTCACACACCTATACTTCAGTTTTATAATTAAGCCCTGTTCATAACTATATCAAACACAAATTGCTCCCCAAACAGCAGATCTAATGAAGCTGTGTTTCCTACAGCAGATCTAATGAAGTTTTGTTTCCTACAGACTTACTTTTAAGTACTAAAGTTTGCTCACTGCACAATGTCATTAGACTGGTCTTTACTCCTCGTCTTCTGTGTGAAACATACCTTCCTGTGTCCCCTAAACATGCCACAGTAAACACTGGTCCCTTCCACATGTCCAGCAGTTTCAGAGCCATACCCCAGCTGTTTCCCTACTCCTTATCCTTCTTTGCATGGCTAGTCAAGTAAGTGCCACTCCTTGACGTCCTTGATGTAAAGGTACTTCCCAGTTGCCTGGGCTGGTAAATATATCCTGGTTGCCTAGGTACTGGCAGTCAAATGAATGAGGATTACAGATGAACGCACAATTTAGCTGTTCCCACATGGAAGCATTACAAAGATATCTTTTACTCTGGTGTCAATTTTCTTTCAGTTTGTAAAGGGACAATCTTTTGAAGAGTTTTACCCCTTTGTTTCCTGCTGCTGTGATTAGGTACTGGGTTCAAAACATAGTAGGATAAATCTGGCAGAAAAACACACACTCTGTATGAATATGTAAGTTACTTTTCCTTAGGAAAATAACATAGAAACTAACCCTAATGATTAGCGTATTTAGGTTCCTTGAACCTCAGATCCTCCATTTAAAGTTTGTTAAACTGACCTTTCACTTACTCAAAAACAAATATACCTTCCTTTTTGTAACTTCTTTTTATTTCTCTGAGTCACAGTTACCAACTATAGCATGTTCAATTTCAAAGACAAAGCAACTCTGTTTTCTCTTTAAAGATAAAGACCAAGTTAGGCATAGTTATCGACTCAAACACCTCCATTCTCTTCAGTTTCTGTTATTTGATTTCAGTAACATACTATTGATTTCCTTTAACCTCTTTGCACATGAAATCTGCTCTACTATGGTTAGCTGGTATATAATTTATGTTCTATATTTTTAATATGATACATAGACCTGTGTCACTTTCTGTACTAGGAAGGTAATTTTTCTTTATTAAAAGGGACTGCTACAGTAAGATCTATAAGAATCTAGAAAAACACTGGTATATATGGTTTGTGCATCATTGGTACATATTAATATTGCTGTTATACTGAAAATTTGTTTCTGAAATTAGTATCAATACACCTTTAAACCTTTAAAAACCATATAAATATACTTTTTCTTTCCTCTTTTTAAACTGTTAGATGAACCAGATTTATAGTATCACCCAAAGGAGTCAGATTTGAGCTATTCTGAATGGAGATACATGTTGACATGTGAAACCTTAATTGCTGCTTCCTCCTGTTTATTCAAAGTTGATTTTTTTCTGCTGTTCTGAACTGGGAGAGAGCGGTGGTGGGAATGTCCTCGTTTCAGCTGGGATAGAGCTAATTACACTACTCAAGGACTTTCCAGCTTCCCATGCTCTGCCAGGTGCATAAGAAGCTGGGAGGGAGCACAGCCAAGGTGGCTGACCCAGATTGGCCAAAGGGCTATGCCATACCATATGACGTCATGCCCAGTATATAAACTGGCGGAAGAAGGAAGGGGGGGATGTTTGGAGTGATGGTGTTCATCTTCTCAGGTAACTGTTATGCATGATGGAGCCCTGCTTTCCTGGAGATGGCTGAACACCTGCCTGCCCATGGGAAGTAGTGAATGAATTCCTTGTTTTGCTTTGCTTGTGTGTGCCTTCCCTATTAAACTGTCTTTATCTCAACCCATGAGTTTTCTCACTTTTACTCTTCCGATTCTCTCCCTCATCCCACTGAGGGGTGGGGGGAGTTAGCGAGCGGCTGTGTGGTGCTTAGTTGGTGGCTGGGCTTAAACCTTGTCAGGGAAAGAGACTGCTCCTCAGAAGGTTGTCTCATGAGCCCATAGAGTCATAGAGGTCAAAACAGCATCTTGATCTACACATAGATAGCTACAAAATAACAGTAAGTAAAAGAACATCTGATTTATATGTATTCACAGTTCTAATAACCAACTGTGATGCTATGTTCCACTTTTCCATTGTTTTTTGTTTTCCACGTGCTGCTCCATATAGAATAATATATGCAGAAGGTTAACAAGGAGATTGGTGATCTCTGCAGATTCTAATTCTGAAGACTGTTAGAATTTTATGAATACATTTCAACAAGCAAAACCTGACTTCCTTGTTACTTCTTTATTTAGACAAGATCAGTATTGGTATATGTGCACAATATGAAACCATCTGGCACAGAATGGCCCGTATCTGTAGTATTAAATTCTCTTTTCCTTTGAACAGGGTGGCTCCAAATATATTGCCTGTTGTTAATGATTTCTTTTTTTTTTTTTTTTTGGAGGATTTTATTTCTAAGAGTAACACCTCTTAAAAGGTGTAATCCCAGGCATCAGCTTTACATTGCACACCCTCTTCTTTCATAAATCATCATTTCACTTTCTTAAGAGGAGAAATAACATGGTTAACTCAAATATCCTTCACACCAAAGATTTCCATTAGAAGAGGTTGGCAGAGGTGATAGTGGCTCATTCAAAGGTCAGCAATAATTTTCCAAAACTACTGCAATTTTTAATTTTGTAACTATTGCCACTTTCATTTTACACAATTTTATCATACCGAGACCCCATAATTATATCAATGGTTTCTTCTTCCAACAAGTTTTCCAGTGTTGGGATCCTTCAGTCACCACATATTTCAAGTTTGGTCTATTTTATTCCACTGGGCAAGTGTCAGAATGCATACCCAGACACATGACAATGCTTCTGTATTTTTTTCTTTGTGGATAGGAAAGAATACTTTGTTTCTGTTTTACCAGTTACTTACATAGAATCACAGAATAGTTTGGGTTGGAAGGGACCTTTAAAGGTCATCCAGTGCAGCCCCTGTGCAATGGGCAGGGACATCTTCAACTAGATCAGGTTGCTCAGAGCCCTGTTCAACCTGAGCTTGAATGTTTCCAGGGATGGGACATCTACCCCTATCTCTGGGCAACCTGTTCCAGTGTATCACCACCCTCATTGTAAAAAAATTCTTCCTTATATCTAGTTTGAATCTACCCTCTTTTAGTTTAAAACCATTACCCTTTGTCCTATTGCAACAGGTCCTACTAAAAAAGTCAGTCCCCAACTATTTCTGGCCTGTGCTAACTCCCCAACCACACTCAGGAATTTCTTGCAAGTGTGCTAATCAGAATGGACCACAGTCATGCCATGGACAATTTTGATAACTTAAAAACATAGTAACAGTAGATTTCCTTCAGTTGGGAACAGTACCTGGGATTGTTTAATTTCCTAGTATAGATATGGCCTATACCAATGTCTAATCAGACTTTTCAACTGCTGACCTCACCAGGCAATTGTACATAAATCTGCAAAAAGAACAGATTTTCTACCATGTCCTCTACTTCCTCTCATACAGCACTCTGACTTCATAATTTTTTTATCTGATGAGAGCTTTGGTCAGCTAACCTTCATTCAGCATCCCAGTCACAGAGGCAGAATAGGATCTGACTGTTTTGGCTGGGTCACGTGAAACAGACTTTTGTGATATAACTCCCTGTTATATCACAGGTCACATTTCCTTTACTACTTTTCCCAGCAATCTAAACCCAGCTGTTGCCCAATCTGATCCCACAGAACATAATAAAACCGATTTCTTTCTCTTCTGTTTAAACAAACAAACCAGCTCATGGATATTCACCAGATTTGATCCGCTTTACTCAGAAACCCCTCAAAGACCTGCCATGATTACATTCCCCACATTACATTCCCCCCTAGAGGGGGGAAAAGCTGCATGAATCAGTCAATGAACTCCAGTGCTTCACCTCTATATCTGCTCACACCACAAATCACTTTTTTCAAAGAGGGATACTATATGTAAATCACTTCATAGCTTTGCTAATTTCACCCCTCCAAGATCCAAGCATGACACACAGCACTACCAGCTCTGGTACAGAACTGTCCACATCAGAGTTTCACTTTGTGGTCTCTTATTCTTCAGTGACTCCCTAAAGTTGAAACTCTTTTGAGCTTTGTCATTCCTCCATAGGTCTTATAAATACCTCCATCTTTTCATGTGAGATGACTTTTCCCCAAAGGGAGAAAAAATAAAACACACAGTATAAATGAACCTAGCTAGAAAAGTAAAAAAAAAAAAAAAAAAAAAAAAAGACTTCTCATAAACCATACAGAAAATACTTTGATCTTTTTATCCTTTTCTGGGGAGTTTTAATGCTATCAGAAATAAGGGACCAAGGCACACTTCTCAACTAGGGATGTGAGTTCATAGATCAGTATGGATTTATAAATTTTAAATGTCATTGTTGCTCTGATCCACTATTATCAGTAAGGTTTTCACCAGACAACCCCATGAATGGGGTTTGGAGCAAAGGTTTGTAAGCCACCTGTGATATCAAACTGTTTTAATGCAGCATTTTCAGCCTAGTTTATGGAAGAAATGAGATGTCTGCAACCATACTGTTTCTCCATTTGTATATTTGTGAATGTGTCCTAATAGCTTTAGAACCCATTGGTCATTTCAGTTAAATTTGGCTGAGAGTAAAGTTGCCAAGGGTGTCCTATTACTATTAATCCAGTAAAAATTGGTAACTGAGTAGAGAGACATTAGTGAAGGAAAAGCAGTTGTAACTCTGGTCTGTATTTCTTCCAAAATGAAGCAAACAGCTACCTAATCAATATACTTGCAGCTCTGAACTAAATCCAGCATTTTTTTTCCATTAAATGTAAGGAGAAATGGGAGGGAACCTTGTGCAAGGAAGAAAAGAAAGGGCTTTAGGCACATGACAGGGAATGGGGCTACTGGAGAAATGAATGATTAGGAAACATAGAACACTACCCCATAAAAATTTGAATTTCATGATCTCTGCTCTTCATGCAACAACCTCTCTTTATCAACCATGTTGTAATAATAGCATTAGTGGATCAGAAAATGGCAATGACAAGAAAGAGGTGCTAATACAAAGTTCGTTGTTTAAATGCCTTTGAATATAAGGGTGAGAAAGATTTCAAGCAGCTGACATAGCAGGGGCTGCTGACAGGCAGTGTAGGTGCCAAAGACAGCACAGAGGGATTTGTCTGAGGCAGATTTTTAAATGACAAGCAGGAAGTCCATCACTGAAGCATAATATCTGGAGAGTGGCATCTATGAGAAAGAGTTGTTTTTCCTGATTCCCACCGAGGTCTGAACTCAGCAAAAAAACCTGGGAGCTGCTGACTCACCCAGAGACAAAGTATAGCAATTAAGATACTTGGACTCTTTTTCCTCTGAGAGGCAGCATCTTCAGGCTGCCACTGCATTCAATCTCCAATTTGAGAATGAAAAGACATAGCTTGACACAGGAACCTTGAAAGATTGCTGACCCTGTGTTGTAGCTTTTACTTTGGGTGCAATCCAAACTAAAAGTTCCTTTTTCTCTTGTTTGAGTCGTTCTAATGTTTCAGGAAGAACCATTCCTTTCTTAATTTGCTGTAAGAGATCAGAAAGTCTGGAGGGAAAAAGATAAGCTTGTGAAATGTACATTTTTTTCAGACCATTGTTTTAACGAAAACTATTGAAATTGAATCTAAACCAGACTTTGACCTTGATTCACCCTGAAACCTAATCTACTACTTGTTGCCATTCATTTTGCATAGATGCATTCAAGGAACTTAAATAACTGTCTGGCACCTTAGCTTTGAAGCCTTGTGGTAAGGCAAGTGAATAATAATTTTGAATATACTACCACTGCATATCTGAGAGCTAAAGCAGATAGATAAATGGATAGATAGAGAGAGAGAGAGAGTTAGCTATCACCAAAATAGCTAGTGAAGAGGGGAAGATGTGAAAGACTATGTCTCCCCTCAAAGAGCAGGCATGTTGTTTCTGCTCCCTTTCCTTTATTACCTAAGAATAGAAATTATTAGCAGAGATTTTATAGTGGTGGGTATGTGCTCAAGTAATCACCATTTTAATTTTTATAAGTATAGATAAAATAAAAAATACTGTATTTATGTGGAAGATGCTCTCTGTGCAAGTAGGCTTGTAAGTAATAGAGAAACATGCATTGGCATATATATATAGTAAATGCAGGCAGAATTTTCTTCTTCTGATCTGCATTGCAGATATCCTATCTACACTGGGAAACTGTGTTGTATATTCTGTAGTCATT
Organism: Nipponia nippon; assembly: GCF_047370975.1. Classification (NCBI taxonomy): domain Eukaryota; kingdom Metazoa; phylum Chordata; class Aves; order Pelecaniformes; family Threskiornithidae; genus Nipponia; species Nipponia nippon. Next base: position 83,561,866 of record NW_028262290.1, on the reverse strand, counting down.
TTGAGTACAGAGTAGCCTGACAAAATTTGCATTAGAGTTCCACAATTTATATGATGAGAGTATTTTTTCCTAGATATCTAGAGTGACAGTTGTTTGCTTCTATAGGAACCCTGCTTTTTTATGCAGTTTTCTTGTTCTCATGATTTATTTATTCATTCATTTATCCATTCATTCCTTAATTGTAAGATTTATCGGATATGGGGCTTTGTTAGTTGAAGCTTTCAGGATTTGATCATCAAAATAAACTTCATTGATTCTTCTTCATCAAAAAAAAAAAGGAGAGAGATAATATTTGCCATGTATGTCAATGATAATTTACTCTATATCTGAATTTGCAAGATCATGACCTTATATTCTAATACATCTTTTACCCCATTAACACTTTCCAAAGCTAAGTGAAAAATTACAGAAATGAGATTTGTATGTGTGTGATGTCACTAACAGGGCATTATAATTTCATATAGAATTTAATTATATTCTTGAGGATTAATAATCTTCTTTATCTATATAGCAACATTTCAAATATCTAAAGGAATGATTACACAGTAGCATGTTCATGAACAAACAAGTGTATCTTACTGTCAATTGATTTCAGGGAAAATTAATAGATAAGTTAAACAGAAAGTATTTCAGTGGGATACCGGTGACACCCTTGTGTATAGCTAAAGTTAATGATGCCTTTGAGTTTGTACCAGTTATAAATAATCTTATTGCAGGCAGAAGATTTGATACTTTTAATATTTTGACATCTTCAAGAATCCCCAGGCAAATAGTCTTTTTTCCTTCAAGGCAAACTGCAATGCAATCCAGTGCAATGAAAAATGAAGGTCTCAATTTTCACAGCGCTTTAGGATATCAGTTTGAATCCTTATAGTTTTAGAGTCACTTTGGAATTTCTGCAAAGTTACAACTTTTAGTACAGAATGAATGGAGGAGTATGCATATTCCTCATCTCATAAGAACTTCCTTTTTATTTATTTTGTTGTTTTTTAGTTCTTTAAAGAAAATATATTCTGTGAATCTATTATAAGAATGATTCTTTCGACATGGACCTTAGGTTTGTCATTTACTTGTGCATCAATAAATGTATTGCAATTACATCAACGATTCCCTGCCTGAAAATTGAAAACAGATTTTTTGCTCTACTGAAATGTTTTGCATTATGTTAGTTTTTTTTTTTTAAATGTAAATTTCTTGACTGTGTACTCTGTCATCTCCTTGCATTTTGATTTAATATTATGACATGAACCTGTCAATTTCTGTGGCCCATACTTTATAGGTTGTTTGCTACAAGAAGTTGCTCATCATAAATTTATTTGTGTAGAAACTAGTATCAAAGATTGACATAGCTCTTCTTCACATGGTGTTGTAAAAACTTATTTTATATGCTGACCTTAATATAGAGTATCACAAGCACTTTTTATGAGGAAAAAAAAAAAAGACATTTTTAATAGGGGATATAGTGAAGATAAAATTCCTGTCTCCATAACAAGGGGAGATCATTCTGAAGAGGTGAAACATTGCAAAAAGCTGCAGATATGAAACTGCAAACAATAATTGAGAAAGTCTAATGTTTCATATATTAAAATGAAAATATTTTTTCCTACCTGTCTAGAAGAGCATGCCACATATAGGATAAAATTAGCAAGAGATGTAAATAATACATGGTTATATTCTACAAATTACTGTCTTTAGTTTTGGGGGATTTACCTTGAAATTTCTTCTATCCATTAAATGTAGTCTAAAGAAGAACATATTAAATAGAAAATACTATTTTGCTCTCTTAACTTAAAATTATGTAAAGGCTGTCTGTGTGAAAGAGGAAGAAGTTAGGACCAAGTTTGCAAAATCCAGAATTGTTTTGGCTTTACCAGTAAGTTTAAACTGCTTAGCTACTGCCTCCATTTCCTCCCCAAATTTGCCTTTGCCATCACTCACTTTCTGTTTGCTCGTTGAATAAAGCTTAAGAGTTAGATAAGAACAATGAAAATTAACTTTTTCATAAAAAGGATTTTATCATGATTCTTCCCTAAACTGCTGTTTAAGTTATAGAGCACCACTAAAAGGGAGTAGTATATATACATTATAAAGAACTGCTAAACAGAAACGAAATTCAAACTTTGCACTCCTTCACTTGATTTATACTGATAATTGGAGTTTTCTTTATGAACTTTAACAAAGTTACTCTGCCCTTAACAAATTTTTCGTTTTTCAGATTAGGAAACAAAGGCAGAAAAATTAGAAGTCAATATGGGAATATTATAAATAATAATGTAATGACAAAACTTACCTTCAAGACAGAATATGGGAAAACATGAGAACTTTGGAGTCTTCACTTGTTGAAGTCCTGATGATGATCACGAAGTGTGGCAAGCAGGTCGAGGGAGGTGATTCTCCCCCTCTACTCCACTCTTGTGAGACCCCACCTGGAGTACTGTGTTCAGCTCTGGGGCCCTGAGCATAAGAAAGACATGGACCTGCTCAAGTGGGTCCACAGAAGGGCCATGAACATGATCAGGGGGCTGGAGCACCTCCCCTGTGAGGACAGGCTGAGAAGGCTGGGGTTGTTTAGCCTGGAGAAAAGGAGACTCCGGGGAGACCTTATAGCAGCTTTCCAGTACTTGAAGGGGCCCTACAGGAAAGATGGGGAGGGACCCTTTATCAGGAGTGTAGTGATAGGATGAGGGGTAACGGTTTTAAACTGAGGGTAGGTTTAGATTAGATATTAGGAAGAAATTCTTTACTGTGAGGGTGATGAGACACTGGAAGAGATTGCCCAGAGAAGCTGTGGATGGCCCCTCCCTGGAAGTGTTCAAGGCCAGGTTGGATGAAGCTTTGAGCAACCTGATCTAGTGGAAGGTATCCCTGCCCATGGCAGAGGGGTTAGAACTAGATGATCTTTAAGGTCCCTTCCAACCCAAACCATTCTATGATTCTATCATTCTATCTTTCTTATGATTTAGTGAAGATTTACAAAGCATTATAAGTTTTTAAGAACACCTTCCAGTATTTTCATTTTAGTCTTCAATAGAAACAATGACGATGTTTGACTAAATGCATGATGGATCCAGGGTTTTCTAGAAACAATTAAAAATTACAACTAGCTAATGCCTGTTCAGGGTCTGATGATGTTTTGTACTTCCTCTTAATTCAGTTTCATTTCATTGGTTCATTTGCCATATGAATCAGAAGGAATTTCTCCTTCACAGATTTTTATTTTACAATTCTCTTCAAGAAACTTTTGTACTGCACTGTATTTTTTCCAAATATAAGATTATTGTCCTTTTGCTAGTTGTGAGTGTTCCGTGAAGACTACAGAAAAGCACCTGAGGCAGTAAAACAGAATTCATCTGACAAGGGAAATATCATTCAGCAGACAATGTAGGTTATAATATTCTGAACATTTAGGAGGAACAACAACAAAAGGCAGCAGTTCCTGTTCCTGTTCAAGTTAGCTGTCCTTATATTCAGCTGCAGTAGCAGCTGTCTTCCACTCCTGAGCTGCAGGCAAAGTATATTTTCCTCAGTCATCCTGCATTTGTGCTCTGTCTTGTATCTAACCTAGTTAGACTTGATTGGCATTCATCTTATTTGAGAAAAACCTACACTTACTTTAGATTTGCTGCAGGCCAGGCCAGGCCAGGCCAGGCCAACTACAGACTGTCCCAGAGCCTTTCCTTCTGAAAAAGGCACAACAAGTCAAAACTGGAGCTTCAAACTATTATTCTAAAAATGTTGATGGGCTTCTTTGATATTGAGAAGGAAATGCTGGATGTTGGCTTGTGGCAGTGGGCAAGGAGGTTTGTTATTTGAACGACCATGGAAAACTTAACCACAATTAAAAAGGGATTAAACTATATTTACTAATATTTCTTTGGTAATGGAAACATTGATGACAGCTGCTTTTGCTCTCATTTGGCTTCCAGCTCAGCAGCAGTAGGAACAGCACAACACGAGAACATGTGGGCATAAAAGAACAGTGGGAAAGATTTAACAAAGGAAAACAGCAAGTAAACAGTACCAAAGCTAAGCAAATAAATGAAAGGAGGTATAAAGCTGGCTGAATAAGGCGAAGCGCTAAATAAAATATACAAGAAAGCCAAAAACACATCAAAAGCTTTTAAGAGACTCCGTTACCATGGGAGCATTTTCTAAAGTAGACAGTGCAACAGAAAAATAAGTTTCAGACTTATCTCTGGAACAAGTACATAAACAGGGCCTTTTTTTAAGAGCCACAGCCAGACAAGTCTTGTAAAGATCCTTCTATCCATTTCACCCATCCATTTCCTTCAGTGTTTATATGCACTTTTCTACCACAATAAAAGCTGGTCATGAATATTTGACTCAGAATAGAACTACAAGTAAAGAGAAGCACACCCAAGAACTGCCAGTAGACTCAGCTACGGGTAACCAATAATCCGGTGACTGAGGCAGTTAATGTGAGATGAGGGTGACCTAAGCAGGCTGCCACAGCTGGATGCTAACTTGATGATAATAGATCTCTTCCTCAGTAGCCTCCCCTCTCCCAACTCCATGTCATGTCTGGACAGGCTGTATGACAGAGAAAAAAAAAATCACATACATATACACATACTTGTTACTATAGATTGTCACATCTTCTTGGTGCTGGAGGATGTGGTGAGAAGTCACAGAGCTTTGAGTGACAGCTAGGAAGGCAATACACAGAAGAAGCCTGAGGACAGAATCAGTTCTGCCACCTTGATAAATACACATCTATGGGTGCCTATACGTGCATCTGCCAGATCTCAGGGGATCATGTTAGCTATCATTCTGCTTTTTACTAGATCTTGTTTCTTGACTCTCCTTCCTTCCTTCTTCCCCTAAAACAACCAAACATACCATTAAAATTTTATAAAATCTTTGACTGTCTCCTTTTTTGAAATTTCCGAACTCCAGCTAGGGCTGCCTTGTAAAAATATTTTAGAAGTTCACAACGAGCATTGCAATACTCCTAATTCAGCCGTATTTCACGAGTATGGTTATGTACCGGGTACACTGCAGAGATACTGATGTTGCATTGCCTAAGGAAAAGCAGCAGTTTTCTTCACCTTGACCTGGGCAGTACTGGTACGCTACTGAATAGCTTCCTCTCACAGCAGTCAGTATGTATGTTTCTCCAAAATACACAATCCTCTACTATGCATGTGCCACAGTCACTAATGAGTATTTTCTGAAGAGACTATTTTATCTTCATAAAGCAAGTAGGCATATTTTTAAGAAGGACTGTACCTTGTGATGCCAGTGAAACTGTATACCTGTCTCCTTCAATGCTTGTGTTGTCCTATGTTCGTAGCAGGACAAGCATCTAAGAAATACTCTTAAGATTTCATAGCTTAGTTCCTAATATTTCTAATTCTAATGTTTTCTTTTTAGTCAGTGATGGGACTACAGAGAAAATATCTCTTAATGAAGAGAATTTTCCAGTTCAAAAATAACAACTAATTTCTAGTTTCACTAATTTTCTTCGAGGAACTTTCTAATTTACTTTACCGATACAGCCAGCAAAAGGACAAATAATGTTTGGATAATGACTACAAAATCAGTGGATCCTGTATCTAAGTGAAAGGTATTTAATGCAAGCACATGTAAAAAATTAAAAAGTCTTACTTTACAATCTTCCAAATATGTTTTATTGAACTTAATTATTCCTAGACAAAATGCAAGTAACTACATGGAGACTTCTTCTGAAATTAATATTACCGTGACATTTTTGAGAAAAAAAAAATCCCTGGGAATATAGTAGCTCTTGCAGAAAGTTCCTGGGCACAGTGTAATGTTAATAGGTTTGATCAAATCCTATTGAGACTGTCACCATTATAATCTGTGATGGATGTAATTATGATACCTAAATGCACGACAAGCAATGATAATTTTACCCATTAGTGTCCCAACTCTTGCCCTAGAGCCAAACACTGGGAGGTGTGAGGCAAAGCCAATTCAATGAAACTGTCTTGAATTGGCCCCATCCTATTGGACAGAGATCATATTATCTAGACGATAAATGATTTCTTGTAACATTGAATTGCTTGAAAAATTTTAAAGCATCCCTATATGCAAAATTTTACTGCCATCTGTTATAAAATGTGCTTTAAGGGTCACAAGGGATATTTGAGAAATAACACATTCTTCTGAAGTGTCCTTTTCACCATAACCAAAGGACTATTGAACTGTTTATTTAGGATCAGGAATTTTCTTTTCTTTATACAATAACTTTTATTTTGAAGGATGTAGAAAACACAAAACATACTGACAAAGACTGAAGTATATACCAAGATTTCATGTATCAGTCAGTTCTTTAAAAACTCCTTCCTATTGCATTCAAACACTGGAGTTCTATAGAGGGTATCAGAAATGATGTAAGAAGAGTAGGGCAACTATTGGTAAGAAGTTTGTAACTGTGAAGGTAGAATGTAAACAACATATTGAAGCTGAGTTTTTGTAAACTAGGAAAAATCTTTGCTTTTCAAGGAAGCAAAATGAATTAAAGCCATAAAGATTTTTTTGTTGAAGAATTAGTAGGGAATCACATGAAATTCAACAGCAAATAGATAGAGTTGCTGATTGGTTTTAGTTATTAAGGTTTAGCTTCATGCTTTTCAATAGCCAGACTGCACTGTGTTTAAAGACAGTTTAGACAACTACATTTATCTTAACATCAGAAAAGGTGAATTGGTGATCACCTTGAAGAACTATTTATAAATAGTTTTGATGAAGCTTGGAAAGTTGCAAAAGCTGCAAAGGAAAGATTTGCGCTGGTTAACTCTGCATTTTTAGAATGCTAACAGTAGCCTTTATTTCCAAAAAGGCTATTTTTCAAATTTACCACTGTCTGAATAACACTAGTGCAGAGTGACAACCTTAATTATTTTTCTGTGCAATCCTACAACCTTTCTCTGACGCTTCATTGTGCCCAATATAGCTGAACTCATGGTTTCTGAGTGAAATTCACCTCTGTCCATAGTGTCTCCCAAATTTCTCAAGGCTGAGACTACTGTTCAATCCCTACCAAGGGAGGAGTTCACATGATTTTCTCATTCTCATACCAGGCCCTGGGTTTAAAACCCTATATACAATACCTAGAAACATCTCAACCAATTTGACTTAAGCTTAAGCCACATCTTCCTCTGCAACCCCAGGGCAACCTGTGTTGAAGACATAATTCAACATATTTAGGACAAAATTATTTCCAAAACAACTAAGGTCCATGAGCACTGCAATAAATGGAGCTTGGTTTCCCCTTGACTCATGTTCATCATTATTCATCACTGTGGATGGAATTCAGTGGGTAAGAATTGATGTGTACCAAATAAATGTTCCCTGTGCTGGAGAGTCTTTCTTTTTCTCTACAAACTCATTTTCTTCTGCTCCTTTTCCAGAATGGATTACCTAGTAGCTAACAAGGAATGCCCTCATCTTGTTGCCTATTAGGTGACTTTCCAAGAGACAGGTCTTTCCTTTATTTACATAAAAATTTCAAGGAATTTTTAGAAACTTGGTTATCTTTGAGAGCCCTATTTCTAAGAAATACAGTTGAAATTGACTGACTAGAAGTTTAACAGAAGCAGCAGGAGAATAATATACACACATACAGACACACATGCACATATACACTAGTGGAACCCTTTCCTCCACAGGAATTACGTTTGACAATCCTTGATTTCATTGTTAAAATAATGAAAAGGACTAAATCCCTGTCTACCTTACCAGTATCTTATATATATATAACCTCTAGATTCTAAGGCATCAACTTTTTCTTCATCAACATTTTTTCTTGTCAGAAATTGACTGCTTTTTTTATCTTTCACTGCTATATGAAATCATTTAGAAACTGTCACTTTTTTTTCTCGTAATCGCAGTTTTGACAGAGCAATGTTTCTAACTTACTGGAGACACATGCACATAAAATTGCCTTTGCAATACCACCTTTGCATCTTTTAAATTAAATGTCACTGTTACTTTTATTCATTTATATTTTTAAATTTTATTATGATAATGCAAATATTATGAACTCAGTTGCACAGGAAATTCAACTGAAATACCCTAGGTTCTCCTAACAAGACATGGTTGAATACAGACTTAAAATCACTGTATATCAGAATTCATCATCTTATTGCTTCTCCTTCACTTGACTGTGGCAGTTTTCTTAGCTGGTTTGACATTAGCCTTGCTCATCATGTTATTTTCTATTGGCAGCTTCAGCTGCCATGAAGGTGTGAAGAATGGTGATGCCGATATAAACTTTTTTAATAAACTCAACATCAGAATTGCATTTAAGCTTCATTTATTCAGACACTGCGGCAAGCATCTAAGCCTTGTTGATTAAAGAGCAACATGCTAGAGTTCAGCTAACTACCATCAATATGTAAGGACTGCAATCTATACAGTCTTGTACACATATAATATTACACACCTGTGAATATAATCCCTGTTTGTCTGGCAGAAGTATCCTTTCTTTGGATCTTGTAAATAAGATTTTGAAAAGAGGTACCACAGAGAGCTATTTCCAAATTTAGTAAGACTCATTTGAATTCCATGCATCATATTCACTATACAATCCTAATGACATTAGCACTGTTCATCATTTACCTCAGTACAGGATGTATGCATGTTTTTATTTTACGAGCTTACAATCATATAGGTTCAAACTGTTACATTACAGGTTTTCTTCTTTCCTTTTGTTTAGCTTTGTTCGTGCACATGGAGGAAGCCTTACAACAGTCTGTAAGGCTTTGTTTTTCTGAATTTCTTCCTCACAGACTCTGAAGGCATTCAAAGGAGACAGCATTGCTAGCAAAATCTGTAAAACCTACTTGTTAACAAGGCACAAGTAAAAATGCTGGTAAGGGGACGATATAGGTTTTACCTTGACAAGGCCACTTGTCAATTTGATAGAAGCAAGAAAGTGCACTTCCAGTTGCCTCAGGTGCTGCGAATAACCACACACAAAATAAGAAATATCACTTCTATTCTTAGGTTCATTTAAAAAAAAATATCTTTTTTTATTAAAAATAAGAGTATCTACAGATACACAAAAGCAGTATTTTAAAGCCCATTGTTATATAAATCCTTCTGTGTTCTGTAAAGCTTTCTGCACTGTAGGACAATTGGTGAGTGCGATAAAATATTCTCTATCAATCTGTGTCATAGCCCATTGCTTGTTGTCTTGAGTATAGTGTATAAGCTAGCCAGAAGGAAATCTTTTTTTCCCTTAGAAAGATAACAGCAACGATCCAGACTTTTTATTGCAGCTGTCAGAAGTTCAAATAAAATGTGTATAGTAGATATCACCTACTGTGTTTTGGGAGGAGACAGCAAATCCTTTTTAGCCATCTATGCTTTCCATGTCAATTTTCAAGATTTTGATACTATTAAGGGACACACGTATGAGTCAATTTTTTCATTCATCATTGTACATCATATTCCTGTTGTCATATAGTGTGACTCATATGCATGTTATTTATGATAATATATTTACACCTGCAATCATCATAGTTATGTTTGTAGTTTAGACACATTTTTTCTCACATTCTTATGTGTGTTGGCAAATGCAAAATCTTACAAATGTCACATAATAGTGTCCAGAAATGCTGTACACTATTTCCAGCTGTTTAAATAGACCTGGAAGATACCATGGTCACCCACAGAATTACTTACACTAACATTATTTTTCATTTAGGATTCAGATATAGTGAATTCACTGCACCAGAATGGGAGGAATAAGGCGAGTCAATTATGCAGTGGATATTTAAAATTTTGTCAGGGAAATAAATATATTTGCTGATAACAAAAAGGAAAAAGCTAAATTATTTGCATATACCTCCCATTAAAAAATATGTAAAACAGTAGATACACGGATTGTTGTCACAAAGACCATTCAAGTTGTCAATTTATAGAATTTGATTTAGTGGGCTAAGTCCCACAGGTGGAGCATTGCTGAGGTGAACTCTGTGTGTATCCATGAAAATTTCATAAAAGTTTATAACAGCCAAATTCCTGCTTATAAAAGAATCACACAGGAATTAAATGGCAAATACATCTACAGCTAGAGAAGCAGTTTTGATTACAGTTCAGAAAATTAAGTTATGATCTGATGAAATTAACTTTTTCAAAACATGCTTTAGCAGAAGCAAAATAGAGTAGGCTTAAAATTGGAAGGCTGTAAAAAAATATTTCAAATTACAATATTTAGTATCACACTCATCATTTTGATTATGTAAAATAGGAGAGAAAAAGGGTAAAAGAGGACACATACATCTCCAGAAATTGGCTAAGAGGCTTTGCATAAAAATTTTAAATTTGGTAAATTTTAAAATTTTAAAATTTAAATTTGGTAAATTTTGTAAATTTTACCAAAGCACTCTTGGACATCTAGCTGCAGTATGTGGTCTTCAAAAAGACATGAAAGGATATTGACTTATAAGACAGTTTCAGACAGAAGTACACTGTACCTCAACAGTTACACAGATCAGGTGAGTTACTCATTGTCATTCAGAGTGTCTATAGCACATGAAAACAAGAACAAGTCTCAAGTTCGCCCAAAAAGCTAAAGATGGATGACTTTTTCAGACTGATGGAGATCAGTAACATTTTTGAATCATGAGTGACTTCACTGGGGTCTGTTTAGATAGTAACCTAAGGAAATGTCTGAGGATGCCAATGATTTTATCACGGTCAACTGAGCACTTCTGAATTTGCTGAACTGGAGCCCTAAAAGGCTTCATCCCAGCAATGCATTGTCAAGGTACTGCAGATAATGCTTTTTGTAAGAACTTTTTTTGCAGTTTCTAAGGAATTCCTTTTTGTTTACCATTCTGTTTACTCTTCATCTAGGGCCTGACATGGCATTTAGAACACATCATGCATAAACTCTACAAAGGTTTGGTTAAATACAATTTTTGCCTTTGCTCTGAGTGATAGAAATCCCAAGCAGATTGACTATACTTTTCAATTAACTTGAAAGCCATTTTGCTGATACCAGTCTGAGAAGCTTCTGTGGTCCTCAGGCAACAAAGTATGAGCAAAGCATAACAACATTTTTCCCAGTAGCTGCTGATGAACTACATGTCTTATAGCTTCAACAGACACAGACAAACTTTTTGCAAAGATCAAAGCCTATTCTTCATTTACAGGCTATGCTGACACAGTCTGGAATGAGAAATAAACCTAAGAATGCAGTAACTTTAAATCTATACTTACAGCCGGCCAAGAGGCTAACTATGTTTTATATACAAATATTTCTCTATGTTTATATGCATGTGTTTTATGAAGCTGAATTCACTTGAAGTATTAATATGCATGAATATGTTCTTTTTTAAAAATTATCCAAATTTTAATGCATTGTTTTCAGTTATGAATCTATGATAAATGATAATTTGCACAGAATCAAATCATGAGAGATGCATGAATTCATCTCAGTAAATGTGTTTCCCGAAGTGTGGAATCAGTGGCACTTATTTAATAATTTAGCATGTTTGGCAAACAGGATAGGTTTCTTGTGTGTGGCTCACTTTTTACTGGCTAGTACTTACTCTAGTGGACTTTTCAAGGCTGAATTCAATTCTTTACAGGGAAAGGGTCATGGCTAATGGAGATATGTTTACATTCTTGTTTATTAGGAGTCACATTCCTACCACATTTCAAGTGTGCCAAGAAGACATCCACCATTTACTGACAGTTCCTCCTTAGTGCATGGGCATTTTGACCCCCATTTAAGAGGATTCAATAGACAGTATGCTGTAATATCATAAGCCCAAAGCCAGACATATCAAAGTTGCAGAAGATGATGCTCTATGTAACGGTATCACATAGACTCCAGTATCATTCCACCAACAAGGGAGACTGCCTTTGTGAATGGATGAGGCTGAAGCCCTCTCCCCTTACTGGCAACTCTACATATTGAATATAAGAATATTTAAAACTTAATTTTTAAATTGCATTTTACATCAGCATATTTTACAAGGGAATCTCCCAAGCATCTCATTTTAACCTTCTTGCCACTACACTACAGACATTCTATGCTATTTTCTGACAGTCTGCAAGTATTTCTCTCATTGCACTCTTCAAAATGCCAGATTGTAACTGAAAGAACAGCTGTTGAAATGGAAAAAAGTAGCCTTTTTATAAGAATTTTCTGTTATTAGGAACATTTTTTAAATCACTAGTGGGAAGTTAAGTAGGCTTTGTTAGTTTCATGCTGTATAACCTACACAGGGAGAGGAACAAGAATGAGAGAGGTACGCATCTATGAAATAATACCTTTAATTCTTGACACTTAGTTTGCTTTAAACTTAAATAATAACTGACATAATTATCTTTGAATATTTATTGATCACTTCTAGTTTTGGTTGATGGGATTACAATACATTTTACAAGTAAATAAACATTAGAAAACATCCTGATTATGCTATCTTCAAATTTCTGCTCCAAATGGAGACTGAACTACATACAGAGAAGTCCTGCTGCTTGCTGAGCAAAGGTACCAACACTGTTCCTGACTGTGTTGAGTTTCCTGGGCCGTTTTCCTCCCTAAACGAACAGGCTGCTTTTAGGATGATAAAACTTTCTTGGGTGCACTTGTGATGTGATAATGCAAATGTCAACATGTTCTTACATTAAGGGTTTTCAATCACAACCTCAGACAATCCTTGTGAGTGCTTTCCAAGCAGTATGTTTCTCCACCTGCCCACTCTCTGCAACACATGCTGTCCACGTTAGCCAAAGAGGCAAAACATCCACCTTGAGCAGCCACAAATCACAATCCAGAATATCAGTTTGAACTTGCACTCATTTCATATTATGTTAATATGTTGAACGGTGAGCTGTGGCAGCTGAGGAACAGCCACGCCACCCATTCTGTAACCTGTGGTGCAATTGTGTAGCTGAGACCCGGGACTGACTGTCTCTTAGCTAGCATGTGGCATGAATGCTGCAGTAGTATAAACCAGAACACTTAAATTAAAGATGCCACGGTTTGGTTCAGCTGAATTAATTGTGGCTTATTCAGATCAGCTCATATTTTTTTGAAACAGTTCATTGAGCTCTAATATTTTGATTTCAACCTCTGTCCTAAAATTGCATTCTTGGATCATTATAGCTCAAGAAGCTCAACAGGCTCTCCAAATAATTGAATAACACAAAATTCCCTTTGTGAAAGTAAGAACTACCTTTTTATCACCGATGAATTTGCTGCAGTAATAATGAAAACAGGAACAAAATAGTCAAGAAAATGGCTTTCTGAAGACAAACCTCCACAGCTGCCAGATACCTTTTTCTCTTTACTTTTTTCAGAATAGTTTGAATTTTGCTAAAACAGCTTGCACAGAGCAGTGTGACTTCAGTTTTCACTAAAAATTATACTGCAGCCTTCAGAGCACTGGAAAGCTTCCTCACTTTAATCATTCTCCTTATATGGGGAAGCTTACTTTTTCAAACGTTTGGAATCCAACTCATTGAGAACAATATCAGGTCCAGCAAGGCAAAAAGCATATCCTCTTCTTTGGAACTATTCACTCTGTCCACTTAAACATCAGGTTACTTCTTAAGAATACCAAGTAAACAAAGATTTATGAGGAATAATAGGCCAAGGTCTTCTGGTTTATAATGTGAAGATTTATCGTACTTGAAGAAATTTCTAATTTTTACTAACAAGAACTTATCAACCTCTGTATGAAAAGTGACAGGTTTCTGTCATTATTGAGAATATCCACACCTGTGAAGAAATGAGGAAGCACAATCACAGATTCTCTAAGAGACAGTTAAAAACCACTCGTCAATACATGACACAGTGCAGAATATATTAACAACTCGTTGCTACTAGCTTACAGTTTAAGGAGACACCATAATAATTTGATATTCAAATACATAACTGAGAAAGCTGTAGACAGAACATGTTTTATCACTGTTTGTTTTCATAAACAAGCAGACCTTTTTATTCCCCAAGAATCTTCGCAAAAGGAAAAGGTTTTCTATTCCTATGAGCATTACACAAACATAAGTCCTTGTGTACTTGCATATGCAGAAAACTTTTCTAAAATTCACAGGTGCTGAAATAATGCTGAAGAAAGTATTCTTACTACCATCTTGGAAACAGACCATGAATTCAGAAATAAATTAGTCAGGGAGGTATAAGAAATAATTTATTACTCTAGAACAATCAGGCAAGATATGGCCATGGTGAAAATGTGAGAAGCTAATTGGCAAAGTGGAGGTTTCCTGGTTTGTTCTCTTTTTCTGTAAGATAAATTGTTAAACAAAATATCAAGATTGTGTATAAATAGATTTTTTCATTTATTCTTTGTAAACAGCAATGTGTTGAATACAAAGTTTATTGAGAATAGTTTACAAAGATGTACCAGGGAGATGTGGAAAAAAATCTTTTTTTTTTTTTTTTTTAAACATCAAAAAGAGTTACAGAAACTGATAATACAGTTTCAACTAGAACTGGCAGGTTTGTTTCAGATGATGCATTTTATTATCCTTTCTGGATACTTCAGGGAGCTAGGAAAGTATGCTTTTAGTGAAAAATGTATAGGAAAACAAAAAACCGTATTTCCATAAAAGAAAGAAATGAAAAAAACCCCATGCCCTGCTCTATGGAATGAATGTGTCTGTGTGTAGGTTACTGTCATGTCTATTTACTTCCCAGATATTATCAGAAATAATTTTTACCCTTAAAAGTAAAATCAGTAATAAGGCATTAATAATAAAGCAGGGATAATTGCTTGTAAATAGATTTTGCATTTGAATTCTTCCTTCTAGCTTCACTTTTTTTCATTTTTTTTTTTTTAAATCCCATAAGGAACAAGAACAAAAAAATACATAGTGTTTATTTTAACACTGTATGCAAGGGTCTGCTACATGTTTCAGTCAGACAGTTGCAGAATATGGAACTGGATTCCAACATTGCAAGCAAGATTTGGGAAAGGTGAAAAAAAATGAGTGGGAGAGAGAAAGCCCTTCTGCACAAACTCAGAATCCAGCCCTTGATCTCTCACAGTCACAGGTCTCATTTTAACTCTCTTAACATGCAGAGTTATTTGAAAATGGACCATCTCCTTCTATCAGAAGATGTGCCACTTCCCCCCCACCATATAAGTCTCTGAATGTTTGGAGAGCTTCTCTAGAAATACAATGTCAGTAACTAGCTTTGGCATGAGAGCAGGATAGTATTTGCATTTTATAATGAGAAACAGCAAAATAGCTTTGGTTTCCTAAAGTTTTATCTTTTTTTTCTCTTATGTGGCCATAGTGAAATGGAAAATTAAAGGGGAACCTACTAATTTGAAGCATCCAGAATGTTGGTCTTCAAGAAGAATGCTGGAATCACAAGATTCAGGATAAGGCTGTAAGATCTAGCAACACTGATTTTGATACTCAAAAAAAATAAGTGAGAACTTGTTATTTTTAGTAAAGAAATAATGGATTTTTTTTTTTAGCTTTGTTTCCATAGGAAGCATTATGGAAAAAAAAATATAGCTTTGTAGCTACATGTGCTGAACAGCTTCAGCATCTTTCAAAAACCTCAAAAAAAGATGGTTTTGACTGTGCCTTAAATCATTTACATGGAAGAGCATCCAAGAATATTCCTCTAGTGCTCAAAATCAATTTCCCAAAAGCCAACAGGCAAAAAAAGGTGTTCAAGACTCAAATCTTGAAAAAAAAAAAAAAATACACAGTTTATTTTAAACACTGTTCACAGTTCAAGATTCAAATGTTGAACAAGAGCAGAAATATCCTCTGATGATAATTTTTAGATATTCAAGTCAGTTCGGGAAATAGTTGTGGCCATGCTAGTTTTTGCTGGCAGTAAGTTAAAACAGTGACAGAAAGCACTTCCACTGCAGTAGTCTTTCCTCCCTCCTGAGCACAGGATGTAGGCAGTGAAGGAAGATGCTTTTCTTGCCAGTTTCACTCCTGTTTGAGGAGACTTTTTTCCTAAGCTTTTTATTTAACAACAATTTGGATAAATCTGTTTGTGTGATATCTCTTGTACTTTAAAGGGACGGTCCATCAGATTTATGGGCAATTTGCTATGTAGGCAGAAGGGAAAGGGATACATATTACTTAACTGATGTTAATGCTGGAAAGCATTTGCTGTCTGGGCTGCATTCCATAGAGTAAAAAGTAAGGTTTGGAGGCTGTTTGTGGTACTTGATCTCAGGTCTAGATCACAGACCCCTGCACCTATGCTTTTAGCAGGCATAGTCTGGTGTGTACAATTTTCTCTGCCTCTGAGCTCCTTCCACTAACTTTTTTAATTGATTAAATTCTTGAGGATAAAAGGTATCAACCAAAGTAATGGTGTTTGGATATTTTCTGAAAATAAGAGGTAAGCAGAGACAAAGACTTTGTGTGTCCAGTTGATTGTAGAGCTGCTGCATGATCTCATTATTAGACATAGAGACTCCTACACAGTGCATGGATACATACTGCAACTGCAGAGGAACATTTTATGTAAAGCTTGCTGCAATTTCTGATTATTTTTGCTCATAAATTCACATTGCTTTGAGGAAAATATGTTTAATTAGTTTGGGGAGTAGGAAATGACAGTGTATATATAGATGAAGAGTTTAACAGTTCTTTATTTCTGGAGTACACAGGTGCGAGATACAGGTGAGGATTCAGGTTATATATAAGCTATAAGAAAGACAGATCTCCTTTATGCATAGGTCTTCAAAACAGAGATATTCAGCCTCACTTAAATACCAGAAGCAGTCCAATTATAATAGCACAGAACCTGATGAAGGCACTCATGTTTATTCTAGTAGCCTCATGCTGCATTGCCCCAAATAACTTCTGACTGCATTTAGGCATGATGTGGTGAAAAATGAAAGCATTTTGCTGTCTCTCCTTGAAACTATGAGAATATCCAGTTTTGGTTTTGTTTTGTTTATTATTCTTCAAAGATTGAAGGAAAACATGGTCTCTCTATTGGCATGAGTTATCTGCAGAGATCCATGTAAATAATTGATCCATAAAATGCATGGAAATCACATAGGAGGTGGTCAAGTTTGGGAAAGGCAATGAGTTGCATAGTTCTCTATTTTTTAAGTTTACTTCTACTTCCACAATGTTTGAAATTGAATCGTGAGGCTGTTCAAATTGAAAAGGTAATATGTCAGCAATATTTTGTCTCCAAAAACAATCACCAATTTAATTAACAGAAACTATTTGGTTCGTAGTTTTTGAAAGAATAAACTTGCTGCCATTCAATGTAGTCTGTAATATAGTTACATGGGGCTTATAAAATATTTTGCTTCAAATTTTGTTGTAATTACAGTTTAAGGATGTAATGACAGTCCAGATTTCATTATGAAGAAGATCCTGCGGGTTTTTTTTGCAAATAATCCAGGAATAAATTTTGATCACTTTGGTCACACGTATTAGCTGTAGTTATTTAATGAATTGTTTAGAGTAAATGAGTATTCATTTGTAAATAGTTTTTTTACTATTTGCTCTTTGTCTTGTTTTTTCTAAGTAACATATTTTTATACATCTTGACCAAATAATGGCAATATTTTAAATGGGGAAATACTGAATTTCCTTCCAGGAAATTAATGGAGAATTCATCATTCATGCTACCTTTCATAAAACTTCTGGTACTTTCATTACGCATTCCCAAATTCTGTTAGGATAAATTCAAAGTACAAACATAGCCGACTGAGCTTTAAGCTTTTTATATTTTATCAAACTTTTGTCAAGACTATGAATAGGAGTGTAGGCTTTTGCCTTCTACACTGATATTGTAGGAACTGCACTTAAAATATTCAATTTCTCATGAGCCACTGCAGAAAAGAGAATAATGCTGAAAGGAAGGAAAAGGAAAAGTTTTGGGGCTATGTTTTGGATTTGTGCTGAAAATAGCGTGGATAACACAGGGATGTTTTAGCCATTGCTGAGCAGTGATAACACAGCATCAAGGCCTCTTCTGTTTCTCATGTTGCCCCACCAGCAAGTAGGCTGGGGGTCCACAAGAGGTTGGGAGGGGACACAACTGGGACCGCTGACCACAGCTGACCAAAGGGATATCCCATACCCTATGATGACATGTTCAGCAATATAAAGATGGGGGAAGAAGAAAGGAGGAGGGACATCTGCAGTTATGACGTTTGTCTTCCCGAGTAACTGTTATATGTGACGGAGCCCTGCTTTCCTGGAAATGGAGAAACACCTGAGTGCTGATAGGAAGTAGTGAATGAATTCCTTGTTTTGCTTTGCTTGTGTGCACAGCTTTTGCTTTCCCTATTACACTGTCTTTATCTTAACCCACAAGTTTTCCCACTTTTACCCTTCTGATTCTCTTCCCCATCCTAATGATGGGGGAGTGAGCGAGTGGCTGGCTGGGGCTGAGCTGCTGGACAGTGTTAAACAGCAACAATATACTTGAGCCGTTTCAATAATTTCTATTCTATTAGTTAAATGAGACTCTGACTCTCACTTCTTGCTCCACAGTTCAGCTTCTAAACTTATCAGAGGACAAGTAAAATTCACCACCTTTCCCAGACAAATTAGAATAACAGGGAACAAGGACGAGTATCAACTACTCTGGTGATTTCCTGGTGTCCATGCTAAGTCAGATTTGGCTTTGGATGCAAGAGGTCATACAGTGTCTGCAACAAGAATTAAAAGTGGCTTGCCTTAGAAGTTTCTGAACAACATGCATTCTTCCATGAAGAACACAAGATCACAAAAACACATAGACATTGTAACACGAGGAACCACAATGGACAGTCACAAAAGGAAGAGGTAGCAAATCTGAAAGACTAAGCAGATATATATGGGATATATACATGAAGAGAAAGGATATACATCTTTTCAAAAACAGCAACGTAAACGAGCACTTTCTGCTCCATTGAGCATACGTCAAATTGTGCATCCATGGAGAAGAATAAGTGGGAAAATATTGATGTTATCTCCTGTGTATGACACATCAGAAAGCTATCTTGTTCCTTCTTCTAACAGTGTGCATTGCATTTTTTAGTCTTTTGAGGTTTGTACTGAAATGTGAGTTTTTAAAACAGACTGTGAAGGAAAATTTTCCTTTCAGTAAAAATTTATAATGTTATTTTAGTCTCTATGTAAGTATGTCTTCTGAAATTGATATAAAAATGAGATCTTGTATTTATGTATCTTTTGATTTTGGAATTTGTCTAAAGTGAATTTACCAAGGAAAAACATGAGCTATTTACATTAAAGCCTGGTATTGACATAAGAACAAATAGAAATATATGAAAAAAAATTAACCTCGGGGTCAGAAGTTCCCCCATCTGTAGAACAATCAACCTTTGGAAGAGCTCTTCATTTGGAACGCTAGGTTCAAAACATGACTAGGTTAGAAGTGGAGCTTGCTAAGCTTCTGAGCAAAAGTACATTGGCTAAACTAGGAAGTAACTGGTGTCTGGGGTTGTCTACTTCTCATCATACGACATTCAATAATGCAATACAGTATAGAGATCTTGAATATTTCAAGTTTAGCAAACTGCCATCATATCTAAAGCAGTTTCAAACCGATCCTACCTGGAGTCCTCATGTTTCTGCTATAAAGTGTGTAGCCAGCTATAGGACTATAGCCCAACTTGCTTCAGAAATAATACTGTTTAGCAGAAAAAGAGATTCAAACCCAAATAAATGGCCACTTGTCACCAAGTAAATGGATCTATGATGAATTTCAGACTTCACGATTTATGAGGTAAGAGGATCACAAATCCCACTTGTTGCCTGAGCATTGCTGCACATCAGCTGAGAATATTTTTAGTCTGTTCTTGGACGAGCTCTTAAGAGGTGGGCACAGTTATCCCAACATTGAAGTAACTGACACTTTAAGTACAGTGACACCTTATTGACCAATTACTTAACGTGTCATTTCATAATCAACAAACAAAATGTTCATTAAAATTATTCCAGGATCTGCTAAAAGCAAAGCAACAGTTAAAGGAGTTTGAATACAGGTTCTTTGGTCCTTTTGCCATTCTTTGATGCTAGGTCAAGACCTTCCTTGTTTTGTTTACCACAATGCTCTCCTATCCTCACCAGTCACTTTCTGTATTTCTAAATGATATGTAGAACTACTCTTTTCCACTCAAACAGAAGCATGATCATGTCTGCAATGGGCAGTGAACTCTCTCTTCACATTTCCTCATGCTTGTTACAGTTTTCAATATGGTTTAGTCTAGTTCATGTTCTTGCTGAGTTACGTTAAATGCAAATGCTACCTCCTCATTTACATACTCAACATATTCCGAGTTCCTTGTGACTACCTTTCGAGGGCCTAGAACCCAACCTGAACGACAGTGCTACCCATTGGCTCTGCAAAACATATTGCAACTCAGGGTGCACTGAAAAAAAAATACTGGGATTTCTCAGACAGCAGTCAGAAACTGTAAACATCTTACAAGACTGGATCTTCATTTTTGACATACATAGCTATTAGATGAGGAATGACTGAAGCAAAATTTACATCATTACACTTGTATGAAACCAACAGATTAACCAGTCTTAAAGAAAATCAAACAGTACGACATTTATACTGGCAACTGGGAACAAGACCAAGCCTTTAAATTTTCAAACCTTCAGTTTCTGTGATCTTTGTTTCTGTTTGAGTCACCATGCTCAGTATAAGTTTGGATTTCGTGTTTACTTAGTAGCCTTGATTCAGTTGTACCCAAGGCTTTGCTGTACAGTAAGAAACTCTAAAATGACTGACTTTAAATGTGGTGTTTTAAGTAATGATACAAGAAAAACAGTTGGTGAAGCTTCTCTATATTATAGAAAGCTTTGTCAGATTAAAGAGTTAAGATTCATTAAAGAAATTTGAAGCAGACAAAGAGTTTGATGACTTCAGACAAATCTTTAGAAAGGAAATCTAAGTGTCTTTGAACTGCAGAGCATCACAGCAAAATTCAGGTCCAATAAAGATGCCTGAGATTCTGCTCAGAAGCTTAGAAATACCAATGCTGGCTTTCATTTCTGATGTTTCCATCTGGTTTTTATGTTATTTTTGGCCATTTAAATGATTTGCGTAATTACAATTATTGTGAAACAGCTTAATGCAGTAATTTGTTGGTTATAAAATGTCATAGAGTTAGATTAATGATAGATTAGAAAAGTTAAATTTAGTATATTCTTCAAAGGCTGAATACACCTCAGTGTTTCTCAGTGTCTTTGCTCTTTGTTGGGTGAATCAAATGAAGTTTTTCATATAGCAATCAGACCTCTTGGCAACCAAGTTTTGTAGATGTTTTCAGCAAATTGAAAGAACTTTTATTTACTTCACATCAGATAAAAACTGGATTCAATTTCACTTAATGTGGTTGACACTAACACAAATAGAAAATAATGCAGCAAACGACTGAATTAAATAGTTGGCAAAATTAGATAACGTTAATGATCTGTTTTAGCCGCACATTTCATGTGTCTATGAGACTACTTTTCACAGAAGTTTATTGGGTGTTGTATATACAGTAAGACATGAAACAAACTCATTAATAGCATATAAGAAAAACAAGGGGGTTTTTGAGCATTAAATATAGCTACTTATAGAAGCAGCAAATGCAAAAATATTTGAATGAAAGAACAGTGAGATCTCAGGTTTGTTTGAATAATATATTATTACTCATTTGCATAGATCATAGTTATGAGTTCTTGTTAGCGTTTTAACAAATATGGGTCCCACTAGAGCAATAAATAGTGACAAGTTTATTCACAAAGTGCAATTAAATTATGTTTATTATGGATTTTTTTTTTTATTTCTTCTTGGAAATATGGGTTATAAAGCTAAAATACATGTATTTTTAATGGGCAGTCTCAGTTTAAGCTAATTTACATCACAAGGTACACCTTTATATATTTTCATGAATTTCATAAACATTTTATAGATCATTTCTTGAAGTAAATGTTAAAATAATGCACAGCACAACATAATTTGCACTAATTTTTACAGACTTTCTTTTTCTTAGTTGTCTATGATGACATATTTATACTGTGATCATTTAACTATCATTAAAATAGTTTAAAGAAATTGGATAATACAATAATAGTAATGCATGTTAGCAATGAATTTTTCTTGCCTTTTTTTGTGAATATATCCACGTTCTTAATTACTGCTAACAGGAATACAGGATTTTGAAGAGTCTTCATTTAATTTAGCATCCACTTGGAAAAATTTTAGACTTAAAATTTTCTGCCTGACTCTAGTATCATCAAATACACTTTAACTGAGTTGGGTCACCAAACATTTATATAAAAACATTCTCCTTCAAATCCTTATTCCAGTATCTTGGTATTCATTTCTCCGCTTTACATTAACCTCATAGTGCTGTGGACTTTTTGGATTGCACACACATACATATATATACACACACGTTTGCATATGCATATGCATATGTCAGGTACATATACATATGCTTACATATGTATATACACACACATGCGTATACATACACACGTACACACATGCCTATATATATATATATATATATATATATATATACACATATATATATATGTTGACCAAAGATCACTCAGGAATAGGACATGATAAAAACGAGCAACTTTCTGAGTATTTGTCATTGGGACTTCATAAAGTCCCAGTCACAAATTTCAGTTTCATATTTGTGATTGGGACTTTAAATGGGCACAAACTGAAACACATGAGGTTCCCTCTGAACATCAGGAAACACTTTTTTACTGTGAGGGTGTCTGAGCACTAGCACAGGTTTCCCAGAGAGGTTGTGGAGTCTCCATCCTTGAAGATATTCAAAACCTGTCTGGATGTGGTCCTGGTCAACTGCCTCTAGGTGGAAGGGGTGCTGGACCAGATGACCTCCAGAGGTCCCTTCCAGTCTCAACCATTCTGTGATTCTGTGATAAAAACCCATTTGACAGCTAGTCCTAAAACTGTGTCTTCCTAACCTCTTGATTTCAGAGTTCTCTAACTTGTGTTTATGAGTTGTGGTGTAGTGTTGTCTTTCACAGAGTCTTCAGATCAAAAGGAACTGTGGAGATAGATCTCCTAGTGTCAGTCTCCTCCTCCCGCGGTGTTTCCATCACAAAGACCACTGATCCTATTAGGAGTCAGCACACCTGAACAGAAACAAAGATTCCAGCTGGGTTGGGTAAAGGTCTCAACAGTTCGGAAACTATTAAAAAATCCTTTTTCCTATGTCCTTTTGCTAGTATTCTCTTACCTCACTCTCACTTTCCTAATCCAGTTTAAAAAGATAGAGTTCATTTCAGAAATTATTTAAGAGCATGCATTAACTGTAGTTTACACCCAGAACAAAATCCAGTCTAAAAAAAATAAACCCCCCTACATATAAACACAGACAAACATGGTAAACAAACACCTATTAACTCTATGGAAATGCATATCAAGCAGTCTATCAAGATGAAGAAGGTAGTACCTCTGGGAAACTTCTATTTAGTGACCAAGCACAAAGAGTAGGATAAATGATGAAATGACATATTCTGCAACATTTCAGTTGACTAAAAATCATGTTTATTGCCTGGTCTTTTAAAATTAAATTTGTTTTATGATGGTGCTTATGAATAATAAAACAAATACTAAAGAAAACGGCCATAAAGAACTAATGTTTGAAACTTTGCTAGTCTTCTCAGGCAGGTTACATTTTACATCAATTTACAGTATTTGTAATGCTGAGATATTGCAAGCTCTATGTCACAGGAGTATTTAAATAAACATGACCCAAATAGATTTTTTTTTTCTCTAAAGTTAAAATATGGACCAGGCCAATACCTATCAGAAAATGAAACATAAGAGATCTATACGTGTCCACAGAATTCTCAGCAAGTATTGGTCAGTTTTAAATACCTGACCATATATTGACTCTTTTCTTACTACTATTTTTCTTAACATACCCATGAAACATTATTCTTAGGCATTAGCTATTTTCAGAAGTGTATTAACAGACATGTAGTGTATTATCCAATGCTCTAGCTGCACAATTACTGTGTGCAGATCATGTGGTGAAAAACTTCCCTACTCATTCATCGTCAATCTTCTATGAGGTAAACAGACCCAGTGATAATATTTGTGATTCTTCACAGTGCATTATTTCTTTGTGTTTATGGAAAATACCTTACTTTGACTAGTGAACTTTGGAGCATTTGAACCAAACCTTTCTTTCAGTTGCAGGATGTTGTACGAACGCCATATAAATTGAAAGCAAAATTGCGTTAAACTCTCTTGAATGCGATCCTTCCCCCCAGCCTCATGCCCGTTTCCAATTTTCTTACATTTTTATTTGAAATGATATAGTAAAATAGTATTTTCAACTTTTCAACATAAATACCACCTGTCAATTTGAAGGGAACACTATGCACCTATAAAGAATGCTCATTTGGGAGATTTCTGAAGATAACCAGATAGCACTTCAATCAACAAGAATTTTTCTGTATTATCTGTAATTCTGAGGGAGTGTACATGTGAGCTCTGAGAGCTCTTCTGAATGTTGATGTCAGGTTGCCTAGAACACCATGTTATCTTACTTCATAGAACACCTAATATAGAACCTATTATAGTTGCTGAGGTATGTCACACTGGTTTTACTATAAATAAATAAAGTATATCACACAGAAATCATGAAGAAAAGTGGAAACAAATTTTTTGTTAGTAAATATGAAGGAGAAAAGAATCTTTCTGCACCAAATTCAGGATCACATCCATATACTCATTTAGTCATGCATGTCTCATTACACTGGAGTCAGAGAGTGGTATCTGATGCTTGATGAATATTGGTCCATGAGTCGACCAGTTAAGCAGACGTGACCACTTGTCATATAAAATACAAACAAATGTGAGGAGGATTTTCATAATCTGACATCTAGGTATAAGTATTCTAACTTATTAGATTTATTACAGAAATCCAAGGACATAATAAAAAACTAAACTAAAGAAATTATTTTCCACAATATTTTTCATAAGTAGTATTAAATGAATACATAATATCACAGTATACCTTGTGAAATATTATTATTATTTGACGGTCATAATTAGCCTCAAGACTGAAAAATCACACAAGAATTGATTGTAACAACTAATTTTCCAATAATAATGTTCTGCATTTTCAGAGCAATAGCGAAAATAACTATACTTTCCTGAGAAGAGAGTTAATGAAGAGAGTTCCCTGCATGCAAGCGATTTCCAAGACATTTTAGGGCTTAATAAGTATGGTTTTGCAGCATTTTACATTTTATTTTATTTGTCATTGATGTCCAGTACTTTAAGTGGTTATTTTAGTCCAGAAACTAGAGATCAAGAGTAAATGAACACCTCAGGTTTTGCATCTAATCAGTGCCAGCTGTTCAGTTCCTTACTGTTCAAACTGAGAAAACTGCACCACCTTCTCAGCTGATGGAAATCTGAAGAACTCTCTTTACTTCATTGAGGAAACACTAATCTATACCACTTTAAGAGATGGACACCATTTACCATCCCTTTTTACATCCTTATGTTTCAACATTTACAGTGAAACTGAGAGAAGAACCTCTGGAAGGCTTACACTGAACATAAAAAGGAGGTTCAAATATTCACAAAGGAGATCTTGTGGAGTGATCATTGGAGGTGATCAAATATTACTTAGTCTTGTGCCACCTTAGGAGGCATTTCCAAATCTAGCTCTTACAACTGGTAAAGCTTAAATTAATTTCTGAAAGGTATGTATAAATGTTTAACAAATCCCTGAAAAACAGTAGATTTTTTCATGTAAATATTTGAATGTTGACAATAGTTACTCATGTTATTTTTTTTCATTCTTTTCCTTAATTTGTTGATCAAAATTACTTACAAAGGAAATCAAAAGTATAGTGTATATATATATAATTTTTTCAGCTATAGAACAATTACATAAAAATGTCAAAATAAATGTGGAAAAAAATATTTGACATGAAAGTTTTCTCAAGGGAAAAAGTGTAATTTGTTATGCCAGTGTAGTATTTACCATAATAAAAAACCCTACGGCCTGGTTCCTATCAAAGAGAGGATAAAAATTAACACAAAGTGCATCCATTGGTGAATATATTAAGACAAAATATAGCAGAATCAAGGTAGAGTTCTCCTGTTCACTGAGCATTTGCAAACATAGCCTCACTATGCTGACACCACCTGCTAACTACATATTGCTCTGTGCTGCATGTCTCAAAATAAGTTTGGTTGGTTTTTTTCAAATACCTTATCTTGGAAATTGTACAAAGTCATAACATTTTTCTTATGGCAAGTACAAAATGAACCAGTGAGTGATTATAAAGAGACAGCTCTGTATTAGCTGAAATCCTGTAACCGAACAAAATAATGGCTTATACAAATGGAACAATATGGTGAATAATTCCCATACAGGGTCACGTACCCCGTCTGTGTTGCAAGCGACAAATTTAAGTTCTTTGGAAAGAGAAGCGTCTTTCACATTGTTTGTGCAGTTAGATTATCTTTAGAAAGACAGGATCTATGAAGACTGAATAGCCTTTCAAATGCTTCCTAGAGTGTTGACAGCTTTCATTCCTGATATTTTTTCTCCTAGTTCTTTAAATGACTTGTCAGTTTCCTGGCTATTGGCAGGTGGTTGCTCATACACTCATCAGCAAGTCTTTGGCATCCCATTTCTCCCTGCCTCTGTCAATAATCACTCCCAAGCTTGGCAGATACTGCTGATTTCTCCTTTACTCCTTTACTGCTGATTTGCTCGCTTTAAAATAGGTGTTCGTATTTCTGTGTCTGGAACATGTTGCATTTTGTTTAGTGCTCTTCTCCATAGCACAGGAATCCTCTCCCCTCACATCATTCCCTGCTAATGTCACTCCTCTACTGCCTTGCTCTAATGAGCTATTTAGTTTCCTGATATGCGATGGCTGTCACTATCAATGTCTTCAGTGCTTACCAGTATGCCGATTCCCCAAGACTCACATGATCATGAGAACTCACTTTTAAATATGAGTGACTGGCTGGTTGCAGGCACAGATATGTACTGTCTGTATTTTCAGATGTCCTGTAAGCCTAAATGTACCTTGGTGGTTGTTGGCCTTAAAAATTTAGTGATAGACACAATATTCTATAAGCTAAAAATTGTAATGGCCTCTGAAACACAGACTGGGTGTCTACACAATTTTCCAAATTTCAGAAATGTTTGCACCTCTCAAGGCACATAACTAACACAGATTTTATCAGGGATCCTTTTTGTTTTACAACTTTTTAATTCATTTATGCAGGCTGTTCTAAAATTGAAATTATAAGATATTAAATGTTAAATATATTAAATGAACTGGGGACTGATGTGATGTTCACAAAAATAGATTGGGGAATCACAAAACTCAGTGGGGAAAGTGGATGTTCTTCACCTTAAGAAAGAGATTGGATATGGTTGTCTGCACTCACAAAGTGACTGTTCTGGGTGTTCTAATAAGGCTTTCTTTTACAGGTAATTTAGAACCATAAAAATTTTCCATAAGGTATAATTATAAGCAAGAAGCAGTATTTCCTTACCATCAAGTCTGATATCTATTTTCTAAATTATCTTTCAACTTCAACAAGGCTCAGTAGGTCAGAGTGCCCCACATGCAAGCTGTTATTACTGGAAATCAGAAGCAACTAGCTGGTGTAGCACTTGTGTAATGAAAAAAAGTCAGAGAAGATGGCTGTAAATAGTAAAACTTCAGGAAAACAACTCACTGGATATTCGGTGTTGCCCACTTAATCTATGTTACTGAATTTCTCTCTCTAATGAAATGCTGTTCATTAACTGAATTGATTTGTGTTTTAAGAGGGGAAAATGAATTCACTGAGCACCAGAAGTTTTAGATCAATTTTCCTAGATTCCTGTGTGGTGCATGAGGTCATTGTATTATTATGGACTCATAAAATAGAAAACTGGCCTACCTGTCATCAAATACTCAAAGAGGAATTTAACAGGTAATTAGCTTGCTAAGTAAAACTTCCAGCTGGTTGTTGTGCTTCCCCATATTTTCTAATATTTATGTTTTCAGCTGACCTTACAATAGTTCACTTTTCTTTGTACAAAGTAGTTTATTTGTTATACATCAATGGTATGAATTCATATATATGAACTTGAAGGAGCAGTTTTCAGCTATGCATCTCAACAAAGTTTTTATATCTATTATTTAGGTATATTCACTTGAATTGATGTGTTTTTCAAAAATACTGAAGACCCACTATTTTCATTTGAGTCAAGTAGTTCTGTGAATCCAACACATCACTCAGAAACAAACTCTTATGTCACTCCTGAATCTAAGTGATAAAGGCAGCACTTATTAAAACATCTATGAAAAATCCACCCGTTGTTTTAGAATATCTGAATAACAGAGAACTGAGCTGTTTTTATTTTTTTATTTTAATTTGTGAAAATACTTGGATTTCAAAGTGGCTTGTTGCTTACTTAACTGCGCAAGGCACTGAAGTTTCCTTTTCTTTATACAGGCTTTTCCAGGATAGTGAGCATTCAGATCCTAAATTTGTGAACGTTGTTCTTCTATATCTGTTATCTAAATTTTTCTGTAAATATGAAGATGTTATAGTATACATGTACAATTAGATTCACTATGCTTAGAAAAAACTAATTTCAAAATAAAGTTGAGAATATTAAAAATTTTCCTGCATTTTTCAGACATTCAGTTACCAAGCTTTAGCTTCCAACAACTCACAATTTCACTGTGTTTTGCAGAGATTTCATTGTGTTGCTTTTTACTGTAATTACTGTACGTTCTTCTTTACATTAACTTTTATAATAATTGTTTTCTTTACATTAATATTTATATTAATTCCTCGGAAAGTGGGATTTATTTTAGAATGTGATGTAATGAAAGGATCTTCTTATACTACAATTTTTCCTCCCAAGAAGAGGGTAACTAACTGTTATTTTGCATTAATGGACTAATCTTCCATTTCCCACCAGCAACTGTAAATTTAACAGTAAATTGACAAGGTACCTTTCTTTGGAAAAAAGCATAAATAGTATGAACTGTTGTTATCTAGATGATCACAGAATCATAAAATCATTTAGGTTGGAAAAGACCCTTAAGGTCATAGAGTCCAACTATTAACACTACCAAGTCCACCACTAAACCATGTCCCTAAGCGCCACATCTACACATCTTTTAAATACCTCCAGGGATGGAGACTCAACCACTTCCCTGGGCAGCCTGTTGCAGTGCTTGATTACCCTTTCGGTGAAGAAATTTTTCCTAATATCCAACCTAAACCTTCTCTGGCACAACTTGCGGCCATTTCCTCTTGTCCTATTGCTTGTTACTTGGGAGAAGAGACTGAGACCCACCTCACTACAACCTCCTTTCAGGTAGCTATAGAGCGTGATAAGGTGGCTGCCGACCAGCACCCCCAGGTCCTTTTCTGCCGGGCAGCTCTCCAGCCACTCTTCCCCAAGCCTGTAGCATTGTATGGGGTTGTTGTGACCCAAGTGCAGGATCTGGCACTGAGCCTTGTTGAACCTCATACAGTTGGCCTCGGCCCATCGATTCAGCCTGTCCAGATCCCTCTGTAGAGCCTTCCTACCCGCCCAACTTGGTGTCATCTGCAAACTGACTGAGGATGCACTCAATGCCCTCATTCAGATCATTGATGATGACTGCATTCAGCAAAAGATGTACCCAAACACTTCAGTTCAACCAATGAACTGGTTCTGTTGAGTTAAACAGAAAAAAAAAAAAAAGATAGCCTCAAGCTCCTTTTGCATTTAGCAGACCTGTTAAAGACAGTATTTGAGTTTGCAGGTATACGTTTATCCTCAGTGTAATTCTATAGTCTTTATAGTTTTCATCCAAGAAAAAAATAATTAGCTGTCAATGCATGCCAGACTGGTGCCATTATTGAAGACAGTAGAGTTTCATGGAGCTTTTTAGCATGTTCTTCTCCCTCAATGGGAAGACTGCTTCAGTAAAAAGAGAATGGTAATTATCAAAGAGATACACCCAGGCACTGCATAAAATGTGCAGCTCCTCTAAAATATTGAGCGTTGGAGATTATGATAACAGAAAATACAAGACTTCAAGGTGAAATGAAAAGTGACTTGTCCTCACTTTTCCATAAAATACCAGAGCCTTTTCACCACTGAGTCTGTATTTAGCAAGGAAAGCCATATTTCAGTCATTAAAAAAAGACCTAGTAAAGAAAACCTCCTCTAGAAAATGTGTTTTGTTTTCAGGGGTTGGTCACGTCCTAGAGAGAAAATGAAGACAGACCTATTTATTATCTGGGAAAAAAATCTTTCTGGGTTATTTTGACCTCTGGGCTACCTGAATGTGGCTTTTTCTACACTGCCAGACAAGAAGGCTGGTAAACTGACAACTTAAATAAATGATTAAAAAACCTTACAGTATCTAGCCATAACCACTTAATGACAACAAAGATAATTTTGAGAAAAAAGATATAGTTACCATTTTACTTCCAGAATCAGAATATTCACAGATGGAGAAGGTGATAAATAGATGGAATTTAATTTAAAAAACCCAAATCCCTGGGCTCATAAAATAACATGAGATCAATTTCAGGTGAAAATGTTCTTAATTGTTTATTGTTTTCTTACATCTTTAACTTTCTGGTCCCTTTTAATCTGAAATATATGTTTATAAAAAAACTGTTTGCCTGTGTGTTTCTCAGCATTGCTATGATGCCATTTCAGAAGGGAAAGTATAGCTTCCACACCTGTGTGAGCAGTAACAGAAGCATGTCTACTCTGCTGTGGCTGCATCCATGAGGACTGCAAGCCAGACTTCATAATTCATGAAAAGGATGTCTTACATTGATCTTATTTCTGGGAAGTATTGACTCAGCTATGCAGGTGTGAGCTGCCTGCTTGTTTGAATGTGAATCAGTTGCAGCCAAGAAGCCATTAGCTTTGTCTGGTGCGATGCCTAAACTAACATAGTTTTCCTCTCAAAAAAAAAAAAAAAGACATAAACAAATAGAGTATGCAGTCAAAAGTTGGCTCCAACTTTACAAATACTAGTTCAGAAAAAATAAAATACATCATTGCCTACCATGTTTCAAAAAGAACCACTATTTTGACTCAAGCAGAGTCAATATATTTCAAAATATTACTTTAATCAAACTATTTATGTCCACACAAAACAGTTTCATCTATGTCTGTGTTCTTTCATTAGAAGCTAACAAAATGAATGGTGCTCACAGGAATCATTCTCTAAAAGGCATTATCCTCTTTGCATTCTTTCCACAGCCCAGAATTTTTATTATGTGTTGAATGTCTGCTGGCATTTAATACTCATTATCTGAAAGCAAATATCTTGAAGGATTTCAGAAGTGATCCTAATGACATCCTTAGACTTTAATGGAAGACGATGAATGTTCCAGCAACTATGAAGGGCAAGCATATGAAAAATATGTATAATTTCTAAAATGCATTGACAGATTGATTGATGAGATATGGTCAAATTGCTCAGGAGAACTGCAGAGAATACAGTGTCATTACCTGATAATAAATCGACTGGAAATACCAAAGGAAATGCAAGCCAAGCCTGCAATATTAGTCTAGTCAATGCCCACATTTCTACTTTTATTGATTTTTAGAAATGATCATCTGTTCCAGCTTGGGCATGACTGTCAGCATGGGACTGAACCTGTTATCTGTGATAACCTTTTGCTGAGGAAAACAATGAACTGAAAAATCTCTCAGTCACCTTTAATCACCATTTACACTTCAGTTCCTACACAGGAAGGCATTAAGCCACAACAAGAGGTAGTTCAAGAACCACTTCAGCTGTGAGAAAATTCTGATTTTAAAGGTGAATTCCAAAACATTTTATTTCTCAGCCCTTCATGAGATGCCTTTTTTTTTTTTTTTTAAATAATTTGGCTAATCTAAACTGTAATTTAATCAATGCAATAGAAAAACATTTCTGCATGTTTTCTTTAAGCAGTCAAACTAGCTATTTAGTTCAGCACCTCAAATATGGGGATTGGAATGTTTTAACTCCTACCAAATTTGTCAAATTTCATACAAGACTTGATTTTGCGATGTTGCACTAATGTGGCAGTGGTTTTTAAACGAAACTCTCTGATTTTCTTGATTATTGCTATTAGTTTTATGTCTTATTATTTATATTAATCAAACTGATTCTGCTGAGATAAACTTACTTGCTTCATTTTAATCAACCCTAATCTTTGCCAGGGTTCAGGGAGCAGGAGATCCATTCTGAAAACTGGGGAATTATAACAGCCCCTTGAGAACAGCCTTCCTCCAACACCATGCTGTTTTATCAGTTCAGTGAAGCGGAGTCTGAACTGATATCTGCAAAAAAAGATTGGTTTTAGATGAGGTTAGAGTCAAACCACACTTGTATTTTGCTCTGTGTAGATTTTTATTTTTATTTTTGAATTTGCTCTGAATCCCACATGGACACATTTAACTTCCTAAAATGTCCCTTCCTAGATGTTTTCTTTTGTTCTGGACACTGACAGCCTCACATACCAAAAGCTTGCTTAGCCATTTACTGCAAGCAAAACAGAACAAATAATTGAAGAAAAACATAATCTACATCCTAGAGAAGGACCCAGGAAAATATATCTCTGTGCTTACGGAGGAATAGGTCTGGCAGCCTGATTCCAAGGCTTCCCCATAATAGTAGTTTCATTTTTTTCCTCTTCCTGAGGATTTGGATAAGAAAGCATTCACAACGCAGCACAGCCTGTCATTGTCAGCACATGCCATAGCCCTGGTAAAGTAGCTGCTTTTAATGCTCATGAAATGCAAGTAGACAAGAGCCACAAGTTAGCTTCCCCTGATCTATCCTGTTCATCAGCCCAGGAAGGATACTGCTCTTTAATGTGAGAGCATGGGTTGGAATCTTGCCACATTTACAAGCAATGTATCTCTTTTATTCAATTTGCAAATTAATTATAGATTTAAACATTGATCATGTTAATGCAGCAAAGAGCAGAACTGTGTCCAGTATTCCCATAATAAAACCTTATTTTAAGGTTTTCTATCTCAGACATTGAAATGCAATTCGGATGCAACCTGACATATGTGAATTTCATTTTAGAAAGAATGGTTTACACTTGCTGTGACTAAGGTGTGATTGGTTTCTTTTTCTAATTATTTATAGGTCCATAAATGTTTTTTCTTTGGGCAATTTCTCATTTGCAACCGCAGACACACACAAGAAACTGCTACTTTCTATTTCATAAGAAATATAACCCTTTCAGTACAGAATCTTACTCTGTGTTTTTCATAGACAGAAATAAAGCCCCTGATTTAATATACTGTAATTATTTTTCCTTAGAATAAGGATTATTGTTTTACTAAGGATCTTCAGATATAGTTCCACATTGTTAGATAGGTTAAAAAATCCAGG
This sequence comes from Nipponia nippon, assembly GCF_047370975.1. Taxonomy (NCBI): domain Eukaryota; kingdom Metazoa; phylum Chordata; class Aves; order Pelecaniformes; family Threskiornithidae; genus Nipponia; species Nipponia nippon. The sequence goes on along the minus strand of NW_028262290.1, from coordinate 83,528,494 downwards.
AAGCATTAAAAGGATTTAGTGAAAAGTGGACCTAAAGCAGATGTTAGTATCTCAACATTTTGAACAGTGAGAACGTACGTTTATGGTCTTAAATTTAAGTTGGCATATTTATTTCACAATGAAAAAATAATCTATTTCTGTGTCTTTTTGACAAATAGTCAAGATGTTTTTTCACGGGAAACACTATAGAGACGCTTTTTTCAATACAGTCAAATCCATTTTTTCATTTTGATATGGACAGGAGACACTTTGCAATGTCACTGCAGAGTTTTTGTGAATGAGTGAACAGCAAATTACAAACAATTAGTTAATGTTATACCATCGGTCCTGATATGGATCATCATTAAATTCACAACAGGTGAAACCAACCAGTCCTCATTCACACTGTAATTATTTTTGACTCTTACATTACAAAGAGAAACTTACTGAAATAAATGAGACTGTGAATGAATAAAGAATAAGAAAAGCATAACTCTGACTAGGGAACGTGCCTTACCAAAGCTGATCTTGGAACATCAAAACTGATCTTGGAAGACAGAATGACGCATCCATATTGTTTTTTCTTTGTTAATCTTCCTTCTTTTTTTTTTTTTTTTTCCCCACTGAAAGACTTGAAAGCTAGATTTTGTTGGGGAAAAAAAAAAAAACAAAAGCAAAAAAAACCCGCTATCACCAAAAAGCAGCACTCAAGTCTCATTTTTACTTTTAATAGTTGCAGTTGTATTTCTGTTTGGTCAGCATTTTTGTGATCCTACTTGCAATATGATTTTCACTGATAATAGGTGGTGTTAATATATTACATTAAGCATTCTGCAAAGTGCATGATTTTTCAGTGTAAAGTGGGATATGCTGACAGAAACAGAGCCCTCAAAGTTAGGCACCTAGAACTGCTGGAATTAAGTCTTGAAATTCTTCAAATGCGAAACTCTGTCCTGCCTGTTAAACGTGATCAAAGTTTGCATTTTCTTTTAAAACCAAAAATCCTTTTACATACCTGAGTATAGTACATTCAGGTGAATATTTTGTGGCTGTACTGGTTTTGTCTGGGATAGAGTTAACTTTTTTCATAGTAGCTTGTATGGGGCTATGTTTTGGATTTGTACTGCATAAAATGGCGTTGGTAACACAGGGATGTTTTAGCCATTGCTGAGCAGTGCTTACACAGCATCAAGCCCTTTTCTGCTTCTCACATCTAGAAAGCATAAAATGGCAAAGGCAGTGTAGACATTACCAAAAAAATCCCATCTTCATTTTGTTTTTTCAAAATGATTTATTGATATTCCCATGCAGACCTGGAAACAGCTAACATTATGTTGAGATATATAGATATATAGAGATATATATGCAGATAACTGCAAAGTATAAGTGCAAATATTTAGATATTCTGGAACACAGATGAGGACAGAATATGTGTAACTGTAGCATGTGTGTATGAAATGTTTAATATGGATATCAAATATAATATTAAAATTAATAGTGAAAGTTACACTAGCAGACAGGAATTGACAAATGTCTATCCTTCCTTTATGCTTTGCATTTCTTCTACCAGAATTCCTCTTGCTAGCAAGCAGGATATATAACAAGTATACACAGAACTCATCAAAATAGTAAAACAAAAATTCAGCTGTCAAAGAACTGTTCTGGAACAGAAGCAGGGTTCAGAAACAGCTGGTGCTTGTGTACCAGCTTGTGCTTTACAAGCACTCTTTTGATTCTCATCTTAAATTTCCCCCAAAAAAGGACAGAGCATCATAAGCTCTTACAGTTACAAAGAAAGCACTTGAAAAGAGTGTAAGAGATGCAGCAATCTGCAATACATCTGAACAGCAGTATGAGCAGTTTGTTTCATGAAGACAATGAGTTAATTCAGCTACTCGATAGTGGCAATTTAAATGCCCAGATTGTCTGCTGTTACCACTCCTTTACTTGGAAGAATTATTAAATGGCAGAACTAGCACGTATCAGCACAGCACTCTGTTTTGTTGTTCTAAGCAGACCAGGGAAATGCTTCCCGTGACTCTTCCTATGAAAGGAAGAAACCCTGTCGTCTTGCTCAATCTCCACAGTCACCTGCCAGCAGTAAACCCAGAAGAGGGATGCGAGATTGTGCCCCAAATATGACAGCTTTGCAGTCCACAGTGGACAGCTCCTGATTCTGGCCACCCTGTCACTGACTGCCTACATTTTGGGCAGAATTGAATAAAATTCTCACCTTATGATCTTAACCTTCAGGATAGAAGCAGAGGTTTTAAACACTTGCCTAGTTATTCTAAAATGTTTTATTCATCAAGAAATACAATAATATCAAAGAAGATATAAATTCAGCCTTTGCTAACAATTGCTTGCCTCTTGTGATGAACAGAAGGGGCTCCCACTTACCTTATTGCCAAAATACAGACCTTTCTGCCACTAAGTGGCCTTCTTTGATCTACTTAAGCAGCAAGCTTTGCATAAAAACTTATTAAATTCTAAATTATGAGAAAAAAAGCACCACCCACTGCCTAGATAAATTTGATAGGAACTTCTGTAAACATTGTTTAGTAGAAGTTTGTAATGTGCTTCAAGGAGCAATCGAATAACATCCTAACCACAGAAAAAGCTATCTTCCCCGTGATTACCAGTGCTCATCAAATATGTTATTTCTAAACTTGATCAAGGAGTTTCTGTTTTCTTGACAGGCTCAGCTGGGCCCTGCGCTGGGGCCGCTGGAGCCGGCTGGAACCGGCTGTGTCCGGCGTGGGGCAGCGCCGGCTGCTCCTCACAGGGGCCGCCCCTGCAGCACTCCCCTCCCCTCCCCCGCTGCTGCTGCTGCCAGAATCTGGGCACCTGCAACTGGTACAATCCTGCGTTCTCAAAATTGATTATTTGTCAATACACTTGATGTCGGAAGTTGTGCATTGCAAGAGCTTCTGTAACAATATTTTTTTGACTAAAACACATGAGCACACCCTCAAAACTCGATCCAGAAGACTGACGGGTACTCACTTTTTCACCCTGCTGTGTCTCTTTCTGACTGTGAGAGTAAGTAGAAGTACTGAAATGTGAGGAAAGTTTTCTTTACCTCCTGCTCTTAACCCACCTAGGAGAGTTGCCTATAACTTTCCCCTCTCTCCCACTCTTACCTTGTCCCTGTCTGAAGAGAAGTCTGTTGTTTGGGAGGTTTCTAACCCACATTTCCAGCCTCAAGAGGATTGTGAGGAGGATTTAGGCTCTGAGGACAAATGTGATCATCTAGTTCCTTACTTTAATCTAGATTATGGCTGTTTAATTGTCACAAATTATTTCAGATTTCTACATATGTTTTAAATGATGGGCTGTAAATCATAGCTCAAAATATTTTGGTTCTGTATAATTTATCATGCTTTGTATTTTTACTGAAGTGGAAAGATACTAACTCAACAGATGAACTGGCTGTGCCTTTACTGATAATGACAGTCACAGAAGAAAAATATGATTAGGAAACAAAGAACAAGAAGAAAAATTCGCCTAATGTTCATTATAATTATCACAAGTCAACATAACAACTATGCAAACCAGATTTATGTTACACCAGAGTTTCTTAGCTTATAGTTTATCATCTTTTCATGGTCTATAAATCAGTAAGAACAGGTTGATAGAACTACCCCAAGAAAAATAAAGAAATAAACAAAGAAAAATACCCCAAAACACAAAAATCCCCAGTCCTCATTCCCCTTCATATATACATTCCTAACTTCAAAGATGAAAAATGTATGCAAATAAACATAAACCTTTAGAGATAAATCCAATCAGTCTGGCAGTGAAAATGTTTATTGAACCTTTTAGTAGGCAATCTTTGATTTTTTTTTCACAAACAGCATGTGGTTTATTGCATTTTATATAGGCTGAAAAACAATGGACAATAGTATTTACTCAAGGCAAGCATGAGCTACTCCCTGAATGAAAACCAAGTTAAATTACAGTACCATCACTGACTTCTGTTACTCAGAAGGGTCCTCAAACAATCTGATGCAAGAAGATGATAATAATGTGATAGGATAACTTGAAATGTGATGGTCTATGGTTATCTCATGTGATCAGACAAGAAAAACAGAGGTTAATTTTCTTTTCTCTTTTTGGCAGCTTGCTTGATTAAAATGACTGGCATTTTCTCTCCTTATCACTTTCAAGATGAACAGCCTCTGCAAATTGAAATGATCAACAAGCATAAATCACGTAAAGGGAAAATGCTGTGAACTTTTCAGTCTCCATTGTTGTATCTATGTAACTACCAAGTCCGCAACTAATGCCAATGAAGGTGTTATTGCAAAAAGCAAAAGCATTGTGGATGACATGCAATAAATGCTTAAAGTAGACTCCATGAGAAGTCTTTGATTATTCTTTCTAAGGAAGACTGAACTACATGTACAGCTACTGGTACCTTTATGCTTTTATGGAAAGGCTGGAGTGAAGGGCTAACTGGAAAGGAGAATTGAACTCTTCCTGCACTTAATGAGGCCTTCAAACTCTTTCTTTAGGATGGATAAAACTGACTCTCAAGAAGCGACTGTGTGTTTGTGCTGATCTACACCAGCAGCTGCAGATTTAGTCATTGGTTACTCCAGCTAGTGTTGCAGAAGTAGATGGATAAAGAACTGCACAAGTCTCCAAGCTTCTTATTTATACCCATGGTATAAGGTAAATCTTCAGTCCTCTGTTAGAGTGTGTAATTAATGCCAGAAGTAAAACTTTCTAAGGATTGGAGACAGGAGGATTTTAACTGCTAACCACTCCACTTCTACCATTTCAGTGTTAGAATAAAATTAAAACTGGGGGGTATCCGTACTCATAGTTAGCAAAAGACAACATACTCTGGAATGGTTCCCAAATGCTTCTCTTAGTGTAGAACAGCACCCAATCTGTCCACACACCATGGCCCATATCTCCACCCTCACTTTTCTACTTCAGCTCTCAGTTTTGGAAAACTGTAATTACAGCCAGCCATTCATTCACAGAGCTGGCCTCTGTCCAGCAGCAAGGATTTGCCTGGTATTAGCAAGAGATGTTGGCTGTGGAAAATAATTCGGTAGCAGTGTATCGATCTTGCAGAAGGGCCTCTTCAGCTCATTTTTGTCGTTGACTCCTAATGACAAAGCCAGCCCAGAATCCAGAGTTTTGGCTTTTAAGGATCCATCCTTTTGTGGTTCACATGCAGGCCAGTTCTGAGACCCAAATGGTCACAGATTACAAGTGATACTATGGCCTTCTTCCAGTAAAAAACCTGGTCCAGATTTGTAGATCACAAAAATATTTGATGAGCTGCCCCAGGCTTTTTCTTGTTCATCTCCTCACATTTGAAGCATCAATTTGCCTTGATTCCATCAGATCCAGCATCAGTGAGCTAACAAACCTCTTTTACTAACAAACATTTCAGCATACTGGGACTGATTCTGTGCCACTGAAGCATCTTCTTTTTCTTTTTAGAAAGCTTCTTAGGCTGTGAGGAATGTTATGAAATGGATGGAGGTCTCTGCTCAGGAAGGCAGGGAAAGCACAGCTGACATGATGCATGTCCACAACACTGCTAAGGAAGGTTCCCACAAGTGGAGTGGTCTTGCATGCACCATAGTCTGCCAGCGAAATTAATCCCCTAGATGAGCTGGGCCTTGCAGTGTGAGATTCAGAAATGTGGAACACCAAAGGCTGCATACCAAGATGACTGTGAACATTCCCATACTTTTTCTATGGCCAACAAAAGCATCTTCATCTGTGTTTCATCATTTTACACTAAGAAGCAACTGAAATCATATGGGAGATTTTAAAATTTATTTCACCTACTAACTATGCTGTTTATATATCGTATTGCCTCTGTTATGATTATGCTCTGTTATGATTATGAGGCAGTAGAAGCAAATGAACACAAGAAAAATAAACTCTTTTTATGCACACATACTTTGCAATGACCAGGAACAATGAAATATACAGAAAATGTCATATTGAATGAACAGCTGTTTCAAAATATAATGGTCTCTAAAGCAAAAATTTTAATAAGGTACCAGCAGTTCTTTATGGAAGCAAATATTCATTTTTGATGCCATTAGCTGTTAGCCATCCCTCGATATAGAAAGCTTAATGGTGCAGAGAAGTTTACACAGGCTTTTTTCAATAGGCTGTATTGGATCAATAACATAAACGTGGACACATATATGCAAACACACAGGTGTAGAACGAAATTACTTCAGGTTAGCATTGCCACAACAGAAAGCTAAGGATTCATCCAATCCTTAACCAATGTATTGGAAAACATTTTCTTTCTTTCTTTGTGGTTTATGATGTGTACTAGCTTCTATCCTGTTAAAAAGATTGCTTCTTTGTGCTGTGCTGGTAGCTGCACAGAGAGTCAGGTGTAAATATATGAAGGAGGGAGAACTTGCTTCTGAGAAAAACTGACCAATGTTTGTATAGAGAAGTTTCCAGAGCATGAGGGTAGGACATCCACGAAAAGAGGAGATTAAGTGTGTGAGAAACACAGCCAGTGCTGACTTAACAGCACAGTAGAGAACAGAAAAAGGCTCAGAAGAGCAAAGCATTCGAGCAAGGCATCAGAGGTAACACAATGAAAAAGACTCCCTGGGGATGCAGAAAGGTCTGTGTAATGTCTCTTGCAAACCAGAAAATCTCCAAAAGCCAGCTGGCTCACATGGGAACCTGTAATAAAGAAAGTAATATTGATGATGGAAACAGAGGGAGAAGAATGACCCTCCCTACTGGGTCAATTTTGTTCAGGTGTCTTTTATTCTGTGAAAGAGATTCTGCCAGAATAATGTAAACAATTTAAAGCATAGAATAATTATTTATTCAGTATTACATGCAGTAGGTAGGTAGGACGACCATGTTACTGTGCTAAGCATTAGCATAGTTGCTCTGAACATCTCCCCACTACATCTTGCACTCAACTCTTCTAACTGGACTTTCAAGCTGTTTGATTTCCCTCCAAACTTCCAGCCTCCTCTCAGCCCTAGATCCTACTCCTGGTCTCAGATTTTCCCTTACTAAACACCCACTAGCTCTCCTAACTCCCCATTAAGTCTTTCCTATTCGGATGTCTTGTCCCATTTGTCTCATCAGATACTTGCTGCTTCCCCCCCCATCCCCCACTCTACACTTTCTTGCTCCCACTGGTTAAAGATTATTTCCTTAAACCTTTTGGTGACTACTGGGGCTGACTTTTGTGAGGGCAGGAAGGGAGGACGCAGACAGAAAAGGAACAGCCATCTGGTAGTGCCCTGCTTCTGACCATTCCTTCTGCAGCTGGGGCTGTAGAGCTTCCTGAGGAGACCCTAGTCAGGCCCTGAAAAATAGCCCCTGAGCTAAAACATGGGAGGTTTCTGAGAATATATAGTGTATTTAAGGCAGACATGATGGGGGCTGCATTTGCTGTAAACACAGCTGCTGTGTACGTTGCTGTTCCTGAAGAACGAAAATCCAGTCAATGTGATTATATGTTATCGTCTGCTGGAAAAGCGTATCTGTGATATGCTTCCTGAACATGAGGGCAGCAATTCTTTTGTCCAAACACAGACATCTAGTGCCATTTTAGGTGCTCTAGGTTATCTGAAAAATCCTCAGAGGGCTGGCAGATACAGCCAAGAGAAGACCCACATCCTTGTGGAGAACAAGCTGTTTATACAATACCCGTGCAGACAATACCCGTGCAGACAATACCCGTGAATATCTTCAGTGGCACTACGTTTAGGCAACTGGTCTGGCTAAAATGCCCCCTAATGATCCCTGACCTATGAACTACTGTTTGCAGAGTTGAGAAGAGCCTGCTGTAATCACTGAGAATAAATTGTACTTCATGAATTTTTACTTTTATTGCAATTTTTATCTGTCTAGTGGTTTGCCTCTTGTAACAAATGTTATCCCAAATCTGTGTGTTACTCAGCTGTGATTCAGGGGTTTCTATGTTATTTAGGTTTCCAGGTGATTTTTGATAAATTGATAAATTCTTTATAAATAAAAATATCTATTCATTTCTTTGCAAATCCTGGATAGGCAGGATTTAAAAAAACAAAAATCAAAAACCAAAAACCAAAAACCAAACAGGTATCTCAAGGGATAAAACAAGAACATTTCACAGACAGACTAGTTACAATCCAAACTGAACTTTTTAAAGTGTAGTGCAATGCAACGTGACAGGAATAAGAACAGAAGAAATACAATATGATGTAAAAGGAATAAAATAACCCAACAAGACTTAACAGAATCTTGCAGGCAGCTTCACTATTAGTATCATAAATTGTTTGTAGTGACCCTGTTATTGATGGCACAGGAATGGGTATATTGACTGCATAAAGTCATACTAGAGCTACAAATAGGAAGTGGTCTTAAAACTGTGGTTCCATGTACATTTCTCCTATAGTGTTAGCTTAAACAACCCCTGTCCTGTGTCAACATGACTACTGGTATGATGGAACCGTTTAGGGAATTCACACAGTTGAAAAATATTGCTGCAAATAGAGGTGTTATTTTGCAGCCAGTCTAGTTACTGTTTCTCCAGTATCACTCAGTACATGACTGCACAAATATTCTTACAAAAGAGTTTTAAGAGAAGTGGAAGACATGGGAGGAGGAATGAGCAGAAGCAAACAGGAGATTCTGAGCAGACCTGGGCAGCTGTGGCATCAAATGTGAAACTATAGCCAAAAAGACTTACCAGACAAGAATAATTTGTCCTTGGCACATATGAATGCATGTATTTTTTTTTTTTTCTTAATGGAGGAAAAGAAAAGAAAAAAGCCTTTTGCTGGTTTCCTTTTAATGTGCTGGAGGTTGCAATGAGTCTGGTTTGCCAAAAATCTATAAAGTTTTACACCAATAATTTAGATATTTCATCCTTTTGACCATATTGAATAGGGGAATATAAATTTATGTACATTGATGACTGATCAATGAAATAAGCCACTCCAAAGATGTTGTGAGATACATGTAAATAAGTAGGTACACTAGGAAGTTTTGGTCACGAAAAGACATAATTGAAAAGGGGTTCTTTGCTAGCCCACTTTTCTTTTTTTTCTCATTTGAATAAACCTTTGCATTTCTTTTTACTGTAGTATGTCCCATGCTTGCTGGATCTTTTTGTACTACTCTTCTTCCATGGTATCTCTGCAGCTCAGTCATCTGCATCTCTCCTTCATTCCCATCACAGCTAACTTCCCACATGCTAGTCCTTCTGTGCAGGAGTTCGTTTTTCTGAGCTAAAAATTGCTGACAAGATTATGAAAGAAAGAGGACTGGTTTTAAGGAAAAAAATGGAACGCAATATACCTCAGCTCAGGGCAGATACTTCAGTTGTTATCATTTTTATATGACTCTATTTGTCATATGTGAGATCTGATAAGCAGGAGGTAGAGGTGCAAATGTAGGCACAGGGAAGCTCCTCACTGACTGGTAAGAGCACTTGACTCCCTTTTTAAAAATGCCTTTTTAAAGCAGTTCTTTCTGAAGCTGGGAAATGAAGTTCTGGCCCTGTGAAGTGCTTTGTTTGCTTCAGCGAGGGAAAATAAAGGACATATTGGTGGATCTTTACTTAATAGTCTGACCTCATGAATGAGGTTCTTAAGAGAATTGGATCTGCTCTTGCCATTGGAAGCCTTTTGGTTGAATGTCCAACTAACCAGCAGCTTTAAGGAGCCATTGTAATGATACAAATTTTTGGAACTATTTTTAAGATAGTGCTCCTGGGAATACTCTCTCCAGGCAACAATTATGTGCAGAGTTAGCAGGACAGTCTGAACTGTTAACATATTTTCAGATTCCCATACCATCCTATGAGGGGAATCTATAATTGTTATTGCACTGTGTGAATAGAATATGCAGGTAGCCCAGGGCAACACTAAAGGGGAGATGACTGCATTCACACCTGATGGGAATAGCATCATCTTGATTCTTGGGAGCATTACTGCGTAGTTTAAGTAGTTAGTTGGTAAGTTAAGGTTTTCTGAAGTTCTAAATCCACATTTCCTCTTGTAGCACATTGCTTCAATTAAAAAACAAAACAAAACAAAACAAAACAGTATTTCAAAGAGAAAAATGTGTCTAAACTATTAAGCAATGTCTTTCAGTGAAGGTAAAACTCTGGAGAAAATGCTATGCTCTGGATGGTCTTTCCAAATTCTGTCTTATTGTATTACCTTGACTCACAGCAAAAAGAAGTTTTACAGATACCAGAGGCAAAAATGCATATGAATACTGATGCATTCAAGTTTGAAAAATAAAATAAAATTACAAAACATTCTGGATTCTCTTTGAAAAGAACCTGTTTTTGTTGCCAGATATGTCTACCATCAAAACAAAACTGTGTTTTAATTTTCCTGTATTATGGTATGCAAGATACCTTAAAGCAATGTGGCCATTCATTTCTCCTCTTTGAAGCTCTAAGGGAAAAAAAAAAACGGAAAAAAAATCTATAGTATGGATTGTAGTTTCAAAGCTAAATGGCAGCACTTACGCTAAAGCTTTTCCCGGCAACCAGGAACCAACCTGAATTAGACAAGGTTGAGACTTACAGCACATGTCAGTGAGAGAAAGTGTGACTGCACATCCCTAATTCATTTCATTAATTTATCACTGATTTCATTCATTAAACAATAATCTCAGTTTGCCATCCAAACTGCCATTTGTGACCTATACCTCTCTTTTCTTAATTCTCTAGCAACTCAGTAGGTTAGAGGTCCATCTAGCCTGTTATCCTGTTTATGACACTTGTGAAGAATGAGCACCTTATGGAAGAAGTAGAAACAGGGCAAACATCTAGTGATGTTTCTCCAGTATACTTTGGTGATCTCTAGGGATTTGTGTCTGAGACTGCCTGAATCCTATCCACATCTTAATGGTTTAATAATCCTTTCTCCCCACACTCCCTGTTTTTTTTTTTGTTTGTTTGGTTGGTTGGTTGGTCGTTGTTTGTTTTTTTTTGGTGTGTGTGTTTTGTTTTTGTTTGGTTGGTCTTGGTTGGTTGGTTGCTTGCTTGGTTTTGATTCACCTTTTGAACCCTCATGGAATTTTACTATGTATAACATCCTTTTGCCTGAGTGTGGCTACTTATTAGATGAAATGAACCTCGTTTGTTACAAGCCTTCCCTCCCACACTCCTTTGTTGTATCATTCCATTGCAAGGATAATAAAAATGTGCTTAAAAATACCATTGTATTTTCAGGACTTAACAGTACTACAAAAAGATCACAGTGTGCTGTGGGAGTAGATAATTGAATGTCTGCTCAGGTTCAAGTTGCTTTTCTTATTGTGCTTTATCCGATTCCACACAATTGCCATAGGCTTAGGCACAGGCACTTAGACGTGATTCTGTGCAGCACCCATCTGGGACACAGGGGATCATCTGCAACCTGGCATGCACAGAGATTTTCAAACTATATTAAAGTATTTTACCTGCTCTGGATGCTACCACAATACAGCAAGAATAAGATCAGCCTTCAGGCAAAATAAAGGGCTACTTTAACTCTTAGTAGTAGTCTTTATTTCCATTTCCTCCAGCCACAAAAACCTTTTCACCAAGAATGATTCTGTCTTTTCCTTTCCCTACTAATATGCCAGCTAACAAGATGAAATGTATTGATGTCTGTGTAACTATTTAAAAAGTATCAAATGAAGCATGATTTTTATTAGAATGTATATATGATTATATTTTCACAGCTAGCTCTGTGTTCTGGGTTTTTTACCTTTAACGTTCTATTCCTGAAAGCTTATGAAGGCTTGGGATTTCGGAGAAGTCTAATTTATACATCCAGCTTGTATTTAGAGATAGTGATAAATGTGCTTTAAGCCCTTTAAGATCCCATGGAGAGACAGAGCAGAAAAATCTTTTCTCAGTTGTATTCAAAAGGATCATGAATGACCAGGTTAATTTGCAGAATATTGGATTTAGGAATTCAAAGGCACAATCTATCCCAAGATCTAGCTGCAAAAGAAGGTAAATGGGGTATAGGGAAATATTCAAGGATGTATAGAAAGGTTGCTTTTCTATTCATCTATTAAGAAATGCCTAAGGTGAGATCTATGGAGAAAAGTGTGTTCATGAAGTTATATGGAACAACTTTTTTTTAAGCACAGAATTCCCAGGGGATGAATATTAGGAGTGTTTGAGGACAGAAAGTCCTAGAAATAGGTTGGTTCAGCCAAGCAAAGCATGGATGGATTATTACCAGCAAGCTAAAAGTATCATAGCTTGTATGTACTGCAAATGCATTTACTTAAAAAAAAAAAAAAAAGAAAAAAGATTAAAAAATCAGACAGCATTTGTAACCTCACTATTAGTTAGGTGGCTTTCTGTACGCTCTTCACTTTGATGGTGTCACTGACGATATATTTTTTAAGGAAAAAAACCCACTATTATTTAAAGAAATAATCAATTTGCTGCAGACAGGGAAAAAAAGCTGCTTTTATTTTGCAGGATTTTACTCCTGCCTGTCAAAGAAATATCAAAACAGGCTGGATGTGTCTGCTGGTATGTCAGTGACAGTGAAGTGACAGTACAGACACCTGCAGCCTATCTGTATGAGTAAGAAAAGGCTACTGCAACAAACTCTCCTGATGAATTTATGAAAGCTAGCTCTGTTCCAGATAGAGTCAGGAACAAAATCAGGTTAAAGAAATACAGAACAACAAGAAAAGGACTCCTTGGCATACTACAGTAGACAAAAATCCTGCAATAATACAGCAAATATGGAAAAAATTCAATGCAAAAAGCAAGATTCCAGGTTTAGATTTCTAAATATTGTCACAACCAACCGACACAGAAAGGGGAGAAGAATGCATCTTTCTGCTAGCTAAAGTATTTTTAGGTATGCTAATGATGTGCTATGAAGGTTGCCCAAATGCACTGCATGCTGAGCAATACACATTCTTCTGCTAAGTGAGAGAACACTTGGATGTGACTCCTGACATTGTCAGCAGTCAGCAGTCCTACAAATACAGGCAAAAAATATATTGAAAAAACATAGAGCTTTTGCAAATATTATAAAACAGGAAATAGGGGGCTGTTGTGCAATGTGGCTACTGGAGTGTTTTCTGGCCTCAGTGTCAGCATTTGAAGGGCATATGTGAGATCCAGCTATTTTTTCCTGCAGTTTTATTTTGAGTATTAGACCAGTATATGCCAAAATTTAATTTGTGGAAATCCTATGCCCATTGTGAACCATTTGGAAATAACAATGGATGTTTCTCTAGCCTGTTGCATGCTGCTATTTTTTTTTAAATAGCAAAGATTTGGAGTTAAGAAATAAACTTTTAAACAAAGGCCATTTATGCTGGACTGCGTTCTGTTTTGTTACTTTTCCCATCTTTTACTCTGGGGCTGCAAAATATATCAGAACAAAGTTTGTCATGCACCAGCTGCTGAAATGACATTTTGTCTGTCCAAATAACCATGGGGTTTCAATTAGGGAACTTAATCTAAAGCACTCATCTTTATAGAGTGATAAAGGGTGTGCATGAAGTCTGTTTAGATCAGCAAACACTAACTGTGTCTTTAAACGTGTAATATACACACTAGATTACAAGCAATGGGTAGAAAGACATAACCTTGTCATGGGTCAGTTGTCAGTTTGACTACTTACTGACACGCACACCGAAGGAGCTGCCTGTGCTTGTATAGAGGGTTTATCATACTTGCCTTCTGCCTTGCATACATCTCACCTGTCCAGAGGGAACACATCCACACTGCAACCTGAAAACACAAAGCAGGAGAACTGAGTTCAGCATAGCTCAAACAGGGAAATGAAGGTAGTATCAGATCAGTTCATTTTAGTCATGCTGGGAGTTGCTCCTATTAAGCAATTGAAGCAAACCACTGGTGAGCTGCCAGGTACGGCTGTGCAAAGCATTCCTGCCGTTGTGATTTTCACTGCCTTGACACAGATGTGAAGGACAGCACAAGAGCTGATGAAGTGTCTGTGAGATCAGCTTAGGCAAGTAGGAATTACACTGGTAATCAAAACTGTGATTCCAGCATTGCAGATCAGCTTTTTAAATATTTTTTGATGTGAAAATAAATCCTGTGTACACACACAGCATTATGGGAGGGCAGTTTCCAGAGAAGCTGACCCAGTAGACAATTCAAGGTAGTTGGGTGGGTTTCGAAATAATTATAGACAAACTGAAATCTGATTGAAATGGCAATAATATTTTTTTCCTTGTCTCTCTCATAAGCTATGTATGCAAGCCTGTTCATGAGCAGTTATTTGTAATAAACATTACAATGCCGTAAGATTTTTATTTTTATATACTTTTCCCTTCCTCTTTCCCCTATAAATCATCATCCTTCTGACCACAGTACTCACAAGCTGGAATCAGAATTTCTTCTGATACCAGTAGCAGTTTTCTTCCTATGCCTCCATAATTTTGTAGGCTATTATTTCATTTTTGTGCACTCAGTCCATGATAATAAAGGAGGATTGGATTTGGGAGGAATATAACTGTTTCTGAAAAATCCAGAATATTTTGCTGAGCATCAGAGAAAATAAATGCTGACTGGTATTTTTCAGTGGGGCCCAGTAGATGACTCAAAGGCTGTAGCCCATCCGCAAGATATAAGCATCCTCTTGGATGCTGGTTTTCTGCAAAAAAATGGAGCAGGTGTTTGGAAAGCAGATTTTACCCTAAAGGACAAATCTCTTTGCTAGTGAATGCCTTGCCGAAAGTTGCAGGTCTAACAGGAGGAGGCATCACAGGTCTGAAGACACACCTCCTCCTATGCCTGCACAACCCAGCACAGAGTCAAGTACCACGTCCCCTCACATGCAGGAGACGGGAGTCCAAAATTGAGACTCATTCATCCCTGCTGTTGAGGTTGGACCAGTTTGTAAAAACAGTGGTGAGGCACTTCATTGCAGTTAGTCAGGCTTCCTGCACTGAACAAAATCACATCTCACGGATAATACTGCAGCTCAGGTGACTCAGAGACACTGAATGTAGAAATATGGGGCCATAATTCAGTACATAATCCTGGTCAGCTCACAGTACATAGTAGTCCAATAAATTTTACATAGTACACAGTACATAGATCTGTGTCAGTATATATAGGGAAAGATAGCTCAGGAAGCACAAGGTTTTTGCTGCAAACAGGGGACAATTTAATAATGACCTCTTCCAGATAAGCCCTGTAGATTCCTTAAGAAGCAATGAGCTGTTTTTGGATGCCTGTCCACTAAATGTAGGAGCTACACAATTCATACCCTTGCATTTGCAGAATGAATTGCTTACATATATATTTACTATATTTTCTATGATTGAAGACTCCCAAGCCTGTTATGCAGTCAAATACAAACACTTGGAAAATTAATTTTGAAAGCAAAGCTGTCAATGTTTTCATAAAATGTAAACATTTTCATCATTTGAAGTAGGATGAAGCCATATTTGACTGAAATTAGGGTAGGGTCTAGCAGAAGGGTTTCTCAGAGCTCAGAAAGGCACCTGAGGAGCAGATCTCACCTGTGTTCTCAGACACTTTGGTCATTGCAAATGTAGGTAAGATGTGAAATGAAAGTAGTCAGGTGAGTTCACAATAGGTTAGTGTGTCTAAAGAGGAAGAAGACCTTTCTGATTTGTGACCCTCAGAAAAAAATCAAGCATTTCCTGAATTATCTTCTCCTTTGCCGTTAATAATTTCAAGCTCTTCAGAGACCCTCTGACTTCCTCCTAGATCTTCATATTGTATCCAGTCAAGGAATAAAAGCTATAGATGAATGAACAGACATCATTAGCCAACACTGTTCACATGCTATCTTTCCTACATATTTACAATGTTAAGTGTCCATAATCAATGTACAAGTTATCAACTTCACAAATATGCCCATATGAAGTAAGCCAAAAAAACAAAATTGTGATTTACTTGCAAAAAGAAGGCTACATTCATATATTGGTGGAACTATTGTCCGTTGATTAGGTAAACTGGGCTCATGGATGTGGTTAAGTGACTTATCCATTCATGTAGGTGTGAGTCATCTGGTTTTTTTTATGTTGAAGCAAAATATAGTTTGTCTTCAAGGCAAGCTGAACCTTACAGATTTAAGTCAAAACAATAGATTCTTCTTGTTTTGTAATATAATTGTAATATCTTGAGTGAAACTTGAGAATTGGATCCCTGTATGGATATAAATTAAAAAGTATTCATTAAAACCCATTTGAAACAAGCTTACTACACTTTTCCCAAATGTTGCTGCAAGTAGATTTTTTAACAGAGTAAACCTGTATCTCCTGTACTAATGATTGCTGTATTTCTGCTTTCCAACATTGCCTAGCCTCTCATTTAGAAGGGCAATATAAGTATTTTTTTTTCCTTTTCTTTGCAGATTAGGAATATAAATCTGATTTTTTTTTTTCCAAATTAAGAACATACTCAGGACTCATTATACCTAGCAGTGATAAGCCAAGGGGAAAAAGAAATGGGTGCTGCTTTTTTTTTTTTTCAAACTACAGTTTGTATCTTCTGCTGATATGCCTTTTGACATTTCCCAGGCCATCTGCACACTATAATTATCTTTCCCTCCTACAGCATTTTTCCCCTGCTTTTTTTGTCTCCTTTCTCCTCCCCTCACCATCCCCACTCCTGTAATATAGAAAATCTCTTCTAGAGTTAGCATTTCAGGTTTTTCATTTGTCATTTTGTATAATAAGATTAGATTTCATAGTCTACACAGAGTAGGCCTACAGGAATATACTGATAAAGAATGGTTCTACTAGAGGGTACCTATTTTGCTCTCTTCTTTCCTCTCTGACTGCAACAAGCAAACAAATTACTTGCAGTGACACTATAAAATATATAATTTAGCCCTGTAAGAAAAATGACTTGTATTTATTGCGGGAAATACAAATACACTGTAAGTTATATATATTTTCTAAATAATCATCAAAATACTTTAAGTTTGTCATAAAATTTTAAGTATTCTTTAAATATCCTTAAGAAAAAATAATAATTAATTAAAAAAAAAATTACCTTAGAGGTCTTTAAGGAGTTTGTACATATCTGCTTGCAGAAGATCCTAAAAATAAATAATGAAGTAAATTCAAATCTGTATTGGTCATATAATCCTGGTGAAGGCAATAGGGTTGCAATAAGTAAAGAGGAACAGAAATTGTCAAAATCCAGTTGTAAGAGACTGAAGTGTTAAGAACAATTGTCTCAAAGCTTGCTTGTGTGTGTTTATCTGATTGATAAGACCAGACAGCAGACCACTCTCTTGTCTGATAAGACCCGAGGGCAGACCATTCTTTGGCTTATCAAGTACCACTAGCTTGCAAGGAAACTTGTGCAAACTCGCTGAAGCAGCAGGCCATTCTTTGGCTTATCAGGCACCACCAAGAATAGGACACCAACTGGTATCCGGGCCAGGCCGCTTTCCCACCAGCAATATACATTGTATGATTAGATGTGCATGTGTTGGGTACGTGATGTTGCCCTGGGTAACCAAACCGAAACAAGAGGGCAAACTCCCTCTCCAACACTGGATAAAAGACGCTGAGAAGGAGAGTATCTGATATACTGGTCCAACACATTCATGGCATCATTCATGACATTTGGCCTCAGTAGAATAAAATAACAGCAGGTATTTTAGTGGTTAAAAAGAAATGTTTTGGGTGATCTAATCAAAAAGTACTGAAAGAATAGGGGAAATTTCTTGTTTTCTTTAACTAACATGTCAACTGATGCCTAAAGACAGTAAGTTAAGGATTTCACCAAGGTGGCATGTCCTCACAGGTAGGAATGCAGGACAAAACTTTGTTACATGTCATTCTCTTAAAAAAATATATTTCTCCCTACACTCCAGGTTTACCTCGCTGCATTCAGATTTCAACTTTTGTCATCTGTTTCAGAACCACTGACACCATGTCCTTCAACTGAGAAAGCACGTGTACTCTAAGGAGTGTAGATAGAGGTCTAGGTTTGTGTGCTGTGGGTGTTATAATCTACTCTTCTGTAATTCTTAAGGACTGCATATCAGCACTAAAAAAAGGCTGAGCAGAATTGTACCTTGTGGAGTTCAGATGCCAGGGCATCTACAAATAATTCATAACTGGGATCTTGTCTTATAATAACAATAGAATCTACTTATTATCCTGAGCCTTTACATTTTCACTGCTGAAGGCTCTCCTGTTGGTTCAGGTGGATGCAAGCAAATATTTTACAGCCATTGCACTTTTGCTCAATTGCTCATTTCACCAGCATTCAGCAATGTTCTTCTTATCTCATGAAGGAAGATGAGAAGAGCCATTTTGCATATCTTTTGCACAAATAGCTCCCAGACATAATCTTGATGAGAGTAATATGCTCAGAAATATATTTCCATAAGTGCTAAAAATAGAAACACATTTATCACATTGGGATACCCAACATCTAGAGCAAGGACAAGTTTTTAACAGTGGTCTTAAAGGGGCTAGCAGTTGTTAAATTTTGCTATACATTGCAAGTTTTGATGCAGGGCCAGAAACACTACAAAACCTGTGGATCCATTGAAAAGAATAAATTGGCATTAAAAAAAGAAACAAATTGATTGTTATTCTGCTGCCTGTACCATTGCAAGATGTTTGTTAATCATTGCTATTATCCTTTGTGCTCTGCTTCTTGCCTTGCTGCTATGGGTTTTATTAATGTGGTTTATCTAGACAACTTGAATATCTCATTTCCAGATTCCTTAGCTGGCCTCCAGTGCTATTCTTCTACCACTCGGTGTTAGAAGCACAACCTTTACATTTAGATGTGTAAAAGCCAATGCTCTGGTAAGCAGAACTTGCAAGACTTGTCTATATTGTGTCTTGAGAGTCAGCTCAAGAGCAGAGAGTAGTAGATTTGTCCTCTGTGCAAGCAGCATACTGGAGAGTGCAGTCCAAGTGCAACTGAGGTGCTCTCTGTTGCAAAGGGAATACCGGCTGTCTGAGCATACCCACCAACTCAATCACTGCCAGGCAGTTAGGATGCTGCCACTTACACTGAGCCACATAATTCACGAACATCCTGGAAGCATTTTTGAAGACTTATTTGTAGACCTTTTAGCAATGCCTAGGAGTTCAAGTCTTGCACTGAGGTTCCATCATGCTAGTAACTGATGTGATTAGAAAACAAATTAAGGGCTCTGTCTAGAGGTGAGTTCCTCTAATAATAAACTTTTAAACTAATTTTGTGATTCCCACCTGGACATGTAAGAAGACTTTCATTTCCTTGCAACTTAACATTTAAAACTTGAGCAAGATTGATTCCTACCAGGCTGGCCGCATCTAAGTTTAAAAGTCATTAAAAATTTAATTGTTGTTACTTTTATGTCTGTCTAATCAAATAAGCAGACACTATGTTTGTATTTCTTTCATGAAATATTTCTATTACTTTTATTCATTTGCTGTGTTTTGTAATGACAAAAGATGATTTTTGAATGAAATACTTTGCATTTCTGGAACTGATATTTTGATCTTTTGATTCCCAACTCATGCCTGGGATCAACAGTGTGCGAGATATCTGTGAGATTCTCCAGTGGTGAATATGTCCTGGGACACACCATATCCTCAGCCACTGACAATGTGCAACCAGTGCTTAGATACATTTAGAGCAAGGCCCTTGCAAGATAAAATGTTTGCCTTGATTAGGGAGGACTCCAACATGGTTAGCAGGTCCCCCTTTTCCAGCTGTTTTCTGTTAGAGTGACAGCAGGTATCACAAGGTTTTCAATACCAAAAATATTTGTCGCTTTCCTTTCTGTGATAATAGCTTTCATTCTAACAAAAAGAAGCATTTCTAGCCTTCATGGTCATAGGAAAATCTTGAAAAGCTGCATTCAAAAGGGATGAACATCTGAGGACAAATAATAAAGAACCCAACAGTTATTTTTAAAAGATTCTTAGCTGATTTGATGTGCTTAGGATTCTTTCATAAATAATGAATGCATACAACTAATTCCGTCGGTATTATGACTAAAGGAAAATTAAAGGCAGATAAGATTTTGTCCTGCCCATGCTCTAGACCAACCAAAAAGCCAGCTGTGTTTAATACAGTCTTGAGCTAGGAACTAAGAAATGTTGCATAAACTTGGGCATACTATATATTGTGCTTGCCTATAGGCTTGGCATTGTAGTAACATGTTTGGACCATGAAAAGCAGTTTGAAAGCTATCAATAGTGTCTAGCCATGCAGTCTGTTGAACGAAGGAACCTGGGAAAGGGAAGTTCTTAAAAATATGTGGAGCACAAAAGGCATGAGTTTGTATCTGTCCCCTGTACGTTGTATAGATATAGTCTAGACTCTAAACTAACTCTCCTTTTTTTTTTTCCTCCTATTTTAAGTAGAGTCGATTGTGTTAGGGAAGACCATTGCAACCTGTCATTCCACTTCTTTCATCTTTAGTTTTGCACACAGGCACCCACCCATTACATATGTTTAATGTTATTTAAAAAGACAATAAATCTACTCAATACCAAGTAATAGTGTTTATAAAAGATCTTAGGTTTTAACAACAGAATTCATGTTATTATAAAAATATAAAATTAAACCCAACAACATTCTAAAATAAAATCATAGCAGCAGGATGATAGTAAATGTACTACAAATAAGATATTAAAATTCATGAGGATATTTTTTTTTTATTCTGCAGAATGCTTTTGTTTCTAGGAATTTCATGTTGTCAGTTGGGCTGGAGTTCACTTTGTTCTCTTTTTTTTCCATTTTGATAAATGTGAAGCTCACTTAGCCGTAAATAAGCTTTTCCTTCAATCATTTTTTTTTTTTTTTGCATTTCTGGAAAAAAGGTTTCTGGAGAATATATTCAGTGCTATGTATTCCTAACAATTGGGCTAATGCTTGTAGTTGCCAGTCTGAGACCAAGCATATATATCTAAAGGATCATGAAACAGGGCACTGTGACTTTGGCAATACTATAAACAAGGAGTTGTGGTTTTACTCCAGTCGGCAACTAAGCACTACACAGCCACTCAGTCATCCTCCCCCTGCCGCAATGAGATGGGGGAGAGAACCAGGGAAAAAAAGTAAAACCTATGGGTTGAGATATAGACAGTTTAATAGGACAGCAGAGGAAGAGGAAATAATAATAACAATGATAATAATAAAAGAATATACAAAACAAGTGCACAATGCAATTGCTCACCACCTGCTGACCAATGCCCAGCCCGTCCCCAAGCAGTGATTCCTGCCCCCTGGCCAACTCCCTCCAGTTTATATGCTGAACATGATGTCATATAGCATGGCATAGCCCTTTGGCCAGTCTGGGTCAGCTGTCCTGGCTGTGCTCCCTCCCAGCTTCTTGTGCACCTGGCAGAGCACAGGAAGCTGAAAAGTCCTTGACTGGTGTAAGCACCACTTAGCAACAACTGAAACATCAGTGTGTTATCAACATTATTCTCATCCTAAATCCAAAACACAGCACTATATCAGCTACTAGGAAGAAAATTAACTCTGTCCCAGCTGAAACCAGGACACAAGGGAATAAAACAAGTGATTATGACTTATATGAAAAACTTAGTCAATAGAGAAAAAAAATGTTATTAGGGTATGAGTCATCTGACCTATTTTAGACGTTTCCTTTAGGATGAGATGAACTTGCCCTAGAAATGTCTGTGTCTTTCCACTGGCAATAACAAAGCCTGAGATGATTAACTTGGATAGAAACCTTTGCATTGAGAAATTGGTCATATCTGAATAAGGACACATTCATTCCTGTTGTAGAAATCTGACTATTGACATTCCAGGCCTTACTGCCTCTGCACCTTGCTCTGATGTTAGTGTAAGTGCTGCTAAGAAAGATGAGGGTGTCCTTAATAGGGGTACAAAGAGAAATAAGTGCAAATTACCCTGATTTTTTAATCCTTTAGCTTTAAAAGATTATTTTAAAATTATCTATATACCCACTTGAGATTTTAAAATATATACTGAAATATCTTTCAGTATACATTTTTTATAAATGTATATTGAAACTATTTATCGTTGCTGAATTAGCAACTATATAGTTTCAGTTTAATAAGAGAAATCAGTTATGTGCTTTATCTTCTTGATGAAATGTGAAAGACAATGAGAGATATTTTGATCTTTTCTTTGTCAGTTCACAAGATTTCTTTTTTTATGATAACTGGATTGATGCATAATTGTCTGATATGTATAATTTATATTACTTTGTTTTTACTAATTAGTTCCTGATCTTTTCTCATTCTACTTTTGTAATTTAAATAGTTACTGAGTTATATAATAGTTACCTAAACCAGTGCTTGCAAATTACTCTGAGCTTATTGTTTGGGAATTGATTAAATGTTTGTATCTGTTTCTGTATCTCAGCTTCTCCTTTCTATTTCATCCAGCTATAACTTCTTATTGTTTACTTCATATGTTCTCCGCAGAGGATGATTTTGTTTATTATATTTATTAATTTTTTGCATTGTCATAAATACTCATCACTCACATACCATGAACAGCAGTTTCTCTCATTTTTGTGTTGTTTGCTTCTTTATATAGATTTAGTGACTGTATTTCTGCTTTTTTCCTCCTCATATTGATACATATAAACATTTCAAGGCTGAAAGTACTTGTGGAACTCCAAATGGTATAACCACATTAGAGAAATGATATCTGATCGTCTCCTTTTTTGTATTGCTGAATATTTGAACTTCAATGGAAATTAGTGTTAATTATATAGCATGAAGGAGTTCACCCTTAAGTTTTTATCATATCAGATGCTACTAACCAAATAGCTGACACAAATTTTGCCCGCTTATTGGCCAAGCAGTATTTAGTTTTCCCAGGAGACTGCAGCAATGTTCATGACAGGGGAGTAACATCCATCTGCTAAGGACAAGGTTTTGGCTTCTGACAATGTTCGCCCAGAGGTATCTTCTCAAATAGTTTTACTTGCAAATTATTGGTGTTGATGTAGTGCCTATTCCCCAGCCAAGAGTGGGGCTCTCCTGTGCTGCATACACAACATGAAAGGTCTCTAACCCAAGAGCTTGCAATACAGACTATGGCACAGCTGACACATTCTCTCAGAAGTTGAGAAAAGGGAGGGGATGATCACAATGAGAATACAAGATCATAGTCACTCAGGTCAAGGTACTTTCATGGGTTTCCTTTTTCTTCTTAATAATATGCCCTGAAGGAAGAAAGTGAAGAACTGTTCATTTTAAACTGATGGTTCCCAAATTCTGATTCATGGAACAATTCAATAATCTCTCTTATTTTAAGTGCATGGTCATTTGAAAGAAATTTTGAATGTTAGAAATTGCCCATGTTCAGAAAAAGTTTTGTAAACACTGGCCTAAGCCAGAAAGTTTCTTCTTCTTGGGAGTAAATATTTCAAGATGTCAGAAAAGTTCTAAATCAATTTTGGGGTTCAAGTTCATTTACAAGGTTACTATCTACTAGCAATACATGTTACCGAGTGAGTCTTTTGTTGACATTCCTGTCATAAAATTTAATCAAAGTTCTCATGTGTATAGCATTCTTGAAATGTACACCTAAATGTTATACTGCTTTGCACTGATGGGCTTTCATAGTAAATGGTTAAGGAAGAATGAAGAGTATATTAAGTGATATAAAACTTTTTGGAATGTAGAAGTTCTCCTAAGTTGTAATACATTTTCCTCTTTTGTTTTTTTCCAAAGATAATAAAGGTACATGGAGTTGGGTCAGGGCAGAGGTTGAAGGAGGGAAAGGGAATAGAGGGGTATTGCCTTAATCTATGAATGCAACTGAGATATCAACATGATATTATTTAAAGTAAACATTTGGTGTTGTAAAAAAGATTTTTGACCTATGAGCTGCAAGAAACTTATTTCATGTGAGTGTTTAAAGAATTTTCATTAATACATTACATCTTCATCCAGTTTCCTCAAATTCTCTGTTCTATGCAGAGTCATTACTCACTGTACTAATCTGATAGAGAATGTCACTTCCAAAACCTGAAGTGACAGAATTTCAGAGAAAGCAGCCAAAATGTTTTCCTTACATCTTTTTATTTGGTGTTCTAACAGGAACATAATATGCTATGGATTAGGTGAGTTGCCGACTTCTCTAGTCTAGTATCAGACAACAGCAAATATTACATGCATCAAAGGGTAAACTCTCCATACTGTATGAAGCAACAGAAAGATCTTTTGGTCTCAATTTCATTCCCTGAACATAGGATATCAATAGAGATTTTGTTTTCTTTTTTTTTTGTTGTTTTTATAATTAGCTGTCGTAATGATTGAGAATAAATGTTTATGAAACATAAATGATTCTATGAAGCTTTTTTAATGCTGACAAAAAATCTTCAGTGGCACTGCATGACGAATCTAACACTTCAGAAAACTAAGATTAAATACTTGTTATTCTTGAAAAAAAAATAAAGTCCAGTTGCCTCTGATGTTCTTTCCTTCTTTTTATTTTTTTTTTTTTTTTGTGGTCGGACCTGGCACAAGATCCTTTAGCTTGGGTGCTGAGAAAGGATCTTGATTTCAATAAATCTATTTTTTTCTTGAACTTTCTCCAGTCTTCATTTGTTGGTATGACAGAAAGTTGTTATTCTTAATAAAAAGGAATAGTTATAACAACATTAAATTTTAAGGATCATAAATCGGAGCAAAGAAAATTTTGTGTTGAGGGAAGTTACCAAAATACCTAGTCTTACCACAGCTAATGACAACAGCAAACTGGTAATAAAACCTTGTAGTCCAGTATTTAAACTGACCTGGAACTTCCAGATGTTAGGGTGAGACTTGAGCAACTTCTTATATCTGTTCTCTAGATATGTTCTATGGGCCACTATCAGTAACTGTATGTTGGGCTAAAATGCACTCTTGGTTCTGCAGTTCTTATGATAATTTGTAGAAAAGTAAAGTCATATTTAAAATTATGCTAGTGAACGAGATTGAGATCTATGACTTCATTATGGAATGCGCAGAAATTGTGACATTTTTTGAAGAATAGTGCAGTAGAAAAGTCAAACTCTAATGGCTTGTTTCTTTGTTTGTTTTCTTATTCAACACAAATCATAATATTCTTTTCTAAATGAATATGCCTAGATAACAGAGGAAATAAGGAAGTCCATACTAACCTACCCAGACTGTGAAACAGCTGGGGCAGGGAACATCTCTTTTCAACATCAGTGCTTAAGATGATGTTTCTTCATCTGGGAATTCCTGCATGTAATAACATTCATGTAACAATTCCCGTGTATAGCAGCAACAGCAATGACAATTCTATTTTTACCATATTGCACTTCATCCAAACTTGCCACCTTTTGTATAAAATTTTTCTGCATTCGTCTTGGACTCATGCTACTTAATACTGGATGATCAACAGTTACTTAAGTTAGGAGCTCAGTGCCTAATACCCAAGGGAAGAATAAACACTGCTGAAGCACTGTTCAGGTCTTTGATGGGTTGACTAAGTTTTGGCACCTCACCTGCAGAAAGATGCAATGTCTTTTTTCCCTCACCATCAACTAAAAAAACAAGCCATCAGTAACTTTAAACTTTGGAAGGAGGCCTTAGGAAGACGACAGACACTCTCTATTATAAAAACTTTCTAAGTATTCTTCTTTGTTATTACTATTTTTGAAACCATCCAACACTGAAATGATACAATATTAGGAATTAATTAGGTTTTTTTGAAGCCAGAAGACGCCAGCAAAAATAAAAGTGAAAGTGGCTGAATTTCCCTGCTCACTTTCAGTATTGGAAAACGTAGCTTTTTTTGTTAACTTTATTCAGCTGAATACTATTGCAAAGGAGTTAACAGGTAAACTTTATCAGGATGTTGCTTTATTACAAGCAGCCATTCATTTAAATTTGTACCTGATGAGCATTGATTTTTATGTGCATGCTAATATGTATGGCAAGCATTGTATCAGAAACAGTGAGGAATCAGTAGAATCCAATTTCACTACATTTTTCAAAAATTATTTTAATTGTTTGGGTTTTTGCATTAAAAAGGAACAACATTTTCACTTACAAATAAGTGAAGCCAAATCCTTAAAGCAAACTAAGTCTACAGAGTCTGTCTGACAAGGTACCATATCTGAGCTCAGAGACACTCAGAATGTTGACTGCAGTTAGGTATGCAAAGAACTGGCAGGCAATAATAGACAT
Organism: Nipponia nippon; assembly: GCF_047370975.1. Lineage (NCBI taxonomy): Eukaryota > Metazoa > Chordata > Aves > Pelecaniformes > Threskiornithidae > Nipponia > Nipponia nippon. The sequence goes on along the minus strand of NW_028262290.1, from coordinate 83,502,400 downwards.
GCTGATTTCTTTCAGTTTACAAATAACTGAAAATTTGTCCCATAATTCTTGACACTGCCTTCTTAGGAGAGTCAAAAGGAAAATATAAAAATGCCAGTATGAAACTTGATCATATTGTAGGCCATGTTACATGCCATTTTTGGAACATGCATTGATATATGTTTGATATCCTGGAAGCTGCTGGTATTACATACTCTTGGATACTAGCCCATTTTATCTGCTCTTTGTGAATAGGTTGCTGATATTATTTAGAGTTAGTATTATAAAGATTTTTTCCCTGTTAAAGAGAACTTTAAAGCTTGAAAATCTCTTTTAAAATAATTTCCTGTTTTGACTAATGTTACAATTGCACTCATTGTTTAGGTACTGGTAGTACTGAAAATGTGAGTAAACAGAGTGTGCAAACCTCAAAATACAGTCCTTTAAAAACATATTAGCACACAGACTTCAACCATTCTGGTTGGAAACAATGACATTGTTGGAGCAAAAGTTCAAGCAAAGATGCTTAGTGTGACGCAGGACAGCTAAGTCAAATAATGAAGTGGCTCGGTGAAGATGAGACCGAAGGTAGGAAAAGCCCAGCTTCTCTGGAGTGGGTACAAAGAAAAACATTTAGTTTAAGGCTGTGACATTTAGGGATGGTTTCTTATAGATAAAGAGCAGAAATCAAGGTAATGACTGGTAAAAAGGTCTGTGAGATAGTATGGACTGGCATGCAGTCTGCCAGTTGTACTGGGTCTGGTTGGGATGAAGTTAATTTTCTTCATAGCAGCCAATATGATGCTGTGTTTTGGGTTTGTGACCCAAATAGTGTTGATAAAACACCAGTGTTTTGTCTATAGATGAACAGTGCTTGCACAGCACCAAGACCTTCTCTGTCTTCCACACTGCCCCTCAGTGAATAGGCTGGGGGTGTGCAAGAGGTTGGAAGTGGACTCAGCTAGGACAAGTGACCCAAACTGACCAAAGGGATATTCCATACCATATGATGTCATGTTCAACAATAAAACTTGGGTGGGAGTTTCTCCAAGGTAGCAGTTGCTCAGAGACTGGCTGAGCATCAGTCTGCTGGTGATGAGTGATTGCTTTTGCATCACTTCTTTCTTTTTCTTATTTTTCTTCACGTATTAAACTGTCTTTATCTTGGTGTTTTGTTTTGTTTTGTTTCTTGCTTTTCACCTTCCAATTCTCTCCTTCATCCCACTGGCAAAAAGTGAGTGAGCAACTGGGTGGGGGCTTACCTGACAGCCAGGTAAGCCAACTGACCAAAAGATAACCTTTGTTCTTATGTACTGGTGAAATAGGTTTATATTGGGTCATGCCTTTGTGACGCAGGACCGTGGTGGTTCTGATCTATATAAGGAGTCTTAAAGCTGATTTCAGTGAACTGCTAAACATGTCTTCCCGCTATTGGAAAGGCCTATGGTTTCATGTTTTGTAGGAATAAGGTGTCTCTGCGAGCTGAGTTCAGATTTCCTCTGTACTGAGGAACTGTCCTAACTCCTGAGCACTGGAGTGAAAGTGAGCCACCACATCCTATGACTCCAAATACAGGACACTGGCTAGGATGCTGGCAGAGGATGTCCAGGCTGCTGCTGTTCCACTACATTCAGTACCTGGTATTAGCCGGATTAAAGCTATTGCACGTATGTCTTCGCATGCAGCAGTTACACTTCTAGGAACAGTGTAACTAAGTTATTAGGTACACGCAACATCTTCCTACTATCAGTGTTTGTGCTGAAATCAAGAAGTCAATCAGGTCAGTAAAGTTAATCAGATTTGCAAATATATGCAGGACAAGGGTCTTTGTGAAGAATACATGTCATTTCATTTCCTGTTAATACCCTGATAGATCATCCTGAGGACTTATAGGCATGAAATACTGTAACACAGGTTGCCCTCTGACTCTCCATAACTATAAGATATGACTAAATAGATATGTCTTGGTACTTTGCTAATGGGAGATGATAAAAAACAATGGCAGTTTTCTTCATAGTGCACATGGTATCAGACAGTACTATGTATTTAGAAAAGAAGTCATGGCTTCTATAAATTGGATAATTACGCACTCTTGGCTGCTGTAAAGCACCGATAGAAAAATGCGGTTTTGTCTCGACATTGCCGCTGTAGCGCCATCCAGCGTCGCGCTTCGAAAAGACCACCTTCTCCACAGTTTTGAGAAAAACACCCTCGTGCGCCTGCGCAGGGACTAAAGGCGCGAAAAGAGCAGCGGCGGGGGCAGCACGGCCGTGGCGAACCGCACGTACGCATTTGTGATCCGCGCATGCGTGAGAGCCCCTATGGAAGGAGCACACGTGCCCCTCGGCGGGGGCGACGCGCGAGACCACTCCTTCCGTTCCTCCCCACCCCCCCACCTCCACCCCCTTCGGTCCCCGACGAAGCCTGAGGCCACGGAAGAGCCAGCGGAAGATCATCGGACTCGAAGTGGTGGTGATAAACTCCTCCTTCTCTTTCTCTCTCTCCCCTATTCTTTTCCTCTCCTCCCTTGCCCTCCCTCCTCCCTCCGTTCTCTTCTCCCCTCAAATAAAAGTAAAAGGTTGTACGACATCTGACCGATTCCAGCGTCTTAATCTTGTCCTTGGGATAGTATGGAAACCTCCCCCGACACTGGATCGGGACAGCTGCCTTGCTTTCTTTCGATATTTCTTGAAAATTCAAGTCTTATTTTATCCATCATTGTTGCAGGACATGTTAATGTAAACAACTTTGAGTTATTTATGAACTTTCAAATGCAACACATGTATTTTCTGTGATGCTAATACTAAGAAACCCAGTTAATGCTTCTGACGAGTGCCAATAAACATAACTTTAGAAATAATTATTTCAGATAACTACAAAAAATAATGAGGATTTGATTCTGTGATGTTCTGAAGTCAATAACTCTGAAAATGAAAGGAAAATTTAGACTGATATTTGCACAAAAAGTAACGTGTTTGGCTATATCATTCATCCTTTCTCAGCCATCTTTGTTCTTATACTTAGAAATTGTCTTTCAGCTTTCCAATAAGAAAACTCTACATAGAAAAATTTGACAGTAATTCTATTTTTGTTAAGGAGAACAAATATTGCGAAGGTCGTAAATGTGGCCTTTTGGGTACCAGCAACTTTCTTCCTATGGTGATTCGTAATATTAGCTCACTTGACAGTCGAGAAAGAAAATAGAAATGTTGACAGCTGACAAAACCTTTTTTAATCCAGCACTGAATTCATTAACTCATAAAAAAAGAAAATAATAATCCTAAGTGCACTGCTTTAACTGAAAGCTAACACACAAATGGATGCATCTGACATCCTTTAAAAAACACTGAAGAAGGAAGAGAGCCCATGAAAGTGATTCTTACAGAGAAATTCTATGAAATATAATGGAATTTGACAAACTTTTGTAGACTTCTAAACAAGTTAGAGAAAAAAAGAAAGTGAGAGATTCTTGTTATCCTAAGAGATTCTTGTCATCCTATTATGTAGAATCGTTAAAAAAATACTATGACAAGCATCTCATTTCCTGAACAATTTTCCTCACAATTTTCCTCACAATTTGTGAGACCTTTGGAATCCTTATTTTTTTATTAATTTTGTATGTATTCAATTTCTTGGACACAACTGAGCCCGTACTGTACCCACCAAGTAGCTGGAGAGACATTGTGGTGATGCCATGTTGCCTTGAGGGCTGGCGGCTCCACAGCACTGCCAGGCTCCCTGGGGCCCTGCTACTGGCACTGTCAGGGGCTCCCCAGGTCGATCAGGGGACCTGGGCCTGGCAGCCAAGACCCATCCCACCCCCTCAGCCAGGAGCAGAGCAGATGATTTTCAGTTTTAACAAAAAGAAAATAGGAGTGTTGGGAGAGGGAGGGATTTAGGGAAAGTATTACGGAGCGTTGTCATCCGTGTTGATACGGACTACACCTCAGCTCAGGATTTTTACCATGACTATAGTGTTCCAGTTTCTGTGGATTCAACACAACTTTGGTTCATACCCATATTGATGCAATTCACTGGCATTCAGCATGCAACGTGTCTCTCTCTTAAAAAATTTCAAAGCTGTGACTCCCCAGTAAGAGTAATTGATGAAGTGTAGAACAATGGAAATGATCTGATTTTGCAAAGGAAGTTAGAATCTTCTTCTATATATGTTGAAATAGATATGTATAATGTAAACTTATATGTTTCATTAAAAGAAAATATTAATAAATTTCTGTTACTGCAATTGTATGCGAAGCTCACAACTCTGTTGTGTTTAGATAAACCACTGGCATGTTTTAACCCAAAAAGAGACATTGGTACCTGTACTGAACTAGCCGTGATTGCAGAAGGGTCAAGATCTTTAAGTGGTCAAAAAGCCTGGACCACAGTTAAGGCCACTGAGTTGGGTTTTCATTCTACTAGCAGTATGGAATGTACTTGATAAATCCTCTCAAATTACATGTCAGTATGCATGTGCAATGTTGCACGTTTATTTGTAGGATCAGAACCTTGCATCCTAGCATTCATAAATATATCCACAAAAAAAGTGTTTTTCTAGAAACTAATAATCACAGAAATAGGCATAGGTGCATAGATGAGTAACAAAAAAGCTTCTATGTCTGTTAGCAATGATTAATAACAGACCTCTGAAATCCTAGAATACAATAATTTTCAGATTTCTTATTGCTAACATGGATGACATCCCATGGGTTGCATAGCTTGGCATGGTGGTGCTTATAAAGTTTGGTTGCCCTAGGAACACCAGTAAAACTCCTTTAGGATTTAAAATATACATCCCACCAATCTTTTTTTTTCTGAGGTAATAATGCCTTCTTAGTCATTTGAAAGAACTAGCAATATGAAGTAATATTTAAGTTAACCAATACATTAATCTCTCTAAACCAATTAAGCTATTTTTCAATAAAGCAAATAATTGGGTCGAGAACACAGCTTATTTATTCTTGAAATTAAAATCTGACACTATAAAGAAATGAGCATGTGTTACTAAAAATTTCAGCTGTGAGCTAATCAGTGTTTAACTGGCTGTAGAGCAGCAGTGCAATCCGCATTACAATCTGTTACTGAACGTGGTGCTATTAAAAAAAGGTCAGTTAAACATGAAATGCTACAGAGAACTGCAATTATGAAAGTTAAACCAGAGTCATGCTATTCTAAAGAATAATCTATTAAAAGGATGTAATTCTAAGGGATTGCATATTACAGAGCAAATATCTGTGATCTGCAAAAGGCTGCAAAGTAAACAATTAAATAAATGGTTAAGTGAGCAGTTCACCCATGTGAACATTTTTCCCCTCTGGATTTGTGTTCCAAGGATGGACTCTGTGTGGATTGCTTGACATATAATCAGGGCAAAATTCCTGAAGCAGACTTTTCCACAGTGTAGGACTTTCCTTTTTCCCTTGTCTGTTCACACAAACGTGATACCTAATTAATGCCTTTCTTTCACTTATCTTTCTGTGATTTGGTTGTAATTAGCCAGCGCATTTTAAAAATATTAGAGGAGGCTAGCAGATAATAAAACAAACAACATAAATGAAAAGAACATATGATCACTTAAACCTTATTTTAATTTTTTTTTTGATCTATCTCCACATATAAAACATGGGTTCCATTTATTTCAGTGAAATATATTGAATGACAATTTTTTTAAAGAAAACCCAATGAACTCAAACCAGCAGATTTTGTTTTATTCTCTAACTTACAATGGATATTTTGTCAAATCATTCATTATTTTTATACTTCAGCAGACTGAGAGGGCACAGTGATTTGACAACTTTTCTTCACAGGCCCTACAGAGATGACATATTGATAACACATTATTTTTGCTTATTAGCAGTGCTAGTTATTCGTGCTGAGAGAACAGAGACATGGAACGAAGTCAACTTTATTTTCATAGAATCCATAATGTATACTTTTTTTTTCTGAATGAGCAGACTGATGATTTCAATGTGGAAAAGAGACCTACTCAAATTAGTTTTAAACTAGCTGGCCTAGGTACCAAGAGCAGTATGGACATGACAGCACAGAACTTGGTGTGAACAAATTACTCGAGCACTGGTCAGGATCCCAAGAATGGTTTTACAGCTTGTGTTGTGTTCTTTGGTCTTTCAGCTACTTTACTGTTGTCGCCTATACTAGATCATTGAAAGGTAGTTTGCATTTTGACAACAGAAGGTACAATCATGCTTTGACTGCAAGGTAGATTTACCATCCACAATACTGTCCAGTGGACTGCATACAGCTGCAGTGACCAAGCTGTACAGAACACAGTGGACAGTATTTTGACCTTGACGAAACAAGGTGGATTACTTTTAAACCTTAGGCATCCCTCCCTTCTTTTTTTTTTTTTTCCCTCCTTTAGAGTGGCTCAACATACGTACATCACATGATTGGAACTTCTGCAGTTTGGTTATGTGGCAGACCTGTAGTGAAATGACTTTAGGAGAAAGGTACTGTAATCCAGGAAAGTGCAGCTCACCTTGTGATGAAAAGCTGGACAATGGTTAGATATATGTCAGAACATCAACATGTTCTCTGTTAAGGCTGACCACAAATTCAGTCTATGTCCCTGGTTACCAGAATAAAAGAATAGATTAGAAAACTTGAAGCATGGTGGGACCCTCTAACTTTGTTTAACAGCCATCATCTTGTCAAAGCTGCCAGAACCCAGATGACCCAGTGAAAATACATAACTAGACTTTGTTCAATAAACATGGGTAGTTGAACAGCAATGTTTCTTTGTGGCTTTTTATATAAAAGCATAAGATGCCAAAACAGCCCACCTGCTTCCCAAAGAGCCATTGGAGCTTTTGTAACCTCTGGAAATGTTTCTATGTGACATTCTCCTAAACTTGTGCACTGCCAATACAGGAGTGAATTAATCAGACACAACTGGTCCTTCTGATGGATTTCGTGAAACAACATGCTTGGGATTTCCAGCTGCTTGTAGCAGAAGCACATGGCTCTAGCTAATGTTCACTGAGAGAGGCCTTAAGTGAGCAGCAAAGGTTGGCAAATTTAAATTAGATCTGATGGTCATGTGCCAAGGGAATGAGTCTTTACAGACCCAGATACCTCATCTTCAGGCAGAGGAAAGGGATCTGAGATTTTAAGTGTCTTTCCCAGTGAGAAAACTTGCTGGGATAACATCAGTTTTGTTATTACTGTATTTTATTTTCTAAGGTAATTTAGAGCTTTCGAAAATAAATGTAAGAAATGGCTTTTCGTTTTTTAATATTCAGGCTTGTCTAGAAACATATATTAGATGTGCAAATTTTTAGTATGCAAATTAAACACCTGATAAAGGCCTGTGTGAAATATGTCAACTTAATATGAGGTACAGAAATACCTACTTGGCAAAAATACAGCTATGTGTCGTCCCAGGTTGTGCTCCATTTCGCATGTCACTTTGAGTCATTGCTCAGCTTGCTGTACAGAAACTGCCAATGATAGAAGCACTGAACTGTCATAGGGAATAAAAATAAGAAATACTGTTTTGTGGATTTCATTTTCAGTCAGTTGAATTAAGCAATATTTAGAAAAAATGAACTCGCACAAGAATAGTGATAATAGCTAACAGGCTGCTAGACTGCTGATAGAATCCAAGTTTTACGACTTTTAGCAACACACAAAATGTGTAGCTGTATTGCACAGTTCTGTCAGGTCAATTCTCATTCTTTTCAGTTTTATTAGCGTGCTGAACACCTTAATCTGACAGTAGAAGTAATGCAGCAGTCTTATTTGGTGATGGTGTCTAGGTATTTATTTTTTGTGACTAGTATCTAATCTGCCATAAATTCTAGTAATATGCTTTTAAATAAAAATAATGAAGTGGCACTACCCGAGTAGTATCTGAAACATAGAAAGAAAAAATATTATACAGGAGTTATATGCTATGTTAAGTTTCTCAATCATAAAATAAAGTGATTCAACAGCAACAGAAACACAAGTGGCATTTTGCATCTTATTCTTGTCTGTTAAAGACAAATAAATAAATTCATTTGTAGAGAGAAGTCAGCCTGGGATCTGATTTCCTCTGTGTTTTCTCAGAAAAGCTTGCTTTCTTGTACCTGCAAATTCGTGTGTGTGTGTTCTACCCAAAGAACATAATTTAAGAAAATCTGAAATAAAGTGGGTAATGTATATATTTTTGAATCATTAGCTTGCCCAAAATGTACATAAGAAGTCTATTGCAAAACACATCTTCTCATGACTGTCTTTCTTTCTATATTAAGTTTTACGGTAAGTAACAAAAACACTTGCAGATTTTCTAAATTAATTTTTCTGCTCACTATTTTGTCTTCTCTCTTCACATTGGATTCCCTCAACCACCCCCCTTAATATTATCACCAGAGGAAGAAGGAAAGGAGAAGGTAAGGGTTACAAGGGAAGTCTGCACCCTCTCTTATAAAAGGAAAAATTTTGCAGGTAATCAGCAGATTCTTCTGAAATATCAAATGCTTACTATCTGATGATGAATTATCCTCACAATATAGTAACTTCATTCTTTGAGACACTTAAATATGGAAGGATTGGAGTGTAGTCTCCAGCTGATTATTTTAATCCCCTGGGTCACAGAAAGACCAACTGCTTTGCTTCAGATGTTAACAGGATGAAGGAAGAAACTCATTTTGCACATCCCAGACTAATCCCCCAAACACTGAAATTTTCCTTCTTCACATGTAAGATCATAGCATAAGTAGATTGTATCAATGGACCAAAAAGAACCGAAATACTCTTTGAGGGTACTGCAAGGTAAAATCTGATAGTGGGTAGGCTCCTAGACATGCAGGAGAACTCTCCCAGGAATCTAGCTTATGAACTGGACAGGAATTTGGTGCAACTCAGAAGCTGTGCAATGGCAAATAAAAATAAAACAAACAAACAAATAAATAAAACAAAAATTTAAAACTTGAGACATGGGGATACAAAGCCAAAATGGAGTTTTGTACTGAATTAGCAGCTGCCTTTTTCTCTGCTGTCTGCACACAGAAACCAGAAATTTCTGTTTTTCATATCACTTATTTCGAAGTTAGTTTTGTAGGTACATCGTTGTATGAGCCTAAGTCCCGTCAGATGTTAGTTGTTATGCAAATAAAAGGCAATGATTCTATATTTAGTAATACTTTTAGGATTGCTTCAGAAGGGTATTGTATGACTTCATGAGCATTTCACACAGCTGCCTGATTCTGTTAAAACATCTTCAGAATATAATTTATGCTGCTGCAGAATTCAAAATATCTCTTACATAAACTGTGTGAGTCTTGTTACTTTACATGAACTGTGTCAGATAATATATAAATGGCCAAACAGACAGAAATTTTAGATTTGTATAAATCATTAAGTAGTTCTTTTTATATTTTTTAAATGAAGTTCACTGCCTGATTTGACAAAATGAAAATTCAGATTTTAAAGATCATTCAATCTCAGCAATACTAAAAAATTTCACAATTAGTTTTCCGGAATATATCACCTTTGATGTGCACAGACCTTTCTGAAGTCTTAAGCTACACTCAGCTCTGCCAGTCTTTAGAAAAATTTTTTTACTTACTATCTTTTGATAGGTGTGATTATCATAAATATCTCTTACTCTGTTCTTTTTAATTTTCAACAACTGACATTATAAACACTTCCTATGTGCTTGCTTCATGTCATTCTATCTCTTATATTCTAATTAACCCTCAGATATATACAGATTGACATTTTGATTCACATCATGGCTGAATTTTGATTAACTTTCAGCTATTTGTTACTCAGAATAGCTTTCAGTTTTTCAGTCAAGTTTGGAACTGAACCATTGTGAAGAGATTGTTTTTCATAGCATTCCAGCCTAGCAGAAGACTTTTATTGTTTTGGAAACTCACTTAAAACAATAAAGGCACTACACAATCTGGACATCATTCTGCTATTTACTTCTTAAAAATACCCGTTGCTTCACTCAAAATGAGTGAGTGAAATACAGTCATATCGTTTTAGCTACCTTCTCTGAATATTTATCCAGAATTGGCTTGCTGCTATGCCATGAGTAAGTGAACAATCTCAGAAACTGTTCTTACTCCACATGAGGCAGATGGCAGTAGTATCAAGTCCCAGAAGACTTCCAGCTTCTGTCATGGCTATAATCACCTCTGAGCCAAACAAGTATTTAAGAAGAGTTTGAGAGATGTGCTCATTTAGCACAGTGTGAAGAAGAAGAGAGTGAAAAAGTAAGTTGTAGAAAACTCAAACTCTTTGAATGCCTGGCCAGTATGTTAACACAGCTTTGATTGAAAGAGTTAACTATTTCCAATCAGGTATGCACTCATCCAATGAGATAAGCTAAAGTAGAGAAACTAATTGCTATTCTCTTCCAGATGGGAAAAGACTGAGTATTGGTTTTGTTAGTCAGAAAATGGCTTTGCAGCAGATGAGCATTCCAATTGTAAAGTGTCAAAGCTAGCACTGAGTGAAATGCTTCTATTTGTAGCAAGATCTTAGTTTTGTTTGCTACCATATTTTCATGTCTATAACAATTTTCATTAGGTTTTCCTCAGTTTTGCTCTGCATTTAATGAACTGGGGAGGATATTAGAGTGACTAACACTAGAGTACTTTCAGAAGTTTGTACTCTCATATTCAATGAAATAAACCTCTCTAAGGAGAGATTCACAGCACCTGATTTACACAACAGGTGTGATTTACGAAAAAGGGACCCAGATTTGCCTCTGTGTATTATTCTAATCTTTAAAGGAGCGGAGTTTCATTGCTATTAAAGGAAGAAGCAGGAAGAAGGCAGAAAAACCTCCCCTTGACCCTTTCCATGTGACCCAGTTGTTTGAATTCAGTGGGAATAATAATCTTGTCAGTCCTTTTCCAGGACAGCAGTTGAGTCTGACTTCTACAGGCAACTGAAATAGTATTTGATCAGAATTAAGGAAAAGATTAGCGTTAGCAATTTACATTACATTTGATAGGCCAAAAGCCTAGCTTCAAATTTATATATCACTTTTAGGCGTATTCCTGAACAAACCCAGATGCATCCTAAAAATAATATTATTCTTAATAATCCTCTAGAAGATTAGACATTAGACAGGCGAAAAAGCAACTTACTACAGGCTAAGACTAGCTTAATGAAGTGACCACTTTGCAAATCTCTGTGCAAAAGGCATCATAAAACACCTTTTCTGGGTGACATTTATTTGTGAATAATTGTGTAGCTAAGTTTGATCCAGAATGGCTTAGTTACATTTTGGATATTTTTATTCCTCCTTACTGGTAGCTGGTCTGAATAGTCCTTCCATAAGCTAATTTTCCAGGCTCTTCTTCCCTATTTCGTTATTTTAATCTTTAATGCTCCAAATATCAGGTCCCTGGATATCTTTGACAAGGAAACTTGTGTCCAGATTCCCTCACATTCCGCTACTTCCAAAAATGGGGGGGAAAAAAAAAAAAAAAGAAAAAAAGGCAAAATGGAAGACTGGCAACTTTACACATTCTGTAACCATCTGACCCCCACTTTTTGTTACTTCACATTACACATATTCCACCATGGCCACTCCAGCCTATTTTTCAGTGTCATTGGGAAACTTACAGTCTGCTTACTTACTGGTACTAGAGAACATGGACTTTTGGAGGCAAGAAGAAATTTGTACACAACTTTTTGGTAAAGGCTTTGGAATCATAATTTTCAGAGGAAATGGGAAGGGGTGGGCTGTCATACTTCTCCTAAGATTCAAGCCCATGACACATGCTGGTTTCTTCTACTTACAAAGGCAGCTTCTCACCTTCAGTTGGATAGCATGAAAGTTGGTAAGTTGTAGCACCTTGTGAATAGTTCTGCCTAGAACTGTTTTATCCTGCACTTTTCATGATTTCCTAGGATGCATGTTGCATGTTTCTTTCAATTAAAAAATGGTCTTTTGTTAATGTTTCTAGAGTGATGGGATATGGTGGACTGTAAATTGATGGCAGAGGCTCTGTTGACAGAGGGGAGGCAACTGAAGTGTATTTACTTAGGCTATAAAAGGAGGAAGTGTTAACAGGCCCTAGGCAGGGCAGTGGTTGTGTTGAGACACTTCTGCAGAAAGCAGAGGCCAGATCTCAGAAGTATAACAAAATTATGTTCCTTTCATAACAACATTTTTGCAAATTACAGCTGCATTATTTTTGGCAGTTTTTCATAAAACAGAATGACGTTGCAATGTGAGACGGCTCATGAACAGCTTTAGGAATCCAAGTATTGAGGCTTAGTGCTGGTACATCCCTGGGTGCTGGTATAATCATTCTCTTCATCTCCCAAAGATAAAGCATTGAGTCATAAATCCTTATCATCACAGGAACTGGAGCAAGCTGTTCTAGAAACCAAGGATGTCATGCACAACCCAGATGGCATGGATTTGATAGCAGTGGACTGCCCATTATAATCCATCACTGAGATTAGTTCTCTCTCTGTTGCTGCTTTTTGCACAATGTATGAGCCCTTTCCCATCAGTCATTACTCTGCTCACACATCCAGATCATATGCTACATCTTCCACTCATCCATCATCATCCACTACAAGTTCTGAGGTTTCACCAGTGCCCAACCCAAGCTCAAAAATTCTCAGCATGTTTTCTCATATGCAGACCTCAAGGATATGAAATTCTGTTTTGTGTGGGGAAATTTCAGTTTTATTACCATGTTCTTCTGGGAAATGACAACGTGAACAATCTGTGGTCTGGGCTGCATCCGTGTGCCTCTGCAACATGTACTTTCATTTGTTGTAGTAGTGGTGGTAGCATGGTGCAGGGAAATCAGTGGCTCTGCTTTCCAGGGCAAAGGTTTAGCCTCAGAAGCTGAAAGCTGATCACCTGAAGGAGCTCCCCATGGACATATCATAGTGCAATTGGACTGGCTTTTTACAAAGCAATGGGACAGCACTAGTGGAGAACAGGCAGCAATGCAACTTCAACTACATGCTGGGCCATTTACAGGAGCACTCAACGTAATTAGTGCTTCAGGTGCTGGAATAAATTCAACAAATATTGCATAAATATGTTTACATACCATTGACTGGTTCAGATTTCTTCTGTCTGGTTATGTGCCAATGCATACGACCTTAGTGAATCCAGAGGAAGAGGAAGGAACAAGCAAAAACTTTCTTGTCCTTTTCCTTTTAGTCTCCAGATACACCTTTTATTTGATACACTTCCATGGTCAAAGCTAGGAGAGTCCTGTAGGCTTTCTGAGCTTTATGCAAAAGTAGTTTTGGAAAACTTGCAGAGTGCTCATATATTTTTTTTACTTCTTTTAAAAGCATTCTGATTTCATACAAAGTTTATGGCAGATAGTAAAGCTGATTATATACCACTCGGATGAATATGATTCTGCTACATAAAATTCATATTTCATACACTTGGAACACAGGGACTATGAATTCATAATGATTACTGCTACTTCTGAACACTACTGTGGTTGCAGAAAGCACTTTGTTATTATCTACTACTTTAATGTTTGGAGAACTTCACCTGTCTAGTAAGGTAAAACTAAAGTAATACAAACCCTTCTCTTTAAACTGAAGTGTTTTCTGTTGAAATGTTCATAAATAGCAGAGCTGAAAAAGGTCACCATCAGCAAACACTATTTATTCAAGCCTTAATAATTCCTAATCCTTACATCCTCCTACTGTTGGAACAATGATGACTCAAATTCATCTTAGATTCAGGTGAAGCATTTCTATTTCCAAGAATTATTTCACTAGGAATTTTACACTGGATTCAAAGCGTTTCATTATTAAGTTTTCTCTGATTCTTCACAAATGTCTTCAGCAGTAATGACATAAATTTGAACTTGGATAAATTAGTATTTTTGTTAAATAATTTTAAATTAATATGTTGGTTTGTATTAAAGTCACAATATATTCCTTAAGAAAGAATATTTTGCTAAATTAGTCACTCTTCCTTTTTCTTTAACTTAAGGCAGTTTGTAAAGATTGGATTGAGTTTTCTTTAAAGATTTCCATGTTTTCTCTTTTTGACCAAAGGAGATCCGAAGATCAAATGTATTAATTTTCAGTAATAATGTAGAGACAGTATCTTTGTTTACATTTTCTGTTGTTAACCTGATGCAAGTTTAGAGATATATAAAACAGGTATGCTGCAAGGCTACACTTGATTAGTTCTATTTCTTTCATCTCTCTTGCACTTTTCTAACCCTGCCACATTCCTGAAGAGCCTTGAATTCAATGAAAATATCATATGATTGTTTATGCACTTACAGTTAAAGCCCGTATTTCTGAGGCATAATTTGTAAGGGCTTATCCCATATTTTTTTCCTGATATGAAACTACTTCCTGATAGAACAGCTTCCTTACTCTCCTTCCATCTTCTTGCTGACTTCTAGAATCACCTTGGATATTTGGATACAATCACTCTTTTGGTCTCTTAAAATAAATGCAAATCTAGTCATACATTACAGAAGATGCAAGGTGACAATTAGAGCATGTAATCCGGCTGAATTTAGTATTGTGTTCTGTATCGCACCCTGAGCTAGATATACATATATACATATGTCTCAGTCTCCCGTTCATATATTGAAATACTTGAATTACATCATACTTACAAAACTAGGAAAGAAACCTCCATTTTAATGACACCTGCAAGTTAGTTGGCAGCTTACCTTTACACATCTCCAAGCTCCCAAGCTAGTAAGTAAAAGATTCTGTCCCATGTGAAAACAGTATTAAATATTTATTGTTGTTATATGAAAGTATCTGATTGAAATATCCATCTTTCAAAAGGAAGGAAAATGCACATAAGAAATCATAATGAGGACTGTTACTTCTAATTGAAATTATTGCCATATGCAAAGGAATATTTCTGCAAATGTTAATCTCTTGAGTGTAAATCTTCCTAATACTCCAAGTCTCATTTCCAGTGTATAGCCCATAGAACTCAAGTGAGTGGTAAGCATTCAGGACCTCTCTTAAAAAGGCCATTATTGATTTTCTATGGGGTTAAAAGAAAGCAGATCCTGATTTAAAAAAAAAAAAAAAATGTTCATATGGTTTCATTTTATCTCTTATAGCATTAGAAAGTTTTGTTTTGCTTTGCTTTGTTTTCAAACAGGATAGGAAGGTTTGACCCTCAAAAGCTTTACACTCAGATGTCAGTTCAAATAACATTCATAAAGATTTTTGCCTGAATCTCTTGTGTCACTATAAGCTGAAAATATCAAAAGATCAGGTTCTCTCCTAGGATTTATAACACCTTTGCTATCTTCAGGGACACTCAGTAAAATTGATCCAAAGTAAGTTGGCGTGTGAATTTAAAATTAATTGGTTATCTCCACTAAATCTTTGTGTGGACACTGATTTAAGATTAAAGTGGTTTTAACTTATCTTTATTAACTCCCTAAGTTTCCAAATAAGAGTTTAATGCCATTAAACTAACCAGATTTGACATTTTGATTAACTTTTCTGAATGTTTAGGAAAGAGAAGTGCTCACTTACAGAAACCTTACAAGCAGGAGCTGTTCCTTTACGGTATTTCAATTCTGTGTCTGTAAAGAAAAAGATATGAAACGTGTGAACATTTGTTTCCTTTAAATGACTGAATTTGATCTCAGTTAAGAATGGCCTCAGATTAGGAGAGATCTTATTCCATCTACAGCAATTTGCCCATGCATTATTTTATTGTTGTCTATCTGTTCATAAGTACATACCCATTCCTTATGGGATCTGCCAGTCATTATTTGAATTGAGTAGTCTTAAAAAGACCAACAAGGGCAGAATCATTCTCTTTTCAGGCAGAGCAATTTAAGAATGAATCATTCAGTCAACACAGTATCTGAGGAAACACAACTGAAGATCATATACTGATATCACTCTCAAAAGATCTTGACTCAGGAACTATTAAAGTCACTCTGCATCTGGAAGCTCATTAACAGCTAATTTTTGCTTCCTTTTAAGAGTTAGTGAAAAGGTTATGTTACAAAACCATCTACCTTTGATTCCAAATGGAGAAAGGTATAAAATCATGTTTTTAATTATATTTACTTCCAGCACATAAGCAAAATATGAACCTTATTGTGTTTTTAAAGATAAAAATGGAGGGAGCTTCCAAACTTCAGCTGAGATATATCTCTTTTTTGCAGATCTTTGTAAAGCAAATCACTTATTTGCACACTGTGTTGTCAGCTACTGAGGTGCCACCTGAAGTATTCTGTGATACATGCTGAATTTTATTTTCAATTTTTTTAACTGTAGTTCTGTTCTCTTTTTTTCATATACCAAGTTGAGGCAAAGATAAGGTTCTGTTACAGGTTTTGGTTTTGCAAATCTGTTGGGGATTATATCCTTAGAAACACGAGATTTTGTACCATGGAAGTATAGGGAGAACTGCCATGCAAATAAAAATTTCTGGAGCATGAAAAATCCCTTAAAGTTAACTGTTCTTTGAGCAGGCCTAAATTTTAAATGTATTTTACTTGCAAACGAAAATAACATGTTACATCAGATTGAGAGACTGAAATCAAACTATGGGAAAATAGTTCAGTTTGGATTGTCTTATGTCCAACTGAGCTATATGCCACCTTTGGAAATCAGTGTTTTATTCATGGGACCTTTTTTATCATTATTATTATTATTTTAATGAGACATAAGCATCCCTTAAGACATGTTGACTCAGTGCAATTATACCAACGTTGAGATTGTTCGGCCCATTTTTAAGAGGGTCTGAGAATCACGGGAAACTATTCTTGTGGCATTGCACTGACCAGAATGTCCACACCACATACTCATCTGCAAGATTGTCAGGTGATGTTCTGCAGAAATCTGTGTAATTGAATTTCATTTGTCTGTGCTACAGGCATAATAATGATTACAGCATATCAGGCTGTAATCAGCACGGAGATCAAGACAGAAGTTAAAACTTACTGGAGAAACTTGGTTGATATTCCATCATGAATCTGTGTCAGGCTTTGTGGATAGTTTTCTACTAGTGCCAGTTAAAAGCTAGCACAGGTCTGCCTGCATTAGTATAGTTGCTTGCATGACTAGCCCAGACAGAAAATTGTAAAAGTCACTTAATGCTGGCTAAAACTGAAAGAATTTAGGAAATATGGAAATGGAATAGGCTAACAAAATCTAGAAGCTGTTACACTTTACTAACACTCCCCCTCTCCCATGTTTGCAACCACTTATTCACAGTCTTTCACAAATCATTTTCACAAACATGGGTTTAAATGATTGTGTTGTGATTGAATCCAGTATTATATCATTATATGTTTATTCATGGATAAAGACAGGAAAAAAGAGAAGTAAGGAACTAAAAAAACCAAACCAAACCAAAACAAAAAACAACACATAAAAATTAGCTTGGTAGACCAAGTATGTTAGAAAATAAATTATATAGAAATTTAATTTCTTTTCTATACGATTCTAGGTGTCATACCATTTCATAAACTATATCCCTGTGTAGCACACTGTGTAATATTCTTGCTTAATGAAAATACTAAAGTCAGCACAAATGTCTGCAGTTTTCAAGTAAGTAAAATTTAGGTATTTGCAAAGTATCAATTTATAATAATTTGAATTTTTAAATTTAAGAAACCTAAGGTGTGCAACTACTACTTAGATACAAATAGGAATCTCACTACTGCGTCAGAAAAATTGAAACATCATTCCTGCCAGACACTGTCTACAGACAGCTAGTCAGTTGACTTAAGCAAACAAGACAGGTACTTCTGAACAGGCACATGATTGCTGTAAATTGACAAAACAACTGAAGTAAAATAAAAACTGATTTAAAATACTACTACTAAGCTAAACTTTTGATTTTGTTGTAGCTCTTTATAGTCTCTGTTTTTTATAAAATGCTTCCTTTATCACCCCTCCTTGCAGTTGTATATATACTGGAAAGTTATCAATTTTTTATCAGAAACTTTACAACATTTTTCAGCAATTCTGTTGGAAATAAAGGTAATTATATAGTATTAATTTTGCTGCTAGTGCATGAGGTCTAGGTGATTTTGTAACTAATTTCTGTAATCACTAGATTTCCCACAGAAATAATCGCCGGTTATCAGATTTACTGAAGAGAGAGACAGGGAGGAAGGGAAGGAGGAGGCAGAGAATTATTAATAATTTGACAGAGAAAGTCCAACACATGGCTGAGAAACTTGTCTATTTTACCACTTTCTTTGTCTCTTACTTTTTCCTTCTTCTTACCTGTTGCCTTAATTTTATGAGACTGAGGACAAATGCTAATGAGTCTATAATTGGCCTAAACCCCGGAAGATTGCCTTGGGGAATTTATATTTCAAATGCAGGAATTAAATTTTTGCAGATAATTAGGAGGTCAGTTAAACTAAATAATTTCCTGCTGCTGGTAGCCATATACAGTCAAATGCAACCTTGTTTTACTCCTACATACACCTACTTCAAAATTATGTGTAAAAAGGTTGAGATTTAAAAACAGAGTGTGTATAGAGGAGCAAATTTAGTTATGCTCAGTAATGATTTTTTAAGAAATAATTAGTTATATAAATCTTCTTGGGTTTTGCTTTTGTTATTTGTGTGCATGTTTTTCTTGAGGAAAATTTTGCACTTCTCAAGTCTTTCATTCCTCCAACTAATGCTGGCAATGAAGAAAAGATAGAAGCATACCTAGTTGTTATAAAGCAAAAATAACTTTGCTTTCATAAAGTTGCCATTACATAATACTGCCTCTTCTCCAACTTAAATTTAGGATACTCCAGAAAGGAAAGATACTTTCATAAAATTCTCTCCAAGACTCAGCCTCTTTAAAGGTCAGAGATGTGGGGGAAGGGCCAGGAATAAATACATCTTAATTCAAACAACTCTACTTCAAGATCAACTCATTAAAAAATGGGGATTAATAGTGGTCTAAAAATGCTTGTCTATCCCAACAGTTTAGTATGGACACAAACTCACTTGAAAGAATCCCAAACCCAGATGTTTCTCTCTCCCTATTTCTACTGCATCCTGTAGCCCTTGTCAAATGTGTCCAGCCCTGGAGTCCTATTTCCCAGGTGTGGCTATGCACAACTATCAAGGTGGAAGCTTTCTAGGAATGAGTTTGTACTTTATACTTCTCTGTCCTCTGAAATCCCAGTCCCAAGTCTTGAGTCCCTTCAAAGCTGTACTGCTCAGTTTGGAGTGGTCATAGCAGTGTGAAGGAACTGGGAATGCAGCATGAGAGGTTTCAGTTGCTATGGGGCCTCCGGGATGGAAGTCAAGGGGAACATTAATACATCCAGCGTGGTCACAGCCACAGACTGATAGACTTCCTGCTGTGGAAGCGAAAACATGTATGGTAAGTTTCCAGTGATGCGGATTCCCATTGCTCTCCATTTCCAGTAGCAACTGCAAAGTGGCATTTCTCGGCTAGAAAAGCTGGCATAAGGTAGCAGAATACACTATTTCTGAAAACACACAATGATCACACAGAATTTCTGTGTGAAGAAGCAGACCCATCTAACCAAAAAGCTTGCACAGATGTTCCAATGTCAATGTCAGGGGACATTAATGATAAAGGAATGGGTAGCCATCACAGGGTGGAGAGTCACAAGCTCAGACTGCTACTAGACCAAAGCTAGCCAGTTTGCTACAGGCTATTGGGATAGTGCTACTGTATTTTGCCATACTGACCAAGATGTGTCTGCTAAGCTATAAGCTTTTAAAATCTGAGATGTGTTTGAAGGAGCAGATGGCTCCTGGTTCTGTTCCCTGTGGTAGAACCTCACATAGTGTACATACAGTCTGCAATCCTAAACAAAGAGCAAACATGCTACCCTTCAGGCACAGCATTCCCTGGTTCAGCAGGACCTGGGCAACCTCAAGAGAAGGTTCACGATCATCAGAGAAGAAAGGGTTAAATTATCCAACTGTGTATCTTTGAATGCCCTTGAGCTGTTTAAAATTTTTTTATTGTATGAAATTCTGCAATAATTTGTGCTAATGTGTCATTAATCCACAGATTGTGTGTGCTATTTTACCTTTGTAGTTCTTTAGTAAGACATCTTAGCAAAGCCACAGTTTCTTATTAGAACTGGACAGTAAACATATACTTCTAACAGCTCAGTTATTAAGTTTATTATTATTATTAATTAAATTATTTCTTATTTAATTATTATTATTATTTATTAATTTTATTATTATTATTATTATTTATAAATAAAGCATGGATGACAAATAGTAAAAATCCTAACAAACTAAAAGAAATTCTAGAACTGATGAAACTACAAAAAAGAAAAAAATAAAAGTTTGAATTAGAAAAAATGATATAGAGTTGTTCCTCCAAAGCCAAAGAAAAGACATTTGCTAGTCGATTAACTATATATAAGAGAATAAAAATAAAATAGTCATATGGAAAGAGCACTCTTCCACTTCCTACCAGTTCCAAAACGAATGAAATGTGTAGACCTGGGGATATGAACGAGGTATATTGTGAACAGGAGTTTAAGGCCATCTCTTAAGACATAGGGCAGTAATGCCTACTGAGTCCTTTCCCATCCCTTTCTTTCCTTCCCTTCCCTATCTCCTTCCTGTGGCCGTTCGTGATGTGACATAAAAAGTCAAGATAGGAAGGCATTGCTTGTTTATTCGAGTAAACATGGAGTAAGATAATAATGTAGGGAATCCCACTTTTGCATACTCTACTGCTTCTCATATTCATCCTTATATACTTTTGTGAATTTTTTCATCTGTCAGCGAGGTGTCCTATTTGTTATCAGCTCACCTGCTTGATGTCAATGATGAGTGCTACCATTCTCTCATGATCAAGATGGAATGATAAATTTTACAAGCCTGAGGCTTTGGTGCTTCAAACTGGGGGGAGCGGGAGGGGTGGTGTTTGCAATGAAAACATGAAGATAATATTCTTTTTTTAAAACAAAAAAAGTTTCTAACAGATTGATGTAGTGGGTTGAGTAGCAGAGGATCAGAAATTCATATTTGCTAGGATGGCAGTAACTTCTGTTATCAAGGCTCTTAGTTGGAATTTGATGAGAATAAGGAGATAAAGAAGAAACAAGGGATTCAGTAACATAGCCATCTTCTGGGTGACAGAGAAAGAAAGCATAGGAGGGAGAAAAAAGAAATTGCTACTTATGAAATTCTTGTAAGCTAGATTTCACATTTTCCACTTTAACTTAATTCCCTGACCAGGGCTGAAATGCAGCTGGCATTTGGGCTTAAGAGTTAGGGTATATTTGGTCAGCAAATTTGCCAAGTGTAGACACTGGAGCATGTGTAGGCCTCAATCTAAGTGCTGATGTCACCATACACTTGGGAACTCAACCAAACAGTGTCCACTGCAGTCCACTGTTTTCCAGGTCTGTAGTTGCAGCACAGTGAAGCTGTCCAAGTTACCTTCAATTAGACACTGGTTTAAGTCTACTGTAGACAATTATGCCAAATCTGGAACATGTTAATACTAATCTACCAGATAGTAATTTCTGCATTTAAGCATGGTAAAAGTGAAAAGCTTGCTCTGTAATAATTGTACCTTTAACTATTTTTTAACTTTTTTTTTTTTTTTAAATTTAGTAGAAAAGAGGACAGAAAGTGAAATGAGGAATTCACCAAAGATTTAAACAACTTTTATAATTTTATAACTTCTGTAATTTTTTTCCCTAATCTCAGAGTCACTATCCAACCACAGATTAGTCTTGTACAGTCTTTCTCATTGGTGCTGCCTGTGGCCACTTGTTAACTTTTTTTTTCCCCTTGTTAAAATATGTGTTAAAAAAAGCCATAGATAAATACGTCAGCTTTGGAGAACTGAAGAGAAGGCTCCAGGCATGGGAAGCAATTGAGCAAAGACAAGTCAGGCACAAATAAATAATGAAACCTTACAGTTAACTTGATGTGCTAGCTCACCTCTAAAGTATGCCAAATTTACTCAGATATCTCCAAGCCTGGGGCACACAGCACACAGGCAAGTTGTAGTTTGAAGGGAGTTGAGCACCTGGAGATTACTTGGTGTCAGGAGAGAAATCATGTTGAATGTCTTTCTGCCACAATGAATTTTATATATTAAAAATGTGTGCCTTGGGCTTAGTCTTTTCAGACTGTAAAAAATAAACTTAAACTTTCTAAGTTGGTTAATTTTAAGTTATTACTTTGCATTCCTTTGGATGCATGTGTTCATTCTACCCCCTTGACTTAATAAAAGATACTTGGTATAGTCATATTTTACCTAGTGATTATAATCATGACAGAATAGCAGTTGCATCTAAGGTGTCATAGTAACTATAAAAATAAGAGATAATGGAAATGGAATAGCTTTAAAGAATGTTAGTCTTTCTGATATGCAAAGAGACTCCACAAACAATTGCCTATTGTAAAATGTATGAATTACTAAGAGAAAAGCACTGCTGGAGTTGATCCCCAATGGTAGAATGTTTTCTAAAATAGTTTGGGTTATGCTGTGCAGTTCCAGTATGTATTTTAAAATAGCATGAGCCAAGTGTAGTTGTTTTGAAGGAGGCAAGAGGAAGGGAAAACTTTGCTCTTGGGACTTTCACTGAGCAAACTCTTAGGAAAAAAAGCCCACATTTCTTAAAAGTTAATGCTAAGATCAAAAACTTTAAATGCCAGTACATTAAAAAGCACCTTGATACAACACTATTTTATTCTTCCCCATGCACAAGATAGACACAAAGCCATATGCAATTCCTAGCATTCCCTCTGCAGTAAGGGATCTTCACTCTTCACTCCTCAGTGACATTCAAAAAGAGATTTCACTCTCACTAGCTAAAATGTGGGGCAGGGGGGCAGTGTTCAGGGGTTTGTTTCTTTGTTGTTGTTTTTTTCTTGTAACATAAAAATGCTTTTTCTTTCATTCTTCTGACACATGTAGGAACAAGAGAACACTCATTGCACAAATCACTTTTTGGAAAAAGTAGATGTAGCAAAGATGAAGGATATATCACTTAGGTTTTCTTATGCAGCACTTAAATTCTGCATTAGGTATGAACTAGGTAACTGTGCTCCTGTGACTGATTCTGTGGGAGCTCGGCAGCCTTGTAGCTTAGGAAGAAAAGAACTAAGAGCCAGACAGAAAAAGCCATTTTCCATGAGAAAGACAACAAATATTTGAGGACTGATTATCTGGTAGCTGTCATAGGCAACTGGAGCTCAGCAGCCCCCAGTGAGTGGCAGTGACTACTGGATCACAGCATCTGTTGGCTATCTCAGAAATTGCTGAAGACTCGTGTGATCCAGCAGTTACAGTCATGTAATGAGATATTGCCTACCAGGGTGGCCAGATGTCCCAGAGCCTGTCACAATGAGTGCCACTTGGAGCTGCATTTCAGGTCTGTTCCATTGCATAGCACTGGCTGCACAGTGTAGAGGCAAGAGATGACTTTCATTTACTTGCTCTGGTAATCTCCCTTTGTTTAAAATACAATAGAGCCACAGAGAGTTGGCTAATGCCACGTGCTGGGAAGGTGAGACCTTATGTCTCTGAATCACAGAGCTGCCAGCCACCCACTAAGCTCAGAAGTCAGCAGGAGCTGTCAGTCAGGTGCTGCAGAAGAGCCATAACAGTGATCAGTTGTCTAGAAACATACTTCCATTATTAGAAGCTGGACTCACAAGCTCAATCCATGCACAGAAATCTAGCTTTCTTAATGAAGCTAACACTCCCAAAAGATAATAGGCACATAAAAGTAGTGGTTTTAGTGGAAACATCTACGTCAAGAAGAAGTTACAAACAATAGAACACCTGAAACAAAAAGCTTTAAAGCAAAAAAAGGAGTTAAACATTAGAAAAAAGGAAAAAAAAAAAAAAAAACATTACCATGTTGCATCTCAGTTCCCCATTGCAGGGAACAGAGGGTTCAAGAGCCTCGAATTAGCCTTAAAGGGGCTGCAGGTGATGGCTAAGACCACTTTAAATTACTGTACAAACACAAGTTATTGGGCTGTGTTTTTACAATGCCTAGCACAATGAGGTTGTACACCTGGCTAGTCCTAGACATTAACATAATAACCTGATTAATGATACTTATCTATCTCAGAAATCATGTCTGGCTTTCTAACTTTTTGCTACAATTAATCCATTTTTGCCATGATGAACAGAGCTAAATAAGCTCTGGATTTCTGTTTCCTTTCCAGAGGATTTAGGATCCTTTCTCTCTCTCTCCATTATCTTGATCTAAAATTAAAGTTAATGGAATATAACCATTAATTTCAGTGGATTTTGAATGAGGCTGCTTAAGCACTGTCCTGGAAATTATATATCTCCCTCTTTGCTTATGGAATGAACACTCTATAACAGATTATGTCTCCTGTAAGATTATAATATAGAAGAGATATTATTCTAAGAAGTACCTAGGACAAAAATCAGTGTTGTACTCCTCAAGTTTAGAAAGGGTAAAGAGCTACAGGTCCCTATTGTGGTCTGGTTCCTTTAGACATTGTTAAATTTTGTAGCAAGGTAAAGGCTCCTTTTCTCAAGAAGACTACAGGATTTCTTTATAACATGACTTAACAGTTGAGTACTTGATGAACAATATGACTTAATAAAAACTAATTAAGACTCAAGATCTGTTTTGCCAAATGGCATATAAAAGCAGTTGGAGCAAGGCTTTAGCTTGCAGATTAAAGACAAAAGACAGAAAAAGGTCTGAGAAAGACAATTACTGATCTTTTATTTCTGGGAAAAAAAAAAAAAAAGAAGCAGAGTGAGAAATTAAGCAAACAGGAAATCAAACAACTTGATACATACCAATGACAAAGTAAATAACCATAACCAGATATCAAGTCCAAATAGTAGATAGAGTAGCATACAGCATAGATAATATCATTTATTATAGATCACCTAGGAAGATCATATAGGAAGACAGAGAAAAATGTCAAACAAAATGACAAAACGAATGACAAACGTATGACTTAAGAAACAACACGGGCAACTTGAAGGAAGAAACACTAAGGCAAATAAAGTACAATTTTAAGGACTGTAAATTTTATTAGCACAGCAAGAACAAAACTGTAGAGATTTAGAGGAGGTTTGCAGATATTGAGAACGTGGGCTTTTCCTGCATGCAAAAAGCAAGAATGTTTGGGGAAAAAATAGATTAGAGAGAGGATGGTGAAGGCTGGGATCAACTGCTGAAAAAAAAAGGAAGTAGTTAATGATGCAAGATGGTCTGACAGGCAGGACATGGGCCAAAACATTAAGAACTCAGTATAATATGATTATGTATGATTATATGGTGAGCATGAAGCAAAGAAAGAGCCTAAGAAGTGAGATGGAGGGACATGACCTTAACAAAGACAGCAGTTAAGAAGGCAGTTAAGAAAGCATTTCTGTAAGCATGAGAGGTTTCGTATTTTGTGCTTGCAACAGAAAATATTCTAAAATCAGTGGAGTATATGTTTCCATACTGTAATTCTCTAGATTATTTGGCGTCAATATATGCTGACTTATTTAATATCTTTGAAAGACCATCCTAGTATTTTATTTACCTTTATTTTAATAAGAAAATTAAATAAATATTGGTATATAACAAATACAGATAGGTGGATTTAAAATTCTGTTTTTAATAAGCACTTAATCAGTGACTTTTTGGAAGTGCCTGTCAAAATACTATCTTCATTTTCAGGTACCTAAAAAGTTTTTAGTTCTTTGAATGCATCATGCAAAGATGTAATTGCAAGACTTAAAAGCCCTGTTTGGGAATCCAAACTTCAGTATCAAGACATTTTCCCCCTGTTATTCTTTCAATAACAGGAATTCAACATCACAATAACATTGTCCTAAGTGTTGCTAAGCAATAGTAGTTCTGGTCTGTTCTAAAGTAATTTAAATAAAATGACTGGCTGCCTGCTGCAAAGTTGTAAACATGCTTACTCCCAATTTATCTGCAAATTATCTAAACAATTATTTAAAATATTTTTACACTTTGTATTTGTTGAATAAAAATTAAAATAAAAAATAACTACATGTTTGTTTGGCACATAATATATAGAGTCAAATTCCCTAGTTTATGTAAAACAGCATCTGAAGTGAAGTAAAAGTTAATCATAACTGAACATAAAATCCTGGAAAAAAACATTTAGTGGTTTAATCTGTTAATATAAATTAAATAAGAGAACATGGTTTGGGTTTGATAATAAGCAAAGAAGACAATTATCTCAATGCTTTGCAATGAAGGCAGCATAACACTGAGTACTAAATATTTATCCTGCGCCTGTAGAAGCTGTTATGCATGTCAGTCAGCATTGTCAAGCTGAACAGTTTGCTTGAAGTGGTATGCAAGATATTTAAAAGTTACAAGTCAAGATTCATACAAAGACAACAGTGAGGACAGCTTCCCTAGACTCCCTTTACAATCTGTGACGCTGTAGAAAACAGAGGTCATCCAAACAAGCAGTTTGCTTTCTACTCTTCATTGACTCTTGGGTCCTTGCATTGAGTTAGCTGACGATTTTGCCCTCAGGAGGCTAACATGAAACTCATGGACATTCTCATAAGAGCCCAAGATCTACTTCTACGTCTACGTCTACATCTACATCTGCGTCTACGTCTACATCTACATCTATATCTATCTATATCATCTGTCTGTATCTAGACCATCTATATCTATCTAGATCATCTATATCTGTATCATCTCTGTCTAGATCATCTATATCTGGATCATCTATGTCTATCCCTATCCCTACGACATCTACATCTACGTCTACGTCTACATCTACATCTACATCTGCATCTACATCTACATCATCTACATCATCTACGTCTATCTCATCTATATAATCTATAACTATATGTACACCCATATCCATATCCATATCTATATTATCTACAACAGTGGCCTGTGTATTGGGTATACATGGCAAGGTTTTGGTAGCAGGGGTGATCTCTGTGAGAAGAGATCAAGAGCTGCCCCCATGTTGGACAGAGACATTTTCAGCTGGCTCCAAAATGGACCTACTGCTGGCCAAAGCCGAGCCCATCCGTGGTGCTGGTGGCACCTCTGTGATAACATATTTAAGAAAGAGTGAAAAACACTGCACAGCAGCTGTGAGAGAAGAGTGAGAAAAATGTGAGAGAAACAACTATGCAGACACCAAGGTCAGTGAAGAAGGAGGGGAAGGAGTGGTTCCAGGTGCCAGACAGGAGATTCCCCTGCAGCCTATGAGGAAGACCGTGATGAAGCAGGTTGCCCCCTTGCAGCCCATGGAGGATCACACTGGAGCAGATATCAACACTGAAGCCCATGGAGGACCCCACACTGTAGCAGGTGGATGTGCCCTGAAGGGAACTGCAATCCATGGAGAACCCATGCAGGAACAGGCTTTCTGGCAGGAACTGTGTCTCACTGGGGACGCACACTGGACTAGTCTGTTCCTGAAGGACTATACCTTGTGGAAAAGACCCATAATGGAGCAGTTCTTGAAGAGCTGCAGTCTGTGGGAAGGACCCATGTTGGAGCAGTTCATGAAGGACTGTATCCCATGGGAGGGACCCTATGCTGGAGCAAGGGAAGAGTGTGAGAAGGAAGGAGCTGCAGAGATGAAGCCTTATGGACTGACTGCAACTCCTATTCCCCATTCCCCTGTATCACCCAGGGGAGAGGACATAGAAGAGTGATGAATGAAGAAGTGAAGTTGAGGCTGAGAAGAAAAGAGGCAGAGGCAGAAGGTGTTTTTTAGTTTTGTTTTTGTTTCTCACTATCCTACTCCATTTTGAATTAGAAATAAATTAAAGTAATCTTCCCCAAGTTGAGTCTGTTTTGCCCGTGGCAGTAATTGTGAGAGATCTCCCTGTCGTTATCTCCACTCACAACCTTTTTCATCTTATTTTCTCACCATCTTGTTGAGGAGGGGAAGTGAGAGAGCAGCTGGGTGAGCACCTGGTAGCCAGCCAAGTTTAGCCCACCACAGCCTGGAAGGTATAAAGCTCCATTATATCAACTTAATTACCAAATATTAAGCGTGGGCACCATGTTATCCTTATGCTGTGTTTGAGGCTTTCAGATAGAAACTGCTTTGCACACAGACAACTCAGTACACATATATATCAAACTTACGGCTGTCTATCCACAAATGTGTCACCATTTTCCTACACCTCTCTTCCAATACTGCTGACATACTTGCTAAAACAGTTCAGAAAATTGCTTGTGGGTTAGCTTTAGGCATTAGCAAAACTGCATCTCTGAACCATTTTTGCCCCCCCCCCTTTTTTTTTTCCAAATCAGCAAACCCTGAAATGTAATAATTTCAATCCAAAACTCAAGATAAGAAATTTTCAAAATAGTGAGAAGGTTTTGGTATGTATTATGTAAATCTATCTATCAGACAGAATTTAGAGTTGCCATGCTGAATTAGACCTAGTGTAGCTGTGTCAGATATGGGGAGTATCAGATAATTCAAAGGATCTTTAACTACTACCTGTAGTAGTTATTTGTTTTTCCCATAAAACATCCTTCTTTTTCTCTAGCAGAGAAGTAGTGACATACATGCAGAAATACAAGAATGCAAACATGGTCCAAGGGAGACATAGGACAGGAAAAGGTACAGAAATTTAAACTTCTCTTTATATTTTCAATTTTGCAGGTGTTTGGATAACTCAGATAAGTTTTGGATAACTGGGCAATTGTTTGATGTACCTTCAATGTTGAGCTGAAATGATTGGTTTCTCCCTAAGTCCTCTGATATTTTCTCATTTACAACGCAGAAAAGGAAAATGCGTGTCTTGAGCCCTAGATATTACTCTAGAAACAGCAACAGTGTAAGGAACCTTCACTGAGGCTTTCCTGGTAATAGAATAAAACAATATATTTAACAATTTAATTGTACAATACAAGGAACAGATGAATAATAGCTTACTACAGATACGACATGGCAAAAATACTACAGAAAAATTAAATGTATGCAAATGATAATTATGTGCCTAAGGAATAAAAATTTAGAAAATATGAAAAATCGGAAGTGAATATGAATTTTAAATCAAGAGTAAACTTTGATTCAAAGAAACATTAATAGAAAAAATCACCTGTCAGAACATAGAATCTTTCATAACTTACAACTTCAACAACTAAATTTAAAGAAGGGCTTGAGCGTATGTAGATGGGAACTCTGAATGAACAATCCAGGAAAGAAAAATGTTTTCTCAGGATGTTAGATCCCTATTCTATTATCTCAGTTAATAATCTTATCTTAATCTAAATTAAGTAAATATTGTCTTTTCTGGCAACTTGACATTGAACTTTTTTCTTTACTGTTTTGAATCTGAAAAGCCCAAACTCATCTCTTACTCACAGTTTGGATAATTCTTGATCATCTAGCTTTCACTTGACCGAACTAATGGTAGAAATGGATTTAAACTGTCTGCAATATTTATAAATGATGCTATATACTAATGTATTTCCTACAGTCTTATTGTAGTCTCAAAATAATTATTTACTCTTCTGTATATTATGTGAAATACTTACTACAGGTAAGACTATTAAAAAAGTAATGATTAAGCTATAAATTTACAGCAGTCCAGTTTATTTATCCTTAACTCTAATGTACCTAAGGGGAGTTTCAGCTTTGGAAATAACACCTTTGGAACTCTTCATCTCCAGAAGTAAATCAAGATGAAGGAACATATACCCAGCAGAAAGCTTTCAAGTTTCTTTAATTACATTTTTCATTTTAGAAGGTGACAAGATAGTCCCTCTTTTAGTATTACTCTTTTCCATCTTGTACGTACATATGATGAGGCATATATCAAGATACTTGTTATTCCATTTCAGAACTAAAATCTGCAGTATGTTTGTTACTCTTATACCTGGATATAACATAGAGAGAAACATTTTTCTAGGCTACATAAGACAAAACAGGATCTTTCCAGAATTCAGTTATCTCAAGACCTGAACTGGGTCTTGAGATGTACTCAAATGAAAATAAAACTTGATTGTTGTCTCCTTTAGAAGATGAGCAGAACTACAAAATCAAATTCATTTCTCTGCAAATTATCTTTTGGAAGTATGTGATACAGTCACCCTTGGTCACATGAAAGAATAAAATATGAATAGTCCATGGAAAGCCAGCAATGTAGTTGATATAGCCGTTGACAGCCTGTGAAAAATATCACTTGAGTCAGGGGACAGTGGGTATTTGAACAACTCAATATTTTTCTTGTTAACATTGATCTTCTAAATGAGGTAGTCTAAGGTTTTAACTGCTATCAGAGCAAACTGCTCAGTGTTGGAACACTGCGCAGCAAACTCTGGTTCCCATCGTTCATTGAGCAAGTACTCCACTTTGAAAATCATAATGATACCCACACAAGTAAACAACCAAAGTAAATACATACAGAAGCTGGAAGGGCTTTTTTGTTTGTTTTATTTGATTATTGTATTTTTTTTTAAGATACACAAGCACCTCAGAGAAGACTAGTGAATTTTTGAACAAGGAGCCAGGACTCTGCAATACATGGCAATTTATTCACAAATTCATAAATGTAATAAAAATAAGATGTAAACAAAATAAAAAAGCCCTGAATTCACTTCAGTGAACTTCAGTTTGAAGTAAGCAGAAATCTGTAGGGAAATCCTCCATGTTTTTTAATCTGGTGCTAATCTTTGAAGAAAGCTTTCATATTAATGGAGAATAAGGAAGTGCTTAATACTCAGTTTCAAGGTATAAATTTTCATCTTGTCTGATTTAGATTGGACATGTGTATGTTCAAGCTGTGATGATCCTAAAACCTATGTGCTTGATTGTAGTTGTTAAAATTAAATATGATGGCAACATTCTGCTTAGTGGTTGTACAAAATCTTAAGTGAGGTACTACTACTATAATACAGAATAAACAATTAAGGAAAAGAAATTATGTTTTTATTAATATAACAATGACTGTAGTAAATTTGACAACACCACCAAAGGCGTTGCCAATGCTGCAAATCTATGAAAGGCAGACCACAGAATAAAAGTGGAAAAACATTTACAAGAACTTAATCTGAGATATTCAATAATTCATTTGAACAATTCCATTTTCCCTAAGACGGGGTAACCTAAAAAGGGAAACTGTTGCCTGAAAGAAGTAATGGTATATATTTCCTCCTTCTGAAAGAATCCAAAAGCATTTCCCAATTCATAGAGCTGAGTTCATATGACTATTAAATAGATAAAAGTGAGAATATTAGATTCAAGGGAAAATAAAGAAATGGAAGCAGGTATGCAAAATCCATATTCATTCTACATGTTTACATTGTGCAAGCAAAGCAAGCAGCAATTCCCAATCTAAGAAAATTAATTCACTGTACTATCTAGTGATGCAGTGTACATAGTCATGCAAAAACGTAGAAAGGGGTCCTTTAGGAACATATGGTTTATATCAAGAGTTAAATCATATAGTCTGTCATGATGGAAAGAGCCAAAAACCTGCATTCACTCCTAGCTGCTAGAGGTAGATGTGGATAAAGGACAGAGAGCAACTAAGCATCTGAAAGTATAATTCATTATCAGTGAGTTACAATGAAGTCTACTAAATAATATTTATGTTCAAAAAGTCTTCATTTAAAAAAAACAACTTGTTGCGAAAAAAAAAAAATTAAGATTTCTTTTTTTTATATATATTATATATAGTCCATAATCATTCACTATACTTGAGCACTTCATCTATCCAGTCTTCCAGGTCTGAATTGGTGATAAGGGTACATTTATCCACACTCTACAATATAATGTATGTAAGATGTATCATGTTTTATTATTCTTTCTGTACTTCTATTGTAACTATTAAAATGATCTTGACAAAGTCACAACTCTGAAAATTGTCACTGAAAATTACAGGATTTTATTATTATTTGATGATCTCAAGTCCTTATACACAACAGATTATTGTTGCCTATTCCTGCAATACTTAGTGATGACTTATTATACAATATAATCAAGCAGTGAAATTAAAATAATGTTAAGCTTTTAAATAAAACATAATAATTGGATTTAATATTTTTGCTTTTTGCAGAAGTGACTTTCTATATATCTTTGAATGAAATAAGTATGAGAAGTGGATAGTTTTAAAAGAACATCTTATCCTAATTATTTTTCAATGTACATTGAATTTGAGTTGGTTTGAATTAATACCAAATTGCACATCTAACTGGAAATGTGATTTTAAGAGATTAGATTGGTGAGGGAAAGGGGAAAAGGGCTACCTGCGGTTATACAAGAATATTAAAAGGCAGTCTCTTAGTGAAAAAACAGTTAACGAAGTTGAACTAGTTCTTTGAACAACATCTGACAATGAGCAAATGCCACATTTAAAGTAATTTCATCTCTCTTGTCAGATATTTTACAACACTGATTAGATAATTAAACCCCTAAGGGGATGCTTTACATCCTAGTTTTAAAAATTTCACTGCTTATATAGCTCATTTACAGTATTAAGATACAAATTTATTAGTATTATTATAAACAACCTTTTAAGGTTAAAAAGTGACTGGTTACTATCTCAAGTCATCTTTTACTTTTTTAGCATTACTTATTGAAATCTATCTGTATTCTTCAGCCTGTCTAAAAATTCAGTGGTACATTATGGGTTTCCCTTGATTTGGAGTCACCTGTAAAACTCATTGCACTTAGCATTTAGATACAAGCCCTTTACCTCTACACATATTCCAGGTTTCACTACCTTTTAACAGTTTTCTTAGTAAAACAGTAATAGTAGAACTATTCTGGAAACCAGTATAAAAGCTAATGTTTCCTTTGTAATTTAATTGAAAACATTTCCTTGTCCTTATCTTTTCAGGTCCTGGTGTGCCTTTGCTTGATTTATGAATGTTGAGCAATTTCTCACATGGATATATATTCACTTTTGTCAAATTTCCTCTCTTTATTATATATCAACTTCTATGAAATAGCTGAAATAGCTGCTTTAATTTTTCTGCAGCCTAGAATGTTGTTTATTTATCCTATGGACCTTGTTCCTAAATTTTGGGATTATGGTTTCTTAAGTATAGAACAAAAGACTCTTTGGCAAGTCCTACTTGCCTTTCACATTTTTCAGCTCCACATAAGTGCATCCCCAAGGACTTTTGGACTTTATCTGTACATTAACAAATGATCATCAAAACTATCATCACTTTCTACTTTTAAAGATTTCTCTCTAATTTAAGTTCATGAACTTCAGGTTTCTTGTCATAGTCAGTATATCCCTGGAATATTAATTACCATTTTAAAGTGTTATTTGAATTGAGTTTCTTAGTTGATCAGGCATGATTTAGTATTTATGAATATAGTATACTATTTTGTTAAGAAAAATCCCGGACTTCTTAGGTAATTTACAAATAAATCTGTTCATTAACTTTATGGAACTATTTCAAATGAAGACATTTGCTTTTCACAGAACCAGAGAATTGTTATGGTTGGAAGGCACCTCTAGATATCACCTAGTCAAACCCCTGCTTAAAGCAGGTTTACACAGATCAGGTTACTCAGGTCTGTAGCCAGTTGAGTTTTGAGTATCATTCAAAAATGGAGACTTGACAACCTCTCTGGGCAGCCTGAGTGTTTTTCTTAAAATTTTGTTATGGGCAAAAGGATTATGCCACATATGCAAAGCCAAGAAGTTATTGTTAGTCTAATTAAGGCCTTAATCATCCTATCAAAAAATTATTATTATCTTAGTGGTAGCAATACTATCATTTCTTGTTATATACAGTTAAAATGAGATACACATAAATTTTTAAGTTACTACCAATTTTTCTAATATTAAGATTATCCAGTTAAGGTTGCCAGTTTAACTCAATCCAGCACACCAGTGTTTGCAGCCAGTCATTGGCATCCAGAGTCCTTGAGCTGTCAGAGTAAGAGGTTGAGATTGAAGGTTTCATCCTCCACATGTTAGAATGCTTGTGGTCTTTTTTGCGTATTTGCACAGATTTTACAGCTTGCTTTTTCTTCACTGGTCTGTAAGGCCGTGTTACATACAGATTTACTTTCTATATGATGTGCTTTACATATGTTGGATACTTGTTCTTTGTTCTCTTTGATATCACTAAAACGGTTACTAAGCTCCCAAGAGTGCTTTCGTTTGATGACCAGTAATTGGGCGACTGGTAAGCAACAAGAATACTTGGATGCCTACCTATCTTAAAAGCTCTGTGGGCAACCAGTTAGATATTTGAAATGAAATTACTAGCTAAAAAAAAAAGTCCTTCTCACTATTTAGAAGTCTGTGGAGACTTTTCTCAGTTTTTCTTTAGTGGGATCCTCTACAGTTAAATAATTTAAAGATTTATTCCTATTGGTATCATCTATTAGCCATTATTATTCCTACTGCATGCTAAATTTAGCAAAGGGTATTGAAGACCTTTCAGACATTCTAGATGCTGAATAGCTAAGAAGCATTAGTAAAAGATCTGCTGAGCAGATATATATTAGTATATTAGTATATTAGTATAGAAGTATATTAGCATCAAAAAAGTTAAAAAGCTGTAATCCTTTTGCTTATTAATACTTCAGGTTCGAGACAAAAAGAACAAAGTCTTTAACAGACTTCATCCATTAACATGAATGAGAGAAAATGAAGTGTAAAAATGTTTGCTAAATATGGATTTGTTCCATTTTCCAACTTTTTTCTTAAATAAAAGGTACATAACTTCATATGTATAATAAACAAGAGTGAAAGAGTGTATATATTATAAGACTGTCTTCTCAATCTCATGTTATAGAGAGGTCAAAAACCTCTGACTCTGCAAGGTCACTGGAGAAAATCCAGACTAAAGTTCCGTCTACCAGGACTACCTTGCTACTGTCCCATTATTCTCTCTCTCTACATATGACTGTTACACACAGATCTATTTTTCTTAGAAATGTACCATGCATAAATATAAATTTCATATAAAAATATGTATAACTGATTACTGTGTGTACAATATGTCTAACTAAATCCTCAAATACTGGAATTACTTTCAAGTGGATTGTACAGGTCAGACTCCTGCTTAGACTAAAGAAGCAATATGTCTAGCTGGGCTATTCCAGGTTCAGAAGGCCAGAACAAATGTAAAAAAGGGTGT
The DNA here is from genome assembly GCF_047370975.1 of Nipponia nippon. Classification (NCBI taxonomy): domain Eukaryota; kingdom Metazoa; phylum Chordata; class Aves; order Pelecaniformes; family Threskiornithidae; genus Nipponia; species Nipponia nippon. Next base: position 83,467,397 of record NW_028262290.1, on the reverse strand, counting down.
AGGCTTTGTCTAAATGACATTTCTGGACAGGAAAAATGTGTGCATGATTTAATGTGCTTTATATCCAAAACTTGGTCTATTTCATCTGCTATACTAGATGTGCCCAAACACTTGTGCTTCCAAAAAAAAAAAAAAAAATGAAAAAGGCTAGAAGCCACAGAACGTTTTGCTGGGGGGAACCAAAACATGCTTAGTCATCTGTGCATAATGAAACAAAAACACCCCTTAACTATTAAACTATTAACTATTAAAACCTCAGAGTCCAAAATTTTGTTGAAAAGGAAAGCAAAATTAAACATTTAACATGACAAAAAGTAACCTGGAAGATGCCTCTGGAAATCTTGGTAAGCCCTTCTATTTCAGGTCATTTTAAATCAAGGACTCCTGTGATTTCTTTCCAGTTCAGTAAGGATTATTCTCATATGAATTCAGGCCATTATGACTGTAGCACTCTTTCTAAGAGAAAGCTATTTGCAACTATGTATTCCATGGCGCAAGGGGTCACGTTACAAAGACTGTACAGAGAAAGTGAAAAAAGTAGATTTGTTTTAATCTTTACATCCAGTAAAAAGCCAACCAAGCAACCAAGCAAAAAGCCAGTGAAAAGACTAGCTAAAAATGAAATAGTTCCACCTGTCCTGTCATGAATACTGTGGGCTTTATTTCACCATTAATTTAAGATTAATTAAAAATTTAATAATCAAAAGGGCACAACTCATTTTAGGGCTCTTAAGTGAAAGCAGCCAGTAAATTTTTTCTGATTATTAACTGCCAAACTCTAGTCTAAACCAATCTCAAGTGAAAATGATTTGGTAAATCATGTTCTGCCTGCAAAAAAAAGGATACTGATTCCCACAATAGTAGACTCTTACAAGATCCTTTGGACTGAGGGATATACATTTGTAAGCTTTTTCTCCCCTAATATAACACGCTGCTTCTCACCTCTCATCTATGCAACATGTTGCCAAATACATTGCCAGCACAATCTAAAGTCTTGCTTGTAGTGAGTATATGCCATGATGACAGCTGTCAGTGGTCAGCCTCCAGTGCAAACTCCTGTGGTGGGAAATGCAAAAATGCTGCTTGCAATTACTATGATTTCACGGAAGGATTCACTGCACTTATGCAAAGTGTAAAAAGGTCTTACTTTTAGTGTCCAGCCTATGAGAATTAGTATGGATTAAACAAAATGCATGCAGTGATATATTCGCCCCAGTGAAGAACATTGTCTGCTGTACTATGTGAAGACCGAGTGCATCTGGAAAGGTAGTGGTTAGCAGCATCAAATTAATGTGCTTGAAGTATGCAGCTTATGGAAGTCTACAGTATAACCATGCATACATGATATTTTAATTTATCCCATACAGTCTATTCTCATAAATGTGACTCTTTTTATAAAATCTATTATTTGCTCAGCCTCCCTTGTGGAATCATTCTATGTAAACCTAACTGGTTTTCTCATATATTTTAGCTTTGCCATGATTTTAAACAAAAGAAATCCTCCAATGCCAAAACAAATAAAATGTTATGTTTTTGTCATCTAATCTTGATTTTTATGGTGAAAAATTCCTGTTAAAACAATACTGATGTAAGCTGCATGCATTAACATTCTTCACAAGTCTTATAAATGCAGAGTATAATTAGAATGCAATTTATGGTTGTTACTAGAAGATGCAAATATTTACTTAGTTCACTGTTATTATTGAAACTGATATCAAAAGTGGCAATGGCATACAACATAATCAGAAAAGAAAACCATGTAAATCATAAGATTTGCCTCCAATAAATCATTTTTTACCTTTTTGTATCTACCAAACAAACGCTTAATACAAACTGCTCTTTTCTTAGTACAGAAAGATCCTTTACGGAAGCACAAGGAGGAAATATTTAGTTAAAATATAAATTGCAACATGGTATCGATGCCAATATTGATTTTATGTAACCAGTTCAATAGTTGTATGAGAAAATTATATACACAACATACCTAATTTTTTTTACAGATAAACATTGTATTTGACACTCAGGTTGGAAAACAGTTGTTGATATACATAATAAATGCTAGATAAACACTTCACTTGCAAAAGGACATTGTTTCTTTAGTAACCTTACTTGCAATGAGGAAGTACAGTGAGACAGATTTCAATTTAATTTACCATGGCATGAAACAGAATAAATCTACTGAAGTCAGCATGGAATACCACTGTAAAACAGCATCAAGTCAGGTGAGGACAGCAGAACTAATGCTATGGAAGACAAGTGCTCAACAAAGGGATTAAATAGAACTCATCTTTAAATTTTTTAAATATATAATAATTTTTTTAATGATTTGTACAAATCCTCTTTTGAGCACTTTTCACGTGTTTAATGTAGTATTTTTTAAACTTTGTCTTCATTTTATACCATTTTAGTTCTGCCTATAATTTTCTTTAAAAAAATTCTTTTAAGATTTTCATTTCTTAAATGTTCTAGTTCTTTAACATTATTTTATTATTAAATTTATTTTAATTGCAAACACTTAACATTTAACATTTTCATTTTATTTTTACAGGGGTAAATATTGCTCTGGTTTTCACTGCTTTGATATGCAACATTAGGGCATACCATAAACACCATGACTTAATCCATCAGAGTTCATAGTATCAGAATCTCTTCACTGTTTTGATCTATAGGTCACCCCCCAAGACAACTCAGAGAAATCCAAAAGAGCTTCTTAAAAAGATAACTGTTAAACATTTGTACTATGGAAAGGTTTAAAAGTTATGGCACAATTTGTCTAGTAGCTGATTTGAATCATACTTGATACTCTCAAAGTTAAGCAGCTATACTTCTATAAAGTTTGGTTGTTGGGTCTTTTGGGGTTTTTTTTTGTGTAGAAATTTGCATGTTCCTCAAAGAAAACACTTCATCTTTAAAGGTTGAGTCATTTTACTGATGCTAGTATTTGTTAGAAATTATGACTTATTTAAATTTTTTCAAGCAAATTTGAATATCGCTTATAGCCAGAAAAAAAAAAAAAGAGGTAATACAAGTCAGAGTGGAGAGAAAATCCCATAAATTCACAAATAGCATGAATATCTCTGTTGGAAAGCTGTGAAAGTCAGTGCAATTGTCCCAGGCATGAAATTTGTTTTTCTGTGGCATATGACTTGAATTTTGTCATAAAATTTGAAAAATCACTAAAATTCAAATGAAGGGAGAAAAAAATATCCAAAAGAGAGTTCAATATCTTCTTTGATACCTATAAAAATGGAGTTGCCTTGTGGATAGATGTGCTGTCCTTCAAGGTTCTGCTGAGAAACTGTCTGATTGTTCATCAACTTTCAGTCCACTTACTGAAAACCACCACAATATATTGCAAGATGAAAGCACTGAATTGTGCCCTTCTTTGGCAACAACATGAGCCATTAAATGAACTAATTAAGATATGGTTCCCATTTGTAATGGGACTTAGTATTTAATATTGGTAGAAATCAAATTATGGGTTTCATTAGGAATAAGATGGATACAAGAAATTTTAGTATTCACAGTGTCTACAGCAAATGGGGAATGCCATGGCATTCAGATAATAGAGACATTTGTCTTGCACTTACTTGTAGCTGTCTCCTGTGAAATTAGGAGCCAGTAGATTTTAAATCTCAATGGTAAAAACTGCTATACACAATTAATTTGAATTAACATGTAGAATGCTACCTATACTCTAGGAAAGCATAGAAATTAATTAATAATTTCAATAAAATAATTTAAAAATCAAGTAGTTTTTTTTATCTTTCAAACACTCCAACAGATCTGCTTGCTTACACTGATGAGATTAAGTAAAAAGTTATGATTTCTGTGAGAGTAAAGTTATAGCCTTTCAAAATTTCCATTTTGATTTATTTCTTTAGGACCACACTTCCCAAATGGTGAAATTGTTTCATCTGACTGATTTTTATTTTTTTTTTAATGGCTTCAACACAATGCCTCAGTTCCATTGAAGCAGCTTCCAGTAGTCACGCTAAAAAATAGTTCTATCAGGACATATTCAAACACCTCTACACATGAACTATTAATCATAAAGAGGGGAAATAATACAAGGTGTCTAGGCCTTACGGAAGGTGACTTTCAAGAGATATGTGTCGGCAGGTCATGGGCAGGAGGAAGGAGACCGAACACTTGAGCCTTTTTATTCTGTGACAATAGAATTCCATTTGAAGCTGTAGAATTTTCCTGGGCAAACAAAAAATGTTATGTTGTCCAAGATTTATGTAAGTATAGGAGCTCTTCAACCACTGAACTGGTGTTGAGAACTACTCACATGAAAAACAGGTCACAAGATGAAGAAATCTTAGAACTTCATGACACTAAGGGTGTTCCAATATTTCCAGTTAGGAAAGGTCAAACAGGTAATAACATAGAGCGTCAGACATCAACAGCAGTGTCATGACCTACTGGCAGCTTTTTTATGTTAAACTGCTTTGATGTGGTCTCAAAGAGACTATGAATCTCTGGACTACAGATGTATCAGTGCTGCAGACTGCATTTGTGGCAGGTACACTCTACATTGTTAACATTTGCTAGTTGACAGGTATTCATGGAAGAATGACCATAAAAGAAACTAAAATCCCAGTTTGAAATGGGCTTTGTTAGTACAATTGTCATAATTCGGAACATTACAGAAATTTACACTATATTTTTGTAATGTGCTACATTTTGCATATTCTCGTAATATATGAAGTAATTACATATTACAGAAATAGGCAAAACATGCAGCATATCACAGAAATGCCAATAATATGGTATATTTCAGAAGAAAAGAGGTATAAGAAAGTAGTTGGTTTTCTTGGTACCGTGGCTCCTGCTCTCATGCTGCCCCTTGTCTTCCCTTATGTGGAGATCAGGAAATAGAGGGGAAATATACGTGGGTGCTCCTAACTGTCCTCTGAGTTTGGATTTGCCTGGAGTATAAGCTTGATAAATCTTCTGAGTTGCATAGTTTAAATTAAACCTTCAAATCCAGAGAACCAACATGGTATACATTATAAAGAAAATAGTGTATGTTACACTGAAAGTATTAGATGCTCGGGATGTTTTCTGTAACTAAAATTGGCAGTCATTTTCAGAGAAAAGAAATTAGTTAATAATGATGGAAACAGCAAGTTTCTTTGTACAGTGAAGCAGAATTTAACTGAAGCAGAAATGCAAACATAAAACATACTTGGTAGAGGAAAGTAAAAGTTACATGTATCTGCAATAGTGACTGTAAAGATTCAAATATTTTCCATACAACATTTTTAGAAAGATTTGCAAAGATGACAAAATACAGTTGAAATCAAACCACTTATAGAAATCCCTATAGCAGCAAAAGGCAAGCAGTGATGTCAAGCCTCTTTAGCCAGAGTAGGTTTTTAATGAGGAGAATAATGAAAAGACATTTTGACTTTAACTGCACAGAAACACTTTGCTCCTTGAAGTGTATCAGGAGAGGTATCATTGTTATTAATCCTATAGTTCTGATTACACCCACACACGTTCTATCTGCACAGGGAAGAAATATGACAGCAAATTAATTACAAAGATCTGCAGAAGTAATTTCTTCTTTCTTCTGTTTTCCTCCTGAATCTAATAATATGCCCCTCCCCCCACCCCTGCTATGTCTAGGGAGCTGGGTGGTGTCATTTCCAAGTATTGTCACTGACCATGTTTTATTTAATAAGTATTCACCAAAATGATGCAACAAACAAAGTGAGAAAGGATAATCCCAGGATTACACAGCTAATGCACCAAACCCCTTTACGAATGCATCTTCAAAATTTTTATGCTGATGGAATGGGCAAATGTGGGAGAAAACAGGGCACGTGCACAGAAAATGCAGTTTGAACATTCAATTTGCATATTTATATTTCTTGTAGTCCTTTGATTGCCACTTGTTGCCCACTACGTATTGTTCTGTTAGGTATAAATTACTATATTTTTCTGGGTGGTGATCTCATTTTTCATTGATGTACTGACACCACAGTTCTGTCAGTGTGAAGTACCAGTAAGAAATGTCACTGTCTGTCTTTCATCAATGCATAAGTAGTCATATACAATATTAGGATTATGTTAAGAAAATACATAATCCTAGGGAAGTATCAGTATACCATTAGCACCCTTTTTATACTCATAATAAAAACTGTGTTATAAAGAGGAATTGTTCCATGTTTCAGGATTTTCAGAATCTGTTTCAGATTTTGTTAATTAGAACTAAAACCTTAAAATTCAATGTTATTTTCAAAGGAAGATCTTCAAGTCAATTACAGAGTTTCATTAAGGTTTTGACTTTATTTTACATTATATGAAAAAAAAATCTAAGCACTACCCAAACATATTATATGAAAAGGAAAGTTTTATTTGCATTCTGAAAAATATCAAAGCTGGATCTTTCACCAAACTAGAAATTTTTCCTTCTTTTTTAAAAAACAAACAAACAAAAAAACAATTTTTTTTTTAATTTTACTGAAGCTTCAGTCTCCATAAAAACTGTTTTCATTACACTTCTCCATTTTCCTGTCACATAACAGCATACTCTTTGTATCTTCCAGGACAAATTTCCTTCCTAAAACTCACTCCATTAAATAAAGCTTTCCACCTATTGCAATACCACAGTACAGTTACTGAAAAGTAGAAAAGAATGCTCAAAAAAAAGAAAAAAACAATAATATTCTTGGGCTTGCATGACTGACTTTTTGGTAGACGCTGACTCTTTTGCTATCTATCTTCATGTCATGCTGCGTTGTTGCAAGTTCTTTCCCTTCTTAGAACTTCACTCATCCTTTAAATAAACTGCATGTTATCCTTCCCTTTTGACAGTTATTCCCATGTGTCTTCCTGATCCTCAACTGCTTTCAAATGCTTGCCCTTTATTGGAAAATATCCATATCTTACACTGGACAATATTATTCTCCTCATCAGATCAATTTACCTTCTAAACAATAAGCTATGAAAAACCAGTACTGCTATGACAGAGTAGAATATGGCCTTGAAATTGCAAGCTCTCAAGGGGAAGGGAATGTGTTTAAATATCTGCTAAAATGTTGCTAAAGTGCATTACTGTAGTTGTAGTTACTAAACAACTATTTTTATGTGTACATAATACCTGTCTACCACACAGCATTCCTGAAAAGTCATATGTTTCAGACCATGAAATTGGCATTCTTTTGGCATGTATATGGCAGTTTACTGGCAAGCAATTAAGTTTTAATATTAGAATAAATGAAATGTATTTCTGACTGTTTTGATTATAAAAATCATACTCCTACAGATAAAGCACATTAACAGGAAAAAAAATAAAGTTCTAAAGTTATTAAAAACTGCCATTGACCTCAGTTGGCTAGGTTTTTACTCAGTATTTTGGAACTTTCATTGCATTATCACTGGAAGTGAAAAGATAAGCTTATTAAGTTTGAGCTAATATTAACTTAATAATTTAACTATTTCTCAGCTGCTTCTGCAAATCCCAGATCCCACTATGAAAGGACATGGAAGTACTACCAGCCCAAAGAAAGTTGCTTTGTGGTATTTCTGTTTCAAATATTAGAAATACAACAGTTTATCAGCTTATCCTATCCAAATAATCTGCAAGCTTTGGATCAGAATTTTCCATTTCTTTTGAAGTAAGTAGTGCATAGCTCTATTGAGTCCAATACAATATTCAAAAGGAGCGAAAACTGCAAATTCTGGCCTCTAGAACTTATAATTTTCTGCAGGAACCAGTAACATCTATTGTTATTTTTACAGTAATTGGCATTGTAGTAGTATTTCATGACAATGTTCATGACATTTATGAAAATATTATATAGTATGCCAAGAAAACTAAATAGTAAATCCTTTGAAGCCACAGAGAAATGATTCATGTCAAGCATATTTTCCCGTCTCATGGGAGATATAAATCATGTATGCAGATCAGAGAATACCTTCCCAGTTTATTACTCTACTAAAAAGAAAATTACTCTTAGAGCTGGATCAGACACACAAAACTGGGAAAACAGTATTCTAACTTTTTCAACAGTTAGAATTACAGTTTAACCACCACTAAAAATAAATTATTCAAAACAGAATTTCTAAAGTCACATTTGACAGATCATTTAGTTATTTAAGAGTCAAACTTTTAAGTGGAATTCAAGCACTTAAACAAAGGCAGCTATTGGCATTTGCAAAGCCTTAAAGTATACAACTAGTCTGCAGATGCTTCTCCAGAAGGGTGTAGGTCTCCAGGAATTTTGTGCCATTTCTGCCAGCCTGATGCAGATGTTGTGGTCATCCTTAGACATCAAAAATTATATCTGCTTCTTATGATTATTCAATGGTATCCTTTTATGAGGAATAAATCAATGTCTGAGACAGCTGAATGAGGAGTAAAAATGATCTGTTATTTATGTAACAGTGAATCAGTAAATATTTGTTCATACTGAGAAGATAATGATCTCAAGAAAAGTCAGCTGTCAGGGGTCAGGGAATTAGCAGTCTACATACCACCAAAAATCATGTTTCTTTTTTCTCTCTATTGAGCTCAGATTTGGCACATGTATACATTACCCGAATCAGAAGAGATTTCTTGCCAGATCACATGCATCCAATGCTGACTCAGTGGATCAGCATTGTTGAAGAAGGAAGCTCAGGATGCATGAGTGGGGAAAAAGGAAAGTTTTATAATCTCCTTCGAACTCCATTTACCTAATGGTAACAATGCCCAGGATGAAAAAAGAGAAAGAGATGATCCTTACTTCAATGTATCACAACCAGGAGTTAGCAATCTTCTTACTGGAAAACCTTTCACCCCTCCATGGCAATTAACTAGGAAGTATTTAATAGATAGCCATCATTTGCTTCCTCAAAAACAGTAAGCAAAGGAGTTATTAAATAGACACAGAAGGTGTGAGTGCTTCAATGAATTAAATGAGAAACAAAGCAGAATTCATCTGATCCAGAAAGGAACTTCTGTATGTTATTCTATATGGTAATTAGCATAGTCTTCTTTTCTGTCCAGCAATGCCTTTGAAATTAAGGGTGAATATGCTCAAGCAGCACAGGTCTTTTCTCCAATGGCTGTAGATAGTGACCCCATGAAATGCATACATGGGCATATCACAGTAACTTTTGTTACCATTTGCACAGGGCAGCAAGAAGAAAGGTTCCTTATTCTTTCTGTCCTTCCTTATGCATGTAAGAACTAGAGAAGATGTGGCCCTTAACAAAAATAAGGAAACTATTAACAGCCTCCAGAGAAGATACAGTAGTCATTATTGCAAACTGATGATCATGTCTTAACACTCCTAAAATATACTTCTGAAGGAAAGATGGTGAAAGGTATTTTGGACATCTTTCTTCCAGGCTTGGGAAACAGTCTGAAACAGTGCTGCAGTAAAAAGTCTCTAGGACAGTGAAGAAGTTGGAGAGAGAGAGATGAAAAAAGAACACCTTTCATAGACTGAAAGCAAAAGCTTCTTGTCAGTGGAAGGAACTTGAGGGAGCAATGAGGTTTAGTATACTACCAAAACAGTGTTTAAGATAGCGTTTGTTCAGCTTAGAACTCATCACTTGAAAAAAGAACTCTGTAGAGTAGTGAGGAAGTCTTCTAATGATTTCAAATGGATGATCATATCACAAGAAGAGAGTGATAGCATCCAGCTCAGCTTGGAAAGAACAGGAACTAAGCATATAAAAGAGCTGCAGATTATTTTGGTGAAAGAAATATGATATACTATCTAAGGGCATTTAATATTTACACACAGATACTTAGAGTTATATTAACAAATGTCTGTCTATACCTTCCATCCTTTTTTACACCCACAAGATCTTTAAATTGAGACTTCCTTAAAGCAAAGGTCTCTCTTTTTTTGCTATCTGGAAATTTCCTGTGGAAAAAAAAAATAGATGATTAAATATGAAATGCGTGGCTGCTATATTTGTAGTTGAACACTGCACAAAATTAATGTCTCATAAGTTTTCAGACAAAGTTAGAAAAATAGCCTAAGATCATTCCTCTACAAAAAATATTTTAACTCAAATTTCTTTTGCATGGATAGCTCTCCTGATTATTTCTCTGTTAACCCAGGAGGTGAAAAAGAAATTCCTTAAATTTACACCAATCTTTACAAACTCTGTCATATAGCTCTGTCTTATTAAAATCAGAAAAGAATGAAAAACTTTTGTTTGTTAACTAATTTATCTTTTTGATTTCAGTAGTGTCTGGAGCTGGCTGCACCAGCTCCATTTTCACCACACTGCACTGACAGACTGTACCTGCAAAGTAATTTATCTTCAAGTTAATCAATAGGAAAGAAAAGAAAAGAAGGAAAATATATTCCCATTTAAAAATTTCTGTAGGGTGCAGGTCTGGACACATTGCACAGCTGGGCATCTCAGATGCTGACACCAGTTTCACCTTGCTGAGAGCTTTGCAATTTTATTTTCAGCTAACAAATAAACATGAGCAAAAGAAGCACACCTACATTCTCTAGAATGTCCTATATGACAGCGCTAACTTCACCAAAACCCATTAAATCATGGATGCGACTACTAGACTTCAAAAAGATACTGGGCCAAACAAAACATAACCAAAACTTCCAATTTAGATTTCCTAGATCTTTCATGTATTTCTTGTGAGTCTTGAGACACCTCCCACTAGTCTGATGCCATAGTTTAATAGTCTGCAGTAAAACTAGTCTCTGAAATCAGTTGCTACATTTACTGGAGATGGTACTGATCCTTGAGAATGTGAGTGTTCTCTGGCCCATGAAGTTAACTTTATCAATAGAATCATTTCTGATGCAGTGTCATTCTGCTAAACTGGTCTGAAAAAATGTAAAAATAATCCTTACGATTCAAGAACAGTCTGAGGGCTAATGTTTCGCTGACTATCAGTCTAAGAAAAATTTGTCATATGATTAAAAGCTAGCACTGAATAAACTGCAGGTTGTGCCCTTTCTTTCTTTCTACTAGGAATATGCAGTAGGCAGAAATATCCAGTCAAGCAAGGGGGGAAATACTCTCTTCCTTCAGTCTCCTGGCTGCACCCTTGTGTATATAAGGTGCTGTTGGCCATCTCTGCAGCCAGGGCAGACCCTCAGCTCCTTTCCCGCAGAGCTCCTCCCAGCCAGGCAGGCTGCAACCTATGTCCTTGCGCCATTGCTTCCTGCCCAGGGGCAGCACTTGGAGGTTGTCTTTGGTGAATTTCATTAGGTTTCCTCTGGCCCATTCCTTTGGCATTTCTAGGTCCTTGTGAATGGCAGCCCTGCCTGCAGGCCTATTGGCTGTTTCCCCCAGTTTGGGGTCATCTGCAGAGTGGGTGAACATGCCCTCTGTAACCTTCTCTAGGCCACCAACAAAGGCATTGAACAGGAGAGGTCCCAGCATAGACCCCCTCTAGTACTCCACTTGTCAAAGACATTGAGTACGACCCATTAACCACTACCCTCTGGGCCCAATTATCCACCTAGTTTTTTACCCATCTAGTTATCTAATGCTCCAGACTGTAACAGCTCTGCTAAAGACAAGGTAAATCACAGAAGGCAGTGGGTCACACATGATTTACCCTTAGTAAATCCATGCTGACTGATCCCAGTCACTTTCCTCTTCTGTGTGTGCCCTGAAATGAGCTCCAAGAGGACTTCCTCCATGATTTTCCCTAGAGGTGAAGTGAGGCTGATTGGCCTACAGATCCCCAGATCATCCTTTTGGCCTTTTTTTGAAGATGGGGGAAACATTTGCCTTTCTCCATATGTTGAGGAGCACCCTGATCTCCACAACCTCTCAAAGATTATAGAGAGCAGCCTTGCTAGCACATTAGCTAGTTCTCTCAGCAGCCTTGCATGCAGTTTTATCTACCATGAGTTGTCTATGGAAACTAAGCATATACTGGAAATAAAACAGCAAATGAACAGCAGCAGATAGAACAGACACAACAGCAACAGAACATTAATACTACACAGGATTATACTATGCAACCCATTAGACTTACATGTCATATAACTGATTAATTTTCATATTTGCCAGAAGAACCCTAGAAAAACTTAATGGGAAAATGATAGCAATGTGAGTCACACTTCTCTTTCATGATAACAAATCAGGCAAGTATGTATGTTTGACATTTGCTGCCTTCTAATTTCAGCACAAGCTGCCAGAGGCAGAAAAATATTAAACTAAAAATTAAACTTTCCTTTAATCACCTGGGTATTATGCAATTAAATCAGCCACTGGTATAGAAATCCTATGTGCTTGAAAAAGTAGATGTTCTTAAACAGTAGTGACATATGGTTTGTCCAACTGCTACGAACATGTGTGACGGAGATGTTTAGATATTATCACATTATATATAACACAAAATCTCTTTTTTCTCTTTTTCTTTTTTACTTTTCCTTTTCCTTTTTCTATAGAAAGAAACAACAGGACAGTTAATGAACATTAATCACGCTGAATAATCATCATGGGTTGATTGACTACCGCATGACTGACTGACCTTTTAAGGAAGACAAACAATTCTACGATTCTATAATATTCTATAATATTTTAACAGAAAATACTGCTGACTCATTATTTGGGGTTTTGTTAAAGCAGCTGCTACTGTGGGCAGATTGCAAAACCACTGTGTTCACAGGCTACCCAAAACACATAATCTTTGCATAATGTCAATAACATTCAAGTGCAATTTGATGGTGACCGGTCAGATTTCTGTTCTACTCAGAGGACAGGTTGCTCCAGGTCCTGCACTATGTATACAGTTAGGATGCAAGACAGTAAATTTTAGTTGGCCTAGGGACCAGGGCCTTGCTCTCTGGCAAGGTGACAAATACAGTTTCAGTATGTCAGGAACAAGTAAATAAGTAAGTCCCCGAGACAGATGGGTACTTAGTTATCTATTATCTCTAAAATGTGTTCCACTAAGTTTGAGAATATGAGAAGTTTAGCACATAACTCAAATACCGAAAAATCAGAAAAAACATATAACATGAAAAGCAAAATAGTCAGGCAATGTAGTATTCATTTAGAGTAAGCTATGTGCTATGTTATAGACTGATTTTAATCTATTGTTAATGTATATTTGATATATTGTGAAAACATTGTTTGATTGAGACTGAAAAGATAAAACCAGAAAAATTTACCATATCTCCTTTAAAGAAATTGTTTCATAACAGCAACTTTTAAAAGAACATGGAAAAGCCAAAATAGCACTTTAATTGTGGATAATATAGAATTTTAATTAGCATCACAAAGTATGTCTTTTCAATATTTAAACTTTTCAGTGTTTACACACACATTAGGTAATTTTGATCTGTGAAGATGATAAAGTTGTAGCGAAGCACACATTTTCCTGTTCATTCACTTCCTAGAGACTTTGAAGAAATGCATGCAGAAAATGTGCAAAAAGAATGTTTTTTCCTTCCCCAGAACAATTACTGTACCCTTATGGAATGGAACATTTGCTTGGTGCTAAGCCACTACTTAGGAATCCTTGGTGCAATTTCTTTCTCTGATACAAGCTTCCTGTGTAATTTTGGATGTGCCATGTAAAGATAGATCAAAAGGTCTCCTAGCAATATCCCGTTTGGTGGAACAGGACTGACTCCACATTCAATGAAAATACAAATTGGAAAAGACATTTTCTTAAGGGGACCGCCACTTAAGTTAACTATTAAGTAATGTTGTTGGTTCCTTAAGGTGTAGCATACTTAAAGATCAGCAGTTGTGCTAGAAGACTGTCAGTTTTCAGTGCAATGCTGTTAGGGACCTCTGGGACCTGGTGTCACAACATCTGTCTTGGGACTTCCTGGCTCCAAACTCCAGTTCTCCTCCAGGGAGTCTCAATGACCAGACAGCTGTGACTTCAGATGGGATTATCAAAGGTTCCCAGAGCCCAGCTGCAGTGCAGAGAACTAAATCCCAGTTACAGCTGGGTCTCTGCATTTCAGGCTAGCCAACATGAAGCCTCAGTAAATCTGACTGCTCCGTAACTGCAGAATCAGAAAACACTAATTTTGTGGTAGTGATGTATTTGACCAAGAATCCACCCAGGATTTCCATGGATGCCCTTTCTTGCTTTGGGAGAAAATCTATTGAAAATGAACTGTTTTGGATGAACATTTTGATATTGAAGAACTGGATATTTAAAATAAAACTTTGTTTTCATAGAAAACATTCTGACCACCTTTGTGCTTGATTTCTCAGGAAATATTGAATCAGTTCTGAGCAGGCTCAGAGACAGGAAACTTTTCTAATAGATACTTGGGACACTGGTAGAAAAATGTGTACCTTTATCACTTCTTGCTAAACCACTACACCCTTTTACCATAGGTAGTTCATGATGTCCCACTACTGTGTGGTGGCAAATGAAATAATACAGTTTTAAGTCATTGGAGTTGTCTCCTAAATTAATAACTGTTTCAGTCTGCACATTTTAAATGAGGTTACACAGCATCTGAGTAGATATTTTGAGAATCTTGGATTAGAGAATTCATACATCTGTGTCATCAGTTAGGTTCCTAAATTTTCCAGGACAAAGTGCCTGAAGTCACTGAGTGCCTAGCTTCATGGGAAGATCTTGTATTTAGGTTCACAAGGAGTGAGCTGGATTCACAAGGAGTAAATCCAATTGGACAAAAACTCCTAACAACATTTACAAATGCAAGGCAGAATCCATGCAATTTCCCTGAATGTAAAACATGTAGCACGAAATAATAAATAACTGCAATATAAAATATTAAGCAGGTTTTGGGGAAAAAAAAGAACAGTAGATCCTGAGAATAGGAAAGCTATTGTCATGACTCAGACAGTATGGCAGGAGGCTGACAAAAGTCCAGTCACAAGTAGCATATTAAAAAAATCTGATAAATAATGGAGAAGATACAATGTTCAGGGTTTCGGGTGCCTTGTGATTCCTCTGCACTTTTCCTCTCTTCACTTTCTGTGAGAAAAAGCTGTCTTTTAAAAGGCAAGACAAAGGTATGAGGAAATATAGTAAAGTGTACTTTATATGCACGGTATTTCTTACTTGATGTGCTGCAGAAAAAACACCTAATCAGATAAACTTTTGTGCAATCACTTTATCTAGAACTGAAATGACCTCACAAGCCAGTTGTGCAAGAAAGGCATGGAAGATCATACCCTGAAGTGAAAGACATTAATACATGCATCATTTATTTTTTTAAAATACCGCATATCTCACTGGCACCGCTTTATACTCAGTTTTGCAGAGGTGTAAAAGAATGTGCAAAGTTTAAGTAAGGACATCACTGACAGGGGCTAAGCATTGAAAAAATTCAACAAAGATAAAGAAATGTCACCCTACTGGTAGGGTCAAGGGGAAAAACAGCTTACTTCAAGGTAGCACACAAACTTAAAACGTGAATCTGGCTTTTTTGCTCTATTTAAGTTGCATCAGTTTGAACTGCATATACAGTGATTATCTTCTGCCTTGGATTTGCTTAAATGGTAATGGCTAAGCAGCCTGTTCCAGCTGCTTTGCAGGAGGCTGCTACCCCTCATCTCTGAAAGGAGAGCACTTTGGGGAACGGCCCCCACTTCTAATTCAGGCAAAATCAGATCGATTAGCTCAAACTGCCCCTTGAAATTACTGAAATTAACACTGCCTGATTCAGGCTGGAGAAGATTCAGTACCATTGACATGAAGATATCCAACTTTTCGGGGTGGCAATAACCCCCGGTAAATGTTGAGTAACTCTGGTGTCAGGCACCTTGTTAAACCAACACAGCTGTTTCTTGCAGGCAACTGTCAGAACTTGTCTTCTGCAGTCAGAGAATAGCTATGTGGTAGTAGCATTTTATGACTGATCTATCTGTTGACATTTTGATTTTTTTTTTTTTTTATGTACTTACAATCTGAATAGCCATAATACTTTGTAACCCATGTCACATTCCTAAATCCTGTTTCAAGGTGCTGAACAAACACAAAGCAAAAAGACTTTTTGTAGACCAACACCAATCTATCTCTGGAGTTAATTGTCTATAACAAAGGACAACAGATGGATACTCACAGACAAAAGAGCAAAATCAAATCTGAATAAAATTGCTGAGCTTTCTGGAAGTCATAATACATTTGCAGTATAACTGTTGTACTTCTGATATCATCTTAATATATTGGAATTAATTTTTCAATATTATAATATTTTGACTTGTGACACATGTAAATTGCATGACCCTCATAAATTCTTCTTTTCTGGTTGTTGCTTTCCCAGAAAAATATGCCTTAGCAAAATTAACCTCCAATTGAGCTCATTAGTAGTGGTTCTCTATCAGCGCTGTTCCAGTGCTTGTCATCAAGGTGCATATGCTTGTCAAATACTTCTATAGCCTATTAGCCTAGATAAAATAAATTGGTTTCTCATGAATCTCTGATGGACTTGGATTAGAAGGTAGATTTGCAAACAAGATTGGTATTTACACCTATTTACAGCCCTCTGTAATCCCTTGAATAGAAATGAGTTTTACATCCTTCTGCAAGCAGAAATTTAATTAAGGCATTCCTGTTTAGCAGAAAGCTTAAACAATAAAAAAGTGTTGTTGGGTTGTACTATCTCCCACTGTTTCAACAAATACATGCATGTACAGGCCTGGCCACTAAGAAAACAGATTTTATTTTTAAAGGAACTGATTTTATTTTAAAGAGGTTCAAAATACTGCCATAATCTGATGCAAAGACTACATACATAATCCAGGAGTCTCCAACTGTATCTCCCCAGTAAGCATACACCAAACAAGTCTGACTTCTTTTTCTTATTTATGAACATCTCACTTAACAAGTTAGGTCTGGGGTTTTTTTTCACTTTTCCATGCAAGAAAATGTAGTTGAATAACTCAGTGAAATTGAAAGACTGAAATTAAATGTGTTTATGATGACTTTCTGACCTCAATCACTAGCTTTTTTCACTAGTTTAATTTCCAGACTGCTCAGTAATTTTTCTTACCTTCCTTTTTTAACAAGCATTATTATTTGTTTGTTGCTGAGAGGTCAGAAATGATCTCTTACTGTTTTTTTTGATTATCATAATGGAATATTTTGCCTGGAGTAATATTACATCATTCATTTAAAAGCAAAAATTTTTAAGCTTTCTTCTTAATTAGGCAAAAAAATTACTCTGAAACAACATTCAAAATCCATGATAACAGATATTTATACATAAAATATGCAAGCAGCAATATTTGTTCCTGAGAGGTAATCACCCATAGTTGATTACATGGCAAATAAAAACTTGGTATTTTCAATAACCATAAGTTGTTTATTATGAATACACATTGCATTTCATCAGTGTGGCTATTATTTCAGTTATATAACAAAGGAACATTCACTTGCTGGGTAGAATAGAAATGGAATAATTTATTCTTTTCTTGCTTTGTAACAGAGTGTTCTTCTGAGCTCCTCCTCTTTGTTCTGACTTTTCTCAGTGATATTCTTTGCTGCAGGATTTGAAGTGAGTAGTTGAAGGACAGACTTAAAAGGAGGAATAATGATTACTTTAGAAGGGGTAGACTTCTGAGGAAGTACTGAAGTTTCTGAAATTATTGAAGTTATTCTTTTGTGTCATTTTCAAATTACTTTTACAAGACCAGTTTTGGAGTAGCCAACTGCAACTAAACATGTATTGTGGCATATCTAAAATCTTAGGTTTGACTTTGTGTATCCTGTTTTGCTAAAGTTATATTCCTGCTGTGGTTTATATCAAGGTGAAGATGCAAACATAAAATCCCGTTCATGTGCTATAAACATTGAATGGGATGGTGTGTCCTGTAAAATTAAAGAAGGGTATAAAGTTCAAATGAATTGCGAATATGCACTTTTGATATTCCCCCAGTTGCAGCTATAACAGTGCTGTTAATTAAAACTGTAAGCTGCAGGTACTCAGTGCTGCAACTAACAGATGAAAGTGTGATTAGCATCAAATGAAGGCAAATTGAATTAATTCCTCCTGGGGTAGTATGGTGTATCCAGCATCCACACCATGGTCCCAAAGCTTAGCACATTGCCTATTGCACTGTATGAGGCATCCCTGCAATGAGAGAAGGTTTGGCAGAGGACCAGAAAGCCACAGGGGAACTTCTAGATTTAACACTCAAAGAATGCTTACAGTGCATAACTTTTTAGCATGCTTATAAATTCTCTTATGCCTATGACAAGAAGTGTGATGTTTTCCTCTGAAAAATATGTTCCAAAAGAAATTTTTAGGTGAAGGAACGTGCGTAGGGTCCTAAACCTTTGCAATAGCTCTGCTTAGCCCAGCACAGAGAAGAAATTTCAACAGGCTGGACATAGACAGTAAGTCACTACTCACATCTACTGATCACAGTGGTTTGCATGATGTTGGAAATGTAGGTCAGATGTAACTACTGTTACATCACATGACTGAGGATGAGGCTACACCAGCACAGAATCTGCTTAATAAATCTTTGCCTGTGTGAAGAAATGTGGCAATATGGTTGCTAGGACTTACATCCTGCTCTCACACTGTGATCTAGTTCTGTACCTAACTACGCTTCTTATCCCCAAGCTGTGCACTGTTTTAGAATGTCTCCTTCCTTTCGATCTTTGAGCCATGGGGTATCCATCTTCTACCTCTCAGATACACAACTTTTCGAGTTGGAAGATCTGGCCACTTAAATGACCAGTCAGGCTGGTTGATACATTGATCTAACTAGATATGAGTGAGTAGCAAAGGTCTGGAACCAAATTCCAAATTGACCCAGTGTAACTCTGGTGTAACTTTGCTGAAGCACTGCTGGTATTCTCTATTTACAAAAGGTAGAAACAGGATGAACATCATTATGTCAGGACTGAAACTTTGATTGTGTTCTGACAGCTTTCAGTAGCTTTCTCTTAGCAAGAAATAAAATACAATCACGTAGTAGCAAAAGAGTTGCAAAGGAGGTAGCTTACTTTAGTAGTGTGCACTTTTGTCTCTCTTAGAATTGTTTAAGCTGGAAAAGACCCTTAAGATCATCGAGCCTAACCGTTAACCTAGCACTGCCAAGTCCACCACTAAAACATGTCCGTAAGCACTACATCTACACGTCTTTTGAATACCTCCAGGGATGAAGGCTCATCCACTTCCCTGGGCAGCCTGTTCCAGTGACTGACAACCCTTTCAGTAAAGAAATTTCTCCTAATATCCAACGTAAACCTTCCCTGGCACAACCTGAGGCCTTTCCTCTCATCCTATCACTTGTTACTTCGGAGAAGAGACCAACCCCCACCTCACTACAACCTCCTTTAAGGTAGTTGTCGAGAGCAATAAGGTCTCCCCTCAGCCTCCTCTTCTCCAGGCTAAACAACCCCAGCTCCCTCAGCCACTCCTCATAAGACTTGTGCTCTAGACCCTTCACCAACTTCGTCGCCCTTCTTTGGACATGCTCCAGCACCTCAATGTCCTTCCTGTAGTGAGAGGCCCAAAACAGAACACAGTACTCGAGGTTCCGCCTCACCACTGCCAAGTACAGGGGGATGATCACTTCCCTAGTCCTGCTGGCCACACTATTCCTGATACAAGCCAGGACGCCATTGGCTCTCTCGGCCACCTGGGCACACTGCTGGCTCATGTTCAGTTGGCTGTCAACCAACACCCCCAGGTCCTTTTCTGCCAGGCAGCTCTCCAGCCACACTCCCCAAGCCTGTAGCATCGCATGGGGTTGTTGTGACTCAAGAGCAGGACCCAGCACTTGCCCTTCTTGAACCTCATACAGTTGGCCTCAGCCCATTGATCCAGCCTGTCCAGATCCCTCTGTAGAGCCTTCCTACCCTCCAGCAGATCAACACTTCCACCCAACTTGGTGTCATCTGCAAACTTACTGAGGGTGCACTTGATCGCCTCATCCAGATCACTGATAAAGATATTAAACAGGACCGGCCCCAGTATTGAGCCCTGGGGAACACCACTTGTGACTGGTCGCCAACTGAATTTGACTCCATTTACCACAACTCTTTGGGCCCAGTCATCCAACCAGTTTTTTACCTAGAGAAGCTTACACCAATCCAAGGCCACGAGCAGCCAGTTTCTCCAGGAGAATGCTGTGGGAGACAGTGTCAAAGGCCTTACTAAAGTCCAGGTAGACAACATCCACAGTCTTTCCCTCATCCACTAAGTGGGTCACATTATCACAGAAGGAGATCAGGTTAGTGAAGCAGGACCTGCCTTTCATAAACCCATGCTGACTGGGCCTGATCCCCTGGTTGTTCCGTAAGTGCTGCATGATGGCACTCGGGGATAATCTCCTTCATTACCTTGCCTGGCACCGAGGTCAGGCTGACTGGCCTGTAGTTTCCTGGATCCTCCTTCTGCACCTTCTTGTAGATAGGCGTCACACTTTCTAACCTCCAGTCACCCAGGACCTGCCTGGTTAACCAGGACTGCTGATAGATGATGGAAAGTGGCTTGGTGAGCACCTCCAGCATGTCCCTCAGCATCCTTGGGTGGATCCCATCTGGACCCATAGACTTGCGTGTGTTTATGTGGTGTAGCAGGTCGCTAACCATTTCCCCTTGGTTTATGGGGGCTTCATTCTTCTCCCTGTCCCTGTCTTCCAGCTCAGGGGACTGCATACCTGGAGAACAACTAGTCTGACTATTAAAGACTGAGGCAAAGAAGGCATTAAGTACCTCAACCTTTTCCTTGTCCTTTGTCACTATGTTTCCCTCCACATCCAATCAAGGATGGATATTCTCCTTAGCTCTCTTTTTGTTGCTAATGTATTTGTAGAAACATTTTTTGTTGTCTTTTACAGGAGTAGCCAGTTTAAGTTCCAGCTGGGCTTTGGCCCTTCTAATCCTCTCCCTGCATAACCTCAGAACATCCTTGTAGTTCTCCTGAGTTGCCTTCCCCTTCTTCCAAATGTCATAAACTCTCCATTTATTCCTGAGTTTCAGCCGAAGCTTTCTGTTCAGCCAGGCTGCTCTTCTGCCCCGCTGGCTCATCTTTCGGCACATGGCGACACCCTGCTCCTGGGCCTTTAAGATTTCCTTCTTGAAGAATGTCCATCCTTCCTGAACTCCTTTGCCCTTCAGGACTGCCTCCCAAGGGACTCTGTCAACCAGGCTCCTGAACAGGTCAAAGTCCACCCTCCAATAGTCCAAGGTAGCGGTTCTGCTGACCCCCCTCCTTACTTCTCTGAGAATCGAAAACTATCATTTCATGATCAGTATGCCCAAGACGGCTTCCAACCATCACATCACCCACCAGGCCTTCTCTGTTCACGAACAAGAGGTCCAGCGGGGCGCCTTCCCTAGTTGGCTCCCTCACCAGCTGTGTCAGGAAGTTATTTTCCACACACTCCAGGAACCTCTGAGACTGTTTCTTCTCTGCTGTATTGTATTTCTGGCAGGCATCTGGTAAGTTGAAGTCCCCTATGAGAACAAGGACTAGCGATTGTGAGACTTCTCCCAGCTGCCTATAGGATATTTCATCCTGGTTGGGTGGTCCATGACAGAGTCCCATGATGATATCTGCATTGTTGGCCTTCCCCTTGATTCTCACCCATAAACACTCAACCCTATCGCTCTAGACAATCAGAACAGACAATCAGAACCCTAGGCTCTAGACAATCAGAACAGACCCTAACATACAAGGCTACCCCACCGCATCTCCTTCCTTGCCTATCCCTTCTCAAGAGTTTATAGCCGTCCATTGCAGCACTCCAGTTGTATAAGTCATCCCACCACATTTCCGTGATGGCAACTATGTCATAGTTTTCCAGCTGCACAATGGCTTCCAGCTCCTCCTGCTTGTTGCCCATGCTGCGTGCATTGGTGTAGATGCACTTCAGTTGGGCTATTGTTCCTGCCACCTTTTTGGGGGGAGAAGCCCTAATTCCTACGTGACCATTCTCAGGCGTTTCCATGCTTTCTAAGACATCCATAGCCCTTGCGTCTTTGCTGCTGCATGGTTCTCCATCCCCTACCTCCACTGAGATGGCAGACCAAAGGACCTCGCTAGCACACCACCCCTCAAATATTGGTGTGCTGCCCCCAGGCTTATCTCTAGCAAGCCTGGTTTTACCCCTTTCCCCCTTCCAATCTAGTTTAAAGCTCTTTCAATGAGCCCTGCTAACTCCTATGCTAGGATCTTTTTCCCCATTTGAGACACGTATACCCGGTTATTTTTCTCCTATAAAGACTTCATGGATTAAAGAAAAACTTTCTGCTCTGTACTAATGAATGTACAGTTATGAAAATGCCCTGGCACAAATACATCCCAGTTAAAGTCCTTTATGTTGTTTCATTAGAAAATACTAATCTCTGCTTTTCTTTTTTGCTCTCTGTTGCTATCTTCTCCCTCTCCCTATCAATGGGCTTAAGTGCCCTTAAGACAGATGTAAGCACTGATGAAGCAATTTTAAGAATTCAAAGGACACTAGGAAAGGAACAGTTTCATGCAATGATATTTCTGTGCCAAAACTGCAGAATTTAGTGCAACAATAGTACTTCTACCCCAGTATTACAGCCTCTGAAAAAAGACAGGAAAACTAGCTCCCTGCTCTTCTGGCCAACAGTACCCATTAAAGTGTGAGTCAGCTCTTGGGTTTCCCATGCTCTTTTACTGTTTTACTCCATTTAAAAAAGGCAATTTTCTCTTGGCTTCTTTATCCCAATTATCTTCTATGCAGAACATAAACACAGTAGCACTCAAATCCTACATATTTGAAATAATCATATTTGGAGTGATTTTGAAGTGAGATCCAATGGAATCTAATAAGTTGAGTTTGAAAGTGTAAAGGCACTTATTTTGTTTATGTTAAACTTATGTCTGTGATACAGTCATGGCTTACAAAATGATGTATTTCTACTCCTAAAAATTTTGGGTGGAATTGTTTTTACCATTTTGCTGTATCGATTAGATTTTTTCAGAAAAATGTAAGTGTAAAGGCAAAATTGGTTACCATTATTATATATTCAATACTCTGCGCAGTTTGGGGAGGGGGATTCTAGTAATTTAAAGCTTCTTCAGTTAAAAGAAAAATCAATTCACGAAAGACAGTCCTGTGGACAGAACAGAGACTATCATAAGCCCTTCTTTTTCTTCTGATTTAGATTTTGACTAAATAATAAAAAATCCTGTGTGTTTGAGTTTAGCTTCAAGAAGGATTTTTTTAATATAATGTTGCCATTTGGTTAATCTACAGCTTTTAAATATGATCTTGCATTGTCTTTGTTTTATATGCAATGAGTCAGAAAGTTTTTTTTTTCCCTAATACAAACCAAGGCAGTGTCAGTCCAGAAGAACTGTTTTGACCTATCTCTGACTATTGGAAGTGATCTCACTCATGTGTTTGTGTGCTGAAACAGAAAGGTAAGTTTACAGGGAAAGCTGCTTGCTGTATGCAAAAATTATATGGCTGTTGTTGATTATCAAAGACTTCTAAAACAATGGGAGTCCAAAAAGGATGTTAAAAGGATCTGTGGGTGCCTCTGTCAGCCTGCAATTCCTACCATGGTTCCTAGTATCCATTTGCTGAGGCAGCTCTTCATGCTCTTTGGTATACCTCTCTTCATCTGCAGCCTCCTGGCATCTCTTTTTCCTTATCCTCATGCTCAGGTAGGTGGTAGAAATGGCTTATAATGGGAAGGACTCATTTATAAGAGAAGGTGTTTCTGAAACTCAGCTGGGTGGCACAGAAATCATGGGAAGCTACAGGCATTTAAAACCTGACAGGAAACACAAGAGGAAGAGAATAGCAGTGCTGGAGAAAGACTACTAGAGATGACACTGATCTTGAGATGACCTCAATATCCCATCAGGAGCTTGCCAGATTCCCAGACCTCTGACTGAGCTCCTTATAAAAACTGCAGCACCTCTCTATGGTGTACAGTGTATTTAGCCAACACACATGCTTGTGGTGAGGACATACACTGCCAGTACAAATGCAGTGATATGTAAGGGCTTTGATGTCTTTATGTTATTGCTTCATGTGCCTGATCTGAGCTCACAGACTTTGTATGGAAGAAACTGTTATAGCTGTGACTGCCACTAAATAGCAACATCTAAAAATAATAATTTCTTTGGCTGAACAGCAGCTAGATTAGTAGATCAAATGTTCAAAACAAGTGACTGTTGCTGTTAGAAAAAAAGATTACACTGGCCAATTGGAAGAATGTACTGATGGAGGTATGAAGCAGTGATTTAATCTTAACTTTTTTACGAATCCTTAGTGTATTACATAACATAATAAATATATTAAAAAAAAAACCACATCAACTTTAAGAGAGAGAATAAGATACATAACTAACTTAGCAAACTGTGAAACTGCAGGCAGCATACATTCAATTTAGCTTCAATTATGATAGTAGGAAGTAAGGTGAATGGAAAGCCTCAAAGAATTCCAGACTAGTTGATTATCCATTTAATAGCTAAAAAAAAATCTGTTAGCAATAAAGTCTGGTTTTTTATATTAATTGATAACACTAAATAGATTACAATAATTTTGTATTAATGACAACTGGAAAAAAGCCTTCTGCTGAAAGACAAAGTTAATCTGGCACTAAATCTGTGTTCATACAAAAGCTCTGATCTTCAAATTACCTAAAAAACATTTTCGAAACTTAGTCTTTAGATAAAGTCAAGTAAGATTTCTTCCCTAATAGGTCTGCCAACAAAAAAATTGTTCTGTCCCATTTCTTATTTCTATTGAATTATTCTTCATTTCTTTACCAAATTGTGTGGAGGTCTGGAAATACTCTGCAGCTGTTTCCTCTTGTTCCGCTTTTATTCCATATGCACATTAATTACTTGGATGTGCAATACACAAGTATTTATTAAATCTGCAGATGATACTAGGCAGAAATGGAATGAAATAACTTGGAAGGATAGGATTAGAATTGGAGAAATTATCAGAAGCATCCAGATTGCAATTCAGCAAGTTCAAGGACAAAAGTATCACACTTTGACTCTCAGGATTATCTTTTATAGTTACCTTTTTAATTGCCTTCCAAAACAATCTTGCCCCACAGACTGTTTTGGCCAGGCTGTTCTTTATTCGTTCTTTGCAGTTTACTACCTCAGCAATACAAAATTACATTTTCTTGTATGCCTTCCCAGGAAACCACGCAATCTCTTTTGTTAATGTTTGATATTAGTGTTTCTTCTGCATTCCTCTAACAGTTTCACATCTCGCACCAGCAGTTTGTTTTGTTCTGCTTTTTCACAGGCCTCTCTCATCATTACAGAAACATATCAGTTGTTTCTGCTCACACCTACTCTCCTAGGGAAACTCAACAGAGTTCTTTCATTGTCTGCATCACCTACCCACCCTCTGCTCACAAGGGTACTAATAGTTTCTTTCTCTTTGCCATTCCTACTTCTAAGTTCTAGCATTCTTCTGTCCGCTACTGTGTCTCTCACTGACCTGATTTTTCTGTTCTGATGCTTTTAAGTCAGTCATGGTAAGCATGCGTTTATTCAGTACAAAATATGAATTATAAAAGATACATTCTTCAAAATAACATTACATAATTTTGACCTGAAGATAGTTTTAATGGAACATAACTACATATTCCAATGGAATTATTTTCAATTTATGCTTTTGTAATTGAAAGAAGAATCAAATACTGTTCATAGTATTTCTCTTTGCTTGCCATAAAAAATATATGTGTCTTATTAAACACATCAATTCTCATGACCTGTTAGGAAACATAATTTAAGAAACAATTGAAACAAAATAATTTCTTATAAATTTCAGTACTTATTACTCTGAAATTGTCATCTTTTTCATAGCGTTTTTGAGCAATTTTCCTCAAATGACTGATTCCTTCTAGACAACAGATGACATTGTTAATCTAGTATATGCAATTTTACCTAATTTGCTTTACTTTTACAGGACTCCAGTGAAAAAATATAATTCAGGCTTCCAACATGATCCATGGTATTTTATACTCAAAGTAATTTAAGATGCAAGTGTTAAGGACAAGTTTTTGTGTACATAGTAATGCACACAATAAATAATGTGTAAGAACTAACCATTCATTAGAAGTGTCATTGATGATCGAATTTAGTAAATTTTACTTTAAAGTTTAAAACTGGCCTGACTTGTCAGTCTTCTGAACACTCCCATCACAATAATTTCTAATTCCCTAACTGATATACCAAGCCCTGCTTCCCCCAAGTATATTCAGTTACTACAACAGACTGTGCAATTTGCTCCTGATCTTCAGCAATTACCCTGTCATCATGAGACACACTGTGCAATGGAAAATGATTCATTATCACTGTTGCAATAGACTGACATATGCAATATCCTATCCTGGTTCTCTTTTCCTGACATTTTGGCAGATCATAGATCATATTCCACACCTCAGATTTCATGGTTTCACCAAGACTTCAACATGGGTCTTTCACTTCCCAGCTATTTTAACTGCTGGAGTACTGAATGAATTTTTAATAATCTCTCCTGCTGCAGCTAATCTACGTTTCATCAACAATTATCATCTGAACAAAGGAGGAAGAATACCTCATTGTGTACAACAATAACCTTTTACATGAAAGAATGAGATTCAAATTATTCAAGATCTGATGAAAGTCTATACAAAGAGGAAAAGATTTCACACTGGAGATTCACAACAAAGTATCTTGGTAATTAGGGCATTTATGTGTGCTGTAGAAAATCTGCTAAAGCTCTGGATTCAAGTTATCCATAAGGCAGAGAATAGAGCTCTGGTTTCCCAAATCCAGAGGAAAATCCTAACCAATAGGCTTTTACTGTTCTGTGGAGGATTAGTCTCTTCAATGATTGCCAGTAAATTCTTGAAAGCCCTATTTATACACAGTAAGATTAAAGAGGACTATTAATATTTCAAGTGCGCTTTAACCAATGACTGGTAACAACCACAACAGCAATAAAAAGAGGAATCATAGGAAATCTAGGTCTGTTTCTGATTCCTAAGAAAGTCCTAGGTCTATTTCTGATTCCTTAAACTTCTGAGAACATAAATATATCAGCTGAAATCTAAGGACCTTAATTTCCATAGAAACAAGTAAGGAACAGATTTTCACCAGCTGACAGCGTATGTTTTGTAAGGTTGATACAAGGGGGAACAGGCATTCATGTATTATAAGCAGTGCAACTGTTTTGTAATTTTGTTGGAGTTCTTGCCTAAACAGCATACCCAGGCTTCAGGTCCTACTGAGTTTTTCACTAGTAAGGTAATTCCACAAGATGATTCATGTAAAAGCCAAATCATCCTTTTCATCTTTCTCCGCTGATTAGATAGGCAATTTACATTTCTGTATTTTTGTAGTGACTCGGTTTCAGTAGAATGAATCAAGATCCTAGAGTCCCTGTTTTTTTTTGCTTCACCTATGCTTAAACTGACACATAGTGAATAAGACTACCTTCCAGAAATGCAGTCTAGATGATCAAAACCACATAAAGATCACTGAAAATATTTTATGGCAGAGGTTCCTGGCAGAACACATGGTATATGCATATAAAAAAAAGAGTATTTGTTTTCAAATACCTGAAGTAAACTTAGGATATAAATACAGATAACTAAAAGGGGAACCATTATTCAACTAGAGGCTGACTGATATTTACAAAACAAATTGAAACAAAATGCTTTATTAAGAACACTCCTAAAAAGAATGTGGGAGGTGGCATTTTTTAGGAGGTTGAAAACACAATATTTTTATATAACTTTCAAAATTGTTAGTGATACTTTTGATTAATTATTTTTAATAATTTTTAATACTTAATTGAGCACAAATTTTAATTAACTATTGAGGATGAAATACTTTCATGGCCCCCAAAAATTTTACCTTTATAGAAGCAATCTAAGCATATACAAATTGTATCCCCTCACATGGTGTAAATAGTTCTCTGAAGCTTGTTTTTGGCTGCCTTTATTCGTTATGATGATCAGAAAGGTTCAAATTGATCTTGTAGAAAGCTAATTTTACTATTCATTTTTCGGAAGGGTATTTCACAAAGTGTTTTTCACACAACTAATGTGAAATTGGATGAACACTTTTTAAATTTTGACCATTTATATGCAGATAAGAGGAATTTGGCTGAAACGTTCAAGATGGAATCATCTAAAACTAATTAATAACTTTAAAAATAACATATAGTAATCTGAAGTGCCATTGCCACACCTTATGGGAAATGTATACAGTATCTCATTTACATATGAATCTTTGACATCTTTTACATGACTCAAAGGACAAGACGCTTCTAAATTGTTATGTCTTGCATCATGATCCCATATGCAATGTGTTACTAAATTGTCTGCACAGAATGTTGAAGATTTTGCTGTTGCTTCAACATAAATGTTATTCCAGATCATGCACAGAGTGTTAAAAAGGCAATTCCTTTTGACAGGAGGAACATTGGTAGAAAGAGAGATTAAAATGCCATAGAAATTTCACAGCATTTCTTGAATGCAGCACTCAGATGGTGTGGTGCTTAGACTGGATGGTCTGGCACATGCCTCATCTTTCTTCTTTCTACCTGTCCACAGAGGTAGCAATCATCCAATTCACGGGGATGGTCATTGAGAGAACAGTATCGGTACAACTGGCAATTCCCCAAACAGACAACTATTTTTAGACATCAGATATCTTTTAAAAGAGGCATGAGCTATTATCTTTTTAGAAAGTTTACTTAATGATCACTTAATGAGACAATAACCAAAAAGGAAAATGAATTAGTCAGCCTGAGTTGCATGTCCTTTCTTAGCATATCTGTAGAAGATTTTCTTACAGAATTTCCATTCCTAGGACTGATGAAGATGACATTTTTCACATCTGGACTATTTAGAGATGACCTTTACTGGGATTCCTACCTCTCCCTGAAGTGCACTCAATTTCACCACACATTCGTTTCACAATGTACAGCTCAATATTCCCAGAATCCTGAAGATAAGAACTTTACTTTAAAAAAATAATAATGAAAAGTCTTAATGTTAATATATATCTTTATAGTTTTTATTTTCATCCTGTGCATGATAATTCTCAACAGGATAATGCAGAAATTACTGGTTCTAGGATACTGTATTGAAAGTTCAGGAAATCAGAGAGTTTAACTGAGTCCAAATCGTTGTTCCTCCACTTTTCTCCTGGATGGCAGGCTTGTCCATG
Source organism: Nipponia nippon (assembly GCF_047370975.1). Lineage (NCBI taxonomy): Eukaryota > Metazoa > Chordata > Aves > Pelecaniformes > Threskiornithidae > Nipponia > Nipponia nippon. The sequence goes on along the minus strand of NW_028262290.1, from coordinate 83,438,316 downwards.
ACACACCAGAAACTGTCTATGAAGTTGCATCCATTTCTTCTGTCTTTATGTGAATTACAATTAAAATAGAATGATGCTGCATTTTGGGTCTGAACTACACTGGGAGAAGAAAGTGGCAGAGATGAATATTCAGTCTATCCTAAATAAGGAAAAAAAAGTCCAAGAAGAACAGATACGGCAGTTTTGCCTTTTCAAACCTGTCACAGTAGCATGGGCAGGTGCTTTGCTCAGTTTTCCTACAAAGTACAGCTGAAGTAGCAAGATTTCACTGTCTGTGCATTTCCTATAAGATTGGAATGTTTTAGCTATTCTCTTTAAAACAAAATCAATTCCCTTTATCAGACCTAGTGAAGTGGTATCACAGACAGCTCATGAAATATTGAGAACATTTGCATGCATTGACATGGAGGCTGTGGTTTTCAAGGACATCTCTGGGAAATGGAGATTTCAAGGAAACCTTAGGAAGTTCACTGTCTGAGGTGTTTTTCAAGTACTGCTGGCCTTCATGTGAGCTGTAGAACTACCAGGTTCTCTAGCATCACAAAGGAATTATGTCCTGCTCTTGTGACAGATTTGGCAGCTTTCACTCCCAAATGTTAAGTACCTTACAGTACAGATGCAAGCATATTATTGAAGACAACACGATTCTTACAGCTTTCATTTTCTTAGCACTTCCACAGCTGACAGAAAAAAGGTGATCATCTTAGCTCACTGAAAAACATTTATTTTAAACGATCAAGGACATTGTATAAAGGTCAATTTAGGTATTAAAGGTCACAGACAATACACAAGATGTGAGATACAGCATAAATTAGG